>NC_045579.1:3537126-4148051 GCF_009819795.1 Aythya fuligula
GCAGGGAGGAACAATAAACTAAAACTGTTCCAATAATGACATAGTGTGACTGGCACTCCTCATAGTTATCCATACCAAACTTATATTTTCCTGTTAAATTGTTCACTGTTTTTAACAAATATTGGTCTTACCAGAGGTTCTCTACTTCTGCTGGTATTGGAGATTAATGCCAGAAACTCTGTAGTTCAGTTCCCCTTGAAGAGAGTAAAAAGCTGAACCATTTACTCCAGTTCCATTCTGAAGATTGCAGTTTCATAACTAAATAAATTCTTGTTTTTCAATTGCTTGGAATTGTTTCTGACAGGAAAATTGAACCAGTCTCCAGAATTATTTGAGAGGGGGAAAAAGCCACTGAATACCCTTAATGCAGAATATGTTTTGTTTGTTTTGTTTTTAGATGCTCAAACTGCTAAATTAGTTACTCTGTAAAATTACTCAAGATACAAAAATGAGTTTTGGGAGAAACATTTTGCAATATAAAAGCCTAATTGTTCTTATCTTTTAGATTAGAATGTCCATATATTCCAATTACCTTAATTTACATTTAGAACAAATGCATCGAGATCTCTACGCCCAAATTCTTAAGCAAAACTGTCTGTCTTGATTATAGAACTTTTCCAAAGGCTGTATGTTCTACTGACTAATGAAAATTGTATGCTAAATCAAACATTCATTTGGAAGCAATTTTACTATTCAGAATAATCTAGGAATTACATCTAGAATCATTAACTTAATTTTACCCATACCAGCATAATGAATCAATGTCCACATCTTTAAATGTTAACGTTTATTGCTGCATTCTTTGTTTTTGCAGTTTGTGGAGTGCGGAGAAGTGGAACTGTGGAACGTATATATGGAGGAAGGAGAGCCAAGCCTGGAGAATTTCCTTGGCAAGTGATGTTAATTACTGAGCATGGAGGTTTAGGAGGTGGTTCGCTTCTGTACGACAGCTGGGTTTTAACAGCTGCTCACGTTGTAGTTGAACAGAGAAACCCCTCAGATTTGAGGATTAAACTTGGGATTTTGAACAAACGTTCAGATCACTATGAAGAAGCCTGGGCAGAAAAAATTTTTATTCATGAAGGTTACAAAAATGATCCTGTTAATTTTGATAATGATATTGCCTTGATTAAACTGAAACATAAAGTCCCCATCAGTACCAATATCACACCCATTTGTTTACCAGGAAAAGAAGAAAGATTTCAAATGAAAGCAAATTATATGGTAGCTGTATCGGGTTGGGGAAAGACTGAGACGAGGAGCTCTTCCGTTGTACTGCTGTACACCGAGTTGATAGTTATCAGTCAGAAAGAGTGTACAGATGCATATGCAAATAAATCATTTAATGGAAAACCTCTCATGGTAACAGAAAACATGCTGTGTGCTGGAGCTGAGGGAGGGGGCAGAGATGCATGTAGTGGGGACAGTGGAGGACCACTGGTGTTCTTAGATGCTCAGACCAAAAAATGGTTTGTTGTTGGCATTGTGTCCTGGGCTTTAGACTGTGCTGTTTCAGGGCAGTATGGGGTCTATACAAGAGTAACCAATTATATCCCTTGGATTGAAAGCATCATTTCAAATAATTCTTAATTGTCAGTTAAGTGAAGTTACACCAGCTCTTCACTGTTACTTGGGTTACATTACTAGCTAGAATATTTATGTACTTGAAAAGCACCACTACATCTTTAAATGTTTAACTTTGTTATTGAGTTAACTGTTGTTTACATATAATATAAAAACAAGTGCTTGAGTATCCAAACAATTTTCATCTTTGTATTTTCTTAGGGGCTGTTAAAAGATCTTTAGTCTATGACAGTTTTGTAATTTCAAGAAACTTAAGACTTGTGTTGCTCTTTAAAAATACAGTTAACAAAATAATTTTGTTTTCTTTCAAATAGCATTGTGGATTCTTGTAGGACTGCAGCATTACCAGCTAGCATTTGAATGAACACCCGTCCACTGACAGGATGCGGAGCATCAAGGTATTTTAAACCATCCCCTAGCGTATAGAGGTAGTTGAAGGATGCCAGTAGTACCAGCAGCCCCCGAGTTGGAGAGCACATGTATAGTGCTCTCTGCTTCAGAGAGACCCCACCGGCTCTGTAAGTAACTGCTGTATTAAGCATAGGTACAGCTGTGCAACTCTTGCCTTAAAGGGCTTCCTGTTGGCAGCTGCAAAACCTGTTTCTCTGAACATAGCTTTCACCTTTGAACATAGAATTTCAGTACAGCATCAGCTGACAAGGTTGTCAGAACTAACTGGAAGCAGTTACACATTGTCTACAGTAACTCTTTTACTAAGTGTGCCCAAATGGCATATCCCCTTACACTCATCTAAAATTCCTGTTTCTTTTATATCACATTCTTTTGTTAGTTATATTATCATAGAAAGTGAAATACTGAAAATTAAATCTCTTTAAAAAAAAGACTCCAAACACTTCAATATAATAGCAATAGCATTTTATTTACTCACTTATAAATACTAGAGTTTGCAAAGCAGTTAGAAAATATTACTAAAACTTGAAAACTCTTCTAAAACTTTCAGAGATTTTGTTTGAGGGTCAGGGAAGGCTAAGATTATTAGCAAAGACTTAATGCTGCCAACCCATTTGCTAAAACCTAGACCTGGACTTAAACAAGTTAAACAAAATTAAAGCCATGCTAATCACAAAAACTTACCATACAGTTCCTTGCAGGGCTGTCACAGTTAGTCTTTGGAGGTCCAAGAATACCATTTTTAAGTGTTACTCAGCAGAAGTAGCTGGTAATAGTGCAAGTGCTAAAATGCAAAATTCACAATGGTACAGAGTTTGGAGATTATTCTGACTTAAGTGCAGAAAAAAAAAAAAAAAAAAAAAAAAAAGATCTAAGCAACTTTTTGCAGTGGGATATGAACAACAAGCCCGGGACTAATTTTCAGCCTGAGTGTTTGCCAACCCCCCTTTAAAATGTACATTGAGACCTAGATGATTTAATACTGCAATTCGAGTGGAAAACTAAGAGTAGTGCAGTTTTCTAAGAGTAGTGCAGTTTTATCAGCTGTTTAGCTCGTCTATTCACAACTAGAGGTCTATTCACAAACCTCAGTATAATATTCAGTAATTGAGATGTAACTTGAAAACCTAAAGAGGTTAAAAACCTGAGTAAATCCATACTCAGAATAGCTATATAGCTACAGCGCAGCAGTACACTGTATAAGAATATGGATCAATCTTCAGTGGGCTTCAAGTGCAAGTAGGTTAAACAGTTCCTCAAGCTCCTGCCACCCGTGGAAATAATTTTCCAACAATTTCCCCTGAAACATCCTGCTCTTTGTTAAGAATCTGCTTCTTGTTGGCGCTTTTGCACTTGTAGTAAACATTGTTTTCCAGATAAGACTTCTGACAAAATCCACATACATTCATCTAATGCTTTATTCAGCTGGGAAGTCTTTTCTGTGACTAGTTTTAAAAATGAATTTAGAGCTTTCTTCTGAGCTAGAAGTGTTGCAGAACCCTACTTCCCATCAAGGGGGCTGGTCTAAAAATACAGGTTAAAAGCCTGCATCCCCAAAGGAGATGCCACAGACAGAAATACAGCTGACAGTGTTTGTCCCCCCTCCAGACTTCTCATGAACCCCCCCACACGCCAACTCCTGAAAAAATAACTTTCCTTGGTATAGATGCAATCTGGAGGGAACTGCTTACCATTCTAGGTGCAGACACCCAAACTTGTGGGAACTGGATTTTAGATATATACGCATCACTGAACAATGCAAAAATACAATGGCTTAAGGTTGGGTGTCAGGTATCGATACGTGATGAGTGGTGGCTCCATTTGACTTGTCAACTTTTAGAGCATGCTTATCTGAAACAAACCGAATTACTGCAAAAAAAAAAACTTTACAGAAGTTCATCTCAAAAGAGTAAAATTAATTAACTGCTATGAATTCTTTGCATTCAGGGCTGCAAAACAAAGACACATATTACTTAAATCAGTTTTATTTAAGAATTTCCTACAGTGACAAATCTTATAAAAAGCATCCAAACACGAAACTGCAGCAAACAGCATTCTTATGGATATCTTACACAGTGGAGCTTCCACCCTGAAGAGGCACACTGAGCTCGCTAGTGATCTCTGCTGCATGAGCTACTGCAAAGCACACCACAAGCTCAATGTTCTCATCGCAAACCCCATCATCTTCAATTCACATTACCACACTTACAAATCATTAACAGAAAAAAAACACACACCATACAGCATTCACAGCAGTTGACATAAGGGAAAAAAAATACAAATATTCGTTTCACATAAACACATTCAACTAATTGATTAACTAGGTATAAAACCCACTTAAAGTCTTCCACATGTGGATGTCCTTTGAATGCAATAAACACTCGTACTTTATTTGCTATCATTGCTCTCTGCACACTCTCTCACCAAAGCCACAGGATTGAGAGACATCTCGCCAAGTAAAATAAAATCCCATAATGCACCACCAGGTCTCTGCATGCGCTCTCTCCTTTATCTCGCACATACCAGCCCTCTCATGCCTCGGCACCACCATCAATCCCACACAAGGTTTCAAAAGTTCAAACAGCCTTCTGGTTCCATCTCACAGCCTTGCGTTCATAGCGTTGATACGACTCCATGAAATAAAGAGTAGCGGATAAAAATGGAACACCCACCGTCTAAGACGCAGCATGTGCAGTGTGATGAAGTATTCTTGGATGAGAAAGCATGTAGACAGAAGTATTCCTAAGGCAGAATATTTACAGCACTGCTTTCAATGAAGTGCTTCTTCCATACACATTTGAAATGAGATGAACTGCGGAGATTAAATGAAGCCTTCATATCGTACTTTAGTATGGAGGGGAGACAGTGTTAAAAAAAAAAAAAAAAAAAAAAAACAACAAAACAACCAACAAACAAAACAGAAAAACGACACTGTGTTCTCCAGTTGGGGCACTTGGAGATTCTTATGGTGGGAGCAAATTAAAAACAAGAGGGAGAGAATGCTGTTTCTGACCAATGGTTTCCATTTTGAACATGCAAAGAATTCAGGTAGCCGGGAAACAAGGGATAAAGTACTACAGGAGAAACCTTTCCTATTGATTGTAGTGTTAGTTTACCTATCAGGCAAACAGCAGTCCACTTCCAAACATTCAGTATTCCAACAAGTTAAGTAACAAAACTTATAAAATTCCTTTTACCTTTCTTCTTCTTCTTTTTTTTTTTTTACAAAAGAAAAATGTCAAAAATACTGCTGAATATACTGCACATTGAACAAATTGATTTGGAAAACTTTAGTATATATGTAATTTACAGTATACTTACCATGAGTTAGAAAAATTTGACTTCCCACCATAGAGTCAGTATCAGAGCCCACTGCGTCTACATTCCCCAGCCTGACGATTTGGAATCCATGCTTGAACCAAAGCCTCCGTTAAACCCACTGCTGGAGCCCGCGTTCGAGGCCGAGCCCCAGCCTATTGCCGCTCCCGAGTTGGAACCGCCGTAAGAGTTATTTCCTGAACTAAACCCCTGGTTCTGCTCCCGCTGCATGTTGCCTTGAGGCTGGTTGTTTCCCGACGGCCCTGACTGGTTCTGCTGGCTGGCCAGCATGCCCATCATTCCCCAGCTGCTCTGCAGGGCTGCCTGCGCTGCTGCCATCATGGCAGGGTTGATGCTAAAGGCTCCGAAGTTCATTCCCCCACCCATGTTACTGCCCTGGTTGTTACCCAGCCCTCCCCCGCCTCCCCTGCTGTTGCCAAACCCCCCCTGATTCCCAAAGCCTCCCGGATTACCACCAAATCTTCCACCTCTCTCTAACTGTCTATTGCTATTGTGCTTAGGTTCAGCATTGGATATATGTACGCTGATTCCTTTAATGATCAAGTCCTCTCCACAAAGAGATTGGGCAACCTATAAGAAATAAGGGATTAATTAAATATAGGTTATTCTTTTTGATTTAAAAAACTATCAGCAGTATAAGACAAAAAAAGCCCACAAGATTCTGAGCAGATATTTAACCTGCAAAAGAAGTGTACGTATACTTAATCCAATTTGAGGTGTTTTATCTTCACACTTGCTACTGCACTAAGTGCAGAGTACAATCAGTCTGTCCAAAAGCATCTGAGTAACCCTACATAATGCCGTAGATCAAGTCAAGCTAACACCACTGGAATTAATGAGGCAGTGGACAAATGTTTCATGTGGCATTCCAGATACAAACACACTATCAAGCTGAAACACAGGTTGCCTGAATTTGAGGTTAAAATATTTTAACTTACCTGATCATCTGCAAACGTAACAAAAGCAAAAGCTCGGAAGGGTTTAGGAATGAAGACATCTACCACTTCTCCATACTGAGCAAAGAACTGCCGGAGATCATCTGCTGTCATGTCATCAGTGCAGCGCCCAACGAACACTTTTCTGCTGCGCAAAGGTTCGTCAGGACTTTGCTGAAGAGAATTGAAAAGAGCAATTAACAAAACTCACAATTACTCGAGAATTGAGCAACTTTCCCATAAGGGCCCCTTTTAATCTAGCCTGTCCTACAGACTGACAAGGAAGTTTGGAAGTTTAAGACTTAAGACGTTCTGTTCAGAGAGTACACTCTGCACCCTGGTGCAGATCAACTGTTGCTACCCTTGTTTCCAGTTAAGGACAGTGACAAAGCCAGTGCAGGACACGTCATTCTGCTGTATGCAACTGCGTATACACACAGGAAATACACAAACAGAAGCTTTGGATTTGGTTCCCAATTCAACAAAAGGCTCATTCTGACCTTTCCTAAGTTGTACATTCTGCCTCCTTTATTCTCCATTTATTCACACAGCAGACAAGTTAAACAGGTCCTGCTCGATGGTAAAACATGTTATTTTCAGGTTTCTATCCGTACTCAGTTCCCTGATGTAACTATTTCCCCAACACTGCTTTTCACTCCCTGTCCACCCACGTCCTCGTTATTTTCTTTCCCTACTCTCACCTGTCCTGTCTATTCACAGACTCAAAAGTCACATCCAAGAAGGGATGGTTAATCTGTTCATCTGCTCACTTAACACAGTTGCTAAAAAAAAAAAAAAGTGTACTTGTGAACGTTTGATAAAATAAAATTGGCAACATGAAAGTACCTTCGAATTGGGAAGCTTACAGTCACACCATCTTCCATCTATCATGTGTCGCTGAGACATTACTTTCACCTGGGTTTCATAATCCGTAAACCGAACAAAACCAAAACCTTTTGAGTGACCAGTTTTAATATCCTTCTTAACCTAAGATTAAAAAAAAAAAAAAGCAGACTTTTAAAAAGAACACAGTAGTGTGCTTGTATTTGTGACATAACAGTCAAACTATTTATGAGTCATCTCCTCTATCACCCTTGATACTAAGATCACCAGGAAAGAGTACATACAAAGTTTTGATTACCCCCTTGCATGCAAAGCATCACAGAATGTTGGGGACCCTGAAAGAATATCTAGTCCAATCCCCCTACCTGTTCCTAGTGAACTAACTCTAAAGCTCTGTAGTCTCAGCAGAGGCCTGTGATGCCTACAACTTTAAATTTATTCCAGTTGCTTTGAGCCCAAATATTAGCATACTAAAACAACATAACCCAGAACAGGATACAAATATTTTGTAGCATTGCAACAGCATTGCCAAATGTTCTGTTTGAGCAGTGCAACTGCCAAAGGGGTAAACAGGCATGGCTGCACAAAAGGCTTTTTTGTTACATGGCTGTAACAAAAGGTACAGAACATAAAGAACAAACTGAGTGTCCCGGGGTCAGGTGAGATCCCCCCTTTTGTGAGGATAAAAATATCCCGCATGAAAAGAGAAGACAAGAAAACTGCAGCAAGCTTGTCTCGTGCTAACAAAGTAGTGCTAACACAGGAGTAGCCACCTGCTTGGAACGTGCTGTTCCTGAATGAGTTTATTAAAAAGTTCTGTTTGAAAGTTTATCAGGCTTGTAAACGCTCCCATCACAACAATCTCCAGTTCCTTAACAGATACATATAAACACACACATATTTAGCTGCAACAATTAATAACTAATATAAATTAAAGAGCTCATAAAAAACCCCGTACCATTAAGTCCACCTGCATGAATTACCACTTCCAAAGACTCCTGTCTCTGTACCTACGCAAGCCTGCAGCTACAAAGCTCATGGAACAAAACACCGCCTAGGAACAGACACGCTGCTTCAGATCTGCTCTGAAATTACATGACTCCATTTCTTTCCACTGGCTTCATCTGAGGACTCCTTTCTGAATAACATCCCTCCTTACTTGAACTGCAAAAGGATTTTACCTGCACCATGAGAACTTCTCCAAACGTACTGAAGTATTCCTTTAAGTCTTGCTCAGTGGTTTTCCAGGGTAAACCTAGGACTATCAAATCTGAAGTCTTCTGTACTGCTCGTTTTACTTTCACGGCTGACGATGCATCTGTTTCATCCATTTTTCTCTTATTATCTGAATATAAAGATGTTCATTAGAAAGCATCCTCCTAAGTCTGGAAATTGCTTCCACTAATTATGAACAGCACGGTATAAAACCATAGACTACAATGAGAAAAAGCAGGCTAGATAAACAAGTGCTTGCTGCTGGTGCTTATTATGATGATCCATAGCCAACTGTCTGCAAGTATTAAGAGAAAAAAAAAAGAACAGTCTACATTTAATTCCTCCTCAAAAATGTAACCTGAGTTTGTGTTATTTTACTAAAGTACCATCCAGTAACACTCAGAGTCCTACAAGGACATGGACAAGTCAAGTGTTTGAAACAAGAACTTTAAAATAAATTTTTGGAGGGAATGTATGTGCATGTGTCAGGCTGCTCTTCTCCTGAGCGTCTTTCAAAAAGTACCTCTGACCAAATCATGGCTTGAAGAGAGGCCCTACCTGTGAGTACACAGCAGTCTTCAGAAAGTCTGTATTAGACTGCAAACTCTTTCAAAGATAATGCACAACTTTGTTACGATAGTGCCTCCGCAGCTAGAGAATTAAAAAGACTACTGCACATCTGAAAACTCAGTGGAGTCAACTTTACTCTGCAGGACAGACACGTGATTAAAGTCACGGCACTTCTGTAAATCAGGTTTCAAAGCAGCCGCTGCCATGTTACATTAGCAGCAGCGCACGTGGACCTCTTCACTACAACCGTACGCTCGCCCCAAAGCCTGAAGGAGCACTGACAAACCTTTGGGGTAATTAACGACATAGACCAGGTTCCCCCAGCCCGCCTCTGGGGCGTGCAGGATCCCCTCGACCAGCCGGACGCCCCTCATGCACTGCGACACCGGGTTCCTGTAGCGCAGCCCGCAGGCCCCGGGGAACTGTGCCGTGACGGTGGACAGCAGCACGGTGCCGTCGTCCTCCGAGGGGATCTCGATGGGCTCGTCGTTCTCATCCTCCGTCACCCGGATATACTCCGACATCTTCGCGGGGACTCACTGCGGCGTGCAAGGGGGGGGGGGGGAAGAGCCATAAGCGACCGCCCTCAGCGTCCCGTGGCGCTCCCCGTTCTGCCCTCACGGTGCCACCCCCCCCGTGTTTCCCACGGGACGCCCTCGGCCCCCGCTCTCGGCCCTGGCCCCGCCGTACCCAGGCCCCACGGCGGCGGCTGCAGGGGCCCGGCGAAACTTCCCCCAAGGCCCGGGGCCGGGCCCAGCCGCCGGGGAAGGGCTGAGGGGAGCCCCCGAGCCCTCCAGCGCCCCGCCTGCCGGCAGCCTCGAAGCGAGGGGACCCCCGAGCGCTCGCTGCTGCTCACCGGGCACGAAGGGAGCGGCGTCTCCGGGAGCCCTGTGCCGCGCAGCGCCCCGCCGCCCTCCGCTGCCGCCGCACAAAATGGCGGCCGCGGCCCCCCTCAGAGGCCGGGCCGGGCCGCGGGGCGAACCACCCGCAGCACCGGGGGGGGTAAGAGGGGGAGAGAAACAGCGCGGCGGGGGCACGCCTGGCTGCGGGGAGCGCTACGGGACCGGGGCTGCGGCTCGGCTCGGCTCCATCTGAAACGGCAGACAACGGAGCCGGGGCGGCGGCAGCAAACGGAGAAGGGGCGGCTGCCGGTAGTGCTGCCCCTCCCCGCGAGGCACCGGTGGTACGGCCCGGGCCGCGCCTGCGTCGCGCGCGGGGCTACGGGAAGGGGCGGCGGCCGCCTCAGAGCCCCCTCACAGCCCCCATGGCGGCCGGGCCACCCCCCTGAGGCGCCCTCCTGCCCGCCCTGTGAGGAGCTGCCTTAGCCAGGCCGGCCGGCGGCAGCTCGGTTCCGTGCTCAGAATTCGTTAATCAATCCCCCCAGGTGATTTGTTCTCGCCTCCCTCCCCCGGACGGGGGAAGCGGTGGGGTCAGAGCGGCGTCCTGCTATGGCCTGAGGTAAAATAGTTTTTGGGAGTGGTGGAAGTTTTTAAAGAAAGGTGTAGGAGTTTTAACGCTGTCCTTTAGTACTTAAGGTTTGCCATAGCACGACTTAGTGCCAGACAGAATCTCCTCGCTTAATGGAGAGGCTCAGCAGTTAAACCTCAATATACAAACTATCAAATTTAGGAACTCCAATGGCCAAGGCACACTCATGCCACTTTTCTGACACTTATAAAAGCCGTGAGAAGAGCCAGCTGCGCGTTTTCCCAAGCTGCAGTCACAGCTGCCAGCTAGGCTGCAGGGCTGACCCTGATCTGCTCCATACAGGTGGTGCAGAACAGCCACCTGAGAGAGAAAGGTGCCAGGAACATGGTGATTGCCACCTGGCCTGGTTCCTTTTATAAGACTGATCTGTTTTTGGTACCATAATCCTCAAGATAAACTCCACAGTTGTGTACTTCACAGCGATAACACCGTAAAGCTACAAATTGGTAGCTATTCTACAGTTCTAAATACTTCATGTCTGGATAATTGCCATTTCACATCTCCAAATTATTTTATTCTGATACTTCACTAAATAAGCATATCTGGTCCATTAATCAGTCACATTAGTTGCAAGTTACAGCAGAGACATCTGTAACACAACCCGTTCCTGCTTCAAGATACGAACGGGAAGCCACCCAGGGTGGTTGGTGGCAGGATTGTGAAGTCCTGCCTGCCATCACCATCGGGTGAGAGAAGAGTGTACTGCAGGGCTTACTCCAACCAGCTCAGCACTGGGACCTAACCAGTGGGCTACGCCATGCCACCTTTATGAAAATAATTCCACCACCACCTTACACCTCCTGGCTTCCCACCTGGTCCCTTGTGCCACTCCTCCAGTCCACATGTGGGGTATGTGACCTTCCTTGCGTTGCTCCTAAAAAATAGAAATAAGAAATCTTATTGGTAAAGATAGAGACCCTACTGCTAAGAAAGGCTAATCCAGTCCCTTGCATCAATCTATACAGAACTCCTGAGTATTTCAGATTCCCACTGAAGATTTCTTGGAAAAGTAGGCTGCAGCACCACTGAAACCTAGCTCATCTATGCCCTCGTTACCTTAGTCTCAGCCTTATTTAATTACCCTTTCCCACTAGAGTTCTAAGAGGACCCAACAATACACAGGCTAACAAGATAAGCTTGTGCTCCACCTAAGCAGGAGAAATTCCTACATTTTCTAGCTATCCACAATACACATCCCAAACCCAGTTCTGGCGCTGCCAAGTCAGCACGGAGGCAGCCGGCGTTGTTTGAACACGTTGTGAGGACTGAGTGTAATTGCAGCATGTCAACATTACCTACTGCACTATTTCAAGTCAAAGCTATAGTTTAGCAATCATGCTATTTGAAGAGGTTGTCATGGCATTCAGCCAAAGTGACCTCTATCTAACAAATCATCTGGTGGTAATTTCATTAATGAGCAGAATAAGCATCAACTCTGAACTAGATTCTGTGCAGGCAGGAGCCTGGAGAGAGCAATGAGCTCGATGCAGCTTGCTGCCTGTAATACAGGCAGGGGAAGGAGGGTAATTACTCACAGAGACTGTTGCCTCTGGAGCTTGTTCCTCAGTTTTTGCTACAAACAAGCTTAAAATTAAACAAATGTGACTATCCATTTACTGTAAAAACTGGGATTCTTACAGTGCTTTCCTTCTGTTGCTTAGCTTTATGATTAGATTTAAGTTAAGCAATTAGCAGTAGTATTGCTCTTGAAGTAACTACACCAGTGGGCACGCAGCTAGTTAATTCACCAGTTCTCTCACACTGGCAATTCACAGTGCCCATGGGTGCAGACAAATGCAATACCGTGGTACTCGCCATCATGTATATTGAGTTAAGTGTGCCCACAGGCACAAAACAAAATGCAATACAATAACTATTTGCTGCTCTAGGTTAAGCGTGCTCATGGGTACAAGCAAACTGAGTGTAATGATCAGCTGTTCACTCTCCCCAAAGCACTTGGGGTGGAACATCAATGGGCATCTAAATATAACCTCATGATAAAAGGAAGAGACAAACCAACAAAACGGGTACTGATAAACAGGGAGTGCTCGGGCCTATTTCTAATTTTAGTTAGATCAGTAAAAAAAGATTTAAAGAACCTAGCCTGGCTTTGCCAATAGTTTATAAGCTGCATCTCTCACCCTTACTCAGTGGGAATCTCTTCTTCACATCAAGTATCTCCTGCTTTGCTCTGAGTGGAAGGATGATGATCACATTTACGCCTCTCCGGGCACAAAACAAGCATTCTCTGCAGAAAAGTCTGAGCAACTTAGAAACATTGCATTCTCTGTGATGGTTCTCATTCTACATACGTTTAGTGAGAAAAAAAGAAAGAGAGCTATATTGTCACTATCCCAAGGACATGCCTGTAAGCAGCCTGCATCCTTTAATCAGCCTTCCCCTGCTCCTTCATAAGCAGTGTCCTCTCTGCCATGTGCACCAAGTAGAGCCCACCCTGGATGTAGTAACTGAAAGGAGCAGGTCACCCTTCGGTTACGTATTTCTTTTTGTCATTTAAAGCCATTTGAGCCTCCAGTTAAACAGGCTGTATATCACAGATACCATTCCCCTGAAGGAACAGGATCAGTAGTATTTCATTTTCCTAGCTACAGTTGAAAATCCGTTCACACACATGCAAAAGAGAGAGCAGTGTTTTACAATACTGATCTTCCTCGGAAAAAGCTGTCACCACAAGGACATTTGCAATAATTACTTCCTCCCTTCCCCAGAAATGCCTACCATAAGTAGAACTTTCCACACACAAGCAAAGGAGAATGAAATAAGCATATGGAATAAAAGCAATCAAGAACGTTAACTGTGAGCTCCCCAGTACGGATTATCCATCTCACCAGACCTTTTTTTTTTTTTGTCTCTCCATGCAGAGAAGACACAGAGCCATACCTTACAGAGCCAAAAGCACACCAGTCCCAGCCCCTGCTACCAGGCTGCTGATGTTCTGCCTCCTCTCCAGCTCCCAGCAGGCAGGAACAGTCCCACCATCACAAACCCACTGTGGTGGTGTTAAATCACTCCCTGTCCCTGAGGGGTTGTTAAAACATTAAAGTGTTTGTTAGTCTTCACTTTTTTTTTTTTTTCTTTAAGCCTTAAATGCTGAACCCAATCTCACATCAGCTTTGCAGTAGTTTTACAAAGGAGATCACAAACATTATTCAACTCAGTTCATTTGCAAGTTATCAATGTAAAAATTTACTAATACCTAGCTGCCTAAAACAACTACTTACAGAAAGGCTTCTGTTAAACAAAACAAGCAGCTTCCGCCCATGTAAAGTACCTGGAAAGATCACTTAGTCCATTGTTCTCACAGCAACGCTCCTCCTAATCCCTTTAGTTAAAGCAGCTTCTGAGACTTCATTACAGTGCCTGACACATTTCAGGCAATTTTTCCCATGATCCTAAAAAGCCATGATTTCAATTACCTCAATTTTAATGGTTTAGTCCTGTTCCTTAAAGGGGCAGGGTTTCCTCCTTCCTTATTTTATGTCCTTATTTACTTAATTCTCCCAAAACTGATTAAAACTGATTTTTTTTTTTTTTTAAGCACACAGCAAATGCAGTTGAAGTCAGATTTTTTTTTTTATATGCTCAACTCTTGTAGAGACCTAGAAGGACTCAGTGCCCATCAGCCTGGGTCCTTTCAGCACTAGTAGTAGTTTTGAAAGAAAGAAAGAAAAACAAAACAAAACAACAACAAAAAAACCACCACCACCACCACCACCACCAAAACAAACAAACAAACAAACAAACAAAAAAAAACCCTTTGTCCATATTTCCCTAACTGAAACCCTACGTAGAGTCACTGCTGTGTCTTGTTTTACCACCAGACTTTGAGTGTTAGTGGAGGAAGAAACAATCCAAATAGGCAGTGAAGGTATCTGAGAGAGGGGCTGACTAGATCGATGTGGTTGTGTCTTGGAAGCAGCTGGGGTCAGCCACCCAGGTGTGGTGGTGCCCCATGGCATACAGAGGGGTGCACCTGGCTGGGAGCTCTGTGAGGGAGGAAAATCACTGTGTGGTAGTTGGGACCTAGCACTGGTGACAAAAGACCCTCTGAGCTCCCAGGGGTACTGGTGGCAAGTGGGTGCTGACGGCTGCCTTTGCTCCGGAGCTGCAAATAGCTTCAGAAAGCAGGTGGAAGCCATGGAAGCAGGAGTGGTGCTTCTGTTGGCTGTGCACAAATGGCCTTCTTGTTGCAGCGAGCAAGCAGCAGTGCTGGAGCTTTTTCTTACGGCTCCTGCTGACGCGGTTACTAATTCTTGCCTATTAAGGCAAAAGTAACCCACGGTAATGCCAGAGCAGTGCTCTCAGGAAATGCTTTCCCTGATTTTGTGCTCTAGGCTCCCAGAAAAATGCCAGCTAATATACAGGCAGAGCAAGGCTAGCATAAAATATCACCCACTTGTTTTAGCTCGCAGAATTAGGAGCAGACACGGCATACTTGGAGGATTTAAGTTAGTGGAGTTTGTCATTGTGATTATATACAGGAGTCTTGCCTTTAGAAGCTGAAAATCAAGGTTCAAAGCACAGCACCAGGTAGTATCTGACATCTTCACCATCTTGTTTGATTGGTACCTGTGGGAACTGCCAAATGTTTGCATCTTGTACACAGAGAATGCAAAAATTAACTTCATTCTGTTTTGTTTGGCAGAGTCACATCACACCATCTGCAAGTCACCTCCCTAGTCTTTCTGGACCATCCACAGCAGAGCCTGGGAAGATTTTCCACCCGTGATTCTCAGAGGAAGCTAGTCAGTTCCCAGAGCTAAGTTCCTGGTGAAGATGTGGCAGGTATCTTCCAAAGGAATTTGTTGTCTTTTACAGTATACTGGAGCTGGGATTCAGAGATTTTTTTTTTCTTCCCCCCCCCTCTAGATTTTCTAGTAACTCCCAGCACAGGAGTGGAACTTCCATCAAAACATATTATCATAAACCAAAGCACTAAATCCACAGATGGGGAGCTGTGAGAGCTAGCTTCAGGTCCTTAAAATTGCAATTGTTGGTGTATGACAGAGACCCTAAATATTGAATACAAACATTAGCATTTACACTGGAAGGTAGAAATAGAATCCTCCAAAGGCAAAGCCATAGGTGGCTTGGGGAAGCTGTAGCTACTGTTCCTGTAAGATCTGGAATAATGTGAAGGGCAACTTTGGAAGAGTTTATTTAAAAGCTATTTTGTAGCATTTTCCTTTTTTTTTTTTTTTTCCCTTTTTTTTTTTTTCTTTTATCTTAAGGGGTGGGCAGAAAGGCAGGGTATTTTTTCTTGCTGTTTCTGAACCATGCACACTGAAGCAAGAGCTCAACTGTAAGACAAAGACTGTTTTTAAAATGGTTTGGTTGTACTGCCTGCTTGGTGATATTTTTTGAAGTACATTTGCTGAAGATTTATGTAAAATCTATCTTTTGTCTACTTAAAATACGTCAAATGGATGTACAGGGCAAAATTTAATGCATATGGGTTTTCATTATTTTAAATCATTTGCAATATAAGTGATTTACTGTGACATCAAACATTTGTTCTTTGGCTGTCCACCATAAATTGAGGTCCACCCAAATTTCCACTCCTAGCTATATTTCTGCATCCCTCCCCCAGTATCTATAACCTCAGTTCTGTGATTCTTCATGTAAATGACTTTCAACAAGGAGAGGAGGAGAACACATAATTTGCCTTAATACAGGTAATTTTGAAAGAAGAGCGAGACCTTTACATGAGAAATAGGTGACAGCTATGGAAAGGGGAGAACTAATGCATGTAGAAGACAAAGTCATTCCTGATGAGAGTGGTGAGAGCTACTGATCAACCAGATGTGACCAAATGGACTTTTTGTGCAGTTGAAACTGCCAGGGATGATAGACTTCTACCTTTTGCTTTCTGAGTTTTTTCATGTCTTTTTAGCATCGTTACATTTGTAATACAATTAATCCAACCCCAACCAGTTAATCTGAGGTAAGCCAGTTTGCCCAAGGTCATTCTGAAAGTCCATAGTGCAAAACTGGTGACATGTGACACCCAGAACTGTGCTCTCATGACAAACCTTCTCCTAACAGCTGTAAAAGCCTTGAGACACTCAGACTTGTTGAAAGACCTTGTGGGAAACCACATTCATTATAGCTTTTACTGGTTGTGTCATGTCAGTTAATAGGACACAGACCTTTGGACCCATTGGTAGCCTGTATTTGAAGCCTTCCCAGTTCAGTAGTTACTGAAAATTGGTGCTACATGGTAGCTCTTCAGCAGCCTACACTACAGGGATTAAACACCTGAACTCAGCCCAGTTTTTCATCCACGGATGTCTTCTCAAAACCTACTAAGTTAGCAGACTGTGTTGAGATTCTAATTTCTATCCACTCAATTGAAAGACAGTTCAGTTTGAACCAAACATATTCTTGCAGGCTTCCCCCACCTATACCACATATCTAAGCTTTGCCATGACTCCTTCTCACTGCCTAAGGATTTCACTATTATTGCCTACTCCTGCCTTTTTAATAAGGCATCCCAAATTTGAACTACCTAAAGATTTGTAGCAATTCTGAATGATATTATAAACTTCAGCAACATCCTGAAGGCAATCTCGCTTCTGACATCCAGACTATCTGCCCAATTCTACAGCTACAACTGTCTGACAATCACCATTTACATATTTGATGTCTTTCCCACAATGCTAGTCCTAAATAGCCCTGCCAATTATCTTAATCCTGAAGTCAGAGCAGGTTTAGATGCTGTGGTGGGCCTGCATGTGCTCATCTTCATTCTAGCCTCCAGTGGCTCTACTCCTGCAAGATCCAATTCAGAAAAATGTTAGCACAGCTCTGATTTATGTGCAAAAGTGCAAAGGAGAGCAGAAGCTTTTAGTATCTTGGGAAGTGGTTAGGAATTAAGGCCAAAGAAAGGACAGTCATGTCCATTATATCCTTAAAAAAAAATAAAAAAAAATTAGACCGAAAGTCCTGGCTGCTGAACCGTGCCTGGGCTGGCAGATGTTCACAGCTCTCTTGGCAGATACTGTAGAAAGCTAATGGGCCCATTTAGATCCCCTCCCTTACACAGTGGCATTGAGATGGTTTTGCAGTTGCGAGGTAGGCCTAGCAGGGCTGTAATAACAATTTCAGCATTTTTCCTGAAATGAAGTTAGGGAATACATTTAATATTTTAACAGCTCCGCTGATCTCAACAGGAATCTCCACTGAACCTAGCACATCATTCCAGATGTGGCTGAGGGAAGGAAATCTCATGTGAAGTGCAAGGCTGACACCTGGAGGGGACTGCTGAGCTGCAGCTACGCGAACCTGGAGGAGTCAGGCAGGGATTCAACACACAGCTTGGGTTAGGAAAGCTCAGAGGAGATGGCAATATCCTAGGTTTTGGAACTGCTTTTTTGTAGTGAAGGTGTACTTTAGATATTCTTCCCTCTCCCCTTTTCTAACAAAGAAAAATCCAGATTTCTGTTTCAGATTTTCCATGTATATTTTTAGGAGGGGAGAAGAACAAAGAAGCAGACTCTGGATCACCCAGTTCTTCACTTCTTCCATGTTCAGGAATACTTAGATCAAAAGTTATCTGTCCCAGTAAGCTGCTACAAAATGCAGGGTTAGTTTTTCAGTCGTTTATCATGAAGTCTTTGAATCACTACATGTCAGTAGTGATTCTTTCTGCTGCTTCTTCACTATTTGTATAACCGTGCTGTGAGTTTCTGGAGTACAGACTTGCAGGGCAATTCCTGCTGTCACAGCTGAAGCTGGCAGGATTGTGTTAGGTGCAGCATGGTCTTTTCATGTCTGGCTCTGTCAGCATGCACGGTGAGGCTTTTCTTGAAGCTGACCTAATCAAGGAAACACAAGACAGCTTCTGGGACGAAGTCTTCGTGCCTTTGGAGGTTTGCTTCCCAGCCTGGCAGTCACCCATTCACAGCACTTACTCAAACCTTCTCAGTAATCTTTCTTCTCTGCCAGGAATCATCTCAGTATTTGTGAAAGCTGTTTTTTCTCGATCTAATTTTAGAATATGTTAATATATGAGTTATTTACTGAGCTGGCATTACCATACACTTAGTATCTCAGGAACCCAAAGATTATATGTCCATTACATCTTCTTAATTCTATTTGTCATTGCCAGTGTGGTTCCACTCACCATTACATTTGCTTAGCAATAAATAGTTGTTTATAGAAATGGCCAAAAAATTACACTTATTTTCAGAATTCTACTAATTCACCTGCAGCATACCTTCCTCAGCCTCCATATGTCTTCACTGGTATACCTCGATCCTAACTGACTACGTATCTTTCTCTTCTAGCCATCAGACCCATAAAATATCACCAATATTAAGTTCACCCTGATGAGCATACTAAACTACTCCACGTACATTCCCCACACAGACCAGCTTCATCAGTGAGCTTGCTTCATCAGAATACTTGCTTGCTCCAGGCAATGGGGAGTAGAAGAGAGGCAAACTGCCAACTTCAGCAGTAAGTCAAGACATTCAGTGTGCTGGGGGTGCTTCTTTTCAGCCCTGAAACCTGAAAAGTATAACACCATCCCTACGGCTCCTGTTTCTCCAGCATTTATTAACAGTGACATGATTCTAAAGAGGCAATAACATCTTTCCTCCTCCTCCACCCCAACAATATTGCTGAAGCTGGATTGTCAGTTATGCTGAATTATACTGGATCACATGTGGTTATTCAGCAATGTAGACAAATACCAATTCAAGATCAAGGGTGAACTGTGGCCACTAAACTTGTTTCACTTGTGACTCATTCCAGACTTAAAACCTGGCTCTCGCTGACATTTTATTAACCCAATTTGTCATCCTCCTAACCCCCATTATCCAACCCAGGCAGATTATTTACTTTGAAAAGATGTGTAGATAGAATCCACACAAATCTTAAATAGATCCAGGTGCCATAGCTAAATTCCAGAGGGAGCTATGGTCATAAGATATATGTGCTAGTCGAGTAACTTATATCCTAGATACTTTCAAACTCAGTGACATTCTCACTGTTTAGATATTGTCTGGACTGTCACTCTTACAAAGCAGCGAGCAGCCTGGCACATTCTTCAGGTCCGTGCGTGGTCCTAAAGTGATCAGGAAAGGTAAATTTAAGCATATATTTAAAGACATGCTAAATATACTCCTGTTTTGGAGTCTGAATCAGTGAATAGCCCCTCCTCAGCCACTCCCTTTGAATCTTTGTATTTGTCCCAAAATAAAGCATTCAAGCCAAGAAACAGCTTGCTAGCTTCTAGAGAATTCATCATTTCCAGTTTGCAAGCTTGAGGA
The DNA here is from genome assembly GCF_009819795.1 of Aythya fuligula. Classification (NCBI taxonomy): domain Eukaryota; kingdom Metazoa; phylum Chordata; class Aves; order Anseriformes; family Anatidae; genus Aythya; species Aythya fuligula. The sequence goes on from NC_045579.1 coordinate 3,556,808, forward strand.
GAGAAATCCAGGAAGCATCAATAAATCCACTCTGACAGCAGAGTAAAGCACTGCAAAAGGAGTAACATGTCAGTGATGTGACTTAATTTCCCAGAGAAAGATCATCTTCTTTATAGGTGAAATAAAAGTGCCAGCAAAGTCAAACAGCAGGAATTGTCACACTTGATTGACTCTCAGGACAAAAAATAAAAAGGCAAGGTAAATTATGTGTTTTTACATATAGCAGGTAATAACATACACTGAGAACCTCTGCACAGCAGTATGATAAAGGCATGTGTTCCCACATCAGCATTCATTTAATCAGCATGTTTTAAACAAAATGAAGGTTACGTGCCAAGGAGCTTTACGATTTGGTGGGATTCACAGATTGGACATGAGGGGGCAGTCTTATCTGCAGTTTATTGATGGCAAAACTCTGCTGTGCAATATCGAGGCAGGGTCATTATGGGCAGTTTGCTTTGGAGTCCCAGGTTGCAATGTCAAGATCTGGAGCTTTGCCTCTTTCCAAACAAGGGTCTCATCCAGGCTTTTCAGATGTCTTTATTCAAAGCTGAATACGGTCCCTTTAAATAAGCAGAGATCTCAGTCCGAATGGGGAATGAAGCCCAGGCTACCAACAGTTATGAAACCTCTCTTTTTGAGCTTACAGGCTTAGGGGCCGCTGCTACACTCTGAGGTTAATAATCAGTTTTAATATTCACTTAGGGGGCTGTAAAAAAAGAATGAAAATTTCCTAATTTGAAAATGGACTTGATTGGCAGCTTTATTATCTCTGTAAGGTGCGTGGCATTCCACACAATCAAGTCGTTTTTTAAAATAATCTCACTGCTTAAGTCGTACACGCTGCTAATTGCATTTTAATAAGTCTCTTTAAAATCTTTCCATATTTTTTAATATCCTAATATTAGATAAGTGATTGCTGGGGACACTGGAGGGCACTGAAGTTTATAGAAAGAGGAACACCATAATGAAGCTTTATTGGGATGGCATCACCAAACAATTGCTGTGATAGCAACACTCCCAAGCCTGGAAAAGTGCCAAACATTCCCCCTGGAACTGACTCAGACACTAGCCTCTCTGGCTCAGGACTGACGCAGAAAATGGATGCTTTCTGGTTCATAAAATGGCCTCTTTCCGGCTTGGAAATGACTGAGGAACTGTCCACTTTTGATTTGGAAAGAACTTGGGAGCTGGTGTTTCTCCATAGAACAAACAACTTTGAAACTCACCTCTTCTGCTTTGAATTATGGCTTGAAACTAACTATAAGATTTTTTATTTTTTAATTTGACTAGGATGAAATAGAAGGCTTTTTTTCTTCCTTTAAAAAACAAACAAACAAACAAACAAAAAACCATAGCTCCATCCAATAGCAGAGGTTGTGAAAAGCTTCAATGGGAATTAGAAAACCACTTCTTTCAAGTGGAAAGATAACCTTCCATCTCAAAGATCAAACCCAGTTAAGATGGAGAGTATTTGGAAAAAAAATACTACAGCATGGGGTCATTGGGTTTCTATACCTTATGCAGGGAAGATGGAAGAGCATTCAAGAATACCAGCAGTGACACAGACTTGATCACTCTAAAATTAAAGAAAAAACTCTATAAAGACAGTTGGACTGAACTGACAAATTCTAGATTCAAACACTCCAAACTACAGAGAATTTCAAACTCCCATTCAAGCTGGACCCTGCACGCGCATCCACAGGGTCAGCTATTGCATCAGTTACAAGCCAGTGGTGCAAGAAGGTGCCCCACAACATCTCATATGAAGTGTCCAACGCTTTTCTGTCTGAATTCTGCCTTTGGATTCAGTGCTGTGTTCCCTATCTATGCCAATTGTGTTTCTCCCAATTACGACTGGCGGACAATTGATGTCATTTTCAGTGTCATTTAGTAGCATCATCTATGTAGAAAAAGAGGAAAAAAAGTAATCCCAAATTAACACAGCCAGAAGCCAAATTAACATAATGTAGAAGACAGCATAACTGGCTTCTGTGAAACTTCACCAAGATAAAGGGACATTTTTTGCCAAAACAAAATGGAAATGCCAAGTTTTACATTATACTGTATTTTGTCCTCTGCAATTCCAGTTTATTGGGGCCTTGGATTAGAAAATTCTTTTGAGAACAAGTGACTAATACATTGCCTGTTCCTATATATTTTATCCTTAATCTCATCCTCTGAAATCATACTATAATAAATCACAATGTCAATTTTGTTTTAAGAAATATAGAGCTTCCAGTAGTTTCCTAGTGGCAAAGAAAATGTTCTATCTTCTTAAAGATTCAAAACCTAGGAAACATAAACAGAGAGTGCTTAATTGACTTTTTTCTTTTAAGTCTCAATATTCAGGTTGTTTTGCAGAACCCAGCTATATGAGTTTTAATACTTGAAATGGGCAATACTGATATAAATATCTTGCATTAGTTTGTTTGAAAGTGAGCCATTTTCTTACTAACTGAAGATCTGTTTGTCTATCCACATATTTCTTCTGTACATCATCAGACACTCCTTGGACTCAGTCCACAGCATCTTTAGGTCTGATCTTATTCCCACTGAAATCCAAAGGAGTTCTGCCACTAACTCCCAGTTAAAAGTGGGATCAAGACCTGGCCAGTGTAAAGGATGAGTAGGAACAGGTTGTATATTAATACTAAATTTTGTATTACTAGTTGTGTTATTTTCTGGGTTTAAGGTGAATGAGATACCACTGTAAAGAAAACAATATTCCTGAAATTAGCTGTTAAATAGAAAAGAGTTGTCAGTTTGCAAAATTTCCTGTCTTCCTTCTCTTCTCCCTTTTTTCTTTCCCTTCTGAAAATGAGAGCAGAAGGTCTCATCCCGCACTGACAGGCTGGGAGGCACATGTTCAGCGAACTTCTGCACAGGAAGTGAATGTCCAGGTCATATTTATCCCTTTTCATGTGGTTCTTTTAATCCCCCAGATTGAGTTTCAGAAGAGTTTTACAGTTTCAGTTTTACAAAGCAAACCTTCCTTTAATGTTGGCATTTTAAAGAAAAAGCTTCAGTCAAAACATGTGTGTTTTACATCAGCCAGATGTGATGTTTGGGGGAGCAGGCCACAATGTGGCAGCCAGCTCTGCTCCAGCAGCCAGCTGGGTTGGTGCTGGACCTTGAGTGGGAGCTACTGGTTGCAGTCTGGGGATCGGCCTCCTGACTCTCTCCACCAGGAGAAACAATAATAAAAAAGTTCCTAAGCAAAGTTGAAGTGTAGAGTATGGTCAGTGTTGCTAATGACTTGCATCCCGGTAATCTAGATGGACACAACAGAATACAACAGAATACAAACTCATGACCTCAAAGTCTATTCTTATCTTAAGTTAAAGAGGAGGGGGCAAAAAAAACCCACCTTAATTTAAAGAAAAATGAGGTGCTGAAGGTAGCAGAGGTATGCTGACATGCTACTCAGCACTGCACTGGTAGTGAATGACTGCTCTAGAAATAATTTTTCTACGTTTTCTTCTCCCTGAATATCACCATCTCCGTAACCTGCTGCTTCCAGAAGCTCATCTTTGTCATTTTAATTGAAAACTAAACAATAAAATGCACTCAGAGGCCTATAACCTCAGCAGACTGCAACTTAGCAGTTATGAGTTACACCAGTCTATAACTTACCAGACACACAACCTCAGCTGGGCAGGGCACTTTTTTTTTTTTTTTTTTTTTTTTTTTTTTTTTTGAGCTTTCCTCTCTAAATCTCAGCCATCTGTGACAGGGTGGGGGCTTTGCTTCTACCTTCAAAAGCCTTTCTTGGAAGCCCTGCCTTGGTAAGGTTGAAATTTGCACTGGAGAAATAGATCCTAGTAGCTAGGGCTGTGCCTAATGGGTCCATGCTGCCTCAGGGCTGCTGCCCCTGTGAGGCAGGGTACACCCTAGTGGGCTGCTGTTTCTCTCTTCTTTTTTTTAACAACCCCCCAGGGTTGTTAACTTGGTGCTGGAGCACTGGGGGTACTGGTGTCTGGCCTTGCTGGCTGTGCAGGAGCCTGACCCTCCTCATCCACACAGCTCCCTGTGCTGCCTCAGGGAGGAGCAGGGCGCCATTGGCCGCCATTTTGTGGCTCTGAGAGCTCTTTGGGGTTGCCTCAGGGCTTGTTGCTGCTCTGTGCTGGAGCACTTATGGAGGAGCTGGGGCAAAACTGAGAAATCCCAGGGCTGAAAATCCACTTTATTACCTCTGGGTACAACAGGTTTCTCACCTGTTTTCTTCTGTCTGCTTGTCAGTTTTCTTCAGGCAGGATAGGGCCCTAAGGGAGCACCCTCTCTGAAGGCAGCCTGTGGAGAGCTCCCTGCACCCTCGCTTTGGGATAGCCTGAGGAGAAACTCCTGCAAATGTTGCTCCTGGTGTCCCACCAGGCCTGGTAGCAGCTGGGACAGACTGAGGGGGGTTTGTTAGTGTGAGGGTCCTGCCTGCGTGGTGTGTGTTTGGCCATTGAGGTTCCCTGGAGAAGCAGCTCTGCACCTTGGCTCCTGCACCAGCAACAGGTGAGTATTTTATTTACCTGATTTCCAAAAATCCATCCCTAGCTGAGCATTTTCTTAATCAGTAAGTTGTAGGGCTCTCTTTTGAACTCTCTGGAAATAACAGCTGTGGTCTCTTGAGCTGACACCATTATTTTTTTCCTTTAAGTTTTGTGTCAATCCAAGGTCACTGGCCTCCAGGCCTGGGCTCTCCATTGATCTCCTTGAGTGATATAAATAGGTTTTCAACAGAGTTGCCTGCTTTCCTGACTGCAGCTAGGTATAGATTTTGTCTTTACTGTGGCTAAACGGTATGGTCAGATGGCTTGTAGTAAATTTGGCAGGGGGTTAATTTGATGTCCTGGAGTCTGAGAGACTGGAGGGAGTTGGGCTGGAGTGTGTTCCTTCTCTGGGGTAAATCTCAAGTTGGTAGACACTACAAATTATTTTGTACAAGGTATCTTTTTATAATATGCTTGAAAGGAGTATATAGGACCATTTTATCCCTTTGTGGGGGGGCTGGGTTGAAGAGGATGTTGTTGTGGCACTTGGGATTATCTGGGTGGACCAACTGACTGCCTTTTTTCCTGGGAGCAGGTGAAAAACCATAAAGATGAGGAGAGCTGGGTAAGTTATGTGCACTGACTGGATTCGTTTAAGCCTTTTGGCGCCGTGCCAGGGCTGCATTGAGTCATGGTGGACTGAAGTGTTTTTTAAAGGGTTTAGCAGGTACTCTATTTAAAAACAGATTTTGCTCAGAGTTGGTTGAATTTGTGGAAGCCTGCTGCAGTTTCTTACACAACCCATGTGTCTGCATCTTTCTTTGGCTGATAAATGTCTTGGTAGATAACACAAAGAAATAAATATAAACATGTGTGGTTGCGTTTCTCTTTTTTTCCTTTTGAAGTGCATGAGTATCGAGAACCTGATTGTTATTTATCCTTCTTGGCTATTCCTCTTATCCCTGCTCTAGGTTTTCTCATCTTAATAACTGACATTGTTGCTCTCAGGTTCTGCCTAGCATTTTTTTAATGCTCTCCAACAGAAGTCAAGCTTGAGCTTATGAGCGACAGAACTTCATGACGCTATCTTTTGGAAGTCCTGATCACTAGCAATTCCTTCTGATGTCATTTGTATGTAGAACTCTTTGCTGTCTTTGTAAATTTATCCTGAAATAAGGAAGAGTGAGCAAGCTAAACTCTTCCTCAGGTATTATGCCATCGAAGCTAGAGCATCCGCTGTGGATAACTGGATTAACATCTGCCTAAACTCTTGCATAAAAATAGCTCTATCAGATATAAGAATAACAAATGTGATAGGAAACTAATGTGCAAAAAAGTTAACTCCCTTTTCAGACTACTTCTTCCTCATACATTAGGAAGAGAGTCTCAGTGTGACTGACTAATGTGGGAAGGAGGCTTTCCTTCGTGCATCTGGATTGCGAAACACCAACTATGGAAAAAGGTCTAATGGATGTGGCCTAAATCTAGGATATGGAGGATTAGCCCCTGTCTTTGCCACAGATTCTCTGTGACTGTCCATTTCATTCAATCTGCCTTATTTTTGCATGCAACAATCCTACAATGCAGAGAGGTAATAGAATAAAATCCATCAGTAGTTGTGAGGCACTCAGCTGCTGTGGTCAGATAAGTACCACAGTGAAGGAAATTCCTCTAAGCATCTATTAAGGACAGCACTTCACAGGGCTATTGCCCCTTCTATCCAAGGTGCATGAAGCATTCCATCAATGCTACTTGTACTCCTTCAATACCCATGAGAAGCAACGCATTATAAATCCCATTTTACAGATGGGCGAACTGACTTTTCCCCAAGTCCCAGAGTGGTTCAGTGACAGAACTGGGAATTGAACCATTAGACATTTTCCTCTTCATGACAGCTCTGTACAATCCCTGGACTCATTTATTTTCCCTATTAAAAAAGAAGTAAACAAGTATTTTCTTTCTGAGACCCGCTGAGAATGGGGGATTGGGGAAAAAATGGAAGTAAAATTAAAAATAAAATGACATAAGTCCCCCTTGGCCCTGGGTTGTCCAGTCTCCTTTACATTCACACTTCTCTTTGTTATGTTTCCTTGAAGTTGAACCTCCCTAGAGAAGGGAACCTCAGAGTTTCTGGTGCTGGGGAAGAAATGCTTCAAGAAAAAGAAAAATAATCGCAGCTGCAATGTTAAAAATAAGAAGCTAATCAAAGGCAGCCCATGTGGGCGCCACTTTCATCTCTCATCTTCAAAGAGGTGCAAACAAACATTGTCGGCGTGCCAAGCAGCAGCCTCGGCGGCTGACGATCCCATTACTCCTCCAGCGTCCACCCTCCCTTTCCATGCTGCTGAGCCTGTAGGCATGGGACTCCAGGATCACTGCCAAGGTGGGAACCTCTAGTCACCAGAGGGGAAGCCACATATGGAATTCCTCTGTGGATCCAAATTATTTCATAACAAACATGCTTGCACCCTATAGATCATTCCTTGTGCTATTGCCTTTAGATCCTTTCTAGTAACAATAAGAGAACCTTTCATTACCCAAGGAGCAGAAAAGCCTCTAGATCAGAGGTTTTGTCCTGGATTTTTTTTCCAAAGATTTGGTTATTAAAAATAGCCAGGCTCTGATGAAATCCAGATGCACTTAGTGCAGTAGAAGAGTGTGGATTAGTAGTTAAAGCAGTGGTACTTAGGCAATCTGCAGTACTGGTTTTACTTCCAACACCTGAGAAGTTGTGCTGAAATCAGTGCAGCTAACGTCTTCGTGTCTGTGCACCCTGCGTTTACGTACCTTGATGTAAGCCTTGGCTGTGCCTGCACACCCTAGTACAGTCCCATGTAATAATAAGATAGCTAGCTCTAAATACGCCAGTGAAGGTACCAAGACTAATAATGAGAGGCTGTGCCCAGGCTCATATCATGGTATTCATGTTCAGTGTGTTAATGCTGTGATATTGCTGCTTTTTCTGAGCATTTAAAGAAAACTTTGGTTTCTGTATGTGTTGTATGGTGCAGCACAGTTTACCCCATATCAGATAAGAGGGCAAAGAGGAGAAGGCAAGGGGACTGAACTCTTTTCCCCACTCTTGAGATTTTCAGTGGAGGAGGGTGAAAAAGAAGTTCTGCTCATGCTGTCCTACCTCATTCGGGGCACAGATGAAGCTTTGTACGTGGGCACAGGTCTGCTACAGAGACATTATCACTTCATGGCTAATGCACTGGATGAAAATGTAGGATCTGTTCAACTCCTGTGCTCTGCCACTGGTCTTTGGGGAACTCTTGGGCTACTCCACCAGCTGCAAAACCCTGATGTTTTAGCTAAATGACTTTGAAAGCCGTACATTGAAAGAACTAGGCGTTATTTCTTAGAACTGAGCCACATATTGGTGCTCGCCAGAATCTTGGCAGAGAAGTTGCCTTCACCACCTTGTACCTGTCTGGGGCTTTCCTGCTCTGCTAACCTCATGAGCAGCATTACAGTAGCTGCAAGAACAGTTCACTGGTGCGGTCATCCACTGACAGAAGCTCCGCGTTGTGTTCACAGGGAAAGACCGGGAGATGGAGGGAGGGAGTCGAATTGGATCCAGCTCATCGTAATGAGGAAAGCCTGTCCCAGCCAGGGAAGGATTCAATTAGGAGGCCGGAGAAATATGGATGATACGGGGAGGGCACCAGGACATCTGGGGCTGCCACTGCTAGCAAGAATAAAGGTGCTTTGCATAAGAACAGGATGCAATCATAAGGGAAGAGAAATCTGCTCCCAAGTAGCACTGATTCCCCCTCCCCTCTACAGTGCACAACAAGGTACAGATTAGACCATTACACCCAGGGGAAGCCACAGAGTCGCACTCTTTTTCATGGACAGTAGCAGGAAATCAGTGGATTGGAACCAAATGGGAGGCCTGACTCAAACCAGATGTGACCCCAGGGAGATCAGAAATGCAGAGATGTTTTTGCTCTGACATATCCGCCAGTGTTGAGGATGGGGGAAGGCAGAGGGTGGCAGCAGCCGATTAGATGCTGCTGGATTATATCATGCTGGTAGCAGGCTGGCTGGGTGTCAGAGCTGGGTTTCAACAACGAGGAAAGGGTAGGGAACTGTTCTGCTGCTTCACAGTCAAAGCCGTGCATGCATCCCAAATTTTAGCTGGCTCGTCACCTGCTTCAGCAGCAAGACTTTGCTGGGACCTTTGCTGTCACAGCCACTCTCCTTGGGTTAACCACGTGTGACTCTTGTCATCAAGCACTGCTGGCTAAAGGTACCCTCTATTTCCATTCAGCCTGCCTCGTAGAATAATCTGAGTCTTTTAGGTTTTAATTAATGAAAATTAAAGCATAGAACAATGAGAACGTGCTGTGGAGCCCCATTTAGGTACCAGGAGCTAAAACACAGCTTGGTGTGGCTGGGGTTTAGATTAGCTCTTCTGTGCCTAGTTCTGGCCCCTTACTTAACAGTGACTTGTTCTCAGACCTCGGGGGCAGTGTAGAATTGAACTGGGTGGACAGTTTGCTTAAAGTCCCAACTATGGAGTCCTGTGATTAGGTGATGTTTTTATTTTTTTTTAACCTTTCATGAATCAAAAGCAAGTTCTGGCATCAATAGTCTCCCAAAGAAGTCTGAAATTGTATCACTGGAAAGGCACTGAAGTCAAGTCAGTACAAAGTAATCCAATGTATTCATTCATTTTCAGATCTCATGATTATAAAAGCCTGATGCGTGAGTTTTTTGCTTATTTGATTCTGGCAATAATGAAATGAAATGACGGGAAATCAGTTTCTCCCCTGGCGCTCTCACTCTCTCTTCCTTCGTGCTCTCTAAGCAAGGAGTCCGGAATTAACTTCAGTTAGCATTAGGCTCTTTGAGGCTTTGAAGACAATGACCAGTGTGTCCTTTACTTTGTGCCAGGCCGCAGGATGCTGGTAACAGGCGAAATCCCTTTTCCACCTGTTTGCTTCCCTGTCAGTGCCTTAGACAGAGCAGTTGGTTGGTGAATGATCCTGGCTGAGGGAGAGCATGCAGGAGTTTATGTTTCACGAGGAAGTCGTGAAGCTTTCTCATGGTCCCATACCAGCACAGACTTTCCTTTTAATGGACTGCCTGTCCTTATTGTGCAGACACTACAGTCAGGTTTGATCTGTTAATTATGAATGGTTCTGTGGGTGAAACTACTGCTCTTCTGCTCTTCTTAAAGAGCCTGCACCTAGTCAATAGCCACTGAAATCCATCACTCTCTTTCTGCCCACTTTTGGGGGCTTGGGGACAGTTGGGAGGTCTCTGCTTAGTCTAGAAAATAATTCTGTCCTTTTATATCTGCTCCACCAGCTGGAGAGGCTGGCAGATCAATAAGGGCTTATCAGAAAGAGCAGAAAGAAGTCAAATCCTTTCTTCCTTTGTGCCATTTAAACGTGGAGCATGTGAAGGACAAATGCTCCACTTGTTTGACTGGATGGCTTTGTGCTCTCGTAGCACGGGTGCAAATGTGAAGTCAGGGGGAGGAATAGGGCAGACTGGACCTGGAAAGAAGCCCGTGGCTGCCTGCAGAGTGTCTGTGGCATCAGAACGCACCCAGATATCATCCAGGAGGAGCCCGAGATGCAGTGAATATGGACCTAATGATACAACAGGAGTATGTTGCTGGAGACCCTGTCAGCACTCTCGTGCTTTACAACTCTATCTGACCCCTCCCGGGGATGGAGGGTGAGTTTCTGGTTTCCATTAAGCCAGATGAGACGCGGTGTTGACAGGACTCAGCAAGGTTTGCAGGGGAGTTCTGTTAGCTGGCCACCCCAAGCAGTAACGGGGCCGTGCACGGGGGGCTGTTGTCATCCGGGTACCTTCCAAGGCAGGCCAAGCTCGCAGCTTCTTGTGTAGTGGAGCGGAGCCTCCTCCTCCCCCTTTCCCAGCCTCTTCACCGAGCGGAGCCCACAAGCCAACCTAGCTGTGAAGGAACAAGCTGCATTTCACTGTGCTGCTGGTGGTGCCTGCATGGTGTTCAGCATCAAATGTTCTTTCCCCAGTGTGGAGGAAAGGTTAGGAAATTCCTGCTTTGGTGTCTCAGCCCTAAGAGGAATGAGTTTATAGGATGGGCATCGCAGAAATCCCTGTTTTCAATAGGGAGAACTGTCCCGGTGCATCGGTGATGAAACAGTACAACGTGCTGCTGACTTGTGAACATTTCCCTTGCAGGAAGATGCGGTGGGACAGCAGAGGGTCTTCTCTGGGAACCTGTATTCCACATCCTTCGCTTACCCTGCAGAATCCCTGATAAGGATTGCTCCTGAAAGTGAGCAGGTTTCTCCAGGCTGTTACTTGCTAAGTAACAAATGAAAATAATCTGAGCATTGGGGTGTGGTCTCGCCCTTTGTTCCTAATACCTTGGCACAGTCGAGCTACCCTGAGAATAGGGGAATTTTGTGAAAGCGGAGTTTTCCAGGCCTGTGGAGGGGCAGGGCCTGAAGCTGAGACTGAATCTGTGAAGCAGTGCATTAAATAAACTTCTGTGCTATGAGGGCAGTGAGGCCCTGGCCCAGGCTGCCCACAGAAGCTGTGGATGCCCCATCCCTGGGGGCCCAAGGGCAGGTTGGATGGGGCTGGGGACAGCCTGACTGAGTGGGAGGTGTCCCTGTCCATGGCAGGGGGGTGGAACTGGGTGATCTTTAAGGTCTCTTCCAACCCAAACCATTCCATGATTCTCTGAAATAATGTTTTACTTTCCTGAAGAAAATGAAAATTGGCTCCTCAGTGAAGCACTTTCCAACCAGCTTACATAACTCTTGCTTGGAAACTAAACTGAATTGACCAGTTTGTGATTTATGGCAATTTCCTTTGGCATGTGCTTCAGTGTGTTTGCTCCATTGCCATGGCAGTGAAGGAACTACGTATTTGTCCAGCTACCTCGGCACATCCTGGCCTTCCATTGGAGACAAAGGTGGAGCTGACTCAAAACGGCAAGGAAAGCTACTTAACACTGAGGAACTTGGAGGTCAAATGTCGTCTTTTTTCCTATTTTTCTGCCGCTTGCACATTATCATTTCAGGCTGAGAAAGAAAAGCCTTGCAGAATCACTCTTCACATTTATAAAGCTGCTTTTATCCAAGGGTCTTAAGGGCTTCATCAACACTTAAGGGCTTCATTGGGGGTTATGCTTTCTGGATCCGTAAAGCTATCCTGTCCGTTTCTTGCCTAGACCTGCATAGATCCACAGATCTTTTTTTTTTTTGTCATCTCTTCACAAAACTGTGGTGAAAGTTTCTGGGTGTCTTTGGCCTGCATGGTCAGAGTGTTAAGGATTTTCTGCTTATGCAGAGCCAGCATTAAATGAGCAGCACAAACTCAACAGTGTGAAAAAGGTTATGAGAAGTCAGAACTGATTTTAAGGCCGTAGGTGGAGTAAGCTGCAAAGCCAAGGGGTATTCATTCTCCAAAACAAGGGATCTCATCCTTTTCTGTAACATGGGACTGAGGAAAGACAGAGAGGGGTGTGAAATACTAACCACTAGTAAGACTGAAATTCAAGACTGGCTGTTGGATTCTTGTATACAAACACGTGAGAGCTTGCGTGTGATAAAAGTGGGGCCCAGGAACTTTGATTTTGAGATTTCATCTGCTTTTGAAAACCTCGTTCCTCTCAAACAGTAACTCTTCAGTTCATGGATCTCACCTCAGCTTTTGGAGTCAAATTCTTGGCTGGGTACACTGAATTTACTTAGGTGATCACACCTCTTATTATGGTTCTTGACTGTTGTCACAGCATCTTTGGGATCAAAACGAAGTAAGCTTCCCTTACCAGCTGCAGTCCAAGCTCTCACATGAGCCAGAAACTGCTGCTCCTGCAGTGATGGTTAGATACTTGGGTTTTCCCTTCCATGATGTATTAACACCATGCAGAGATTACCAGGAGCTGCAATTTCAGAGTAAGTGGCTCTGTGGTTCCCAGCCGTTATTGCAGGCGTAGCTTTTAGCGTGGAATGAGTTACTTGAGGGTTTCTCAGCTGCCTTTGACAGGCAGCCAGTGTGCTGGGATAATGGTGTCAAAAAGGGAGCTGAGCTGGGATGTTCCTTTAAATAGGCAGACCAGGCATCCTTGGGGAAAGCTGATGATGGGGGCAGATAATTCACTCTTCATGTTAATTCTTCTCTGTGGAGCCAAGGAACAAGCCTGTTAAAGTGTTTGCCCAATACTTCGGGGCCAGCAGTTATAATTACACTTATTCTAATACATATCCATACACTTGATGACTCACTGATGCAAATCTGACTCCTTCCAGAGGGGTTCTGCAGCAGAGGGTGGCAGAGGAGGAGGCAGAATCCGATCCTGGGCTTTGAACCCAAGAGTGAGACTTCTGCTCCCTTACTTCTTCTTGCAACTGCGATGGACTTCAGTGGGGAGCCTGGATTTTACTTCTGGTTTAGCTGTGGCTCTTCAGTGAGACCTGACCGAAGTTCTTTGCTGAGACAATGTAATTGGGACATAAGTGAATTCCAGTCAGTTCAGGAAACACATCCTTTCAGTTCCTGAAAACATGCTATTATTAATTAAAGAGCACAAATACTAAGGGGGCCGCACGCCTTTCGTTCGTTGGTCTCAGACTTATGTCTCTCCATTCGTCTCTTCTTGCTAAATTTTTCAGTGTTTTTAACATCAGACTGATGTTACGTATAATTACCAACTTTGCACCAAAATTATATTTGACATGGCTTGTGTGGGAAATTAGAGCATTTCAGAGACTACAAATTCACCTGGGAAGATGAGCCAGGCAAGACAAGGCAGCGCAGAGTGGAAGTAATTTGAATATTACATGTGCCCTCCTGAAAATGCCAAAATCATTTAAATTGCTAGAAAGGATATTTTCCCTAATTAACTGTGTGTGCTGGAGGGTTCATAATAACGCACTGGATGTGGAAGAATGGACCGGCAGCACAGAGGCTGCCTGCGCACCGCAGGGGGCAGCGAAGAACTGGCGGTAGGAAGGAAGAGCCCCCCCTTGTCCCTGAAAGCTTCAAGGTATTTATCCCTGCAGCTGTTTACCTCCAGCGAGGGAGGTGTGCTGGTGTGGGGAGATGCCCAGCTCCTGGTCATCCCTGGTGCCAGCTACCGAGGGGAAGGGAGCGCGCAGATCCTTGGCTGTTTGCTGCTTCAGGAGGCTCTCACTGCCTCAGCTCTGCTCCACCCTCAGGCATCGCCGTGCTGCTCTCCGACACTTCTTCAGCTTCACAGGGTCCCACAAATACAGTCTCCATTCCCCTCGCTTTGCTCTTTACTCCCTGGGGCCCTGCTGATATGTTCTCGCTTCCTTCCACAATTACAGTGATAGCCCCAGTTAGACCAAGCCAAGTCTTTTTTTTTTTCCCCTCTCTAAATTACCCTGATGACTGTAGACGTTCTGGGGAGATGTATGCAGGGAGAGCAAGAGGCGGACACTCTCTCACGGATCTTCTGTCTTCCTGACATCGATTGTTTAAGCACTAAACCATTCGCTGACTCCTGTGACTCTAAATGATGTGGGGCTTTTTCGAGGTTTTCCTCCCCACAGCTACAGAAACCGCACTGGAGCGCTCGTCCCTCTAATGCGAGGGCTTCCACCTGTGACTGCGGAGTGAGACTGCTGCCGGTTCCATCTCCTTTTCTGCCATCACCGTTCCTGTGGTTTCTGCTTAGTTACATATTCATTTTTATAATGCAATTATCATCTTGTGGGATAAAGGAGGGGAAGACACCCTAATTAGCTGCTTAAAGCACTTTAAAACTGCATGTGTCCGTGTCCTTAAAGGAGACAGGGCTGAGTGGATGCCGTCGCGCTGTGCTGTGTGCTGCCCGTGGTGAGCAGGGACCAGGATTGTGCCCACACTGGCTGAGCCCCTGCCATGGCAGTGGTTTCCCGTTGAACTGTCACGGGGCCTGGGTCCCTGCTGCTTCCTTGCCCCACGAGCTATCATTTGCACCCCAGCAAAGTGAATGTAAATCATTACCTTGTAGTGCAAGTGGGGAGTTTTGGCTCGGGAGCTTTTCAGAGCTGCTTTATACAGAATGAATGGTAATGTGGATTTCAGGACAGGGTGGAAATGGGCTTTAAACTCTCCCACACCCACCTACCTGCCTGGGATCCTGAAGCACTGTAGTCCAGGTTCACAGATGCAGAGGCATCTTATTCCCAGAGAAATTGGAATGAGGTGCCTGCGTTCCCTGGGGATCTAGCCCTTAGCTTCATGGAAAGGCTGCTTTGTAGCAGCAAGAAGGAAAGTAAATATTGGCCAAGGAAGCCAAAGCTAACACCTGCGTTTTGGGAAATTGCCCTGGCATCTTTAGTGTCCACAGAGTGGCTGGGCCTTGTGGTTAAGATTTCAGCATGGTCCTTGGCTTGCTTCCCTCGGAAAGATGAAGAGCTGAGCTGATTTGAGAACATTACTCCTGGATAGCTCATTGATCCCTCGCTTGCTTTCTGAGGACTGCAGGCAGGAGCGATGCTTGAAGCCTTCCCAAACGCACACGCCCCAATCTGTCAGCTTCATGGGCCTGTAGCCCCTTCCCAGTGATGGCTGCCTGGGAAGTTCAGTGCGAGGGCTCAGCGCTGCTGCGGTTCCATGGCCTGGTGGTGATGGCTCCGTTCAGGAATGATGAAGGATGATGTGCCTGAACGGGAAGTGGAGTGGCTCCAGGAAAGCCTGAAAAACAAGAAGCCTTGTTTAGTTTTAAATGCTGATTGTTTTGTGTAACTTCGGCAACTGTTTACTCTTCTTGCTGGGCAGGAGAGGAGGGAAGTGGATGAGTAATGCACCCTGATGAGCGACTTTCCTTTGCTCATAAAGTGAGAAGTTACACCCTCTGTCAGATCCATTTTCATGTAGGCTGTGGCCTTGATATTAACTTGTGTCATCTTTCCTATTCCTTTACTGCTTAGTGAGGCAGGAAGAGGTCTCCAGAAAGAGCAGTCCATTTTTCAGCCCAGCCAATGGCACTCCTGCTGCTGGACTCCAGAGTTAATTTCTTTACCCTCGAGGCAGCCACTGATAGCAGAGAGAAAGGATGGATGGATGGATGGATGGATGGATGGATGGATGGATGGATGGATGGATGGATGAGCTGAACCTCTACTAAAAACACCTTACCCAGGCTTCTCAGCATCATGTTGTATCTCCTTACTTGTTGCAGCATCTGAAAATGCTTCCACTGTGCACAGTGAAGGTCTGGTCTCCACCTGTGACATGCCTAAAATCCCCATCTCAGCCACCGGTGCTTGTGCCCTGTAGTGGTTCTCCACACACCGGGTTTGGGATCCTCCGCCTTTTTTGCAGCTTGTACCTGAGTCAGGGCACTTCACGAGCTGCCTCCTGCACTTCTCAAGCCCTTCTTCCAGGCAACTCAACCCCTGCACATTTCTCACCCTGATTTAATCCAAACGCCCATCTCTCGTGCCATCCTTAGGCTCCCCCTGCCGTGGGCAGGCCGGTGGGGAGGCCAAGCAGCCTGGCACGTACAGCCCCACCCGTGTGAGCAGCGCTGCTGCTAAGCCCAGCAGGAAATGCCCTCTGGGCACCGTAACACCTTCCCTGTGGTGGCATCTCGTGTCGGTGGTGTGCTACAAGGAAGGATCCACCACGCTCAGAGCACCTGGAGGTGGCAAGCGCTTACTGTGGCCTCCTTGTGCTAGCAGAGCTGCCCCTCCAACCCAACCAAGCAGATTCTCCTGGTTTCCTGCTCTCTCCTCTCCTGCGTGATTTCCGTAGTCTCTTTTCTTGGCACTAGATGGTGCCAAGAACCCTCGTGCAGTTGCAGTGAGTACGAGGCCTCTGCTTGCTTTGTACCTCAATGAGAAGATGCCTCTGGCTTGGTATGCAGGCTTTTCAGGAACTGTTTTTCGCCTAGTCCCCCAGGGGCTGTTTCCCAGATCTGCCTCTCAGTGACTGTGCTTGCAGGCCCTTGTGTTTCCAGCAATCAAGGAAGAGATTTATGAAGTGGAAAGATGTCACAGAGATGAGCTGGCGTGAGGGGAAGGAGGGAAAGATTATCTTCTGGGCTGTGGGCAGAATTTTCAGAATGTACGATTCATAATGTCTTCTCTGGAATTGCCTTTCTCCTTCTTTTTTCTTTAAAGAGCATAACCTTTAGTGAGAGGAAGGAGACTGCACGGGCTATCCAAACGCAGGTATGCAATGAGCTCTTCCCTGCACAGCTCTCTGCCCTTTAGGCCTGACCTGAAGCAGCTGCTCAGGAAGGACTTCTGTCCAGCAAGGTGGCTGCACACCTCGTTCCACCAGTGCACCTTGGCTCTGATGTACCACCCGCAGCTCACTCCCAAGCAGGGGATTCTAGCATTCATGCAATTATCTTTGTTTGAGGAACCAGCGTCCTTTAAGACAACCTGAAAGCAGCAAATTCGGTATAGCCATGTTCTTACAAGAGCTAAACACAATGCCGAGTCCCATTAATGCTGATTATCTCCAGAGTCCTCAATCTGAGTGAGAGAGATCCTTGTTTATTTTTGGTAAGCCATTTTAAGCATCGCAGCTAATTTCAGGTGCTGAGAAGTGAGCAAGTAGCGTATCTGGGGATGACACCCAGCTTTGTGTGTTAACCCCTCTCCAGTTCCCAAGAGCAACTCCTCCAGAGCTGTGCAAGGCTTTAATTCATCAGTTTCCGACGCGTGTTTCCTCCATCTGGGGCTTCCAAACCAGTTGTCAATAATTCCTGGCTGCTGGAGCAGACCCTTTCTTCCAGACCATTTGAAGTCAGCAAATACAGCAAGTTTGATTTTTGCTCCCGTGTTTGCTCTGCGATAGAGGTAATTTGCCCCACTTTTGTAGAGTAAATGGGCACAGCAGCAGCAGGTGTATGTATGTCATGGTTTGCTGTGGCAGGCAGTTAAAAAGTAAGATGATTGCATTCCTACTTCAGGTCAATATTTTCCTTAGTCTTGCCCTGTTGCTGTACTTACTTTTTTCCCCCCTAATTTATTTATTTTCTACTTATCTCACTTCCCCCCTCCTCCCAGCCCTCTGGCCAGCCTGCCTCCCCTCCCCTTCTCCCTGTCCTCCAACTGACTGCCCATTCAGGCCACCGGCAGTCACATCCTCTTGACATCATCCCATCAGCAAGCTGAGGCCGTGCCATGTTAGCGTGCATGATACGTTGTGACAAAAGCAGTACAACCAGAGAGGGAACCGGGGGGATCAAGTACCCCCCGAGGCCTTCGGAGAATCGCAGGGAATGAGAGGGAGAAGCTGTTTGTTACCGAGGATGTGCCCAGATCCAGCTGTTCTGGGGATGTTAGATCCGGCTGTCAGCTGAAATATTTAAAGGGGATGTTTTCTGTGCTTGGAATAAATACTGCTGCTTCACTGCAGCTCACCTCCACTTTCCACTGGTACTCACCTGGTGTCCTTTGCGTTCCTGACTTCAGCAGCTGCTCTCCAGGCAGGTGTGATCTTGAGACCTCCAAGCCCCTTCTCTGCGGTGAACACTCGGTGTTGGAACCAGGAAGCTGAACGGGGCAGCTGGGGCCGGCTGTGCAGGTTGCGGGGCACTGGAGACCAAGCAGTGGCAGGACTGAGCCTGACAGCTAAGGCGTGGGGCTGGGAGGCAGGGCGGCAGTAGAGTTTAGCAAAGATGGGGTGGGAAAGGGACCAGTGGGGAGCGTGGGACGGTCTCTGCCAGCAGCTGACTCCAAGATGTAAGCCCTGCGAGTAGATGGAGACCTGAAGGAAACAGCAGGACTGATTCAAACGCCCAACGTGCAGGAGAAGGAGTTTGGCAAGTGGAGGCTGCAGGGGAGGCTCCTTGCTGCCGTGGGACCTGGCCCTCCCCACAGCAGCTCTGTCAAGCGAGACGGGTGCCACGTGCTTTGCTCCGGTGCCAGGCAGTTGTCATAAAGCTGCTGTGTTTGTATTGCGGCAGTAACAAAAGATGCTGGGGCTGGACTCTGAGGTGTTAGGTGTGCTGTGCAGAAACTGAGGGAGGGAGCTAGCACTAAAAAAGCACAAGTTCACTCAGGTAAGGTGAGCCGGACAGAAATTAATGGTTGGAAAGGGCTGGCTCAAAAGCAGGAGGGACTCTGCGTTTCTGAATGTCTTCTCCCTTTCCCTGCCCTTTCTCTCCTTCTAGAATGCAGACCAGTGTTCTCCTGAAAGTACAAACCCCATTTCCTTGACTAGTCATTCAAAAAAGTACGGCGTTTATTTCCTTAAATATCTCATCTTTGGCTCTGCAATAAATACCGACCCAACCTAAAAATTGATCCCCACGGTTCTCTGAATGAGCTTCCAGAGCCACCTGGTAATGAGAGCAGTGGTAAACTGCTGAGGAGCCTTTTGTGGTACCCTGTTCCATCAGCGGCTCTAATACCTTTTTGATTATCTCAGTGGACACAGATATAAATGCTGTGCCTTGGATCCCTCACTTGCAAGCTATCTCCATATTTTTTTTGCATTTTCTTTTTAAAATAAAAATGACTGCTGATGTTTATGCCCCTGTAATACATTATGTATTATTTTGTTTTAAGCGCTGCCTTTTGCATCCTGACAGTAACAATAAAATGTGAGTATGGGATTCCTAATACAGACAGACTAATGTTTCCACTGCTAGCCTTCCCTATCTCTTCTTTTTTTTCTTTCTGCTCTCTAAGCACTTTTCTAAAGGCTCCTTTTATATTCCTAATAAAATTAGAGCAAAATACATCGATTTACTGGAAAAGAGGGTATGTTTTTTTTTTTCTCCTTGGTGATAGCACTTTCTTCACCCCCACCTTAAAAACGCTGGTGAATGTTCCACATCAAAGACCTCCCATTTCTTGGGGTTTTCTTATCAGTTCCCTGAATGATTTTTCCCTGGCTCTGCTCGAGAACACTCTGCTTGGTGCCCCCACCACAGACCATTTTGGCTGTGCTGGTATTCTGAGGTAATCACCTCTCATTAATGCATTTTAGTCCTATCTCCAAGCACCAGCAAGTGGCTGGTCTGCACATACTGGGAAATAACCTGGATGGCACCTTTTTACTCTGCATCCACCAATAGATCCTACAATCCGTATCCTGATGTCTGACTTTTTTTTAGAGCTAGGGTTCCCCTGTTACCCCACTCCTTTGCTTGTCTCTTACACCGAGTTGAGCCAGCTGTAAATTGTTATCAGATCAAACTTGGTGGTGGTATTACACTGGTAATGATCATACCTGATAAATTAGTGCTGTTGTGGTCGTACAGCTGAATCTCATGGCTGCTGTGCGTTGGGCTCTTTATCTCCTATTGAGATTTAGGCTAATTCCATTTTTTTGGAGCTCTCTGATGGCAGCCTGTGTGTAGTTACAATAAGGGGAGGGGACGATCGAAGCCCATCGAGTTTGTTCATACTCTGCGCAACTGGAAAGCTTTCAGAACCCGTCACTGTGCTTTGGGGATTTTAAATTTCCGAGATATTCTCTTGGTTATGGAATGGGCTAAAATCTGTCATGCTGATTTAATGAGAGAGTAGGGGAGGGAGGAGACAGACACACAAAAAAAGCAATTTTCCTTGTAACAGTTGTGTTAAAATATTGATACAGATGCGTAGTGGAAAAACTTAACGAGTTGTTAGTGTTAGAAATAATGCCAGCATTAGACATCTCTTGTGTGTGAGTTTCCAAGATGGTTTTCAGCATTTCTGGGAAAGAGATCTCCTGAGAAAAGTGGAATTGCTGTACCTGGGTCAGCGACGCCTCAGTCTGGTGTCCTCTCCCAAGGCCTGCCCTGTCCTTCACCGCAGGAGGTAGCACTGAGGGAAGCCGTGGTGTGGTTAAGACCCGACCTTACTCTGAGCTTTACCAAAAGCTCAGAGTAAGGCTAGGTGATAAATGTTCCTCGGTGCCCTTTGTACTGCATCTCTTACCGAGGGTGTATTCGGAGTTCAGAATCAAGGTTTTGTGGTTAAGGCAGTGCGCTGGCACGTGCACTTAGCTGGTCTTGATTCCAAACCCTGCTGCAAGCATTCTACCTTGGGCACATCGCTTCTTCTGTGCATTACGTTTATAAAATGCATTTTTTGGGTCTTTTTCTCCATGTAAAACCCCAAGGTTCTGCAGGGCTAGACACACAACAGAAAGGGAAATGGCTGTCTCATACACTTGCACTGGTTTTGGTACCGTGATTCCCCAAAGCCTTGATGAAGGCTTTGGTTTCTGGCATCCAGCTACCACTGCTGCTTGGGTCCCTTGTTGAACCGAGAGGTCTCAGACTTCTCTTTCAGATGGTGGCAAACCATCTGAAAAAAAACCCGGGATTGGGTTTGCCTCCCTCTGCTCTGGGTTTACCAAAGAGATTCTGTAAGATGGACACATGCCATAAATGGGACTTCACTGGGTGGCCCATGAAGTCTTCCAATGTTTTTTTCTTTGCGTTGGGCTCCTCCACTGGTGCTAACTCCCAGACAAGTCACCAAATGAATCCATTCTGCAGAGCATAAACCAAGTGAAACTGGGTGTGCCGGGCTCCGTTAATACAGATCTCTATCCATCGGAGACTCAGCTGAGACCACTAAATCTGAGCATTCCTTTTAAGATGAAAATGAGAAAGGAATTAATTTTAATGAGTGATGTTTTTGCTGCCGCTCGCCCTGTCGTGTGCGGCCCCTGTGTGCGCAGTGTGATCTGCCATCATGTCAGTGCTCCGTGATCAAACCCCTTCCAGGAGGGGATACTTTACATGGGTTTCTGTGTCAATGCCAGTCCCTGAAGAACGTTGCCAATCCATTAAGAGCCTGGCAGCCTGTACTGGGAAATGCTAGCATGAGCAGAGAAGAGAGAGACAAGCCTGAGAATAAGGAGGCAGGAAAGAGGAAGAAAAGATTAATCTGAGCAGAAATTCTGCATCAGAAAAGGGCTTCCAGGGCTTGCACTTTGCCGAGCACTGTTCACCTTGCTGAAGGGCTTAGCAAGAAGACTTGCTAGTTGAAAGGACTTTCCTTAGGACTCTAGCACCATTCCTGTAGTGCCCTGACTCTTGCATGCCAACACCTGATATTTTCGAGACCTGAGCTATGTATGTGCTGGGGCTGTGCTCGTCTGACAGCCTGCTGCAGATGAAATGCTTGAGCACTGTCCAGTAATACCCTTTGAGTATCTGGCCCTTAGCGTTACTGAAGGAGTGTGGCTGTGCATTGCATTCAGTCCGTGTTGGTTCCTGTTCTTGGTCAGAAATTAAAGACAAGAAGAACTGATGGATCTCCTCAGTCAGTCCACTTTCTTTCTGCATCTCTGTCTCTGTAGGAAGCAAAGACCAGGCCAAGCCTGTGGCCGTGGTATCTGTTGCTGCTCCTTCTGGCCACAACCTGGGCTGAGAGCTACCAAAATCTTTGTCTTGTTTTAAGCAGTCTGACACTGGGAGGGGTACGGCTCCCAGGCAGGAAGGGTAGGGCTTTCCTTTGGGGGTGATGCTGGGGTAGGAGCGTGTGCTGGGCTGGAGAAGGCTGCAGTCAGAGGGGGATTGCACAGCACAGCATGTGGAGGGCTCGGTCCAGATTCCTGTCAATAGCAAATAAACTTGCATTTGATATGAATTGGTGGGGGAGGAAGGACAGTAGCTTTTAATAGGAATCACTTATCTGGAGGTAGATCTGCACAAAACCCTCCTCTGTCCCCTTGTGTCAGGGCTTTGGTCTGAATTCTTCCTCTTCCCTTCCCAGTACCAATAACGCCACTGTCTTCCCCAGCTGAAATACTGATTTTTTGAGCAGAAGGCAGAGAGAGCTCCATCGAAAACCCACCACATCCCCACAGGTGACCACAGTGACAGAGCAGCAATGTCTGAAAGGGCAAGGAGTCGGTTGAGCAGGGCTTGCTGCAGCCCTGCCATTAAATGATCTCGGGTAGGTGAATGGCACCGAGTGCCCAGCTGCAAAAGCTGTCTCGTGAGGGAGTTCCAGCTTAATTATCAAGTGTCCTGCTTGAGATAACAACACCTTAGCAAGGAGCTAGGCAAATTATAGAGCAGGCAAAATCTCAGAGGCTTTTTTATTTTTTATTTTGAGAGGATGAAGGGGGATGGTTCCCAGTTTCCCCATCTTTGCACCGTTCTGAGTGAAAACCGCTCAAGGTGCCTGCCGTGCTGCACATTGCCTATGAGTGGGAACCCCCAACTTGTTTCCTTTCTCTTTGCTGGGCTTACCTTTATGAAAGGAGCTGGGGCATCCTGTTCTGCCAGACCCCCAGCCAGCGTCAGCAAATTACCACCAGCCTCTTAACGAGAGCACCTCTGACTGCTGTTGCTTCCTGGGCTCGCAGCACGACTGACCCTGCACTGCGGACGGGGAAAGGAGTTGTGGGTTCCTGGGGAAGGCTGATATATTGGGTTCCTTTCTGGCTGGGCCCCTGCCCGTGCCCTCGCCTGTGGGCTCTTCTCCCTCTGCCAGCTTCCCCTCGGAGCACCAAAGTGCCCCACAAACCGCACGCCCGGAGTGCTCCATTCACGTTCGCCCGTCTTCAGCTCCCCGTTTGCCTGGTCCCTGAAGCGGGCTCTGAGAGCAATCAAAGCCACTGCAGTGCAATTTCCGACGGAGAATTTCCTTCCTATTTCTGAGTGTGTGTGTGTATGTGTGTGTGTGTGTGTGTGTGTGTATTTACGTGTTTAAAAAAAAAATCAAAACATTTTGGTTTTGTGCACTAAGCACTTTTGAGGGCGATATGGGGCCCTGTAATACGGAGGTTTATAACCTCCTCAGCTAATGCTCCCTGACACTCTGTTTTGATATCATTACTACATTATACTCACAATTTTTGAGTGAAAAAATACAGTACTTAGAAAGTCGAAATTCATAAATAAATTCATGTCAAACCGCACTTAATATTGATTTTGTTAGTGTTCAGATTCAATAATAAGGTACTGCGTGCATGAATATTTAAATATAATCATCATTTCTGCATCTCCTAATGGCCTCTGCTCTTCTACACTCAATTTAAACACAATTTAAAAACTATAATGTATTGAAAAATACTAGGATTTAGCAATAAATCACCATTGGGATACTCCAAGCCTTTTATAGGATGGCTCAATATCTGCTTCTCAAGGGACAGCACAATTAGATTCATGTTTTTAAACTTCTCAATTATCCATATACCATAATTTTATGTGAAAGTTTGTTTCTCTTCCTCCCCCCTCCACCCCTGCTCCCACTCCTCGCCCCCCACCAGATACTCTCCCAGTAGGAAGCGGAGAAATCGCTAAGTGTTCTCTTAGCTGGGTTAGTATAGTAAAAAGGAGTCAAAGGTCACAGTCCTCAAACTGAATTAAATCCAGAGGCTGTCAGGGAAAGCAGAACGCTGACTCACTTAATCACATTATTTGGGGAAAAATCTAGGGGGAGGAAAGAGATAAAATGACTCAAAATGAACTCGCCAAGGAGGAAGCGGAGTTTTTATATTTATTTAAAAAGCAATATTCGTCTTTATCAAATAGACGCAGGGTGGTTCGATGAGGATGGAGCTGGCTGGACATTTGCGCAGTCGCAGGCAGGAGAGCTCTGGCAAGCGTTTTTCTCCTTAGCAGGATCAGTGAGGCAGTGAGAGGAGGGGAGGATGCGGTGCCCTCGGTTCCTCCCGTGCCAGGCTGGGTGGTTTGTTGGTGGGGGGGGTTCTGTAGTGCTGGTCGCTCACCCACCCGAACGGCACGCCCTCTGAGGTAGGTCGTTATCGTTACCCTCATTTTACAGATGGGGAAACTGAGGCACTGGCGGGTGAAGCAACGACGGCAGAGCTGGGAGCTGGTCCTGGGCTTGCTAATGCTGGAGCCTCTGCCCAAGCTGTACGGCCGTTTTCTCTCTCCCGCCAGCATCCCTAGAGCCCGTGATGGACAAGGGGTAAAAGCGCTCAGGCGTTGGGATCTCAGCAGCACTAACACGCCAGGAGAGCAGTAGGTCTGATGGCGCGGTATTGGCGCTGCGATGGCTCGCCCGTTCTGTAGAGAGCATTTCTGTCCCGTGTGAGGAGACGGCCAGGAGGTCAGGAGAGGCCGGGGAGCCCCGTGTCTGGTGAGGAGGCCGTAGCCGTGCCACGAGGTGCCGCCGGCTGTGTCATGCTGGGAGCACCCTCGCTGCTCTATACAAAGTGAGCACCGCGCGGGGA
This sequence comes from Aythya fuligula, assembly GCF_009819795.1. Lineage (NCBI taxonomy): Eukaryota > Metazoa > Chordata > Aves > Anseriformes > Anatidae > Aythya > Aythya fuligula. Next base: position 3,581,365 of record NC_045579.1, read on the forward strand.
CGGGAGTTGCAGCTGGCCACGGATCAAGGCGTTGCATGAGGAACACGGCACACGCCCTGGTGGCGGGGGGCGGGCGCAGGTTGGCTGGGCTGGGCAGGGACTGCCTGTGCAAGCCTCCTTCGGGCCGTACCAATCTGACCGGTTCACTTCTATTGCCTGTTTCACCGAAATTCGTTACGACTGTTTTCTACAGAAGTTTACAGCGTGTCACTGGAACTGATTTTTTATCTGTTCGTCTGGGGAAGCGTCAGCTCCGACTGCATCGGGGTCATGAGCAAATCTGGGAAGTCCTACGGGTGGTAAGATGGAAGTAATCAGTGGTGGAAAAGGCCAACCCAGATGTCATGTAACCGCGTGCCAGCCACTGTGATTTGAAGGTCTGCTCATTCAGTTGTGGGAGGGAAGGCACCTTCCTTCCCGTACGAGGCAGGAGCCACTTTCACCTTTCTCTAATAGTCCTAGAGCTCCCTTTGCTCTCTCTTCCAGTGGTCTGCAAAGTATGTTTGTAATCCTCCTGCTGAATATTGTCCGTCTGGTGTTTGGCAGTGAAGAAAGGAAGGGATAGCAGACCTCTCTAAGAAACAGGGAAGCAAGGAAAAACTATTGCAAAAGTTATGTGGATATTTCTGAAAACTTAAGGTGTTTTTTTTTTTCTTTCTATAAATAATGACTGTGAGCTTCTTCAAAGTGTCAGAGTAGATGCAAAATCTTACCCGAAGGGAACTGGTGTGTACCCTTCATGGCAAGTGCAGCTCATCCCATGGATTTCACCAGTTTTTCTGTGAATCTTCTCATCAGATACAGAAGCAGTGTCGGAAGTACCTGGGCCTGGGAGTGGCGGTGTTGGGGCACCACTGGCCCGTGGCACTATATCTTAGTGGAAGCTGTTGGTGAAACCTTGCCAAAAGGCAGAGATGTACCTGCAGGTGGAGGTGCAAGTTCCAGAGGAGCCCTCGTAGGTGTGAGAAGTGTGAGTAGAGGCCGAGGAGCCAGGAAAAAAATGGCAGCAAGAAAGCATTGAAGGTTTTGCACGTCCTGCCTGCTTGTAGATCCTGCTCAGCCACATGTGACACAGCAGTAGGAATTTCCTGCCCTGCCTAATGTGGTTGTGTCTTTCCTTTTTATTTTTCTGTGTCAGCGAAATACTTGAAGCTGCTCATGTTTTAAAGCCATGGTTCTATTTTCAGGACCATCTTCTTATTGCAGTAGATGGAGGGGGTGAATTTAGCACTCACGTCTTTGTTCTTCCAAACCACCAGTCTGTCGGGCCGGCATCCCCCTGTGGCATGCTTCCCTGAAGGACGGTCACTCTGGGAGCTGGAGGCTGGGCTTCTTAAAAGCTTGGCTTCTGGGGGAGTGTAATGAGAAGCCCTGACCTGTGAGTGGTGTGGGGCACGGCAGGCGGAGTGGCTGTGCCTTGCAGGTGGGCACAGGGAGGTCTTGGCCCTGGCCACAGCCCCTGTGTGGTGGCCCAGCAAAGGCAGAAGGGGTGGAGGAGCTGCTCTGTGTCCCCGCGGGGGGACACGAGATGCGTGCGGTCGCAGGACGCAAGGGTCAGCCTAGTGCTCGTGGGTACCAGCTGAGCATTGCTCAAAACAAGTGCGCACGGTGAAAAGCCACTGGTATCTGTGGACCGTCCCAACAGATGTCACCAACAAGTCTGTATTGATTGCTGGGGTTGGTGTTTTGGCAGAGCTGGAGGCAGATGGCACATTGCTAATGAGCAACGAGCACTGCTGGCACGGGGTGCAGAGCAGTGTTGGGTGGGATAGCGGAATGGCACGGGGCCACGGGCAAGTGAGAGCCATGTTTGACCGTCTTTGTCCTCTCCGCATTCGGTCCTTTTTTCTTGCTGCATGAAATCTAAATTTCTTAATCTCTTCTCTGAACATTTGGTCTCGTTCCAGCTTCCTGTGCTAGCCCGCTCTCTTCCATCCCATCTATATGTGCTGCTCCTTTTTTTCTTACTTGATGCTCAGGCCTTTGCCTGGGATGTTTCTGGGTCCGGTTGCCAGTTCCCAACAGCATCCCCTTCGTGCCTACACCGCACTGGATCCTGTACAGGAGAGGGAGCAAGGACTAAGGCTGCTCCTACTGGCTGGTAGAGAAGAGGGTGGGGGTCACGCTGAGCCTGAGAGAAGGGCTGTGGATCGCTTTGGATCCCAGCTTGCTGAGACAGACTCAGCAGATTGGATTTTTGACTATTATGAGACTGTTGCTTCTATCATACGGAGACGAGCATGCAGCCCTGCTGCACGGAGTATTGCACGGGCTGGTGCTTGGGCTGTTGTGGTGGTGAGCACGTGCACCGAGCACACAGACCCTTCAGCTGGCTGGGGTGCTGGCTGCAGCACTCACTGCTTTTATGTGCTTGCAATTCTATTTATACATCATAAATGCTCAAGGGTGGCTACCACTTGAGATCTTTGAATGAAAACAATTCTTTCCACCTCTCTGGTCTCTGAAAAAAATTAACTTACATGAAGAACCCAACCCACAAAATTCCCAATCCAAACCTGAAGTAGCCAGGGACAAGATAGTTCAGATCTGGTTCAGACACAGGATAGAAGCTACGTCCAGTTGCAAAGCTCAGATCTGTATCCCCGCCACTCATCTCCTAGCTTTCAACAGTCGGGTACATGGGACTGAATCAAATGTCCATTAATGTATGTCTGTATAATTTTTTGAGACTGTTTTGTGGCTACTTAGATACCACAGCATGGTGCGAGATGCCCATTTCTGTTGATGGCAAGCAGCAGGAAAGTATGGCTAACCCAAGCAGACATTCTGCTGTGGTTCTTTGCTGGTATTCCTTTCTTACTGGCTGCACCCCCAGGTGCCGGATTCCCCTTATCCAGCTGCCTAAATTCCTCTTAGCACGGAAGAACCATTTCCTGTAAAAAGTTATCCAAGCTCAGCACCTCCAGCTTCATTTACTGATGTTGCATGCGACAAAACTCAGTCCCCAGCAGTGCAGAACCTGGAGGTTCTTTAACCACGTGCCCTGCAGCTGGAGACCCCTGGGGCAGCCTCCACGGCTACTTGCTGCCCTTTGTCTTGCTAGATCTGTCTGGACTAAAGCTGATGATCAGAGGAAACTTGGGCAAAGAAATGCACTGAAATGTGAAGGGTAAATCCCTCGGTCTTCAGTTGTGATCCAGTAATTTTTTAGTATTTAGAGGTAAATAACTGTGAGTTCCCTTTCGTGTGATGTGAGCTGTTAACTTCTTTCTAAGTTGTGGTTCTCCTTGTTGTAGTTTCTGGAGGAGGGAAATAGTTTGATTCTCCTTCAGAGCCTGACAGGAATGGCCAAAAATCTAGGGTGAGGTGCAGCTACGGGGAATCCGTTTGAGAACCCCCTCAGTCTCTGCAAAAGCCAGCTCTGCGGTTGCCCTGAAAGCTTCAATTTCCCAAAAAAGGAAAGGGCAAAAAAGCCTTGAACACTGACTCTTTGAAAGCTGTGAAACTTAGAACAGGTGTGAGCATAGGCAGCTGCCCGGGCGCTGTGTGCAGATATTCCTGCTAATGCCTCCTTAGAACTTAATCTCTGAAACCATCTGCTTATGGTGAGCACATGTCCCCGAGGAGGGGAGGGAGCAAGAACAAATCCTGCAGCCCCTCCGCTTCTTCCACTGCAGCCTGGGTAAGAATTTCCAACAGCAGAATGAGCTGGAGCTGTGTGCCAAGAGGCCTCACTCCCAGCTTTTGTGAGGGAGGGAAACTCTCGTGGCAGTTCTGCGACTTCAGGCTGGTTGCTGTGGGGTCGGACATCGGGATCTGGCTCATGACTACCTGAACAAAACCAACACGAGACAGGCTTTGGAACTGCCATCAGCAGAGCCCTTGGTCCCTGCAAATATGTGGGACCAACTTTTCTTATGTGGGGTCCGTGTCTAAGATCAGCCCAAACCTCCAGCAGAAACCTGACTTGCATTGCTTTGATTTCCAGTCTTCAGTCCCTGGGAAGCTGATCCTGTAGGATGTCATCTTCTGTGCAGTTATCCTAAGAAACTCCAGTGGAGCCTCCAACAGTAACTCTGAGGAACTCACATTTCCTCATTATGCCTTTTTTCTCCTCAAGTTTCTTTGCTTTTTGACTTTGGGACAGACAGCCAATATGTCCGAGGGTCATAGAAGTGACCGTAGGTGACTCAAAGCCACCCACCACCCCTTGCCATGCTGCCTGCTCTGCAGCTGTGGCAACTTGCAGAGGGCAGAGTGCTCTGAGCCGCTGACCTGTTAATGGAAAGCTAGTTCATCAGCTTTGGAAAAAAAACAAAACAAATGTACAACGGGCCACTGTTGCCCTGCGACTGCCAGAAGCAGTGTGGTGACAGGAATGGGTCATGCTGCAGCCCATGACTGAAGGGTCCCCAGCTTCAGAGAGACATTCAGGGACTTCCTCTGCGTTTGGGGCTGGCCATAAAAAATTGATCATCCTTTGTTACAGCTTCACTTCTGTCACTTTCCATCCCAGAGTCTGTTTTTTACAGAAAACAAGCTACATTCATCAAAAATGACAGAACACAGACTTAATGTAATCATGTATGGGAACATGAATTGCAAATGCAGAACACAAGCACTAAAATGTATTTTCCATTACCGCCACAAAATGAAATAATCATGAACATTTTCCCCCAGAATGAGAACACATGTAGAGTACACTGACACCTTAAAATGCTGCCGTGCCCTGGCCTCAGGTGCAGGTAGGTTTGGTGACCGCTGGCAGGGCAGAGATCTGCTGGTACCAGGAGCAGTGGCTATCTTCTAATCCTCACCATGGAAACTTGTGTTGGTTATTAGTTACAGCAGCTCCTGCAGTTGTATTTGGGTGACATTCTGGTCATCGCTGGTTGTTAAAGATCTCACGGTACTCTGAAGCACAACTCAGCAGAAGTGCTGAGAAAATAGACAGTGCTGTGTATCTCCTTATTTCTAGATCCTGCTTCTAACCACTGTTGGATCACTTGCTGCTAAGCTGGAACAAGTCCTCTCACCCCTACTCTGCTTTCAGACACCAGTTGCAAAAATGCAGATATGCCTATTTCAAATAATCTGTTGCTAACCAGTTCAGTTGGCACAGGACGTGTTAATCAAAGTCTTCCTTTCCCTTGCAGATTCACTGGACCACAGTTTTGCCATGCTCTGAACATCTGCTGTGTTGCACTCCAGATGCGGCTGCATTTCACAGGCAGGTAAAGTTATGCTTGTATTTCTATGTGAGTCTTTTAGTTGTTTGTAACTTGATTTAGTATAAGAAATAATGTAAGGGGCTGGATTGCTTCTGTTGATCAGGGTCTCAGTAGAGAGAGGAGAAAAGGGTGACAGAATTGGGAATAACCTCTCTGTAAACTAAATTAAATCCAGTAGTTGTTCAGTTATTTAGATTATTTTAAACACATGCAAGTTATCCAGCCTGTACTTGCCACAATTCTGCAAATACAAAGCCACTAATAAGAGGGGTTGGAGCCTGCCCCGCTGAAGGATAGTTGGATATGGATCATGATGATGTCTGGAAGGGAAACTAGTAGTTTGATCAAAGCCGTGTGCTCAGCACTGAGTGCTGATGGAATGATATAGAGAGAATAAGGCAGGAAGACAGTGGCTGGTTTACATCTCATCTACCAGAAGCTGCTATGAGGGACTTATTGATCTCTGATGCAGCCACAGGCCGTGGGTTAAGTGATGGGATGTATCTGAGAAAGACCAGTCTAACTGCACCCAACAGGAGGTGCTGAAGAGAGCAGCATGCTGTGCTGGGCCAAACTTCTTTCCACCCACAGAGAAGGTGGGACCCTGTCATAACGAGAAGAGGAAGAGATTTTATTCTAAATGAGTTAAAATGATGTCTTTGCATGAGAGCACTTCAGATTATAAAATATACATAAAACAAATAGACTCAGCAGCTGTAGAATCCAAGAGAAAATCTGGATTTGGAAGAGATTCTTAACTTTTTTGTACTACAACAGTAAGTAAAAACATTTGGTCTTATGCATTTTTCCAGCTGTTTACACACAGTCTGCATTCTCGCCAACAAGTTTGCTTAAAGACCTTTACAGGCGTGTTCTTATGGTCATATAAATGCAATCTGATGTATATGCACATATATCCGCATCCTTGTACGTTTGACACACTTTGTGTATGTGCATCATCTCATAGAAATTAACTTCCTCTTTGAATTAATGTGCTTTTATGCATATACATCAATATGTCCCAGGGTGCATATATGTATCTTTGTTCATATTCCCATATATGCATGAGGTGATCAACATAGTCAAATTGAAAAAATAAGTTATTCCAAATCTGTGTTATTTCTCATTTCGTTCCCAAGGGGTAAATGGAACCGTTCCAAATGAAAGGTAATCTTGGGACCTGAAGTTTTACATTTCAGCATACAGCGTGGTTTTAATGCTCTGTACCTTAGACTGTAAGCTCTTCAGGGCAGTAAGCAGATTCCCTTCTTTATTTATGCAACAAAAGCAATGACAGATTATTTAAGACTTCAGGTGCTAGGACAATGCAAATTAACAACAATGGTCAGATTTTATGGAAATATGAGTTGGACAGGAAGATGCCCCCAAAGAATCCACAAAAGCCAACCTTGTAAACTTCTGCAGCAGGTTTGTCACTGTTTTTTTTTTTTTTTTTTTCTCTTTCACTGGGTTGAAATAGTTTACCTACAGCTTTGAACACATACCCATTTCAGTGTTCTCTTTGCATGGCTTGTAAAATCTAGCACACATGAGCAGTGCACACTTGTATCTAGAACTAGTATACACACACCTATGTGGTAAAAAACCCAAGCTTTCAGAAATAACTCGTAAACATTCATGGAAAGCAAATGTGTCATCCTCTCAGGTAACCAACTATGTGCAGCATATATGTGGCATTGGAAAAAAGTGTGTCATGTACATAAATCTGTGTAAACTAATAGAGAATTTATGCTTCTGTATGTTTATTTTGGGTATATGTCCGTGTATTCATGCGAATGCTGGATCGGGAAATCAGTAGAGGCAGCGTGTACGCACCTTCCAGAAGAGGGCATCTGTCTCCCAGTGCAGGCAGCCTTGCTTAACCAATGGCCCCCAGCCTCTCACACCTGGGCACTCGCATCTTGCTTGCCAATTTGAGGTTAACAGTGCCAGCACAGAGTGAAATATTAAGGCAGCCGCTTGAAATTCAAAGTGTTTCTCTTAATTAATGGGTGGATGCCACAAGCTGATCCAATCCAGCTCTTAAATTAATCTTAATTACACGGATTTTGTAACTTTGGCATTAGCCAGCCACACAAAATATGTATTTCATAATCCTAGAAACGGGTGAAAAAGACTGCTGCTGAGCTGAGAAGTCAGCTGATGATTTTATCAGCCTCTGTGGCTGTGGGTGTAAGTGTCATTGGGGTGTGTCTGAGATCGTATCGGGAAGACCAAATTAATTCACTCCTGCAAATATCAAAACAAGCTTTTTTTTTTTTGCCAGCAAGTAGGGAATAGGCAAGAGATTTCTGAGCTGCTATATTTGGAGTTTCTGTGCCATCCAGTGCATACAATAAAGAAAAGAAGCATCAGGGAAGTTGGTGATCCATCGTGTTTGGTAATGATTTATGAGTGCGTACGCAAAGATTACAGCTTGAGCCTTTAGTTGTTTCCATTGTACTTGTTGATTTGGAGGAAGGGTCAGGAGCTTTTGTAGCTCTGCCAAGGGTTTGCTGTGTGAAACTGGTGAAGAGGAGGGAAGCTCTTTCTCCCTGTGCTTCCATTTTCCTTCTCTGCACGTCTGTCCATTCAAATTATTATTATTTTTTTTTTTTCTGGATAGAAGCTGCCTCTTAGTATGTGTCCATTCAGCGTAATACGGCATCTAGGTGCTACTCTACTCCAAATAATGATAATGGATAAATTGAATTATCTCAGGAGGATTTATACTGGTACTCTGTTAGGCACGAGCATACAGGATCTCTCCAAGCATCCATCATGCCAACTTTAAATAGAAAACAGAGCTGGGAATAGATCGTCAGGGATATTCATAGGAAATGCAGACACACAATTTGCCTAACCAGTCACTGCGTATTCTTCAAATGGGAAGCACGGCCTCATCTGTCCCCAGGGATTTGTGTTGCCTTGGGATTAGCACTGCTCGCTGGATTACACCCCTGCTCCTGCAGATGCAACTTGAAAAATGACGGGTAAACCTGGGAGTGAGCACGGTTGTAAGCTGTTCTTGAGTCGTGCTTTAAGTCATAGGGTCAGCACAAGAGCAGGCTGTATATAGCCCAGAATGACTACTTGTGAAGTGCATTTGCGATTTGTTCCCTGCCATTACTGCCAACCCGGGCGGGGGGAGGGTGGTGAAAGAGCAGAAGATGTGTGTGTGTGTAATTCGCCCACGGAGAACCATTTGCTGTACACAGCTCTACGTACATGAGCTCTACGTACATGCACACTCGTGCATGGAGGTACACATGCACCTTTCATTCATGCCTCACAAGCATCCCTTTTTTCATTTGCTCTACCGTACAGGCATCAGAAGTGCTTGTAGAGAGATTTTTTTCCCTCGAATGGGCTTGTAAATGCTATTCTTATGTCTGACCTGTGATTTCTCTCAGTGCCTGTCTGTGTGAAGCACATTGTTTGGAGGCAGTCTGCCCATATTCTTACAACCGTTTTGTATTTGGCTAATCTGATATACTTGCGTCTTTCTGGTTAACATTTTTACCTTCTAAAGCGTTTCCTGAAGTTGCTTTACAGGGCAGGGTTAGTTTGGATATCAATTTGGGGGTTTGTTTTCATAGTACTTTTGGAAGCATAAGTGGGAAAATGTTAAACCTCATGTCAATTTGCCTAATTGATGTGAAACTTGATTGTGGCCGGGGAGGAGTGGATTTCCCTACTTCAGTCTTATGAATAATTTGCTCATCTGAAAAGAGAGAGAAAATCCAGTAAATCCTGGCAGCCAAAGCAACTATTCTCACAGCCTGAGATTCTCCCAAAATACCGAGAAAAAAACAGGGAAATTATGTGCCTGACACCCTTGGGACCCTTTGTAAAGCTGAACCTTTGCGTTTTGTTTGTTTTGGTTGGAGCCGATGGAATCTTCCTCGGAGTCAAATTATTTTTACTCCAATTTTGTGGGATTTCTTGTGCTTTTCTCTAAAGCACTTATTGCGCAAGTAACGGTAATGGAATCTGGATTAGACAGACTGCTCATGAAATACTGCATCATTTCGGTGTTCCTGAATGCTAGAACATGCTCAGTTCTGAATTTTTTTGATCTCCAAGGCTTGCTGGAGTTGGTGTGGCTCGAGTAGGAATGACACAGAACTTCCTGGGTTCTCAAATTCGAAAACCTCTAGATATCTAAACTCATCCAGCAATGGGGAGGAAGCCAGCAGGCAAATGGAGAAACCTTTCCAGCTTTCAGTGGAGGTAGGAAGCAGAATGAGTTAATGTTGGCCCAAAGGGCCACAATAAATAATGAGAGCTCTTCCAAGTATATCGGGGGAAAGAAATATGAGAGAGAAGGTAAGCCCATTAATAAATTAGGAGAGAGCTGGAATCAATGGTGATTCTAAAATGGCTGAGCTACTTAACTTTTTTTTTTTTTTTAATTGGTCTTTAAGAAGAAAAATATAGAAATGGAATATGGACCATTAGGAAGTAATGAGCATCTTGGCACCCTAGCTGTTGATGTAAAGCAGATAAGGGAACACTTGAAAGAATGGATAGCAACAAATCAGCAAGTCCAGCTGATGAGCATCCTGGGATGTTTAGGGAATTGGCTGCTGAATTCACTGAACTGCTGGCAGGTATTTTTGAAAAGTTGTGGATTAAACAGGCAGGTCCTTCATGATAAGTCCATATTAGTAGTTCTGGAACAAAGACCAGCCTTGCAAAGCTATCGGGAGCGATCCCAGCAATTACCACGTTACACAGCCCATTGCCTTTTCAGTTTGAACAAATGCTAAGAGAGGAGTATGCGAGTTTCAGGAAGTGTAAGTTCATAAACCGGCCAGGCTGCCAATCAAACCAGGTAGTTCTTTTGCTTCACATAATCAACATTACCACTTTTGTCTTCTCAGTGAACATGCACAATTCGACCAGAGCTGATTCAGCTGTGCCGGTGAAAACCCACCTAATAAACTCACCTAATGGTTTGTGGATTTCAGTTTAGCTTAATGTTTGAAAACGCGTCTCCTTCAAGCAGTTCACTACATAGATCTGTTGGTGTAAGCTTTCTGCTGTAAGACTTCAGGCTGCTCCGATTCTTCTTCCAGATGAATTTCTTGATTTTCAGCAGCTTGGTGCTGCTGTGTGAGAGGCTGAAATTTGTCTTTTGTACCTGCTGCTAAAGTTGCTCCTTCGAGGTGAAGTACAGTAGGCTAAGCAGGTCATGGGATGTTCTAGACTGTCAGGATGACAGCCTCGGCCTGCTGATCCAGCACAGCAAAACCCATTCTCTGAGTGTGGGGGCAGTCAATACGGTGCCACCTCTACAGGCAGATATAGGGAAATGGGGATGGTAGCTTTCCTTGAAAAACCTGTGGGGTTTCCAAGTCTGCAGGTGGGATCCTAGCTTTTTCTCCTGATTCTTTGTCTGGATTTACAGAGAAGATTGATAAGCAGAATGTAGTGAGTGATACCACTGGATAGTATTCCTATTACATTACTTCCTAATGGTCCATATTCCATTTCTATATTTTTCTTCTTAAAGACCAATTTTGCCTGTAAAAGATGCCTGTGAAAGGGCAACGCTTGCCAGCATGGAAGAATCAGCACTCTGAACGTAATGTGGCTAGTGGAAGGCAGTGTGTGAGTGCTGCTCAGGACAGAGGGCCTTGGTGAGCTGCCGCGTAAGATGCTGTTGCTTACTGGAGGCAGGTGCTCTCCTCAGCCGACGACTAGCTAGGTGGTTTTTTAATTATTATTATTTTTAACAGAAAGAACTATAAAATAGAAGATGAATCATTTACCCAGATCAACGATTTACTTAAGGTCTTATTAATGCCCTTCTCTGAAATTTAATGAATAAAGCACCCAGCAGTGCAGAGCTTCCACAGATGACGGTATTTCAGGGCAACAAAGTTTTGTTTCCCACATTTTCTTAGGAATTGAGGTAATTACCAGACTTTTGCATAAAGTTACCATTGCAGGTTAAAAGACTAGAACTGTCTCTGTCCAGTAACAATACCTGTTCCCTTTCTAACTTTCTTCCCAGGGTATTCATTCTGATTTGATATCTGGTTTTGCAGAGTCCTGAGTTAACCCTGAAAGCCTGTGCTCAGGCAGCACCTATCTACCAGCGCAGCTACGATTTGGAGCTTGTCAGGAGGCTGCTGGCCACTGACTTTGGGGATCAGTGCCAGCATCAAGCTTGGGGAGGATCAAGATTTTGGCAATCAAGCCAGGATGGCTTGCTAACCTCATGCACGTGTCTCCAGCTCTGACACGGACAGGGACACCGCGCTGTGCCTGGTCCTTCAGAGTGCGTAGCTGAGAGATGCAGTGGGGGAGAACTCGCCCCAGGTGTTTGATACCTTTATTGCAGATTTTTTTGCCATTTGCAAATAATGTATGGAATATATTAGCGCAGAAGCTGAGATTCTCCAGCAGTTACATTGCAATTGTCTGTCTGTCTTTCAGATTTCTCCTCCTACGTGCCTTCTTTATACCCCCCAGTGATAGAGAAAGCTTAGGCTTAAACGATTTCAGTGGGTGAAAGGCAGGAGGTGGGGAGGGAACTAATATGAAAATTACTTTAATTTAACAGTCTGTCACTCACAGTGGCCCAGAGGAGCTCTAAGACCATTATCAGTGACCCTACTAGCCACCCTTTCCTCAAGCATAAACTTGAACTATTATGCACGCTTATGGGTGAGAGCATACTTTCTTCCCTACCTGCCAGTTAAGAGGTAAAACAGGGAAATGTTTGTTGATGGAGGTTGAGGACACTATGAATACAGAGCCAGAAGTTACCTTGCACAGGGAGTGCTCAGAGGGCTGCAGAGCACTGGGTAGGTCTAGGTTTAGATGCCTGGTAAAGCAGGGGTCCCAGAAGGCATCATCCCCGTGCATGGTCACCGAGGACGCAGCTCTGGGCTAGCATTACTTATTAAATATCTCTGGTGATACCGCCCAGGGACCCAAATGCTGGTGTGTTCGACAAGGCCCTAGTGGAGGTTGAACAGGGACACTCGGCTGTCTGATCTCTCCGGTAATGGAGCCCTGGTTCACGGCTAAGGCTCCTAGGTCCACAGTAATGAATGTAATTAGTTCTAATAATGGGTGAGGTGATGCTGTCAAATGAGAGGTGGGAGGGTTCGGCTGGGTTCTTAGGGCCCCATTCTTGTTTATGCAAAGGTTGTTTTACACCCGTCTGGCAGCGCAGAGGCCTGAGAAGTTAGGAGGCTGCCCTGCGGGGCTCTGGCTGTAACCTCCACCTCGGCTCATCCGACAGCGCTGGAGGGCATCAAATACCGAGCCCATACGGTGGACTAAAGTCTCCACTGGGGTAAATCTGCATAACTCCTTTGCCTGCATAGAAGCTATGCTGATCGAGGCCAGCTAAGGACTAGATCCAGGCAATAAATGGGTTTTGCCTTTAGTCTGTCTGTTAGTCAAAGTCAAGTCCTTCAGATGTCGTGTCCCGTGCAGTGTTAGAGAAGGTCACGTTTCGCCTCCTCTCCACCTGGGCTGTCCCCTCTCCTCTGGATAAACAGTATTTCCCCATTGCATTCCCAGTCCCTCACGCTTCACCAGAATTAAATTCATCATTCATTTTTTATGGTTTATACATAGCAGTAATTTATGTTTTCAAATATATTGAGGTCACACTTTAGCAGAAAAAGAGTGTTTCACATTTAAATTGAAGGCATGTTCATTCCATTAAACGGAGATGTTTTGGATAATTTTAAAAGGCTAAAAGTAGTAGAAAGTAACATTAAAATAAAATTTGAGAGATGTAATTACACCTAATCGTACCATAAAATAATCAATACTGCATTACATTATTTCTGACTTCCCCAGTTATAGCCTTTTTTTGTTAAGCTTTTGAATATTGATGAGGTTAGTGGGGTCGCAGTCGACTCTCTGAGGTCTAATGGAGGTGGAATTAAGGTGATGTCCTCTCCTATTATATCTGCGTGGGGAGGTGAGCTCTATACTTTCTCAAACTGGGGAGATAACATGGCATCAGAAGCCAATACCTCGGCAACATTTCTTGAGCTGAGATTAGGCTGTCAGTAAGTGCTGACTGGGAAGCTGGCAGCGCTGTCTCCCCATCACAGCCCCACTCAATTACACACGCCGGGACGCAGAGGAAATGATGTTCGCGTCAACAGAGATCATTAACAGCTGGAGACCAGCGTGTGCGAGGCGACAAGAACCAGTTCCTTCCAGTTCAGCCAGGGCTTTCTGCGCTTCCTCTGTGAGCCCGAGAAGGGGTTTTGTTGTGGCTGTTTGCTCCCCGTCTCCCCTGCCCCTTTAGTCCCTTCCCCCTGCACCTGACCCACAGCTCTCCGTTAAACCAGCAGCCCCGTGTCTGGACTGCACAGCACTCCTCCCTACCAGGCAGTGCCCGTGGGCATGCAGGCAGCAGGGTGCTGGGCTGTGGTTCAGCGCCGATGGTGGGGCTGGGACCTCGCTTCCACCTCTGTTTGTCCCCAAAGGTACGGTCTGACCGCAGCTGCGGGGATGCCTCTGCCACCACAGAGCGCTCGGTGTGAAGGGCTTGCTTTTGTCCTGGTCAGTGCTGCCCTTTGTTTGGGATCGTGAAGCCTTCCGAGGGTTTATCTTTGGGAATTTTGGCCTGTGTAAAGAAAAAAGTTCCCTGCTGGGAGACAGCGTTGGGAATTTTCCCTTGGTTCAGCGTGTACCCTCCTAATGCTTCCATGGCTTGCAGTAGGGCAGTTTTTAGCATCTAAAGCAAGTGATGGAAGGCTGGATAGCCCAAGCTCTGCACCCAAATTTCTGGTATTGTACTGTTCCGTGCCTTCCTGCAAACGTTTGACCCTAGTTTAACCTAGGGAAAAGGGAGGAGATCTGACATTGAGCAATAATCGTAGGATTTGTATTTTGCCTTCTGTGCCCATGTTTCTCCCTCCATACAACGAGCATAATGCTCTTTTTACTGAAGTCTGTTTTGTACAATATAGACAGGAAAAAAAAGGTTTCTTAGCTTTTGGTAAACCTTCTGAAAAAGGCAACAAAATGTCATTATTTTCCTGGGTTCTGATAATAAATATGGATGGAATTTTAAAACAGAACCAAATCTAGCAGTGCCCCTGCATTATCCATTTCACATTGCCACAGCATCCTCAGATTACAGTGCTCATAACAAAAGGAAAGATAACGAGCAGGCCCATATCATTACCATTAATAATAAAAACGATATAATGTATTTTTAAAACTTTCCTTAATGCAACACCAGCCCAGTCATCCCAACACTCGAATTATCACAACTGCCCCAAAATACGTATACAAATACGTAGATAAAAGTTTCAGGACACAAAATGCAGTTCAGGTGCTGGGTGTCCCCCTGCCCACCCTCTTTCTGCAGAGGTTCACTCTCTTTTTCCCCCCACCCTTCCCACAGACCAGCCGTGCCCCAGCCTTGCAGGCTGCCCGTCAAATGATTCCCCCCTTAGACCCAGTGCAGTCTCAGGGGTCTGGCTGTGTGCAGCCCCCCCGCACCCCTCATCCCTGCCGTGCCATTGCTGAGGTATCTTCCTGGTGCCTGTTCCCAAACTCTGCTTTCCCCATCCTCTTTTGCTCCATGCACCCCGTTTTGTTCCTGCTCTGAATCCAGCTGTTAAAGATCGTGGTGGAAGGTGGTCATTTGCCCACGAGCAAGCAGTGGCCAGCCCTGTACTGCAGACACGAGGCACCCCCCTCTTCTGATTAGGCTGAATTGCTTTCAATTGACTAATATAACAAGCTGCTGCTGCTTTTTCTTTTCTTTTTTTTTTTTTTAAATTTGAAAATGGAAGGGACACTATTAGGAAATTTACATTTGCGAATATGATATTTAATTAGCAATATTAATAAATTAATAGAAGTAAAGAACCTTGTCGAGACTCCAGATTAATAAAACATGCTCTCGTTGAGTAAATGAGGTGAGCCAGGGATGTGATGCCTGTAGAGGATACGGGGGAAATCTCACTCCCTAAATACCCCTTAAAAAAGGATGAGGGGCAATAAGGAGTTGGGGCAAAGCTTTCTCTGTCTTCTAGCACCCCTCACGGTTACATGCTAGCCCTTTCCCCGTCATGCCACAATACTTATATATGAAATGAAGTGCAGCTTTTCTGCCTGCATTCAGCCTTGCCCTGCCAGGAAACTGAATGAGTCAGTGGCAGGGAGTGGAGGAGAACCAGAGCTTGCGGGTGGAAGGTAACAGAACGGACAGTGACAGGGTAAATGCTTGGAAATGTTTGGTCGGATCCATTAGAAAGCAATAAAAGAGACTTCTAATATTTTCTGATCTGATCCCCTGCCTACCCTGCTGCACGGGCTCTCACTTGGTGATGGCAGCATCCAGCTCGGTCTCTGCAGACCAAGACGTGGGGAGCTTTGCCCTGGAGGGATGCTCGGTGCAGATGGAGCAGAGCCACGCAGGAGGCGACGTCTCAGCGCAGGCTCAAGGAGGGGAAGTGGCACAGCACGGGCTGGGCTGAGAAGAACGACTGCGTTAGGCAGAGGTCTGGCACCGCAGGAGAGAAACGGCCACAAGGTTCACGGGGGTCGGGCTCAGCGAGGTGTCCCAGTCTCAGTGTGCATCTGTCTCGGGGGCTCACCCAAGCTGGAGCCCAGTCCTCTGCTGCTCGCTGAGCCACCCGCCTGCAAGGCTCCCCAGCAGAGGCTCCAATTTAGGCATCCCCTAACTATTGATCGGAGCTGTGGCCGGTCTTTCTGTAACCTCAGCTGTCCTGGAAAAACCTCTCTGCTGCATCCAGCAGGGCAGCAAACACAAACGAGGGTGGTGCAGGCCTTCCTTCCCTGCTACCTGTACTGCTGGTGCTGCAGGCACTGCTGCAGGGGAGGCAGCGGCGTCAGGACCCCGGGGATGGGTCAGGCAGGAGGCTGCAGTGCCAGGTGACTTCAGTGCCTCTCTGTCACGGTAAGTCTGGGACAGAAAGGGGAGAACGCAGCTCTCCATAACCTCTAGATATGTGTCAGGAAGCCTTTGCAGTGTGATGGCAGTGAATCATGAAGTGCACAGAGGTACCGTAGCTGGTGAAATATTCCTGTGTCTGTCTGCAACTGGGGCAGCCTCTTTCCTTGATCCCTGGCTCAGCCGGGAGAGCAAAGGAGAAGCTGGCCCCTCGGGAACGCAGCTAGCAGTCAAAGCACAGCTCTCCTAGGGCCCGTGTGACATTCACACACATCACTGTGAAGTCACGCTCTCCTGCAGAGCATGGGAGAGGTGATTATTTATTAATGTACCGAGCACTGTCCCCATGCATCACTCTGCCTGCGCTGCAGCCTCGGCAGCGAGGCGCGGGGACACCACAGGGCTGGGGCCCTTTGCACACCAAGGAAAGGAACCACAGGGACCCCACAGAACAGCAGTGGTGCTGGAGGGAGGAAGGCAACCACATGAATTGTCTGGCATGATGCTGGGTTTTGTTTTGTTTTCTGCACGTTCAGCTCTCACGGATCAGCATCGGACCCCAGAGCAGCCAGCTTGGTGCTCCACGTGCCTGCCCTAGGAGCCCAGCTTCTTTTCTGCTGTGTCGTTAATATTAGTGTGGAAATCTTCCTGTTCCCTCTAACTGCTGGGGATATTGGCATGTCTGAGCCATTCATGGTTCATCCTGCGCTGTCATTCCTCCCTTTTGTGCCAAGTGTGTAGGAAACTCTCCCAGTTTTCCCTAACTCAATGAGAAGGAGCCTGAACTCCAGGGGAAGCACTTTTCTTTGGGAAGGAGGACAGGCAAGACACGAGCAGTCTTCTAAAATTTGTACAAAGGAGGATAATGAGAGGGACATGACCACCCTTCCCAATCCCCTGGTGCCTCAGCTGCTCTGCTCCCTTCCCCAGGGACAGCTTGTCCCTACTACAGGGTTTGTCTTACGCTCCTGCCACCGACACCTCCACTCCTTGTGGGAAAGTTAGCTGCTGGAATGGCATGTGCACGGGCCTCCTGGGAGAGGTGGAGCTCCGGGAGCAATTAGGAAATGGCAGAGGCACTTGTGGACTCTGGCTCGCGGTGCCACTCTTGGCGTAGCGAGCGCAGGGTAGGTGTGGCAGAAGAAAAAGGAGAAAAGTTGGCTTGGGCGGGGTGCGGGGAGTAGGGCCGGGTGAGGAAGGCGTGAGCTCAGAGGCGCAGGCAGGAATGGAGCTCGGCAGCATGTGGATGTGAAATATGCATTGGGATCACGTTGGGATAAAGGAGAAGCCCCGGTGTAGGCAGTCATTAATCTGGGAGATGTGGGCCACGATGAGGCGTTGCGAAGCTTAGCCCGGAGGTGGGGCTGCCTTTGATGGCAGCGAGCGCATCCGCGGGCTCTGGGGCCGTGCCTGGAGCGAGGGCGGGCGGCTCCTGCCTCCCCTGGGTGCTCCCTGGCACCACGGCCGCCTTGCCCTGGGTCTGCAGGGGGCTGTGGGCACGAGGGCAGTGCCACCGAGAGCTTAGACACATTTCTTTGGTGATAGAGGCCGCTGGGCGCTCCCAGGTTGCAGGGTGGCAGCCCTTGGGTCTCGAGCTACAGAAGCCCAAGGCTTTTGTTCCCAGTCCCAGGGGTGTCCCCTCCCTCCCAGCTGTGTTACAAGGCACTAGGAAAACCCCACAGCAAATCCAGGGGAGCTGGGCTGGCTCTTGGTGCTCGGAGCCCGTTTCAGGGCCTGGCGAGCATCCTGAGAAAGAAATCCCGAGCCGTGCGCTCTGCCCCAGGCGCCGGTGCTTATCACCCCTGTGTGGGCCTGACGCAGCCCAGGAGCTGGCAGCAGCCTGGGAGCTCCCACAGCTCTGCCCCACATCGCCTCCTGACCTGCTCTTCCCGTCCTGGCTCTGTCTTTAGCTCGGGCTGCCAGACGGCTGCTGGCTTGCAGGAGAGCACAGGCCACTCCGAAACTATTTCTTCCCCCGTCACCTGGGCCTGAGGTCGCTCACGTGAAAGCCTGGGATCAGAAGCTTTCCGCCACGCTCCAGTTCAACCCCCTGCCACCAGTGACAGGCACCCGGGGCAAGCCCCAAGGGGTGTCTGCGTCCCTCCTGCCCCCGTAAATGACAAGGGAGGAAATTGCAGGCCCAGGAGAGGTGGGGAGGGGGCATTGTGCAGAGCTGAAGGACCGGGGGGACAGTCGGCACATCCCTGAGCCTGACCCTTGAGGACACGGATCTCAAAGGGGCATCTTGGTGCCCTGTGGGTGCTGTGCAGCCTGCCTCCAAGCCCTGTGCTCCTGCTGCTGTGCCACTGCTCGAGGCTCACAGCACGGGGACCAAAAACCTCTCGGTGTGTCCTCCTGGGGGTGCAACCCTTCTGGGGGGTTTCTTGGTGGCCTTGAGCATCGCGCTGGGGTGCTGGGGGGCAGCAGGGGAAGCGTCACTGTAACCCCAGCCCTTCTTGCACTGCTGCCTGCCCCGAGCAGGGCTTTGTGGGGTGGCAGGGGCAGCCAGCTGCAGGGAATTAACGCCTCCCGCTCAGGACACAATCCAAAACCCCAAATCCCCCAGTAAAAGTCAGCCTGGGGACGGTGCATTTTGGGGGAAAGAGGTGAGCCCGGTGGGGCTGGGGGCTCCTGCGACGTGGAGGTTTCTCTGTGCCACTTCTGCACCGCACCCTGCAGCTCCCAGCGACACGGCAGGCACCTCCCGCACCCCGTGCTCCGAGAAACGCCTTCCCCTGAGACCCCTTTGGGGCAGCCCCTTCCTTCTTTCCTTTTATCCTTCCTCCCTCCCTTCCTTCCTTCCCCCCGTCCCCTCGGTCTCCGGGCGCTGTGCAGCAGGGGGCGCCCGGGGCACGCCGGAGCGGCTCGGCACGGCCGGGCTCGGCTTGGCACGGCCCGGCACGGCTGGGCTGGGAGCCGCAGCCCGGCAGGCAGAAGCCGGCCCAAATTTTGGCAGCTCGGCCGGCCCGAGAGCGGCCCGGAGAGGCGTTTGCGGCTGCAGGTACCGCCGGCTGCTCCTGCCCACGAGGGCTGAGCGCAGCCCGGTTATATAAAGTTTAATTAGAATACTTGGCTCTCGCGAAACGCTTTCTATCTGGAGATCTCAAAGTGCTTTCTAAGCATTAAACAAGCCTCGCAATGCCCTCTCCTGTCTTCATGTGGGAGGGTTTGCTACACCCTTTTTTTTTTTTTTTTATTATTTATTTGAAATGCTGTCAGGAGAAACTGAGGTGCGGAGATGGGAAACGACTTGCCTGGGATCAGCCAGCAGGTCAGTGGCAGAGCTGGATGCACGACTGAGAAGTCTCCTTGATTCGTTCCTGGCTTTAATTCCTCGGGAGTGCTGCCTGCCTCTGGGAGCAGCTGTGCCCTGAACCCACCGGGTTTGGGATCCCAGCGGCCCTGTGCTGATCCCCAGGGAAATGCCTCGATGGCCTGCACAACTCCCAGCAGGGTCGTTTTTTGGGGGGCTATTCCCCCATCCCTGCCCGGAAAGTTGTGGCCCGAGCCTGCCCACGGTGGCTTTTCCCTGTTTAATCTCATGGACTGCTGGCAGGAAGGAGCGGGGCCTCGGCTCAAGGTCTCGCTATCAGAGGCTGGGGAGCCAATTTGGCTGCAGTGCCTCTACCTCAGAAGGGACCATTCCCTGGCATCTCCTTCTCCTTCCCCATCCCCCTGCATGAAAGGTCAAGGAAATGAATGGGACAGCGCGATGTGCGAGCCTGTAAATATTTAGCAAGCCGCTCGCTTTTACATTGCAGATTTTGCTCCGTGGGCATGGCCGTTAATATCAGTGAGGCATTAGCTCCGAAAAGCGCCCGTCACACTGTTAACACTGAAAGTGCTCCGTCAAAGCGCCTCGCCATGAATTACGGGACTCGAGCTTTCTTTATTAGCCCGGAGTTTGTACAGCAGAAACATCAACCTCAGACCCGCGGCGGCGGGAGAGAAGCCCTGGGAGGAAATGAAAAGGAAAGAGCTTTACCTGCAGAAGGGTAATGCCCTGCCAAGGGCTGGGACGGGGAGCAAGCTCTGCTTCCAGGCGGAGAGCTCGCCTCGAGAGACTCCTAAAAGTAGCCCTGATCTGTGCCACCTTTATCAGAAGCCACGTTATGAGCAGGATGATTTGGGGGGGCGGGGACGGCCGTTCCCTTGGCTCTGTCGCTGTGGCTGCGGAGATTTTTTTTGTCTCGGGGTAGGGGTGGTGAGGTTTTGGTGCAGGGGGAACCTCTCGGCCCCAGCCCCCCGACTGCAGCCGCTCTGCGGTTACGTGTTGGGCTCAGGGTCACAATTTGACTCAGATTTCGTTTCATTTGCACAAAGACTCATTGACGCCCGGGCCTAATGAACATCAATATTCTTAATGACAAGGAAAAGATCTGTTTTATGGGACTCCAGACAGGCAGCGTCTCCGTGCTCCTTCTGCAGAATCGCAGGAAAATAGCCCCAATCTGCACACATTTGGGTTTCCACCGTTACAAAGTTCGAGCCCCCAACCCCAGAGGAAGCTCCTCAGATAAGAGCATCTTTCTTGGAAACCTCTGTCAAAGTTTTGCAGAATTAACTGCTGCGCTGTCTTCTCAGCCTGTCTTCTGTGTTTCCAATAAGCAATCCAATTACACACATTCTTTCTTTAGAGTTGTGATGATACTGTTGGTTTTCCTGCCAAAAGATTCATAAAAACACGATGGGAGTTTTTGTTGTTTTCTGATTTTTTTTTTCTTTTATTTTCCCAAAACTAAAAATTCAAAGGGAAGTATTATGAAAAAAATAATAATTGCTGCAACTGAAACACAAGATTGAATGGGCTGCGTTTGTCAGCTTCACTTGCACTTCTGTTTTGTTTTGGGGGGTTAGGTTATGTTTTTTTTTTCCATATAATTTTGCATTTCTACCCTCAGCCTTTTGCATCTTTGGCTACCAGATGTGTCCCACATTGAAGAATTATTTCTCCTCCCTAGAGTGAAATAAATGCAATCAATATGAGTATTGCTCTCAGGGCCTTGAAATATTACATTAATGTTCCATGTGGTGACATTTTAGCTGGAATTTTCAAATACATTATGATGGTTCAAATTAATATTTATCAGATCAGCTTTTATATTTTGCAAAAGAGAGAGAGGGAGAGAGAGAGAGTAAGCATTATTAAAATACAAAATGCAGATGAATTCCAAAATCGATGGTCCATTTTACCAGCACTTTCAAGGGGCTGTGTTTTGCTTTCTGGTTTTGTTTTTAAATTTATTAGTTTTACAGGCAAATCTATTTATCTTCCTTCATTTATTTTTTTTTTCACCCGTTCAGGGTTTTTCAGTTGTTTCTTTCTTTCACTCTTCTTTATTATCCCAAAATGTAAATTATGACGTTAGCTAGGTTTTTTCTTTTTTTTTTTTTCTTTTCAGTGATTAAATCTGCTACATGACATCTTTGTCCTTTCTATAAATTAAATCATCTTTGCTTTCCACCTTTAGCCACTGCCAGCAGCAATACTCTGATTGCCAGCAATAAAAGTCCTCACTTTACGGTCTTTATTTCCTACACAAAGCAAACCCCCCCTCCTTCTTTCCCCTGTGCTCGTGGTGCTTTTTTTTTCCCCCCTTTTTTCGCCAAGGGGGTGGTGGGACTAACTCCTGTTTTCAATGTTTCTCCATAAACAAGGAATTTGCAGAGAGAGATTGTAGAGGAAAAAAAAAATCTAAACCACATTCCACTTTATTTCAGTCATTCCTAAACAGATTGTTCTATGAGGTGGAAAATCCAGGCAGATTAATGGTGTCATTTGTTTTGCTTTTTTATATTTCTGTCTCCCCCCCACCCCCCAGCCCCCTTCCCACCACTTTGGTTTGGTGAAAATGTTTGAAAAGTACCTTTTCTAGACTAAATACAGCTTTAAAGATTTGTGGATTATCAGCTGAATTTATTTGGTTGAAACAATGCTGCTTGCAGAATAACCCTCTTTTCCCCCCACATGGAAAATTGTAGGAACTGTCTAGGATCTTACAACATTTCCTTAAAAGCTTTTGCAATTCCTAGCGGAGAATTTTTGGAAGGGTTAATATTCCGGTTCAGAACTGAACGCTACTTCCAAACTTTTCCCACTTCCCAGCTTTTTTTTTCCCCGTCTCTGAAATACTTTTGCCGTAAGAACATCTCGTTGTTTGTGGCGTACAGACAGCCACAGGACAGAAACACACAGGTACGTGTGTGCACACGTGTGTACATATTTATATGGATATATAAAAACCTCTTTATGTATGCTTACATACACACTCGCGTGCTCTCTCTTGCTGTCTCTGGGTGTATAGATGTACATACTCCAGGCTGCCCTTCCTATTTTCCTTCAATGCTGATCTGGGCAAAAGAACGACAGGAAACTTAAAAAAGAAAAGGAGGAGGAATCGATTGTTCGACCCGCACTTGAACTCTCCTGAAAGAGATAAAGCAGAATTTTCAATAGGTCCCCTGCCCTTTTCACCAGGAGGGAAAGAGGAGAAGAAAAACAAGAGATATTTATATGACAGCAGCTGCTGAAAATAGCATTTCAGAGCAATAAAAAAAAAAGGCAAAAGAGATTCAATGGTAAAAAAAAAAAAAAAGAAAACACAACAACAGAGAAACTCTTTTTCTTGTGCTCCCCAACAGGCGCATGAGCAGCTCGTCCTGGAAATGCATGCATGCCTCCTATAGATCTGTTTGAAATTATAGTTGTCATTGAGAGTGAATTTATGCTTCTATTGATCTGCAAAAGGAAAATATTAAATGGTTTGGTTTTGATCTTTAGCTGACCTCGGGGTCAAGGGTAGCCTAAGATTAGTATTCATAGAATTCATCAACAAATTGTAGTCTGCATCTACTTTATGCAAACATAGGGAAAACACTGAAAGATAAATACAAAGCAAAATGACAAACAATTTCACCACCACCCACCCCATCAAAAAATCAGCCCTCTGACAATAAAAACAAGGAGATACATACATGCACAAACCCAGGTAATTGCACACAACACAGACGGGGGAAACAGCAAGAAAATACAGAGAGAAGCACACAGACAGAGGCAGTGAATTACACACACGGGAAAAGACGCACGACTCAGAACAAATATCAATGCACAACTATACTGAGACATGCCCGCGTGAACGCTCCAGCGTGAGTGCAAGGGAACATCTGAAGAGCAAGATGAATATCAAAAGGACACTTTTATACAGACGTACCTACCCGGAAAAAAAAGATGCACTTCAGTAGTGGAAAAGAAAGGAAAAGGGTATGTTCACAGAATCTCACGCAAAGCCAAAAAAAAAAAAAAAAGAGCAAGCAGAAATACAGTTAAACAGGTGCACATACTGATATATGCTGACAAACAGTGATACACAGTTGTAAAAATGTGATGACACACACACAAATGCAGACACTTCTGGTGCGAGGCATTGTGGACCTCCCTTGTCCTTAGTAAGCGTGACACAAAGTTAGGGAAACAAAGCAGAGAGAAACGTGCTCAGGTGGGAGTGAAACGTGCTTGTGAAAGTCCCCCACCAGATCAGCCCAGTTGTTCAGAAATTCAGGGCCGAATGCTCAGAAGAACAGCGAGGCAATTTCACTTCCTGACGGACGTTCCCCATTCCTGTTTACGTAGTCATCCCAGACACAGAGGAAAGCATCTGTGACTGTGTGGACAAAGCCAAAACTGCCCAGAAACTCACTTGGGCACCCTAAGAAATCTGAGTACAAGAAACCCGGTGCTTTCCAGGGAGACCCAGCAAATACCCGAACAGGTGAGCAGGGTGGAAGATGGATTCTTAGCTGTGCTTCCAGAACTACATCCCCTTGTTCCCTGGCAGCCGCGCTTTGCACCAAGTCTCTGCTTCTGTGTTTTCATTGCCACTGAATACGTGCCAGAAGGCATGGAGCACTTGTAAATGGGCAAAAATGTGTGACAGGGAACAAAAACGTTGATGCTTATTGTTATAGTCAGGTTTCTGCCAAATTCAGCTTTTTTGACTAAAGCAAATGTTGTTGAAAATATTATTTTTTTTAATTTCCTTTTTGTGTGCAAAATAACAAATCCAGCATTTGCTGAGAATATAGCCATCTTTCACTTTGTTTATTTTCCCTGCTGTAATTAAGATGCATATTTTCATATAAAAGCCTCAGTCAGCTCCGAGGCCCGCCATGCTTTGTACCAGGTACTCGCATTGCTAGAAGCAGCCCTCGTCCTGAAGAGCTTGCAGTGCAGGCAGGGGAGCAGAAGAAGGAAGCTGGAGCATCTCTGACTTAGCAGCGAGGCCCCGAGGAAGTGGCGTGTCCAGGCTAGCCGTGGAGGCTTGGCAGAGGTAGGACTTGGAGCTCCATCCCCTGATCCACAGCCCGTTGCTTTGGGAATGAGATCATCCTCCTCGCTTGATTTTAATACACCTCGGCATGGACTACTAGTCATTTAGTATTTGGGTGATCCAGTTACCTAATGGGAGCAGTACTGAATGTGAACAGTTTTTGAGCTCAGCTTGTGGATAGGCAGGGCTAATTGGAATGTATTAACATAGCCGAGCCATGAGAGCCCAGCTCTGACCTCGCTCGTCTGGCCTAGGAGCACGTTTGCTGCTGCAGCTATAGCAAATCCTAGAAGGAACTGCACTCTATCACAGGATTTCTGACACTGGGCAGTGTGCGTTGCTGGAGATGGGTTCTGTAAGTCACTCATCTTCCATTGCATGGGCCCCTGAAGTCAAGGAGAGTGAGGAGAGTGTGAGCTGTGCAGCCTGGCCCTTCCTTAAGGCCAGATCTCCCTACAGCACAGAACCAGTGCTCACCATGCCAGTAGGATGTTCTTCATTACAGCTGCAGGACAGAGCTGGCCCTTTGCACGGTCTGTTCATCGCATTCCATCTTCTCAAGGTGATCAGGAAACTATACGGTGTAGTGGAAGCACGTCCCAAAATCCTCCTCATGGTGGGAAAAGCCTTGTGTACAGGTTAGGCATTCAAAAATACTTCACCCCTTCCTGACACAACCCCACTGGCATTAAACTTGAATGAGGTACTGGCTGCTTTGGGGCTGTGGACAGAGGAAATGCAGCTCGGAGAGCAGAAAAGAAGATGAACACATTTTCCCCATTTGCTCAGTGCCCAGCAGTTTTAGGTTGTATTCTACTAGTAGCTTTTATTCATCGACTCCACTGAAATACATTTATATACTGGGCAGCTGCTTCTTCCCAGGCTGTGTCAGAGTATGGATTCAATGATGTTTTCATCCTTTTGGCAGAGGTAGGGGAAAGGGTGTGAAGGAGTCAGGGAAGAAGCAAGGTGCAGAGGTGGAGGCAGCAGGAGAAACTGCTGTTGTCGTTTCTGTTTCATTGTTTACTGTCTATGACTTTGTACAGCTTTTAACTCCGCCGTTTGGCAAGAAAGCAGCTGGCACCACTTGCCTTCTTTGGAGTGCGTGTGCTGCCCAGAGAAAGAGCCCGGGTTAGCTAATGGGAGAGATGGGATCTCCTCCCAGCGAGAACGTGGGCTGGAGCCTCAGACAGCGGTGAAAACCTCCCAGATCTGACCTCTCCCTCTCCCTTGGATCTCTCATCCATTTCCAATCTGCTCCTTTTCTTTTTGTGCTGGTTTACTTCAAACAAGCTCCTGTATCTTTGTTCCTCTTTAAAATACCATACAGCCATCTCCCTCCCCGTCTTCCCTTCTGCCACCCATGGAGAGGCCGGTAGCTCCCTCTGCTCCCCGCATTAATGCTGAACCAGTTTCCCCAGCTCGTGCTGCTGGCAGTGCTCCTCGAATGGCGTTGAAAACCAGGTCCCTCCCATTTGTCATTGTTAGCTTTCCGTAGCACTTTCTCCCCGTGTAACAACTCAAACCTGGGTCTATTGACTGAGTCCTAAATGGCTGACGGCCAAAAATTCTAGGCAATTTCAGTGGGACCTGATACTCTTCATTTCTGGTCATAACTTGATCATATAATTTGGCTGTGTACTCTTAAAGAGCTGCTGTGGCTGGTGAAGTCATTCTTATATCCATAACAGTTTGTAAAGCACTTAAGGGTACCTTTGGATGAAAAGCACTAAATAAACGTTGAGCGAGATGATGTTATTTATCCGTGTAATCACCTGTCACTTCCACCCAATTTTTGTTCCTCCCTGTCCCATCCAATCGGCCATATTATATGCTCATGCATATGGTCATGCGCTCATCAATCCACCTTTATCCATATGCACAGACACTCAAGTGTTATGAGAGCTACACGGAAAGACAGATGCATGCATCTAATCCTTCCCTGCTCATCTGTCCTCATCCAGCTCATACAGACACAGAGCAACATTTTTTAAGCACTTAAGTGACTTAGGATCCTAAGGTTCATTTTTGAGAGGCTTAGGAGTTTAAATGCGCCTGGAAGTCGGCGAGATGTGTTCTCTAGATTACAATTCCTCAAGTCCATAAGTGTCAGATTTTCAAAGTGCTCTCTTTATCTAAAGATTCTGATAGGCACCTCGTAGATTATCAAAACTGTTTAAGATAGGCACGTAAATCCATCCGATTTTAATGTAGCCTGCCTTGAAAATTTTAAGACCCCTCTGGGCACTTATCTTTCAAAGGCATCTAAATCCTTCTGAAAAATTGGTACCAAGAGCCCCTGAGATCCTTTCAAAACCAGTCCTTAAGTTACTTGCCCATAGTGAAATATCAGAAGAGTGACTGCTACCTTTGGTAAATCCGTACCTTAAAGATGGGAGTTACAAAACAAGGCTGTCTTTGCCTTGGTATCTGAATTAGTGAATGAAATATGGTGTTTGGTGAGCCCACGGCCACGTAAAGACATCGGGAGAACCCCTTGTCAGCTCGGGCAGCAGCACTGGCCCTGTGCCGATCCCACCCATGCCTGTGCTCCCTCATTGAGGGACTTCATCACCAAGAGGCAGGGGGACATCTGTGGATTTGACCATCCAAACCCAGGTTGGTGACATTTCCAGGTGGGATGCTGGTTGGTGGTGGCCAGGGAGAAGGTTTGTGGGGAGGGGCTGCCAGCTCTGGCGCTGGGACAGCCTCACTGCGTGCAGCGGACACTCACTCATGCCGGTTCCAGCGTCCCGTCGCTTTAGACAGGGTTCTGCAGAAAAATCCCATCAACCAACCAAACTTTCCAGGAAAGAAAGTGAAGCAGAAAATCCTGCCCCTCTTATAAATTATGCCCAAGTAGGCTGAGCTGGCAAGCACGCCTCCAAGTGTGAAGTTCTTTCCATTTTATGGCTACGAGTTCCCAAGAGCCCATCTTCTTTCTTAGGGTGTTTTTTTTTTTTTTTCCTCTTGAAGCTTTTTTTTCACCAGGGTTGGAGGGCAGATACTGTGTACATGATTTGGCTGCTAGGGGCAGGAATCTGTCAGCAGAAAAAAGGCCGTCAGCAAGAGAAAGTGAGCTGCAAATTGTCCATTTCTAAACTGCTCGTTCATCTGACACTTGCAGACTCAGAAGCCACCTGTTCAGCCATCAGTCACCAAGTGAAAATGAAGCTTTCCTTAAACCAAGATTCTGACATATACAGAAAACTAAAAAGAGAAAAAAAGAAGAGAAAAGGAAATTCTTTTAAATTTGCTCTGCTGTGAAATGGGAATAGAAACTAAACCTAAAACCCAAGCGAAGGTTTTTATTTCCCCTTCTCTCCAAGCTGTAATCTAAGTGCTTTTTCAAACAGCAACACAAACAAACAGAAAAATCCAGCACCTTTCACGCAACATTTCTGCAGAAATCCAGGAGTGTTTCTGAAGACAGAAGTCGCCACCTCCCCACCGCCCCCCAAATAGTGGCAGATTTTTGGGGTGTGACTGCCTCCTTGCCAAAAGAGCCCTCCGCGTGCTAACAAGTGGTGCAGCCCTTTGAAGTTGCGAAACTAAAGAGTGGATTAGCTGTGATACCAAGTGCCGAGTAGGCTTTCCCCTTTCCATGCAAGGTCAAATTAAGACTGGACCAGCCAGGGACCCAAAAGTAGCCCGCACCAAGCAGCTGATTATTTTTTGCCCTCTTCGGGCGCAATGCATTCGCCTCTCTGAAGGAGAATTTCAGGGTAGCAGCCAGCAGGGTAGGCTCTTACGTGCGAGGTTTTTCTGGCTGACCACAGAGCACATAGCCGATGCGCCTGATCAAATAGCTTGTTAATTTCATCATTTCAGACTTTTATGGTTTTTCCAGTTGCTGCTGCTTTTATAAACAAGCATTTCGGTGACCTTCCCCTCCGGACATCAGCGCATTCAGCTCTGCAAGAATCCCAAGCTCTGAAAGTTTATAAATAAGCCTTCTATCAAGTTCCACAACAGGTGTGACCTCCCCCCCTGTCCTAAAACTGAACAGTTTCAACAAGCAAATAAAGGCTGCACAGTCCTGTCTTAAAGGGGAAGCACTCTGGAAAGTAGTATATAGGCCCTGGTACACCCCACGGAGCCTGGCCCGTCTGCGAGCAGGGATCGGGTGGCCGTAGCCTGGGGACTCCTGTCTCTTTTAGGTGGCCTGGGTAAGCCAGGGTAAGAGGCACAGAGTGGAAGGTTCTCCCCGTGACCTCCATCAGCATGACATTCCCGGGCCGGCCCACGCACTGACCCCGGAACTGCTTCTGGTAGGTGCTGAGCGCTGCGGCTGCCTGCCTGGCAGGAGGTTTAGGAGGCTCCTGCCACCAGCAGGAGATGCCCAGACGAAGCCTCTTCGCTCCTGGTGGGGGTCTTGCCACTTTGTTCAGGGCTGGTTGGCAGCACTGAGCAGAGGAGGAAGGGTCAGGTCTTGTTGTGAACTGTGAAGCGGACAGTCTCAGACTGGGGTGAATTTGCTTAAAATGAGACTGTTCCCCTCATTTCTGGTGTGTTGCATGCATTGGACCTACTGCTTTTCTGCTTTCTTCAAAATATTAGAGGGAGGCCGGCCTCTTGAAGAGAGGAAAGTCATCTGAGAGACCGATTTCTTTCTGTGGGTGAGCACCTCCAAAGCTGAGGTCAAGACAAAGATGGGGCTTCCATCTGTGTCCAAGGGTCTTACCAGTGGCACCCCCTCCATTTAGCTGCAATACAATCTGAGCATAAATTGTGAATTAGGGCCAAGAGTCATTCACTTACGGGAAATAATATTTTTTTCTCTCTCTCTGTTCATTGCAACTGGATGGTGTTGTCTGTTTATGAAAGTTTGAAAAGAACCCAGATGACTTGAAGTGCCTAAGAGGGCTTTTGGTGTGACAGGCATATGGAATCCCAGCACGGCGCTCAGTGGAAAGATGCTGGGAAGTCTTTGAGACTGCAGGACATAGGGGGCACTTTGGCTCCAGTATAATCCACTATAACTGGATCTTAGTATCGTTGTAAAAGAGACTGGCTATAACCACTGAGACAGGAAAATACCGATATAACTGGTGCAGCTGAGGAAGCCAATGCAGCAATAAGACAGGAAGGCCCAGTACACTCGGTGCGGCGAAGGGGGTCGGTACGGCCGCTGTGATGGGGAATACCTGATGCAATCGATGCGTGCTGTGGTGCTCTGAAGCTCGTGGGGTGGTGTACTGGGGGACAGAGTAACTCCACGACCAAGAGGTTTGATAAAACAGATCAATAGATGTAAGGAACCCAATGTGATCAATTGGAAAATGGACTGAATACTATCAGTGGGTGCAGAGGCAATGATAATGATATAATCAATGGACAGAAAGTATTCTGGCTTTCAAGCCTCACGCTGCCCATCCTTGACGCTGGAAATTGCTTTAAGGAGTAGCTGCTGTTACACACACAACAGACGGTTTGCAGGAGTGTGAGCATGTTGCTGTGAAGCAGAAGCAGTGCCAGGATGCTCCACAGTGGCAACCTGCTCTTGTCCATGCGGTCAGGTAAATGGGTGCGTGGAGCGCGTGTAAGTGCTGAAAGGCGTGAGTTTTATCCGATGTACAGAGTCAGCGCTGCTGCAGGTCTCATGCTGCAGTCCTTTTTCTGCAGCATTATGGAAGGATTTGGTTCTAAGAACATCCTAAGTACCCTGCGGAGAACAATAAGAGCAGCCATTTGGCTCATGGTGAGCCCCCGTCCCTTCTAATGCACTTGCCGTCCCCCAGGGCCACGTCTAATTACTGCTCAAACACAATAGTTGCAACGATGCATCATGCCAAAACCATCCAGAATAAGCCTCACACAGTGGGATTTGTTGTCAGTCTTGCCTTTTTTTTTCTTTGTTTTTTATTTTTGCGCAGTGCTGGTAAGAAAACTTTTAAACCCCCATCCCTGTTCAAGGATCTGCAGCATCTGCATCTGGCAGGCATCCCCAGGAGATCCTAAAGAAAAGGTTAATTCTGAGCTCCACGAGGATCCCTGGATATTTTCCACCTTGGTGAAGAGAAAATCCCTTCCTGGGAAGTCCCTGCACACAGAGGCTGTGGTATGGGCAGGTTTTGCTCTCCACTAGAAATTAGAGTCCAGTCCTTCCCTTCAACTAAACTCAGTCTCTGGTGGGATTTTCTCTCTCGGGCACTGAGCGCCCTTTAACGGGACGAGACAAGCTCTCTCTGAGAGGGATGTGTGTAAGCCATACATGTAATGAGCTGCCATTTAAAATAAAACTGATGTATTTGTCTGCTGAAAGGGCCAAGCTTCATCTCCACCTGATCCCTTCCTCAGACACTGTAAACCCTGGTAGTTGTTCCCCCCCCCCCGACAAGTTCTACCCTCAGAAATTGCCGTAATTTCTCAGGGATTAGGGTGTGGCCATTTACAGCAAACAAAGATAACGTGGAGCTTGCATGCAGGCATATGGTGTAAGTACACAGGAGGATGCCTGCCTGTGCTCAGGTCTCTGCAGAAATGCCTGGCTGTGCGTTATCTGCACGCACAGCAGGCAGATGGGCACACACAGCCCCAGCCCCTGGCAGTTGTTGCAGGCGTAGCGCGTACCTGGCGGCAGGAGGCTGCGGGGTAAAGATGCTCTCTCGCTGGTGAGCTTCTCCCAGCGCAGTGAGCTCGAGCCCTGCCCCACGGGCAGTCCGTGGTGCTTCAGGATTTCACCAGCAGTGCCTCTGTATGCTCAGGAGCCTTCCAGAGGAGCTAGTGGAAGCTCATATCCATTTGCCAGCACGGATGGTGACTCAAAACCAGAGCCCAAATGCAAGAGCTCCCTACTATAAGGAGGCTTAACGTTTGGATCCCCATATGATGGTTTAAACCTTGTACGATTGTACCTGACACTAAAGTCAATTCGTAGTCACTAATCCAAGCAAATTTGCTGACTCCTGTACAGTCAGGCATTGACCAGTGCCCTGCTATAGCCTGAAGAAAGAGCAATAACTTCCATTTATGTGAACTCTCAGGGCTGGTGGGAGCAAGGGGTTGCTCACACCTGGGTCTCAAGTCCTACCTGGGGGCTGGGGGAGCGCCGCGTTGCGTTACTAATTAAAGGATGTGCAGGTGAATGAGTGGAAAAGTGGGAAATTCAGGGTGTCTCTTCTTTGTTCAGTGTACTTTGCATGGTCCTCACTGGCAAGAATGGCAGATAGAAGAGTGCAGTGGGAAGGAAACACAGCAGTAACACAGCTCTGCAACAGCTCTGTAACACGGCCAGAAAGCCGTGCGTGTCCAGGAGGTAAGCCTAGATTGAGAACCCAGTGCTCCGAAATCTCTGGTTACTAGCAAAAGCATTTGAAAGCAAATATAGACACAAATTAAAATGATACCATTTTTGACAAAGTAGACAGTAGTTGAAATATAATGAGGCACTGTAGAAAAATGCCCCTCCACCAAGTGAGCACTTGCCGGGCGGATTAGCCAGCATTCCTTCTCCTCCATTGAGTGGTGTCACAAGCTAATAAATATTTCAGAATTGGCTGTATTCAATCCAGCCCTTGTCCCGGTTGACGTCTGTTCTCTCAGTTTTCAGAAGGAGACAGGTGCAGAAGGATGAAAAGGGATTTAATTACTAAACATCCCCTACTCCCAGAATCCAAACACATGCTGTACTGTACATATGCACCACACCTACTGTACTCACAAGCACATATAATACTCCTGCACACACAGCTACACCTACTACACTGCGACACACACTTATCCAGTCCACAAACGCTCACAGATTGGGCTTTGGAAGCAGAGGATTCACATTACACTGCACCGATGTGTTTTGGCCACTGGGCACTGGAGGCACATGCGTGCCCCGCAGCTACAGCACGTATTGCTGCCCTAGACCCACACACCCACTTGCAGAAACTCAGGAAAGACAGAAATGGGTTGTTTGTCCCCTCCTTGTGGCCAGTCCCTAAAAGAAGAAGAATTGGTTACAGCTGCCAAACGGCAAATGTAAAGAGTGCGTTTGGGGGGTTGTTCTTGTTCGCTTTTTGTGCCAAATGTCCTGTGCTTGGTCCCTGCCACGGGGCAGCCGCCCAGAGCCGTGCTGTGCCGCGGGACACCCGCGCCCTGCTCCCCACGCATTCCCTCGCTTCCAGAGGGTACATTACGTGCCTGCATACACACGACTTATTTACTGTATTAATGGCTGCTGCGTACACCATTTGCTCTGATACAAGGAGCGTACAAAGGCCTGAGCTGTAACCTGAAATACTTTGTCCTACCAGGCTAGATTCTCAGGTAGGCACAGCTGGGGGCAGGTTTTCCAGAGCATCCATTTAGATGCCACGAGGAGCTGAGGAAATGGTGCTGCTCACTTGGTTGGCATCAGGGCCCCCGCCGTGGGGATGCCATCTTCTCTTCCAAAGATGTTCCCACTGTTTGGCACTGAAGATCTGGTAGCACTTTGCACAGTGACAGGCAAGGAGCGGTGAGCAAATTTCAGCATGAGAAGCTGCGTCCAACTTCTTTGCACTTTCCTGGCACTTCCAGCCCCAAAGGCTGCTCCTTCAGTTCCTATTCCCGGCCTGGCCGTCCCTGTGGGTTGTCAGCAGCAGTTGTGCCCCGCCGCAGGGACAGCTGCATGGCAGAAAGGGCAGTGGTGGGCAGCGTGGCTGAGCTACTGGAGCCTCGAGGGGCCTGGGAGGGAACGTGGCTCCTCCGTGCTGCCCCTCGCCCATTGGCACAGCTCGGGTTGTTTTATGCCAGTTGCCTCGGTTTCGTCAGCTGTAAAATGAGGCTAGTAACATGAACTTCTGTTGGAAAGTGATTTGAGATTGACTGAGCTAGCAAATACTTGTCTGGGTGGTGGATTGGAGTGCTTTGAGATCTTTGGGAATGAGGGACTCCTGAGTGTACCGGCGCAATGTGTTGCTGCTATACAGCTTTAGCAGGCACAAAAAGCAGTGGAGAGGAAGAAAAGGAAAGCTGGGTGCTCCCCGAATCCCTCTCCCCCTGGAATTGTGCTGTTGACTCCAGTCTGAGCAGGATTGGGGCCTGGGAGCTCAAGGGATAGATGGTGATAAACACCAAGAAAAGCAAAAGTGATGGATGATGAAAGCAAATGGTTCCGTGTCTGGGCTAGAAGGGGTTTCCAGATAATGTATCACTTAGGTCAGATGCAGAACACCATCAGTTTTAAAGCTAGGTAATTAGTGTATCAGAAAATTGGGGGAAATTATGTATCTTTTTAAGATGGGCTATTAAAGAAAGCCATGAATTATTGAGAAGGGAAACTGCTTTCTTTGTTTTATTTAAGTTAACCTTGGAGAGCAGAGAAAGAACACCAGCATGGTTTTTTTTTGGGACACATGTTCTGTATAAGAGCACATATGGTTGCAATGATATTAGGCCCCCCACTGCATCTCATACACCACAAACACACGCGTATGTGCACATATGTGCATTCACGCATACGCACACAGTAGAGTCTGCAAATATTCTTGCAGCACGTGCCCGGTACACACATGGATATACATGCTTGTTATCTTTTAAATACAGAGCTCTGTGCCCACTCAGAATAAAAGCAGTTAGACCTGGTATGTATCACCCAAATAGTTGGAATAGTATACTTAAATGTTGCACATAGAATAACACATGATAAATATAGCCTGTTCCCACCGTGCTTACACGACTCCAAATACTTCTGCAGACTCATTTATAGATGCAGAAATGTTTTATTAAAGTAATCTTGGGTTGCGTATGCATCCCTAAATTGTGATCATAAATTCATATTATCTTTACACAAATACTTGTGCAAATTATAATGCTGAGCAGAAGTGCTGTGCAAGTTCCTGGATGGTCCCATGTTAAGATTTTCGTTAACCTGCAGATTTTATCTTACAAACTTTGCCTGTTTACCTACAAATATTTGGATCCATATACATTTGTGTATGTCCTGTTGTTGGACTATGTGCAGTCAGCACAGAACCCTGTCCTCCCTATAGCAATGGTTCAGAAGCTGAATGATTCAGAAGCTGAGTTGGACCACATTTTCCATCTGACTGGAGGATTTTAGGAAAATTTCTGTGGAACTCCATTTCCATTAAAGTCTACAGGGTTTTTCTGGAAGAGACGGGCTGCTGGGTTAAAAACAGGAGCGCTAATTAAGTTGATTCCACTGTAACTCTCATGGTTGGTTGGCTCCACTGTCTGCGTGACCATAAGAGTGTTAATTTGATTTCATGTATAAAGTGTGTTTGTTTCCCTAAAGTATGCTCTGGGTCCCTGGTTCTTCAAACACACGTACACAGGCTCAGGTTCTGGTGCAGGAGGCCCCTTTGGCCTCACCACAACTCGATGGGTTGGCACAGCAGTGTGCATTGCTATGTGCCCATCTCAGATTTTGCAGAATCAGAGCTTAAAACTGTACAAAACTGTCCAAAAGAGCACCCAGCACAAGCACCCAAAGGATCGGTTCATTTAAATGGGATTCTCACCATTTCATAACCCAATTTTCTCATAGTCTGGAAAACCTCAGTGGGACCACAGGAGCCCAGGTGGGAAGCTCTCGTTGTTGGCACAGGGGCTTCTATAGGTGTGCTGCTGCTTGGGCAGTGGACATCATGCAGTCCCTCATGTGTCTTGTGTTTGCTGTTGTAAAGCTCCACTATGACCCAAACCAAGCGTTTGTATCTCTGCATCTCAGAGCGCTGAGCAAATCAGATCCGATTCCCATTTTGCTGTTGGTGCCCATCTGTCCTGGTTGTGGCGCAAGCCCTACTCTGCAGCTGGGAACCTGGGTAAAGCCTCTGGCTTCATGCACGGAGCAAACCCCAGCAGGATCGTTCCTTTTGTTGCAGGGGAGAGGACTCCCCTGTAACGATGCTGAAATCAGGACCCTTCACCAACATTGGTGCTTTTTGTTTTTAAGCTTACCAACCATTCCAAAACAACAGGTTGTGCGATCCAGTGAGCCTCAGTCTTCCAGTAGGGATAACGTGGAAAGAACAAACCTCGCCTGTAATTTATTTGTAAAACCATAAATTAAAACCACTGTGGTTTCTTTCTTATGTGTGATTCTGCTGTGGCACAGAAGTTTTCTGTCCGTGGAGTGACCTGTTTGGTTGCCTTTGTACCTCAGGATGGTTGGGATGCCTCTCCTGTTTCTGTGTGCCATAGGTTGACCTTTATCAGGATGAGATTTGGAAATGTTAAATTATGAAAACTTTGACACTTTTGCAGAAATGCTCATCTATAAGGGATGAGGCCTGGGAAGTAGGAATTCAATTGCAAGAAATAATGGGCTTAAATTGCCGCAGGAAAGATTTAGGTTAGCCATTAGGAAAAACTTTCTTACGATAAGGACGGTTAAACATTGGAATAGATTGTCTAGGTAGGTTGTACAATCTCCATCAGAGGAAGATTTTAGGAACAGGCTAGGCAAACAAGAATGATGTAGATATGGCTGGTCCTGCCTTGAAGTGAGCGGCCAGACTATGTGACCTCTAGAGCTCCCTTCTAATCCTATATTCCTAAGATATTAAGATTTAGCCTTGCTTGGGTTATAGCTAATACGGCATTGTGTGCAATGGGATGGATGGGTAGTTGGATGTTGAGGACAGATAAATCCTTTCTGACATTAACACTAGTCGTAGTTATGGTCCATCTAAATTCCAGTGCATTGCTTAGAAAAATGTGCCCTTTAATTTCCTAATAAAACAGCTGGGTAAATTCTTCTACTTGCAGCTAAAGAAAAAAAAAAGAACACTTGAAATGAATTTTTAATACAGATTTGAGTGGGATTGCAGCAGGCGCTTCTGATCTGATAATTGCGCTAGATCAGCCAGAGTCGTCGTCGGTTTGTGCCATCAGAAATTTAGCGTGAGAGTTTGGTGCGGGTGCGGGCTGCCGGGCTGGGGGCGTGCGAGGTCTGCAGGGTGCCGAGAGCAGGGAGCTGGGCAGCAGCGGGCACCGCGGGCACGGCCCTGGCAGCCACCAGCAGCCGGTTCTCATCCCTCTGGGTCTGCTCAGGAGGAACTGGAGAGATCCTCACCATTTATTTAGTCCGTGGCCTCTGCTGAAGTGGCCAAAAAGAGCACACAGCCAGCACCGTGTGTGGCACGGGTTGTGAGTAGGAGCTAAGACCCCTCTGGCTGAGCCCAAAGGACTCCAAAGGACTAAGAAAAAGATGTTTGGAGGTTGTTTTGAACAAAACCACATTTTTCCCTCGTGCCTCACTTTTATAAACATCACAGGAGCTGCCGTTTGGGGAGTCACTGGCTTTACGACCAGTGAGGCTTTGGAAGAGTCCTCTGCAGGTGGAGCCTTTACAGGGCCGGCTCAGAAGGCTGGCTGTAGCCTACTGAGGTTGATCTCTGTGTTCCCTGTGCAGACGCAGGCAGAGGCACACTCGCCTAGGTGCTGGCTCAGAGAAGCAGCAGACCTAGGCACCGCCGTTCGCGCTCTGGGGCAGCCTCTTTCCTTCCCTGACGTTGAGAGGTTAAGGCTAAATCTCCCCGGGCAAAAGGCAGCCCGTTCGAGTACCTTCCCAAGTTTGTTTTTTCTCCTCCTTTCCCTCTTTAAGACTATCCCAGGCTCATTACACCATCTTACTGACTTCCCTAATTGACAGCGGAACGTGTTGGCTGGTTTTGCTGTCAGTACATCCTACTAGTGAGACGGAGCTTGGATCCGCCAAAGAGTGCTTTTGTTGGCTTGGCATGACTTAAATTAGTTTCTAGAGGGAAATGAGCTATCTTGGTAAAAGCACTTTGGTTCCTGTATCACTGCAGCTACACTCCAGCTTTTGGTAGCGTAGAAATGCAGTTAAAAAATCACGGCCCTAATTGACATTACCATAAATAATTCCTAGCACAGACCTGGCTCCAAGTGAATGGGGAAGTACAGCAAGAAAAGCCTCCGTGCCCCGTTACCAGCTGCCCTCAGCCAAGTCTTGCCTTCCAGTCCTCCCAGCTCTGCTCCTGCGGCCTCACAAACCAGAGACTGGTCCAGTCCCCGGCCATCGGGAGCGTGGTGGTGAACAGGAGGGGGATTCAGGCTGAAAACCCGGGTGGACTTGGGTTGCCTTCCCCTTCCCCAGGCTCTCCTGAGCACTTGGTTTTTCCCTCAGCCTGCCAACACTTCCAACCAGACAGTTTTGCTACGAGATGAAAGGGCAAAGATTCTCCGTGCCTCGCTCCCTGTTTTTTTCTTTTTCCTTTCTTTCTTTCTTTCCTTTTTTTTTTTTTTTTTTTTTTTTTTTTTTTTTGTGCCATTCTGGAGAGCCATTGGCTGCTGCCTGAGATATCCTGAGAGATGCGGCAATTAATTTTCTTTTAATCAAGGTCGGATGAAGTAAATTGGTGCGGCTCTGCAGCCCCTCATTTTCTGTTTTTGCAGTGATGCAAAACAAATATGATCAAATTATGCTCCTTCTCACCTTATTGAATTAGGAAGCGTGACTGATCCGGGAGAGCTGAGATGTTATATACTGTACCAATCCGCACCATCCCCCCTCCCTGACAAAGCCATCGGGAATCTTTTTGCAGGTTTTTTATTTCCAGTTCGGAGGCAAGTGTGGGAGTGGGTGTGGGTGGGGGGGGAGAGTCCTCTTTATTTTCTTAGTCAGTGGGGTGAAGCTGTGTATTTCACCTCACAGTGCTGTGTGAGTAATCGCGGTAATCAGGTCCATCTGGCCTTGGGAATAGAAGCTGACAGGAGGACAAAGAAGTTAAAGAGCAGGCCTGCAAAGAGAAGGGCCCTTGGTCTGAGCCGACAGCAGCTCCTACCTGCCTGTCTGTTTGTCTTTCTGCCTGCCTGCGGCTGCGTGGCCGGGCATCTGCTGGGCTCTGGGGCTCATGGAGGGTGCTGGGGGGCTCCCGCCCGCTCTGCCCTGCACTTCTGCAGCCTCAGCCCCAGCGCCCTGCCCCTCCATGCCCCAGCCACCCTGCCTCTGCACCACGGGTAATGAAGTTCACCGTGAGATTCGCAAATGAAAAGCACTACATAAGAGCTAAGCATTATTTGCACTTTGTTAGCTCTTAAGGACTATTTTGTGTTAATTTCATTGCAGCGTGCCAGAGGAAAGAGCAAGGAGGAGAGAGCCATGCTAACACACAGAGCTGTCTCACGGAGCTTTTGCTTATGGTTAGTTCATTCATGTAATCGAAAATGAATGTTATGCTGGCTGACAGCATCCGTTTGGTCTCAGTACATGGAAGAACATTACAAAAGCCGTGATCAATACCACTATGGACGTACAAATTGCAGTGTCTATGGTCTTGGAACCCAGAGCCGAGACGTCTCAGCATCCAGCAGGCTCAGGCTGCTGTGCTGCCATTTATTCCAGAGGGTCTCTAGTGTGTGGGTAAGGGCTGCAGGAGGAGGTTCCTCTGGTCAAAACGTACAATACCCTGAAGGGAATGGAACATGGAGATGCATCAGGGAAAATGCATAATGCTTGGGCTAATACGTTCGCTCTTCTCTGAAGGATACTCAAGGTGGATGTGAGCTTGACCTAAAGGGATCCTTTCCAGCATGATATTCATAGAAATAGACAGAGAAGTCTCCTGGGAGGAAGGAAAGTATGTAGTCCATCTTCTACCCTAAGGCAAAATCAAGTGATGACTGCAGGATGAACTGTGCTGGTACGTCTTAGAGGAGCCGGCCCCAGCGAGCGTGGGTCAGCAACAACAGGACCCTGGGACGGGATCCCACTGAACTGTGAGCTGGTGCTCTGCAGGCAGCACGAGGCTCTCTGCACAGATAATCTCGTTTAGATGATCTCAGTGGTCTCCTCTGGCTTCAGAACTGATGCTTCCATTAGAAGCAGCGCTCAGGAGGTGTGGTGGCTGGGACTCAGAACAAAAGGGCAGGCTGAGAAGGGCAGTCTGCCTCTGACCTGGATGCAACAACTGATGTTCCTGTTTCGATAAGAAGCCGATGACACTCAGGACCTCTGCTAGGTAAAATACTTCCCTGGATCTGCTGTGTGATCCAGTAAATTGGGGTTATTTGGCTTTCTCT
Source organism: Aythya fuligula (assembly GCF_009819795.1). Taxonomy (NCBI): domain Eukaryota; kingdom Metazoa; phylum Chordata; class Aves; order Anseriformes; family Anatidae; genus Aythya; species Aythya fuligula. The sequence goes on from NC_045579.1 coordinate 3,620,781, forward strand.
TCTCAGAGAAAGAACTGGAGAGAATGTGCTTAGACCATAGGTGTTAACGTATAGACTTTAGGTGATTCATCGCCCTGACTTTTTTCCATGTCCTGTCAGTCTTGTTAGGATTGTGGGACTCCTTCTGCTTAGTCAGAGCTCAAAACCAGCTGCTCGATCTCTCCTCCTTAATGGGGAGTGAAGGAAAAAATAAAAGAGGTAGGAAACAGGAATTCCTGTGGGAAAACAAACAGACATAGAGAAAGTCCTCATCCAGGCTGAAGAAGAGGGTGAAATTTCATGGTAGAGAGAAGACAAGACACCAAGGTAGTATTGGAGAGCATTTTCTTGTTCACATTCTTTACCCACCCTTCTCTGCATGTCCATTAATCCCACAGCCTCTTCCTTTCTTTCAGACACTTCTCTCTGAGGTGTGTGGCTCACGACTGCAGCCAGTGTTAATCGAAACTCTTCCCAGCAGGAGGGGAAAACTTGAAGCTCTCTTTGGTCTCCCTGAAAACTCTGTTCCTTCAAAGGCTGTGCGTACAAAAGGGCTTTTGAAGCACGCTCTGTGTACCAAATTACAGGCTGGGCCAGGACCCTGGCTGTAGTTAATGACAATGCTGAGGGAAGGAGATGCTTCTTGGTCGTATGGTCCAAGTTTAGGCTGTACCCAGCAGAGCATAAACAGAAAGCGGCCCTGAAGAGGAGTCTCCAGGACTGGAGGGACTCACTGGAAGATGGGGCAACAAGGATTGATCGCCTCTCTCCTTCTGACTCCAGCCCCCCCGGGTTGCCCCATGCCTTAGGACGCAGCGTTATCTCCTCTGTGCCTTTCCTACAGGTTCCCTTAGCAGTATCACGCAGCTGCCAGCCCCCATCAGTGACCAGAAGTCCTCTGACCACTGATTTAAGGCCCTGCAATCGCCTCCTGCTTTGCAGTGTTCAGCGTGGCTCTTGGCTCCCACCACCTGTGTCCTCTGTCTTACGTAGGCTTGAATCTTCTTTCTTTTCTCTTGCATTTTTCTCCCATTCCCTCATTTTTTTTCAGCTCCTCCCTGTAGAAGATAGATCCAATTCCTTTGGGGAAATAAAAAGAATAGCAAGCTACGATGCAGAAACCCACCAGCTCAGCAGATTTCACTTGGTACAGTTTGGCATCTGATCCTGCCCGTATTTCTGTGAATCATTGTGCCATTCGTGATCAGAGCTCCAAATGAAACTCACCAGGAATTTTTATTACTCCAAGAACAGTGAAGTAATAGTCCCAACTACCAATCACTGGAGCTGCCAGGACAGGCTCCCAGGGGAGCACAGGGCAGCACCGCTCTAATTGTCCTTTTTTTTTTTCCCTTTCCTTGACAGTAGGCAAGGAACCTCAGCCCCTTACAGCTCTCCCATCCTGTATTTTCTTCCAGAAACTCCGATCCTATAATTTCCATTGCCTGTGAAAAACGTGTTTAACTGTTGGAATCATGCTGCCTTTGTGGCTGGAAGTAGTTGCCGAATTGCTTTCTTAGAGTCCAATTGTTACAAATCATTAATAACATCCTCCACTTGGATTAGCTAGTAATAACCTCGTCGCTATCCCTAGATCTCGAAGCTTTGTGTGAAGGAGGTGAGGATCATTATTGCCATTGCACAATAATCGTTATTTTCACGGAGGCACTAAGAGGTGGGTTGCTGTGCCTGCCCAATTCTGGAGCCTCAGTCCTTGGGACCACGCTCCTCACGACAAGCGATGGCAAAAGCTCTTCCCAGCCTGCAGGACCCAGACTTTACCAGGAGCCAGAGGCCAACATAGCAGAGGGCATCGAGGAACTTGCTGCGAGGAGCAGAGGAATGCTGGTTCAGGCAAGCCCACACTGGTACAGATGCCACGAGGAGCTCTGGTGTGTGGGGAGCTGCTACGGGCTGAGGCTCAGCCTCTTGCGGGTGGGACAGGAGGACAGGACCTTCTCGGGAGCAGCTGAGGGAGAGGCACAGGACAAGGAGCTGCTCTTTGGGTGACTTCTGCCACAGCACAGAGCCCCCCTGCGTGCTCACCACCCCTTGGCTGGCAAACTTCACCTCCAGCACCTCTGGGTGCAGGTGCTGAGAGCAGTCGGCCGTGCCTGCGGTGCCCTGTTTCAGCTGCCCCTCCCGGAGGAATGCCCTTCACTCCGCACGCAGGGCTTTCTCTCGTCCCATCGAGAGTGGGCTCGGTGCCACTTTATACTTTGGAGGATCATTAGCAGAAATCATTAGCTATAATACAACCTCCCCCATAAATCTCCCCTGCACCTGGATCATTTGTCCATGCCTAATTTCCATCTCCCTAATTTTATGATTTGTCCCTCATTTGATGAGGGTTCCTTCCATTAATTGTGTAGTAAGTGCTTCCAGATAAAAGGGCTGAGGAGCTGACCCCATCTTGGAAAGACACAGTTTGGGCTTTTTTCCTGAAGGGTAGAGTCCCTCTGAAATATTCTTGCTTCCCTTTCAGAGGGCATCACTCCAAATCTTAAAGGCACCACAGCAGTCTCCCGCAGGGAAAATGCCTCTTGCAGATAAATCCTGCTCGATGGAGGCGCTGCGAGGCAGATGAGAGCAAAAAAGCTGAAGCCCAAGGTGTCCTCTGCCACGTGGAGAAGTCTGGTGGGCACGGGCTGCGGAATTCAGTCCCGACCAAGGAGTAACCCCTGCTCTTCGCCCACCGTGCCCCTCCTCATTACCACACTTGCCCAGAAGCAGTTCTGTGTCCTCCCTCAAAAAAAATCTCCTCTGCTGAACTATTTGGTGTTGTGCTAGGCTGCAGCAAGATCCTTCGCCTGTGTGACAGCGGGCAGGGGGGAGCTTCCCGTCAGCAGAAGGGACTTTGCAGCAGGCCTGCAGAGCTTCCAGCTTTCTGCAGACCTTCTGGGTGGTCCCGAACAAGGCAGCGCTCTCAGTGCCTCCACTGCCATCTAAATAAGATGGTGATACTAGCAGTAGGGTGCCATGAGAGTTTAATTAATTAATTTGCAAACTCTGTGAGACCCTGGGATGAAATCCGTTGCATCAGCACAAAGCGGTGTTCAATCTGTGCTGCATACCCGGGACTGGGAGCATCCCAAAAGCACAGAAAAGCGAACCCAGAAGAGGTGCAGCACTCTCTGAGCACCTCACGGAATAGCTGCTGCCTGGCTCCGACAAGCAGGAATTCTTCCAAATCAGAGCACTTGTCCTTGAACTTGCCTCACACTCTCGCTCAGTGTGAGGCAGCTGAACAGCTCGCACCGGGACAAACACGACCCACTGGAGCTCCCCGAGCTGAATTTGACCCAGTGGATCTGCTCTGCTGCGCCGTGTGCCCTCCTCCCAGCCTGATCCTCCCCATCTTTTCCCATTCCTGTCCTGTGCTTGATGTGCTTGTTACATTTCAGGGGGAAGGCTCGAGCCAAAATTGAAGCAGGGAGCACAGGAGCTACCACCGAGCCACCCGGGCTGCGAGTGGTGCAGGAAGCTGGGGGGGATTCTCAGCTCCTCTCTCACTGACTCGCCTGTCCCTGGAGGTTGGTAGAGCCATGAGGATCTGTGAGGTTCTTGCCCTGGTGCTCTTTTCTCCTGAGTTTCGGAGTTTCTGCCCGCTGCAGGGGTAGCACAAATTCAGAAGAAGGGCGTAGGAGAGGAGGGAGGCGCAGTGCTGGAAGCAGCTTGCACATTTTACAGGTAACATTATCTTTTATTGGCATCCTAAAAAGAATGTCAGGCACTAGAGTGTTTTTTTTTTTTTTTTTTTTAATTTCTGCTTCACTGCCATTCCGCTGCAGGATTTTTATCACATCCGTGATGCCAGCAGAGGCAGGCAGTGCTCAATGACACAACTGGCCATTCACAAGATTTCTGGAGGCCTTTTGTCACATCCTCTGGAGCAAGCTGTGAAGGTCTCGGTATCATTTCTCTCTAAAGCTGCAAATACTCTGCGACTGAACGAGGCACAGGGCTCTGTGCTAAGCAGTCCAACCAGCGCTGAGGTCGTCCCATTGCTTTACAAGTGGGACCAACCCTTGCAGTAGTTTACTGAGGCAGGTTTCCAGCAGTCCCCCAGGCCATGGCGGGTTCCTGCTCTCTCTGGCAGTCAGCAGACATTGCTGGTGATGCCTGGGCCCGGAGGAGCACGTCCCTGGCTGAGCGTCTCTGGGCCCAGGTAACTCTTCTCATGGACAGTTTCCATGTGCCACTTGTCATGGCTTCCCATTTTCACAGCAGCCGAGTTCTCTCTGGTCAAAGTTTGTGGGAAGAGAAGACCTTGCAGACCAGCAGCAGCAGCTCTGGTGCCAGCAGGCCGGCCTTGCAGCCTGCCTTCTCCTTGCTTCCAGCCTGCTGGTTTGCCCAACTGCTTCCCTGGCAGTAGGCAATAAAAATAGAAGTGTGACTGCTCTCTGTGCCAAACCCATGGAAGAGTAAGAACGGCTGTGCTGCTGCACAGAAAGCAGGAGTGAGAGATACCAGGTTTTGGATGGCCGGGCTGCTTCAGGGGAGAACAGGAGAAGACTGAGCACTGGGACTGCTAGAGAGAGCGGGCTGCTGGAGCACTCTCAGCTCAGCCCTCCAGAGCAGCAGGCACGTGTTTTAGGGCCCCTGGGGGTTTGCAGAGCCCTGTGTGACAGCGGGGCCGCCTCGGTGGCTGTCCCTCCCGTGGCCATCACCCCAGCCCCGAGGCCGCCTGTGCTGGGAGCCCTCCAGGGGCAGATTTTTGCTCTGGGACTTGTGCTGCCCCTCGGAGCCCAGCAGCAGCTGCAGGGAGCCGGCAGCTGAGGTTGTTGGGGGTGGATGGAGGGGGTGGGACGGGGCTCTGGGTTCTCATCCTGAGTTTTGCAGTTGCTGTCAGTCCCCGCAGAGGCCTCTCCTCTCTTCTCACCAAGGAGAGCAGCAACCAGCACTGCGCACCTGCCCTGTGTTCCCTCAGCCTTGCAACCTTCTCCTCCTGCACGGAGCCATGCAGTAAGTGCTGACGTGTCCCCTATGGCCAACGCGATGGCATGAGAAGGAAGCTTTGTCTTGGCTACCTTTGCATCTCCCGTGGCCCATTCCTTCCAAATTCAGGTGTCCTGGATATCAGTGACGGCAGATAGAGAGGCAGCTGGATGCACACACTCATGTGCATCTTTTACTTGTGCCAGTCTTCAAACAAACCAGGAAAAGGCACATGAGGTGGTGTGAGCTGGCAAGGCACTGCCTGGGCTTGCTCCCACCTGAGAGAGGGTCTCAACCCCAGTGCTCCTCCTCCTTGTTGCATTTCCGAGGACCATTGCCCTATGCTAACTTTCTTCCCTAGATTCCTTTTGCCAGAATTATGTTTTTATGAGCTGACATGAAATTTTGGTAAATGCCATTGAAATTCACAGAGCACTGAATTCGGAGCCTTGTGGCGATAAGCAAGATACAACTGATTGTACTGATTCACTGCGTTCTCCGAGAAGGTGACACGGGTCAGAGTTAAAGCACAGAGAGTGGGAAGCCTGCTGTTCGGCTGCGTGGTTTCAAGGTGAGGTACGCAGCAGCACACCTGGCCTGCAGCAGAGGCAACTGGAAAGCCAGCCTCTCTGGAAGGGCTGAAATCATTGTTTTCCCTCGCAAGGAGGGACACTAAATTAGCTGATGACTAGAGCAGGATCTAGGAAACAGGATTTCTGAGTTCCTCACCCTGCTGTCCCACTGCTTTGCTGCACGGACGGAGGGAAAGCATTTCCACACTCTTTTCCTCAGTTACCATACTTGTGAAGCGATGCTGCTCTTTATAGAAGATTTTATTTTCAAGACATACACGGCGTGTCTGCATGCCATGGCACAAGGACTGGGTGTCACACACAGCTGAGGGTACGGCCTCTGAATGTTTGCACTGAGCTGGGAGGTATCAGGCAGCGGCGAGCAGAGGAGCTCCCAGCACTGTTGGTAGCAGCGCCAAGGGTTTAGGCAGCTCCCACCTGCGGAATATCCAGCTGGGGGTGAAAACGGTGGAGAAAAACTGATCTCAGTTGTTTCTGGCAAACAAGGACAGAGTGGGTAGCTGTACAGTCCAGCTTTGGGAATTCACCTGAGTTGCTCTGAATCTCCTCTGGAGCTGTCTCCTTCCCTGCTCTGTACTGGAGAGCTCGGGCTCCTCAGCTGGGTGCTCCGCAGGATCGCAAGCTGGGCGTGTGGCTTAGCTGATGGAGATCCCGGGTGCACCCCAGCACCCTTAAAGCAGGTAAAGGTGGGCAGCCACCAAACCTGCAGTGTGTGAGAGCCCAGCCACGCAGATCTGCCCCAGGGTCAGAGCAGGGCCTGGCCACGGTGGCGACGTCCTGCAAAGCTCTGCTCGGGTGCGAATCTCTGCACAGCTAGCGAACCTCCGCGGGCAGATCTCCTCGCCCCTCTGAAAGTGCTGCTAGGATCTGCTGCTGATCCAGGCTGCCTAGAAAGCTGGATCTGAAGGGACAGGAAAGTGCAAAAGTAAGGGCTTTTGTTTTTTTAGGTAGTCTGATTTTTAACTATGTAAATTCACAGGGCTGTATTCTGATGATTCAAACACCCTGGGTATGGAACAAACACTGGAATTCCTTTCCAAAAGTACTTCCAACCCGCTCAGCATTGAGAGGTCTGATCTTCCTTTTGCAGTTACCGTACTGTGCCGGCATATTATGGTCTGGTTGTCGTCTGGATGTGTGTGTACGTGTGTGCACGCGTGCACGTGAGGAGTGCTACTGCAAGTGCAGAAAAATGTGGAAATGGGAATGTGTGGAAACGCCTGTGAGTGGGAACACGTGCAAGAGGCTCTCTGTGTGTGACAGAGGGCACGTGCGTGCCTACAGGCTTGTGCTCATGTGGGAGTGTGCATGTGTGGGAGCGTGTGCACGTATGTAATTTTGTGCCTGTGTGGGAGAGAGGAAGGGAAAGCATGGTAAAGTTATTTGAACCTGTTTGAAGGTCGGGTCTCCCCAAGGTTATCTGCTTTTTTTTTCCCTTGAATCTGTAAAGTAATGGTATTCACACTCACTACTTGAGAAGTGTTTCTTTTTATAGCTCTTCCAGATGACAAATAATGCCTGTTTTTGAAGTCCTTTTTAAGTCATTGTTCCCTGGACGCAGATACCATGTTTGGGTGCAGGAGGGGAACGGAGCGCGGAGCTATTTCCCCTTTCTGTCTGCAGGGAGCTTTACTGGGACTAGTGAAATTCCAGCCAGGATCATCCAAGGGGCTGCAGCCTCCCAGCGTATGAGCTGATAGGACACCCTCTCCTTCAAGCCCCGTGACACGGGGCGACACAAGCGGCCTCAGGCACCACGGCCCACCCGAAGTGGTTCTGGTCGGGACCACGGGGGCTGTAAAACCCAGCCGAAATCGGCGCTGGATTTCCTGGAGTAAGCCGCCCCGAGTCAGCCCATTGAGAATAAGCCAAATTCAGCCTGGGAGAGCAGACAGGTGTCTGGATCAGAGCCACCCCTTGTTGGGGGCTGGGGCTGGCTGCATTTTGCCCATCCTGAAGTATTTTGGGCGCTTGTTGCCCCCTGTGGGCAGTACAGATGTGTGGGCAGCACACCAAGTTCTCTGCCCCCAGCAGACGGGCGCCGTGCTGCAGGCACTCGATGACACCGTTCCCTCGCCCAGCCCTCGCTTTCCTAAAACCAGCCCCTTCTCCCTCACTTTCTCTTACTCCCAAGTGTCCTCTCACGCTGCCTGAGCACAGGGGTGTAGCAGGAAACCTCATTTTGTGGTGCTGTCCTGGGACAGACACCTGGTGCACGCCACCAAGCACCTCGCTGCCCAGCCTGGGGCTTTGGGGCACTTGTCCCCAGTGGGCGCTGGGCTCGTCCCCATCTCCGGGGCCTGGCCACGGGTGTGCGGTGCTGCTGCAGGTTGGATAACCCAGCTGCTGCTCAGCGCCCGCCGTGCTGCCAGCTCGCTGTGCCCGGTGGCTGCGGTAGGAATATTTGGTCAAATAAAATGAATGGGGCTTGTGGGGTTTGGGCCCAAGGGGATTGAAGGTCCCCATAAAGGCGTTGGGCTTCGTGCTGGGAAAAGCTCACAAAAATGGCTCGTGGGGAAAAACGAGGAGGGCGGTGGAGAAATAGGGAACGGAGAAGGGTCAGCAGGAATTGAGGATTAATCCAGAAGAGGGGAGGGAGAAAGCCTGGCTGAATGGGTAAACGGCCTGTGAGCAGGAAACGATATCTGACTTAATGTATTAGTCAGACAAATACATTAGATACAAATTAGATGGTGTAAACCGATCCTTCCTGCAAGGGGTGCTGAACTTTTTTGGTGACTTTAGAAGGCCATGTTTACAGTAACTTCAGCTCGTGACCAGGCTATAAAGGCAGGCTCTTTGGGACGGGGAGGAAGGAGTGTTTCATTAACGCACACACCTGCCTCCACGGGCAACCTGGCCTTGCAGTTACCAGGCTTTTTTATTGTAAGATTGTACTTTGTTTTTTAACATAGAAATATAAAATATGCGTGTGTATCGCTTATCAAAGATGATAACATTCACAGGTAAGGGAACGTAAGTCCACTTTATAGCAATAAATTATCTTCCCCACCCTTTTGGACTGATTAGCAGCTGTGTCTCACCTCAGCTTTCTGGAGTTTTCCTTTTAATTTTTCACCTGAATTGTTTTCTCCATTTCAGCTGCACTCGCAGGGGGTGTTTGTATAAAAGCGCCTACAGGGATTTCCGATCGGTGTTCCCACTGAGCCCCTGAAATTACACAGTCAGTTGTGAGATGCTCGCCCTGAGCGTTGATTATCGCAGGGTTTAATTTTAAGAACAAGAGGCAAAGGTTAGTTGAACGTGCACTAGATTTCTGTTCACCTGTGTGAAGCCCCCCCCCGTTTGCTCTGCTTTGCGCATTCATTGACGAAGCGAGTGTTAAATCTTCGGCAGGCTGAGGGTGAAACCGCAGAGCTCTTCACCAAAAGTCTGGATTTTAGAAGCTGTGTGCAGGGAGTGGTGCACGCCCGCTGGGGACAGCTCGGCACGCAGCACGAGGGAGCCCAAGACCCTGACAAAGCGTCGCAACCCGTGGAAAGGCAGCGCGTCTCCTACAGCACCAAGCCAAATTTATTGGTATTGGGGAGCGATTCAAGTCAAACTGCAGCTTAATAGGTAACTAGTAAAGTCGCTGCACTAATTACTGGTGCTGTTCCAGAGCAAAATGTGGCTGCGTGGTGGCGTTTATGTTGGTTCCAACAATTGTGCTCTCCTGTACGGCTGCAGTTGGTCAGGAGCACGGTCAGGTGCTGCCTCGCAGTTGAGGCGGGGTCGCTCATTAAACTGCAGTAATTCAGCTACCTGAGATAATTTGTACGTAACCTTAGCAAACAGGCAATCCCCAAACTTTTCCTGTTGCCTTTCAGGACACAGCTATAAAATCCACTTTTCCAAGTCCGTGAGCCTGTCGGGAACACAACTTCGTAATGGTCTCTTAAAGAAACTGTTGAATAACAGAGGGACGGATAAGCAGAAACAAAACTCGTGGTTTTCCCTTAAATCCACTGAAGGAAATAGGCATGCTGAGGGAGATGTGTGCGAATCATGATCCAGGACTCCAGAATGTGAGCAGTCCCTGGAGACAAACTGACTCAGGAGTTACTCAGAGGTCTTTGGTACCACTGGGACCTTTCCAGCACTGGTGGCTAAGCAAGCGCTCAGCTCGGTGGCTGCTGTGTGCCTGCTGGAGCCAAGAGACACACAGAGATGTCAGACACTTCCCGCTTTAAATGTCCTGTCTGGCTTCGGCTGTGTGAATGGCCCAGCCGTTCTGCATCCAAGGTTTATTCCCTGGGTCCTTTGCTCAGGTTTTGTACAAATGCAACCCGAGCACCCTCCCCAGTACCTGAAGTAGAGCAAGGACTGGGCACCGAGCCCAAGACCGCTCAGGAGACTTTATGGGAGCTTCTCCAGCACGTGGAAGGAGCGAGACAGAGCGGGGCTACCTGGGGCTCTGCTCCCACCTCTCCCAGGACTGAGGGCATCGCACAGAGGTCAGACCCAAGCAGGTCCCTGTGCGTGCTGAGCGTCCCTCCTTCCTCTTGGGAACAGGCGCTGGCAAACGCTCACCCGCGGCAGCGCGGTGACCTTTGTATTTCCGTAGGTATCGCAGGTACAGCGTGTTTGTGCTGTCGGAGCAGGAAGGAGAGCGCCCTGGCACCAGCCCAAAGCACCCACAGGGAAAGCAGGAGCAGCTCCGGGCACCCCACGGGCTGAGCGTGGGGCTGACATAGCCAGGTCCCCGTGGGAGCTGGGACCCCTTACCCCCAGCTCACCGGGCTTTCTGCCCAGCCTCAGAGCCACCCTCTGGTTCCAGACACGAACCAGAACCAGGGTCCGGCGCTGTTCCCTCCGCTGGCTGATTTCCTGCTTTGTTCAGAGGTGTTTTCACAGGGAAATTGAACCCTTGGTGCTCGTAGAGCCGGATTCCACTGGCAGAGCCGGGCGGCAGAAATGTGTGGCAAAGGCAGAATCTGGGGCTGGGAGCTGGGAGTGGGAGGGTGGCACGCACGCTTTCCTGGAGGATGATTTTCTGAAGGTGAGGAAGCTCTGCTGGTTTTGGTATCAGACTAGAGGACAAATGTTCCTTGCCTTTGATCTGTAGCCTGTTTCACCCTGTAGGATTTTCACAAGAGGATTTATCAGCCTGTGCGTTTGTTAAGTTGAAGGCGGAAAGGGAAAATAGTCCCTTCAGTCTTTGCTGCTGGAAATTGCTCTGTACGGAAACCCGGTACACAATGAGAAATAAATAAATTGAAACCCAGAGCTGAGAAATAAACAATCCCTGTGGGAATAGTGTGATCACAGGAAAATAAGAAGAACAATAAATTGCCCTTCTGTGAGGTTTCAGGGCTCTTAAAAACCAGCAGATCAGCCTCACAGCTCCTTCTGACCGTGGTGGTGATCTTTCCCCCCTGTTTTACAGATGAGGATGCCGAGGTGCAGAGTGGCCAAGCAGTACAAGTTGCAGTGTTTGGTGTGTCTGTACATAGCAAACACCTCGTAGAGACACCTGAGCTAGCTTGGTATCAGAAGGGTGCAGTTGTAGTAGTGCAGGGATGTGTCTGGTATAATTTTCCACTGCTTGCAGGGCTTCTTTAGCAGTAGCTTGGGTATCTCTAACCAGCACCGTATTGTTCTGCGCCGTCATACTTGTAATCTGATTCATAGACTTCTCGCACCATTGTGATTTTCTGTCTGACCTCTTGCATAGCGTGGGCTGAGGAATCGTCCCAGACTCTGCATTTTGCAGGCAGCAGAAAGCAGAAAGCAGAAAGCAGAAAGCAGCCCTCCCAGGTGGGACAACGCGACATTTGCCACCTCTTGGCTCGGAGGTTTCAAGGTGCATTTTTCCAGATAAACCAATTCTGGGCTGATTCTATGATCTAGCTGCTGATGGATGCTTCTTGGCTTTATGGTGTTAAAAACAAGCAGGGGCTGCTTCTCCTGGAGGCAGGAATTTGGGAGAAATCTTCTAAAGGAGAGGGAAAGGAGAGTGGCCCCCAGCTGGAAGCGGGGGGTTCCCCTGGCTCCTCGGGACTGGCCTCTGGGGGTCACTGTAACTGCAGCCAAGGGGTTTGGCCAGGGCATTAACCAGGCTGCAAGGAAAGCCCAGTTTAAGGCTACGCTTCCAAAAGGTGGTGCAGGCCTGGCCTGGGCTCTTAAACTGGTTCTCTGCTTGCCCGAAGGTCACCATCTCAGCGGGGTTGCAGAGGGAGCCTTTCTGAAGCGCAGACGTGGACTGTGGAAGCAAGCAGGTCCTCCCGTGGTTGCAGAAGGAGGCCGTAAGCCTCTTAGAGGGCAGCGGTTTATAGGAAAAATAGCCATAAATACATCAGGCAATGGATTAGTAACGTGTGTGTGTGGGTGTAGTACATGTGCATACATATACATACAGGCGTGCAGACACACGCAGTGCCGTTTCTGCCAAGCGTATGCTAAGTGGTATCGCTGAAACAGACTGCCAGCAGAGGTAGGATCTTTTGGGTGAAAGTGTATATGTTTGAAAACACAGCGCTAGCAATACTTGCTTTGAACAGACCACTGGGCACAGACGGAATTCCACTGCCGAGGCTCGGCAGAGAGTGGCCTGAATCAGGCTGCGTGCAGGAGCTGGTGAAACGAGTCTGCGAGGCTGAATTTGTTGGGGAGCTGCTGCTAATTACACCGCATTGAAGGTTGTTTGCAGACTCAAGGCTAACCTAAAAAATCCGAAGCATATTAATTATCGCTACCTGCTGCAAAGCCCCTTTCCCTACGAGTTGGTTTCACAGTGCCCTGGGCAGGGGGAAGGAGGGAAATTTGCAGACACAGAGGGAGAAATTGCACTGGCTAAGAATCAGCACTTTAGGCTTCCTTGTTGCTTGGGAGCGGTGGCTTCCATTTTTGCCCACGGATCACAGCGAAATGCTGTTCTCACAGAAAAACTCTGCAGATTTCAAAGGGCGAGGAAGATCCTGTGCGTGCTAGAGGAGAGTGGCATGCAGAGATGTAACGCGGAGATACAATATTTAAAGAGAGTAACGAACAACTGTGGGCTTGATCCAAGCGTCTATTGAAACTGATTAGACTCCTTTCCCAGACTTCAATGGGATCGGGTCCTTGATATTTTCTAAAGACAGATATATATTTAAAATTATTTAAGAAAGTTAAGATGATAGAGAGATTGTCAACTTCCAGCAGCGGTGGTTAGATAGTGCAACACCATCCTCCTAAGAGATAGATGCTACATCAAGATGATCAGGGAATTATGTGCATAAAATAAATCCTCGGGCTTCAAGATAAGAACACACTGCAGTTTCTTGCCATATGGTTCAGACTAAAATTTCTTGCTAGCCCAGCTCAGATTCTCTTCCTTCTCCTTCCTGATATGCTCCAGCTGAGCTCAGCTATTCTTGGGCTGGTTCTAAGCGTACTAAGAAAAATGTGTGTCAGTGCCCACTGCAGCTTCTTTTCTGTGACCCGAGCGTCCCGGGGCTGCCCTGCGTGGCCGTGTCGCACTCTGATGGCTTCGGGGGTCTCTGGCCGTGCCGGGGGTCTGCCTGCATGTGGCAAGGAGCAGGGCAGGGAGCTCAACCTGGAGAAAGCTTTGCCTCACCCCAGCTGTGCTCCTGCTGCCGTGGGAGGCGAGTGCTGGCTGCAGCAGGGAGCAGAGCACGGAGATCTCACGGGGAAGAAACGATGGGGAAAAAAGTCGTGGTTTGGGCCAAAGCAAAGAGGAACCTTCCCGTTCGGTCAGGATAGAGGCTTTTGATGAATTTTTGCAGCGGCTGTTTCACACGAGCGAGGGAGAAAGAGAGAGAGGGGAAAAAAGAGAAAGGGAAGGCAGTTAATTTGACTGAATAAAGATAAAAGAATGCAAGCACCGCCGAGTTTGCTGTTTCTCTGGACATTGTGTAATGCTGCGGAATCGGACGTGGCGCTCGGGCTCCTGCACAGAACTGCCCAGGGAGGGATCCAGCCTCGCTGCTGAGTGTTTTTCAGAGGAGGCTTCCTCACCTCTTCTCCTCTCCACGAGGCATCCACTTTGAAAGCAAATTTGTGGCACTCTGGGCTTCCTAAATCAGAGCAGTTTGCCTTTGATCTGAGCAGTGAATTTCTGTTTTCTCCCCGCCGCAGGGAAATGCCAGGATGCCTGAGCACAGCCCTGACACACGCTGTCCCTTACAGCCCGGCCGGTCTGGGACGACCCCGGGCGTTCCTCCCAAGTTATTTCAGCCTTTTGGGGTGGGACGGAGGGCTCCAGGTGCTTCATTCGGGAACAAAGGAGGGAAGGGAGCACTGCAGAGGTTGCAAGGCAGAGCAAAGCCCTTGGATTGCAGAAGGTCTGCGAGGTCCCACCAGGTCTGGATTGATTAGTATTCAGTATTTATAATATCTCCATAATGGTAAAACAAAAGAAAACAAGCCCAGAGAATGCATTTTTAATCATCAATCATTGCTCTTTGTTTGTCGTGAATGAGCGGCGAGGGGAAATAGTCTCCCATAATCACCTCCCTTCACATCGCCTGCCACACGGGCCTCAATGATGCGCTGAAAGGGAAATAAACAAACAAGCAGCAGATCTCCGACTAAATCCCAGGGACCTGGGTGCTACGTGGGTTATCACACCCGCAGACGGGGTCCTGCTGAAGATACAAGGTGGGGGATGGATGTGCAGAAGCAGGAGAAGTGAGCATGGGTGGAGCATTAAAAGCAGGACAGAAAGAAGGGCTGGGGGCTCAGAGGGGCAGCAGGTGGAGGAGGAAGGAGTGAGCAGTGGTGAAATAACCGGTGACCAAAACGCATGTAAGGACAGAGGCTTCACACGGGACGTGGGACATTGGGGTGGAAAGCTTGAAAACCCACCTAACCCAAAAGAATTTCAACCTTTGCAGTACCCGAGGATCACATAACTTTAGGATTTCCACATGAAAAAAATGTGTTTTTTTTTTTTTCAAGGATAGCATTCACACTAGAAAAAAACACTGAAAAGCCCACAGTTTCTATTAAGAGCCCCAAACCCCATATCTTATCAGGAGCAGCACCACGCTGAACTTCTCCAATGGGATCCCCGCTTTGATCTCCCAGCAGTTCTCACAAGGCCTTTATTGTAGTCCCAAATGCCTCTTGGGAGGGAGGGAAACATTATAATTCTCCCTTAATAAGCGAGATAACAGGCTGCCGGGAGGGTAAGGCCCAAATTTCCTAAAGCAGGGCTGGTGACTCCACACCCACTCGCCGCGCTCAGCTGCATGTTCTCAGAGCCGGGAGCCCCGAGCCATCAGGACGGGCTGTAAGGAGCAGACACGCTACATCTGAACCCTATTGAAAAATAATAAAAAGGTAATGACTTTGTCATTACTGGACATGGGTTTGTCTGTTGGCGAGGGGGGAGGCAGGGGAGGTTTTCTGCGTTCAGGCTATAAATAACGTTGCCCATTATCCCGCGCAGTTCCCGTGCATTCCTTAGCCCCTGCTTCGCCTCCAGTGCTCTGGGCAGCCCATGGAGCCCCCCATGACGTCCACCAGGCTGGCACACGCTGCGGGGAAAAAGGAAAGGGCCAAGCACTCTTGTGCCCATGCGCCAGCACCAGCAGGACCATAAGGACCCCGAGGAAGGCAGAGCTAAAGCTAAAGCCTCTTCTTGCCCAGGAGGTGGGTGCGGGGTGACCACACCAGAGCAAGTGTCAGTGCAGGGCACATATTGGAGGGATCACGTTTCAGAAGAGCCCTTCGATGAAAGTGCCTCCCTCGATAAAAGCTCTCCGTGATGCTGAGATGGAGTGCCGGCTCGACTTCACCCCCCTAAAGCAGCCACGGGGCCGTGTGGCAGCTCCACGAGCAGCTGGAAGTTGGTTGCAAAGCCTGGCGCTGGAGAAGTTTAAACCAATTAGTAAAAGGCCAGAATAAACCGTGGTGGCTCTGTCGTAACCAAAACCTGGGCACTCACCAGTGCTGCCTCTCCATTTGGTGGAAGACATGCAGAATTGCACATCTCGCTGGGTGGAGTTCCCTGGTGCAATGGGGACGGGAAAGTCCCGGAGAGCTGCTGGGCCCTGGGACCCACCTGGAAAATAGCAGCACTTAAACCAAAGGTGTGTTTGGGAGGCAGTGTCCTGAAATGTAGATGCCTACAAGGATATTTTTAAAACTGCATTTATATAACTAGCTTGATATAATTAAGGACTGATTTCAGCTCAAACAAAATAACTCCCTCTTGCACCCAAATTGGAGTCTCCACACTGAGAATTGCATCTGTTGAACTAAATTAGTCGGAAAATCAGGACAGCTTTATGCTGTAAACAGACGGAGAGCCGTGGAGGATATTCCAGTTCTGTGTCCAGCTCTGCCACTGATTCACTGTGTCCCTAGGCAAGACTCTTAAGTTTTCCCATCTATAAAGTGCAATAAAACCTGTGTAGGTGCCAGGTGATGTAGTGCTTAATTAATTAGTAAATTAATATAATGAACTCTAACTTGAAGGTCTGTATCAGCACAAATGAATTGTTAATATAAATTTTTATTATTTATTGCTATTTAGTTGATTATTTTCTAACACAGGCAGGCTATTACAAACATACAACTTCACACTTGAATTCCAGTTTTATTATTGTTGTTGCTTATTTATTATTGTTTTCTTCTACATTTATTTATTGTCTTTAGTAGCCTCCCTTAGGACTAAGCCCCAAAGCAGTGGATATTACCCAGGTGCACAGAACAGTGAACTCAATGGAAAATTTGGGGGCAGAACTGGGCTTAAATACCAGATCCTTCTTGCTAAACGCCAGGACTTCTGCTTGAACCTTTATACAGATTTAAGGCAAATAAAGCAGATAAGAACGGATTCTAAACCAATTCTTATCTCCCCCACTGTATACCAGCCAAAAACCCGTCTTAGTCTGTACACCTATAATATGCCCCACGCAGTTTCAATATTTTTATTACATGCTTGCCTGCTGATAATTGTTATATATATTTCTAAACAAAAGTTGGAAGTTTCAAAACTCGGGGCCTGATCCTTTTCGATACAAGTCTTGCCCCACTGCTGCCGGTGAAGCAACGCCTGCTGCGCTCCGCGGCCGTGGCCCAGGGTACGAGGGGACCGCTCCGCTCCCTCTTCCTGCTGGTCTGCACGTGCAAAGCAATGGTTAGCTGCCTGGGAGCAAACGGCCCTTGACAAACAGTGGCCACAGGTTATTCTGTGACTGCTTGTGCCACTCTTGTGATAAAAGAATGAAGGCAGATCATGTTATGTCTGCGGCTGAAAAAATGCCTCCTCCTCCTGTGCAATGACTTTTCATTTTCCATTACGAAACTAAGCAAATCCACAAGATTTTTCTAGTGCATGTCTGGGTGATTTCTTCATT
Source organism: Aythya fuligula (assembly GCF_009819795.1). NCBI lineage: Eukaryota > Metazoa > Chordata > Aves > Anseriformes > Anatidae > Aythya > Aythya fuligula. The sequence goes on from NC_045579.1 coordinate 3,637,603, forward strand.
CTGCCAGCGAGCTGTGAAGCAAGAGGAGAAGTCCTGGGTAGCACCTTGGTGTGCTCTAGGCTTGGCAAAGGTTGCTTGGGATGCCTGCTGGCCGGGGGGTCGTCCATTTGGGGTGGATAACTGGGTCCGGTTTGGTGGACCAGTCAGCCTAGAGCTCGGCCTCCTCTCTTACAGAGATTAAATGTCCCTTGGAGGAACTGACGTGGCACAGAGGGCAACGTAAAGCGTGCCAGCTGCTCTGGGAGGTCAGGAACGAGGCATCTGGGCCTGGTGCTGTGTTGCCCCGTGCCTCAGAGCTCCAGGAGCCCCTTTGGTGCAGCCCTTCGTCTTCCCCTCTGCACAAAGCAGTGGCCACGTCGCAGCAGGGTGAGCTGAGGACAGCGTTCGAGCCTTCAGCGCGTAGTTCTGTGCTTTTGTCGTTTTAATCCAGGCCCTTCTTGTGTTGTTTTAGCACCATTTTTCTTGTGTGAGGAATTTCGTAAGGCTAAGAAAGTTTTCTCGGGCTGCACGTGGAAGGCTTAGCCAGGTGGGAGCGCGTCCTGGGGTTGCCGCCTGGCCTCGGCGCTCAACCCACAACAGCTCTGCTGTCCTCGATCCAAATACTCCCTTCTGTAGGGCTTGCACTACTCCTCACGCTCATATCTCACCGCTTCCCAGCAGTGCATGAAGGAACTTGACAGATCCTTGCTCTCTGTGTCCTTGCACCCCGTAGGCGATGGCGGCGTGCCTGCACAAGCTGCCGCCACCCCACCTGGGTGGAAACCAGAGGACCCCAAGCAGAAGGGGGGAACCGTTCTCAAAGCTGGGCTCAGGAGAGGAATTTCAGGATTTAGCGGCGAGTTTTGGGCAGCTGACATAGAGGACAGTCTAATAATGAGTTTGGATGTTATTATTGCTAATTGCTGAATGATAAATAGCAAGAGAGGTGTCCTACAATTTCAGTCCATGGAAATTTATTTGAAATATGTAGTTCAATACAACCAATGTGTTATGGGCAGGCAGCTTGCAGTGAGCAGGATGTCCTCTCCCCAAGGGCAGCAGCTGATGGTGTAGCTGCGTGATACGGTAACTGAAGAAAGACTGGGAATACACGAAACCTTTTTGGAGACAGAGGGGCATGTGGAGTCTGGGCTGCCAACGGTCTTGTGCAACCACACTGTTTGTTTGTTAAATGTTCAGGCGAGCAGGAAATAGCAAAGGCAGGACCCATAGCTGTGTAAGGTCTGACTGGTTACAGTACGTACTGGTAAACTGGAAGGGGAAGGGAAGGATGGTCATGTCCACAATTCCTTTTTTTTTTTTTTCCTTTTTCTTTTTTTTTTTTCCCCGTTGTTGTGTTGTATAGTCAAAAAAGAAAAGAGCAAAAATGAGAGATGTTTTGGTTAGAACTGAAAAGTCTTCAATCCCAACGAGGCTGAAGTGGTCTGGTTTGAGTCAGACCCTGAGCAGTGGGCAAGGAATCTCCCCTGGCAAGAAAGTGAGTCTGCGCTGAGCTGGCCCACTCCTCGCACACATCTCGCTCTGCTTCTGCTAGCAAAGGCGTGGCGGTGAATTTTCCACTTGCTGGAAATGCTTTTAAACCATTGCAGAGATGTGGGGAGAAAGACAGTCGTCTTCCAGTGGGCATCAGAGTGAATTTTGGTATGTCCAGAACTGGAAAAAGGCTCTTGAGGTTGCCTCCCCAGTGGCCATCTTGCTCCTTTCTTAGTCTTCCTGTGCTTCAGACCCACTTTTATGATAGATGCAGATGCCGGTGCTTATGGTTTGGGGGCAGTATTGACACAAGAACACAAAGGACTTCTGAGGGTGGTGCCTTATTACAACACTAAATTAGCTGGAGAGAGATTACTGCACCACTTAAAAGGAACTCCTGCAATGGTTAAATCTATACAACATTTTCATCCACTGTTCAACACGGAAGTAAAATTGCTTTGGGTTGATGACAGGAAGATGCTGCATAAATAGTTAAGTATGCATCATTTGCAATTTGCTAAATTATTTTATTTCTATCTAGACCGGGCTGTGCAAGGTGTCATTACCTCATGCTCTATCTGATGGAGGAGCCTTTGCTGGGAACTGCCATGGCCGGCACCAGCCCTGGGCTGCGCGGGGCTTTGCGCAAGCGAGCTTCGGAGAGCAGGGACAGAAAGGTCAAAAGACACCCGCAAAGCCGCCGAGCTGGGCTCCAAAACTAGTGTGGAGAGAGCTTTGGGGCAGGCTGTGCTTGGGCTTGAAGGTGTTTGAGGGGCAGCTGTGGGGTGCCGGAGCCCTGCCGCCTGCAGGGAGCGGCGAGCTCTTGGCGAGACGCGCGACCGCCACAGCGCTCCGTCCTGTCCCCAGCCCCTCCTAACGAGGGCACGCCACGGCGCTCCAAAATGAGCCGACTTGCAAGCAGGAGGAAGACCATTCAGTCTGCGCTCAGCACCTCAGATGAGAGAAATGCAAAAAAGCGAAGGAGAGAAAATAATAAGAAGTAAATGCAATTAAAAATAACGATTCAGACTTAATTAAAGGGCCCTCTTCTCCCAACCCTTCATTCTTCAGGGATGCCTCATAAGGAGAAGAATCCATAGCTTAGGACCTGCTCTTTCATACTTTTCTACCAGAAGCTGGGACAGTTCCTTGCAGAGACTCATGCTTTTTAGCCTGACAGTGTCTCTCCAGCATAAGAATTCAACAAGTTTGGTCTTTTAACTTCAGGACTCTGTAAGTACTCGCTGCAGTCACTCGAACAACCAGACAGTTCTATTTACTTCAATTATCCCGTTTTCATCCCTATTCTCCTGCTTTCTTATTGTGAGCAGGTAAAAATACAGAACCACGGCGTGACAAATACCAAACAATATTCCAATAAACAAAAGCCCGGCTTCTGCAAAGACGCAGACGCTTCAGACGCTCCGAGCATTTCCCCAGAAGCGCGGCTCTGCGCTGTAAATTCAGCCTGCTTAGGAGCCTGGTCTTCGCAGGGACCTAAATATTTCACCGAGGAGATGTACATTGCTGAACTTGTCTGTTCAAAATTCATGAGTCAGACCCCCCGCCAGCTGCCCAATTACAGGATTTTCTCAAAAGCTGTTAAAAACCCATTTCTTTGGAAGGTTCCTACTTGTCCCCTGGCTTCTGGGGCTTTGGGGAGCACGAGGCCACATTTCCAAGCTCCCTTGTGTAAACACAGGCGCTAGAAACATGTCATTCCAGGGGCTGGGGATCAAAGCAGAACACCAAATATTGGAAGACTCACAATAAAAGCTCAAGAGCTGGCAGCGGTCCTGCAAACACTCATGTATATGAGTCACTTTTACTCACATGAGTCGTCACATCGAAATCAGAGGAATTAGACTATTATTATTAATTATTGTTATTATTTACGTGTGTGGCAATAGCACGTAGGAGCCGCGATCGCGGAGCCGGGCCCCATTGTGCAAGGCACCGGTAAATCCAGTGCAAAACCGTGGTTTCTGCCCCAAAGACCTTCCAGTGCAAGCATCTGACAAGAGACAACAGGTGGAGACAGACACAGGCAGGGAAGCGCACGGGAAGAGCGAGACGCTCCTGCGGGAGGCTGTGTGTGGGTGTGCTGACGCAGAGCTCCCTGCTCCCAGCGAGTGAAGTTGGTCGAGAGTTTACAGGTCTGCAGAGCCGGGGCCTGGGGCAGCCCTAATCCTGCAGGCCAGAGACGGGGGCAGCTGCCTTCAGCGGTGTGCAGCCCCAAGGGACGAAGCCGTGCGAAGGCGGCGGTGCCGGTGTGTGCCATGGGGTGCCAGTGGGTGCCATGGGGGTACCGGTGTGTGCCATGGGGTGCCAGTGGGTGCCATGGGGTACCAATGTGCCATAGGGTACTGATGTGTGCCATGGGGTACTGGTGTGTGCCATGGGGTGCCAGTGTGTGCCATGGGGTGCCAATGTGCCTTAGAGTACTGGTTTATGCCATGGGGTGCCAGTGTGCTATGGGGTGCTGTTGGGTGCCATGGGGTACCTTTGTGTGCCATGGGGCACAGGTGCGTGCCATGGGGTGCTGGTGGGTGCCTTAGGGTACTGGTAGATACCATGGAGTACCAATGTGCCATGGGGTACTGGTAGGTGCCATAGGGGTACTGGTAGATGCCATGGGGTGCCGGTGTGTGCCATGGGGTACCGGTGAGCCCCAACTCTTGTGCCCGCGGTGCCCTCGCTGTGGATGCTGTGGCAGAGCCGCGACCCAACCTTCCCCCCCAGCCCTGCCGTGCAGCACTTGCAGCAGGACGGAGGACAGCGGAGAAGGAGCAGGCTGAACCCCAACCCCGTGCTGCCAGCTGGGGGCTGCGCTGCCTGCCCGCTGCCCGCTGCCCGCTGCCCGCTGCCCGCTGCCCGCCCGGCTGCGCGCACCCAGCGGGGACCCCCCCGGTGCCGCTCCCGCAGCGCTCCCCGACTCGCGAAGTTCGCAGGGAAGCGGCCGGGAGCCGGGGGGGGGCTGCGAGCAGCGCGGGGCACGGGGACGGAACCGGGGCGAGCTGCGAGGGGGCCGGGGGGGGGGGGGCGCGGGGCCGAGCGCGGTTCCCGGGGGAGCTCCCGGGGCAGCCGCCCCCCGCCGCTCCCCGTGCCCCGGGCAGCGCGATCCGCTCCGGGTTTTGCGGCCGCCCCTCCCTTTCCCCGCCTGCCCTGCCCGGCTCCGCTCCGTGCCGGCTCCCCCCCCCCCCCCAACCCCCCCCCAGCCCCTCTCCGGGCGGGCCGGGCCGGAGCAGGAGCGGCGGCTGCGAGGAGCGAGGAGGGAGGGGAGAGGGGAGAAAGGGACGGGGTGGGGGGGGGGGGGAGCCCGAGTCCGCTCCGCGTTTTGCAGCGCGCCCCGCTCGCCCCCCCCAGGTAGCGCTCGGGGCCGGCGGAGCGGCGCGGGGAGGAAAAAATCCGGGATCAGGGCAAGTTTGGATGGCGCATGCGCCCTGCCGCCCGCATCCCAAACACACGCACATTGCCCCGCGCTGCACAACTCGCCGAAGCCGCCCCGGCGCAGGTAAGAGCCCGCACGGCCCCCCCGGCACCGCACGGCCCCCCCCGGCACGGCACGGCCCGGCCCGGCACGGCGCGGGCAGGTGGGCACCGCACGGGCTGGGGGGGCCCGGGGGGAAGCAAGGGGGGGAACGGGGCGAGGGGCGGCGTGCGGGGAGCCGGGAGCGGGGGCGCCGGGCGCTGCCCCCCACGGCCCTGCCCGGCCCTGCCCGGGGAAGTTTCCTCCGCGGGACCCCCGCAGCCCCCCGTCGGGCAGGGGCCGCGCGGTGCCCCCGTTGCGGCAGGTTATTTTTACCCGGTGGCATTTGCAGAATGCGCAGCTGATTTGCCGGCCGGAGCCAGGAAGTTTTTTCTCCCCCCCCTCCCCTCCCTCCCTTCCCCTCACTCCATTCCCCTCGCTCCCCTTCCCCTCCCCTCTGCGCTCTCCCCCCCCTTCTCGCCCCCTTCTCCCCTCCCCGGGGGTCCCGCCGGGTGCCGGGGGCCGCGCACAGGTGGCGGCACCGCCGGGACCCCCCCGGGCACCTGCGGGGAAACTTCGGGGGGTTCGCACCGCCGCCCCCTGCCAGCCCCCTGCCAGCCCCCTGCCCCGCTCCCATCCCCAGCTCCCCCCCCCCCCCCAGCTCCCCCGTCCCCAGTGCCGGCTGCGCCAGGTGCCCTAACCCTAAAAACCCTCAATTCCCCGCACAAAAAAAAGGTAAAAAAGCAGCTTTGGGACTTCTTTCCAGGAGTCCTGCCGCTGCTTTCCGCCTCCCCTTTATTTATGTGCTGCTGCCACCTTGTTAGCTACCCGAAAGGTGGCTCGGAAGAGTTTATGGGGGAATATTGCTGAACTTCGGTAATCAAGTTTCCAGATCTTATGCCTCCTGTTTAATTTATTAGACTAGTTATTTATTCTGTTGATGATAATCTGTTGCTGGTTTCTATGGAGATGTTAAACTGATCTCTTTCAGAAATCAAACTCCATATGCACTAAAACGTTTAAAGGAGCAGTGTCCCCTTTTGTTGTCAGACTTTGTACCTTTTCGGTGCTTTTATTGGGCTCCCGTATATTCCGTATATTGAAGTCTGAAGTTGAGGCTTTGTGCGAGACAGAGCTTATTATGGCTAACAGAAAGTCAGGGCTTTGATCCTTTTTTTGCATCATCATTTAAAACAGATCATTTTTCCCCCCTCATCACACGAGATAGCAGAACCCTTTCAAGATCAAAGCGTCCAGCTAAAAACTATTGTTTAAAAAAAAATAGAAAAAGAGCCTGTTAAATTAGGGGGATGTTTCCTTAATCTGCTTATTTTGTTCTAAAGGTTTTTGTAGCGGTGAAAACAACAACAGCAGCAGCAGAAACTTGTGGCAACTATATTGTTATTTTTATACCTCCCAAGTCCTTTTAATGTTAAAATAAGTTCAAAGTCAAATATCCCTAAAGATAAAGTGCTTGTTAGGGTGTTTTTATTACTTGGTTTCCGAATGTGGAAGGTCAGAATCCAGAAAGCAATCGCATTAGAGAAGGTTTTAATAGTCTTTGTCTCATCTTAATGAGAGAGAAATCTCAAAAACATTTTCCCCGCAACATTTATCAATTATTTTAGAGAAGTCTCCCTGCCTGTAGCTCACTTTCGGGTATTTGCTAACTTATCCATCGCCTTCTTACGTGCCATTCCCTGCGGTATCGCCTCGTACAAAGTAATCGAGGTGAGAGAAGGGAAAATTGTGGTGCTTAAAATTTGTACAACTCGGACTGGGCTGGTCAGGCTGACGGATCCAGTTGGGGTTTTTGCTCATCTTCTGGAGGAAAGTTGAAAGGTTTGCAGAGAAAATGCTACCAGCACGCTGCGTGCTTCACGTAGCAAAAAGCCCTTCTTGTACTTTCTCATGGTGCCTCTTCAGAAGGTTTCCCCTGCCTGAAACAGAGACGTTTCTCCTCTCGGTACGCTTCTGCACTCAGCTTAAAAATAAAGGAATAATCCCAGAGGAAATAGTGCGTGGAGCCCTTATAACTCAAATCTATTTGCGTGTGTGTTTGTGGATATATACATATATTTTACATATATATACGTGCATATGGAAAACACCTAGGTGGTTTATGAGCTGTCCATACCAGACTTTATCTGTTTTTTCCTCGTTAATTTTTCTCTTTTTTTTTTTTTTTGTGATTCTGAGTGTGGTGGATCATTTAATTTATTTTTTTTTGTAAATCTTCTGTTTATTTGTTTGATTTGAATTGCAAACAGAATTGACTCTGTCAAGTAAAAAGAGGAGGGGGGAAAAAAGGAAACACTATGGCTTTAAACTCAGGAGTTTGCATATTCTCCTTGTATCTTTCCCCTTTGCTAATTATTGTGTTGTTTTCAGAGCAAATATGTCATATCCATGGCGACCAGGCAGGTTTATTGTCTTTCAGAAGCAATAGCTCACATAAGTAATTAATGACTTCTTTTTTTTTCCTCTGGCTTAGGTTAAACAGATCATTCAAGGAAAGTCATATCTCTCTCTCCCTCTCTCTCTCTCTCCTTTTTTTTTTTTTTTTTTTTTTTTTTTTAAGCCCAGTGACATAAGAACATGAGTTAGAACAAGAAAATACTTTAACCAAGAAGTCAACAGCTTATTTTTCCTCATTTCTTTTTAAAAGCTCCAAGTGTCAGCTTTCCCCACACATGACGTTGTCATTCTCGCAGTTTCAGAGCGAAGCCTTGGTAGAGGGAAAAGCCACTGAAAGCTGGAGTTCAGTTGGTGGCTGTGCAGCTGAGCAGAGCGTGTGCGTGGCTCTGGGCGGACATGTGTGGGGAGGAATTATTCTTGCTTAAGGGTTTTGCTGTGCACTGGGAAAAAAAAAACATTTCCCTCGCTCTTCCCTCCCTCCCCCCCCTGTTCTATCTGCATTAAAATCAGTGTTAAAATAAAGGTGTGTTTTTGTATCTTACAGATTGTAATTCAAACAGTTTCCAGGAAAGAATTAGTAATTCATTTTTATATACGGCGTATATACACACACGCTTGAGCTCCACCCAAAACAATCAAGCTAGCTGGAAAAAAAAAAAAAAAACTTATTTCCTTTTTCTTTTCAAGCCCAAACAAACTTGCACAGTGACTTTCAAAAGCTTATTGCAAATAGCCCCCCGTTTTTGCCAGGAGTTTGCTGCAGGTATGGATCTTGCCCCTTCCCTTCCCAACTCTGTTTCTTCCTATTAAAGCAGAATTTGCTATCTGTCCGAGCCAGGGGCTGGTTATCCGCTGTGATTTACTGAGGTGGTGATTTTCTCCCCCCCGCCCACCGGCACCCTCACTCCTGTTTTGTTTTTGCTAATTTCATTTTCCGAAGGATTTATACACGGTCCAGCTATATAAATTCCTCGGGAGATAAAAGCGCCGCACACTTCCATAAACAAAAGCTTTTACTCGCATCCTATGTTCCTTTTTTCTTCGAGTAAAAAGGAAAAAAAAAAAAAAAAACCCTAAAAGCAAAACCCCAACCCATCTGATTGAGGCAGGTATCGTAAATGCGTGCTGGTAATGATTCTGTATTCCACAATGCTGCTACTTTAACTTTTAAAATCTGTTTCCTTTCTGGTTTGTAACATTAATCAAAGAGCCGCTTCCTTCCAATTTTTCCACAGACTGGGGCTAATTAGAACCACTCGAATCATATTTTGTAAATTCCATGTGGATGTTACTTTGGGTTTCAAGATCGCAAATGCCTCAGGTTCAGCCTGCCTAGGCACTCGCAGGCTTATTTTTATTAATGCTGCTGCCTCCCAAACCAGTGCATGGTTTCTCTCCATCCAGCCCAAATAGATCTGTGGGTTCGCACGTGGGGTGTGTAGGAAGCAGACGTGAGTTAAGGAAAAGGAAAGCCAAGAAGGAAAGGGATTTTGCACCGTGGTTTCCCCAGAGCAGCAGAGAAGCCCTAAGTAACGCGAAGCTGAGGATTCAACAGACTTGATAATTGAGCCCTTAACCTCCTGATGTCTATATCAGAAAAACAGAGCCTAGCAGAGGGAGACAAAGAATAAAAGCAAACAGTGGCTAGGAGGAAGCTGGGGAGACGGCCGAGATGTTGAAGTATGGTTCAGGATGCGTATAAATCTCTATATTGCGTTTCCTTAGGCTCGGTTTTTCCCTCTGGCGAAACGCAGCAGGTTTAAAGGTGGCTTTGGGAGAGCCCTGATGCTTCGAAGGCAGCCGCCAGCCTGGCGTTTGTGTGGCACCAACAGCTCCAACTTGGGGAGACTTCGGGAACGGGCGCTCCCGGCTCCCTCCTGCCTTTTGTTTTTTGAGGACCGGCTAGTGATTTTTTTAAAAAAATATCTTTCTGGGCAGTTAAAGAGCCAGAAGTTGGGAGTTTGAGGTCGTGTTTGTTAGGCTGTGCTAAAGGGATTTGAATCGAAGCACTTGGAGCACCCGGCAGGGCGAGTGCCTCCCCGGCGCCGGGGGCAGCGGGCTCGTGCCAGGGACCTCCAAGTTCACTCGCTTTTGGTGAGAACCCTGCAGCTTCAAGGAAAAGCAAGAGCGCGTCGTAAATTTTGCTAAAATTAATCAACCGTTTAAGAGCTCCACGTTAACGAGGTTTTCCAGGCAAGCAGCTTGCTTCTCCTCTTCTTCTTCTTCTTCTTCCTCCTCTTCTTCTTCTTGCTCGTTCAAAGTCCGAGAGGGCTGGGGGAGAGGGGGGAGAGTGTGAGCGAGAAGGGGAGGGGGTGGGATTGGAGCAGAAATAATAAAAACAAAAAAGGCTGGATTTGTAGAATATAAATCCTCATGTGTCCTTGATCCATATTGTCAGGTTTTTTTTTTTTTTTTGGTCGGATTTGTCCTGTGTGCCTTTGACGGAAAAGGCACGTAGAGAGAGAGAGAGAGCGCGAGCGACAGAGGGGGAGAGAGAGAGACGTGTCACTGCTTTGGAGCTCATTATCATTCTTAATAAGTCTTAAGGAATAAAGAGGAGCATTGAGTGTAAATGCTGGGTAATCCTAACACTCCTCAAGGTGAGAGGAGTCTCGAGGACACAGAGAAAGAGAGCGAGGAGGAGGGGGCTGCTGCGGGGGCAGCGGAGGAGGTGTGGATGGAAGCGGTTTTAGGGAAGGGGCACGGCCGGTGGGGCGCCTGGCCCTGCCTTGGGCTTCGTCCCACGGCCTGCACCGGGAAAAGTTGGCTCCAAGTTGGCATCCTGGGACCGTGCACAGCCCATGGGGCGAGCTGCGGGCCCGTGGTGGTCTCCAACAAACTTCTCTAGGAGCAAGGAGCCTGCTGCCCTCGTGCTGGAGGGTGCCATGTGGGTCGGTGATCCAGCCGTGCCTCGCTCCGTGCCGCCTCGCCGCTTCCATCCCTGCACACCCCGTGCTCGGCTGCCCCCAGCTCGCCCTCGCTGGGTGCCAGGGCTCCTGCTCCTGCTCCTGCTCCTGCTGCTGCTCCTGCTCCTGCTCCTGCTTTCACCCAGCCGCTGCCCTGCGCCTCGGCCGTGCGGGCAGGATGCGGCCGAGCGGACACTAGGTGGCTGCCTGCGAGGCGCTCGGCTCCTCTAGTCCTGCTGGTGGGCTCCTTCGCTCAAACTTCAGGCTGGCAGCAAAACGCGGAGAGCTCTCTGATCGCGCCGAGGATTGCGATGTGGCGCTGCCTCCCCGGCAGCCTGCTCGCAGCCGGGTCCGAGCCCGTGAGCCCCTGCGGGAGTGGGAAGGGAGGCGAAGGCAGGGGCTGTGCTGCTGGCTGCCACCCTGAGGGGTCGGGAACCTGCCTGTGCCGCCGGGTCCTCCCCTCTGCAGGCTCTGAAGGGTGCACTGTGCCTTTTGGGGAAAGCGTTTGGGGGTTGGCGGAGCCCTTCTTACCGTGCCGGGGTGGAAGGGAAGGTGCTGTGCCCGCAGCCGTGCCCGCTGCTCCTCCTCTCTGCTCTCCTACCCCAAGCCCGGTTACAGGCACGTGAGTTGGTTTCTGTGTTCCCTCTCTGGTGCAGCCCGTAGCTGCTGCTAACGGAGGAGCTTTGCCTTTTTTAAGAGACTCTGCGTGCCTCGGAGCAGGTGGGAAGGGGTGGCGATCGGTTGGCCTGGAGGAGAAGCCGAGCATTGTGAACTCTCACTAAACGCTGATTTTCTGGGCCCAGGTGCTTGGCTTCAAGGTGAAGTGTTACATTGGTAATATTATCAGGTATTAAGGTATTAGTGATAGAACTGCGGGGCTTGCCTGGGCTTGGCAGGGAACCACTGGGGACCTGTACTGGGGCTGAGTTCATCCCGGTCACTCCGGTGGTGCCCTTCCAGCCTGCCCCAGCCCGGAGCTGCAGGCAGCAGCAGGCTTTGTGCATCCCTTGCCTGCCGAACCGTCCTGAGACCACCGATGGCATGGACCACGGAGGGACAGGTCCTCAGACCCAGGGTTCTGCCTGCAGCCCCTTGCACTCGCCCTGGCCGATGGCAGGGGGTGAGATGTCAGCTAGGGCCTTCCACACGTGGCTGAGCTGGGCAGATGGGCGCTGGAGGTGTGGGTGCCTGTGGAGGCCTCGCGTGTAACCAGGGTGGCAGGGGAAGGCCTGGTGTTGGCAGAGCTGTCGGTGATTCAGGGCCTGCGGCTCCCTGCCCACGTTGGCGTTTTGGGCTGGTTTCCTCCAGCAGGTTTCCCGATTTCCTTCTGCCACCGGTGGCACTGAGTTGCAATAAAACTTTTCCATTTGGGGCCCAATGCTCTGTAAGGACAGCGTGCAGCGGGAGCTTAGCAGGGAGAAGGATGCTTAGCAGGAGCGGGGCTGGCTGCCTCGCGTTACCTGCTGGCACAAACCCGCCTGGGAGGTGCAGGTGGCCGTTGGCTGTCTCTGCTAAGCCACTTGTTTCTTTCCTGCTTTTGCTCCTACAAGCGAAGGGAGCAGGGTGCTTTACTCCCTGTCAGCCCTGTGCCTTCCCCAGCGTGGCGAGGCAGAGCCCTGTGAGCAGCACCGCGTGAGCGCAGGCGGCACAGACGCAGGCCGGGCGATGCCATCGCGGCTCGTGGCCTCAAGCTCCCTCCCTGCCACCCTTCCCAGCCTGTCCCCGTGCCGTGGGAGCAGGGGCTGTGCAGATCCTCGCTGGCCTGCTCGCTCCATGATGCGGCTGGCAAACAGCTCCTGGCCTGGCTGCCTCCCCAGGCGGCCGTGCCCGCAGAGCATCCTCTCGGAGGGCTGCTGGTGGCGAGCCCCTCCCTGCGCCCGGCCGGGCTTTATAGCGGGGGAGCAGTGTCCTTTCACACTGGTGAGCCAGCAAAATCTCTCCCCGGGGTTATTGTAACCTCTCGGCAGCGATTTGCAAACAGGCGTTGGGAGATATAGTCTGGGTGCCGAGCTCGGGGCCAGTAGGGCAGATATGAAGCGGCAGGTTTATGAAAGGGAAGGTGTATGAAATGCAGCCTGCATCTCCCATTTCACTGCGCTATGCCAAAACACACAGTTTCTTATTTCAGTCACTGTGATCTTTCAAGGAGGTTAATTTCCATGACGAACTCCGGGCCACGTGCTCGGAGGATTTATCTAATTAGACTGACACTTTTCTTTTTTAAAAAAGAAAATTAAGCTGCACCTTGGAGGACTTAAGTATTTTAAACTGTGGGAGCGGCAGCAGGCAGCGTGATCCCTGCTCGCAGAGCACGGAGAGAGGAAATTTCCCCTTTTCCAGTTTCCCCTTTAAGACTTCACTAAAGGTCCCCGTGTGCTTAATTCTCGTGCATGGTGGCTGGATGCTAAAGAGTGCTTCATCCTGCCTGAGCGAGTCCCTAAGGCCTCAGCTGGCTCTTTAACTCATACACACTATTGATGTTCTGGGCTGGGACGTGTTCGGGACGGAGCGGAGGGTAAAGGGGAGACGCGTTAATGCCCCTGAGCCACGTCCAAGAAAACCTGCATCCTCCCCAGGCAGAGCAGAGTGCCCGCGGCGATGCAGCGGCGAGGTGCTACACGGCCCTCATCCGGCACCGGGTCAGTGTCCTTGTCTGGTGCGTGGCCCCACGGGAGACAGAGACCCTGGAGAGCCCCCAGCCCTTCGTCCAGTTTGGTCGTGTTTGGGATTCCTGCTGAAAACGCCTTTTAGACGAGCTGGGACCGGGTTGTAATAAAAACAGAGGGGTTTAGGCTGAGGCTGGTCCGTGCGTGCGAGCGCCGTGCCTTGCTGTGGCTGGAGAGCTCTCCCGCTGCAGGCAGGGAGTGATGCTGAATCTGTTCCCATCAGAGGGCTCCTGGAGTCCTGCTTTCCGCTCGCTGCCTGCTGCTTGGCGGGCTGCTGCTGCTGCTGCTTGTGAATCCGGGTCCAGACTGTTTGAGGACCGGCACTGCTCCAGCCCAGGAGAGCCAGGGAAGGTCTGTGCAGGGCGCTGTGCTTCTGACAGCCCGGGCTGGGGCAGGGCAGTGCTTTAAGGGGTCTGGTGTGAACAGGGGGAAGCGTCCGTGCAGAAGGTTAGCTTTGCTCACTGGTGGTAATTCCTAACCGGTGATAATTCACCGAGTCCTTCGGAGCTGTTCACGTTGCAGCGCTGCACGGAGCGAGGAGAAGGCACCAGGCTCGGCCAGGGAGGTGTCTCTGGGTGTGCTGCGGTCCCCGGCTGCTGCACTGAGGGGTCTGCGCTGGGTTAAGCCTGAGATTTAATTTCAATTTGTCTTTGGAGAGGAAAGGAACAAAAATAAATATTTCCTGTCCTTTCCCCCTCACCCCCCCCCCCTCTGTAATGCAAAAGAAAAAGAGAAAGAAAAATAATAAAATCTGCCAGGCACTCAAAGGTCTAACCAATAAGAGCCCTGGCGGCTGGGGAGCGATCGTTCTGGCTTGGTCAGCCATCCCTAACAAGTTACGGGTTGTATAAACTCCCAGCTTACAGCTGTAAATTTACTCAATTTTGAATACAGCCACGAGCTGGCTCAGCAGGATCCGAAGCCGTCTGCTCCAGTGGTCGTGGTATGCTCGAAATGCCCCGCTTCGGGGGGCCCCGGCTTTGGCCACGTCAGTGTGGAGTGCTGGGTCCTGCACCGTGCCACATGTGGCTGCCCAAAGCTGTCACCGTGCTGGTGCCAGGCGGGCAGGACGGGGTCCCTGCAGAGCCCAGGACCCTCCCTGCAGGGCTCGCAGCCTGGTGCCGAGCTGGAGGCCAGGGGTGGCTGCGAAGAGCCCGGCTCTGACGTGGGTCGGTTGCCGCAGAAGGGCCCGGGCTCCCCGAGCACCTGAAATGGTGCAACAGCCTCCGGTGCTCCTGGAGAGCTGAACTTTGGGCTCGTCGGTCCTGAATCCTCGCTGCAAACGTGAATGGGTTATTTGTGCTGAAAGGGAATTTAGCCCAGGGATGGAAGTGAATTGTGGTCGCCCCTTAAATGCTAAGAAATGGGGCAGTAAGCAGCGGGGTGAGGCGGGCTGGGGGCAGAGCGGTGCACCTGCCTGAGCCTTCCCCCTCCCTTGTGCTGCATTTCATTGTGGCTCGGATGGGGAAGTGTTTTGTCTGAGAGAAATCCTTTTGTCTTGGAAGGAGGTGTGGGGTGCTGCCTGCAGCTCTCACTGACACCTCTGCCTTCACCAAAACCCCTGTGGTGCTCTCTGCTTGCTGGGCGGCTGGGATGGCTGGAGCCTGCCTGGGCCGTGCCCTGCTCGTGCCATCTCCACAGCACGGGCAGCTCCCTGGGCTCAGGCTCCCTGGGTACAGGAACAGAGGGGTAAAGGCCGTGCGGATAACCTGGCTCTGAACACAGCAAGTGCTCGCTCCTGACCTCAGCTCAGAAAGGAACACGGGGGGATGCAGACGCCAGGTTTGGGGCCGGTTTCCTCCTCGCCTTCCTCCTCCCTGCTGCGGAGCGGCGCTGGCTCCCCAAGGGTTAAGGTGACTCATGGCCCTCTCCCCAGCTCGCTGGCAGAAGCTCCATCCCAGCCTCTAATTGGTGCTGTTTGCTCTGCACTTTCTCGCTCTGGTTTTGATGAAAACATTTAACCGGGAGCTTAGTGTGCAGAGGCTCCCAGCTGACAGCCGCCGCGCCGCCTCTCCCGACTTGTCCTTGCTGTGTAAACCCGGCAGCCCGGCTGCGGGGCGCAGGGGAGGACGAGTGTGCCCAGCCCCTGCCCCCTGGCTCCGCTCCTGCTGCTGCTTCACCTGCCAGGCCCTCGGGGTCCAGCCCCGGCTCTGCTCTGCTTCACCCTTCAGCAGGTCCTGTGCCACGGAGGGAGGCGAAGCTCTGGGCTCTGTTCCACGAGGGTGACCTCCTCCTTCCTTCCTGTGCCGTTAGGGAGCTTGTGCAGGGTTTTCCCAACACCATCTTTTGTTCCAGCTGTTTCAAGCAATAAACCACTTGTCTGTAAGCTCTTGGAATGAGTTTCACCCCAAGAAGTCTTGGCTGCTTTTGATTTTTGCCACGCAAGTGGCGGAGAAGTTACCAGGCCTTGGTGGAGACAGTCCTGGGAGCGGGCATGTCCGAGCCGCTCAGCTCCTACCTTCCAGAACCCGTAGGCAGAGCAGAGCTGAAACAGCCCCCGGGGGAGATGCCAGTTTATCTGTGTTGCTGCTGGAAAACACATTCAAATTTCTGCCCAAACAAGAGATTGTGTCATGCAAGAAATTCATGTGAGCCCGTCGGGGCTGCCACTGCTCTGATATTTCTTTACGTTTCTTGCCTTATCTCTGGTATCTACCCCATGCACGGCAAAACAAATCCAGATGGGAAAATGTATAAACCAGAAAATCTGGATTCTCCGTTCCTGGAAAAGCATGGTTCCTTGTTCTCAGCCGCCTCCGTGTGTCATGGGGTCTGCCATGAAATGATGCCAGAGCTGTTGAAAGAGGCCAGGGCTGCGCTGAAGGAACGCGGCCGCGATCCAGCGCCCTGCACGAGCGGTGGGCAGGGGCTGGAGGCAGCAGGGATTGCCCTAGGGAGGGTCGACCACCACGGAGACACTTCTCGTCTTCAGATCCACCTGAGGACCATGTTCTCCATGGAGCTGAGCCCACTGAAGGAAATTTTCTGCCTCTTCCCTGATCCTGAGCTCGGGTAGTCGGGAGCCAAGCGCACGAACCTCGTTAGGAGCAGCAGGGGCCGGGCCAGGCGCCCGCTCGGCACAACGTGCTGCCTGTTATCAGCCCCGAGAAAGGGGAGCGAACAGGTGTAGGCTAACAGCGCAACTGAGAGAGACCAAAGTGCATCATAAAATAAACAAACAGGCAGTGCTCCAGCTCCCCCAGATGCAGCATTGAGTTGCAGGGTCTACGGCGTGCTTTTGAACGTGCTCCAAGCAAGCGCCCGCCTGGGGCACCGCTTAATTTGCAGCCAGCATCGGGCTGCTGCTTCCCCGTGCTGCTACAGCCTGGAAGCCCCCGGCCCCGACGGCTGTTTTGGGGCCGCGGGAGGGAGGTGGCGTGGATGGGGCTGGGGTCGGGAGAGGAAGCAAAGCAGCCCTGGATGGAGAGAGGAAAGCAGCATCCGTGTCGTCAGCAGGGATCGTAACCACCCCGTGCTCGCCTTCCCAACCTCTCTGGTCTTTAGGGAGGAGCGCGTCCGTTCTCGGCATTACAACCAGAAATGTCTCCATGTGAAGAGCTCTGTGCCGGGTTTGGGTCCTTACTACACGAACCCCGTTTGCCCCGTGTTGCTCGGGGATGGCCGAGCTCGCGGCGGTGCTGCCGGCGTTTTGGTTGCGTTTCGCGGAGCAGCGGCTTGGCTCCCTGCACCCCGTCAGCAGCCAGAGCCTCGGTGTCTTAGCGTGACTCAGCCGCTGGAATTGTGCTTATCCAACAATACCTTTTGTCCTTTGCCCAAAACTCTTGGCCAGGAAAAACGACAGGGGGGGGGGTGGGGGGAGAAAAGAAAGAAAAGATAAAATTCTGCATTTCGCTGTCCTTTCATCGCAGGTGGTGCCAGTTGGTTTTCGCTTTATTTGTACAGGGTGGGGAGTAAAGAAAAAGAAAACAAGGTGGAACTCGGACAAGGCCCAGGAAATGTTTGAGCCTGACAACAAACTTCCTTTTGTTCAGGGGAGCAGGGGGAAGAGAACAGAAAAAAAGGGGCAGAAGACCAGCTGAAACCAACCTCAGCCCTGTGCTCCTGGGCAGCTTTCTTCTTCCTACGTGTTTTTGTTTGAGGTTTTTGTTTTGCTCAGGTGTCTTGTGATAGCTCTGTTTGCACTGGGGCCTTTGTGTGCTGCCTTCCAGAAGGTGGATGGATGAAAGGTTTCCTTGCGGACACCGTTGTCCTTGGAAGGGGGGATTTGTGATTTAATGTAGGGTTATCTGGCTGACTGATGCAAGATCCTTCCCCTCTGGCCATCCTGAAGGATGGAAGGAAGGATGAAGGACCACGCCGTTCGGGAGAGGCAGAGGAACAGTTCAGAGGACGCAAGTTGTGGTTTGAAAAACAGAAACCAGAAGGGTTTGTTGGTGAGAAAAGGAGGAGGACTTGGGAGGCAGCTGTCAGGGATCCTGCCAAGAGGACTCCTGTACCAGCAAGTGGTAGGAAATAGACCCAGCCACAGGAAAACTCTCTGAGCAGCTTGTTGTTGGCCTGAAACCTCTGCTGCATCGCCCACAATGACGTTCTTTCACAAGAAGAATTGGGAATCGTGGAACAGCTGCCCGAGAGGCACTAGGAATCGCAGTGACCTCGTGCTCTATGGGGCCAAATGGATTCTGGCGGGGCCGGGCTCCAGCAGGGGGTTCCAGCCAGCTCGCCGGTGCTTTCTGCTGGCATCCTGCGGGCCATGCGGGGCCCTGAGCTCCGTGGGGCACTGAGCCCATATGGTGTCTGTGGGAATAGTGGGGCTGTGAGCAGCCCGGGGTGAAAGGCTGGAGGGTCTCCTTGGCCAGGCAAGAAGGGTGTTGCGCTGCTTCATTTGTGACCTCACATGGGCACCATGATGTGCTGCGTCAAAAGGAGTGAATAAAGTTGGATCAGCAGCGAGGCAGATGCTGGCCGTGCTCTCCGAAGAGAGGTTGCGTGTTTGGGGTCGGGGTGTAAGAGGGGGTGCAGCCGGAGTGCACGAGAAGGAAGAACAGAGAGAGCTAACATCATGGAGCTGGAGCGATGCTGTCTGATGCTGCGCTTCCCTCAGGTCTCTTACCAAGGCTTGCCCTTTTTCTGATGATGGCCAAAATCAGCGATGCGCTCAGTATAATAGACGAACAAAATCCAAATCTGCGTGGCACTGGGGAGGTGCATTCCCTGCAGTTACCTTGAGGTGCACCCTTGGTGCCCTTCCTTTTTGGCACGGGTTCTCCCGAGTTTCACCCGGCAGTGCTGGGGCTGCTCTCTTCCCAAAGGTGGATCAGAGCCCCGTGGGCTGCGGGACACGGTCCCAGTGAGCAACACCAGCACACAGCCTGGCCTCGGCGAGTCCCAGGCGAGAGCTGGAAGGTTTCAGCGACAAAATAACGCTCCCGCAGCTTTACGCTGGGAGCCACCGCGCTCGGGCTGGTCCTCAGCCCGCGCCTGAGTTTTTGTCTCTGCACAATGGAGAGAATAAAACTTGTCTGTGCCGCGGCTTGGAGCGGAGAGCTGGGGGCCAGTGCCAGATGAGAGGCAGCTCCGCAACGCGGGCTGTGCTCCTGCTGCTGCTGCTGCTGCTGGGTTTGCCTGGAGTTGAGGCGTCCGCTGCCGGGGGGCTCGGGGGGTCCGGGGGAGCTGCCCGGGGGGGCTCGGGGGAGGAGGAGGAGGAGGAGGAGGCTGGCAGCGGGGTGCTGGCAGCAGGAGCGGTGGCGGCGAGCGAGCGGCTTCCCTGCCGCCCATTCCACACGCAGGAATGACTGTGGGGAACGATTTCAAAGCCACCACTATGGAGATTAAGGGGATGAGAATGTAAATCTCAAGTAAAAAGGTAATTGAATGTAATAGCAAACACTGCTCGGTCTATGTTAATTTTAGCTCTTCCCCTGGATACAAGGCGCTGTATTAGTGTTTTATTACCATTTTGTTTGCACTAATAAAATAGTAAAATTTATTTCAAGGAAGTTGAAGGATGGTTTTACAATGCAAATTTGAAGAAATTGGACTTTTCATTTACGCCACTGCTATTTTAAACCCTGAAGGGTGTAAATTAGCCTCCTGTGCCTGGGTGAAATCCACCGCTTCCACAAGCAGGGGGAGGATTTGATGTGGGGGAGAGGAGAACAAAACCAAATCATCTGAATATTTCAGAGAGACGGAGATGTCTGATAGGAGAAGGAAGGCCTGGGACCACCGGGGGGACGGGCTGGAGCCGAGTGGGAGAGCTGCTGGGCAAACTGAGGTCTGTGGTGAGCATCAGCAAGGGCAGAGCAGGGCACTGTGCCCCGTGCTGGCACATCTCCACACCTCCTGCTGATGAAAGAGGCACCGGTGACCGGGGCCCATGGATGCTCCTGGTGGTGGAGAGCTCCCAGCAGCACGGAGGCTTTGGGTGGGTTGTGCCGGAGCTCCCGGAGCCCCGTGCTCACGCTGCCTGTACTTTCCTTCTGCTCTGCTGCCGTCGTCTGGGTGCCGGAGCCCAGCCCATGGGCGGCCGGGCTCTGATTCACCGCTGAGTCACGGCGCTGCCCGCAGCGGAGCCTCCGCTCCTCCAGCACGGTGACCTCCTTCGGGCAGGACTCCCCCGGTGTGCCATGGAGAGGGATGGGCGCATGCTCTGGTCCCTTTCACCTCCCTGAAGTCGTTTATCGCAGCTGTTCCCATCACACTGTCTTGCCACTGCTCAGCCTTGCTATAAACGATGCTGTAAAGGGCAAAGACACGGACTCGGGGCCCTGTGTGGTTCCAAAGGTCCCGTGCTGCTTGGCCACGTGCCTCGGGGAGCCGGGTGTCTCCAGGTGTGGAGGCATCCACTTGGCAGCTGGCTTGGACCCTTCCAAGCTCCTGCAACAGTTCAGGAAATCTCACAAGGTAATTTTGAGAGCTTTGTTCTCCTCGTGCCAGTTACTTCTGACCGTGTTCACCTGCACACGTGGCTCCGTCTTCAAGCAACACTAGCATCAGGGGAACCATGTTTCTCCTGCATGGCTGAAAAGAAGATTTTTTTCTGGTTCTTGAGTGAAATTATGCCTTCAGTCACTGTCCGGGCACCTTCTGGCTCCACCTCACTGCATGGGCTGCCTTTCTGGAGCAACGCTATGCGTTGTGTGCCCACCCTGTAGGGCTGAGCTCCTGATTTTGGTGTGAAGCCCTCCAAGAACCCTTTTCCTTCTGGTAGCAGACCGATGGGTACCTGAAGCACTCCTTCTTCCCTGGCAGTCTCTGTCCACAAGTGTCAGTGACCCTGCTGACAGCCCGGTCACACTGCTGCGTGCTGCTCCTGGGTTGTGATCGCCGAGGCACTCGCGTGGTGCCTGTGCTGCTGGCCTCGCTGCTGCATTCCTGGCCAGGTGGTACGGAGGGAGCTGGGGAGGAAAAACCAGCTCCGTCTATCTGATCGTGCAGCCAGGCAGATCTCCCAGCTTTCCTTCAGATCAGGAACATCATCTATTCATGATTTTAGCCTCAAGAAGCCTTTCAGGACAGAAACCACTGCACGCAAAGGCGGGACAGAGCTTCGCCGTGCTGGTGTTCGTGGTTCAGAGAGCAGCAAATCCACTGGGAAATTGAGGGCAGGCTCCAGGGGCTGAGTTCTTGCCACTGTGCAACCTCTCCTAGCGCTTTAACGAAGTGCCAGACGTTTGTGAACCCTCTTGAAGGCTCAACTTGTAGCACGAAGCCGCTAGCCCATGGGTGGCATCAGGCAGCCCTCACACTCCCTGCCCTTCTTCTTTGGTGGATGAAGCAGAGGCTGAGCCAAGACCGAGGGCGTTACCAAAGAAAGCAAAGACTTATTTTTGGCATTGAGATGGTTTCCTATTCCAGGCAAGTCTGGGGAGCAGCGTGGTTGTGTACCCAAGGATTTAAGCAGTACATTAAGCAGAGGGGTTACACTCCGGGTGGATTTCAATCAAAAACTATAATTACATCAAATAGCAAGCGGAAATGGAAAAAGAGGATTACTAACTCGACCCTGAACGCTGTTGGCTGCTGAACCTGCTCCATTATTCACACCCCCTCTATTGCCCGAGGTGGGGTGTGTGTAGGCAGTAAGGCCCCCCCTCCTTTTCCCATTTCCTTCATCCGTTTGATGAAGTCAGAGGCCCTGTGTTGGTATCAGTGCTCGGAGGAAGGCTGGAATTTGCATGACTTGGATTTGGGACTTTGCAGGGCAGGTTTGGTCTCCCCGTGCAGCTCTTCCTGGCTCGGGGCAGGCAGGAGGCTTGGCGCAGGCAGTCGTGGGAACCCCCAGGCCCCCGAGCTCTCTCGCTCTGTGTCGGTGGCAGGCTGCTGCCCTGGGCTCATCGCTGGCCATCCTAAGGAAACCGGGAAGCTCAGGAGTGGAAACGTGGAAGTAGAGAGCTGGGATAACTGTAGAGGTGTGCTGGAGTTGTTAGAGCCGTCCCGTGGCTGTGTGCAGCCTCTGAATGATGCTGGTTTGCTGGGGGAGACACCCAGGCCCCTGCCCTCTTAGCATTTACTGCGCACCCACATCCAGAGTTTGGTTTTGGGAGCTCCCAGGCTTGCTCTCTGGTCCAAGAGACTTCCAGCAGTATTTTGAGATCCTGCCAGTAGAGACAGAGAGTGCTGTACCTGGCACCTGCCTCCTGGTCTTTGCCTGCCTCCTTTCCCTCGTCCTGCTCTCCCAGCCCCTCCTTGCAGCCCCTTTCCTTCCTTCCTGGCCTCATCCACTTGTTCCCCACACGTCCATCTCACACCTGGGGCCGGGACGATGCGGCCGAGCGTGCTGAGATGGGAGCGCTCGCCAGACAGGGAGGAGGAGGTGTTCAGCCACCCTCTGCCTTCCCGAGCCTGCTTTCTCAGATGGCTTTCCAGATGCCTGATCGCAGATTTCACAGCCCAGCCCAGCTCCCGTGTGATGGGATCTCTTCTTCCCTGCTCACACTACGGGGCAACCTCCTGGACCCTCCCCGAGCCTGCAGCCTCCTTGGGCAGGCTCATGCTGGGAGAAGCAGTGCTTTCATGGAAGGGAAACCCCAAAACGCTGCGTTGTGTGGGGAGGCAGGAGGGCCATGGTGGCCTGGGAAGAAGCAGGAGGGGACCGCAGCCTTTCCATAGTGGCAAACGTGCACGGTGAGGCTTTGCCAGCTCCTGTTCCTGCATCAAAACCGTGTTAAAAGCCAGCTTTTGGAGCCTTTTGCTGTGCTTGGCCTCGTGCTGGCGTTGTCTTGTGCTGAGGGACCTGGTGGGGACGTGGTCAGAGCCTGGGTGTCCTCGTCCTCTGGTGACCAGCACGTTGCATCTGCCTCGGGCTGCTTCTCTCATTTGTCTTAAAAAAACAAGGGGTGGCCTCTGGCTTTCCTGCAGCTCTTCCTTTGGACTCTTTTGGGGACGAAGGGCCTGACTGCCTGCCCAGGTAAATTGGTGCTAATTCCAGGGCCTCAGGTGTTCCTTGCCCGTAGGAGAGGCCCCTGCATTTTGCCCCACACCTTGAAGGAGTTGGGTGGCACCGCCAGTTCTCTGCAGGAGATTTCAGACTTTCTTTCTTCAATGCTGTAATTTAGGAGTGTCCCTCAGCTGGTGCCTGTGAGGACGAGCTGTCTCCTTGCACAGGAGTGGGAAATTCCCTGGGCAGTGGGAATTGTCCCCGTGCTCCCGGCTGCGCCCCACGGCCGCGCTGCCTTCCCCACCTGGAGCTGCTGGGAGCAGAGGTGCTTTGTGAGCCTGAGATAAGACTCCTTTCACAGGGACAGATGTTTGATTTCATAACACAATACAGCGAGCTGTAAAAAGAAAGAAAAACAACACAACTATCCAAATGCAGGTTTCATTGAAAATCATTTTATTTTGTATATTAAGGAAACAGCCATGGTTAGAAACTGAAATCCCCGTTAGCAGGTGGGGGAAGGAGTAATGTTACTGATTCAAACAAACTCTCCTTTTTACACAAACAGGGAAAAAAATCTCAAAGACAAAACTCTGACCAGGAAAGTTTTGCATTGTGCATTTTGCTTACTTTCATTTTTAAGTTATTTCATGCTCTCTCTGCAGTATCTAGAGTCAGATACAATGGGTTGGGGGCTAGTTCAAGAAAACCAAAAAGTCACGCTGGTTATGTTACTGTCCAAGAGAGGAAAATGGGAAAAATAAATGGTGAGAAATAAATTACATCAAATATTCTAAAGCTCATCTTAATTTCATATCTGGTTCTGTTGCGCACTTTAGAAAACACAAAAATGCAAACATTAG
Organism: Aythya fuligula; assembly: GCF_009819795.1. Taxonomy (NCBI): domain Eukaryota; kingdom Metazoa; phylum Chordata; class Aves; order Anseriformes; family Anatidae; genus Aythya; species Aythya fuligula. The sequence continues at coordinate 3,660,741 of NC_045579.1, forward strand.
GAAAAAATGTGTGAGAGATGCAAGAAGAGTTGTCCTGCTTTGTGCCAGGTAGAATTTACCTCTCCTCTCTGCTGCTGCGAGTCCTTTCCTGCAGCCATGAATGAGCCGGAGGCAGGGGATCAGCTCGTGTGCCTGGGTCTCTTCTAGTCCTGGGCCTCAGTGGTTTCCATGTCCAACTGTGACCCGTCTTCTGTTTCCTTTTTTCCTTTCCTAACATAATTTTGGAAATGACAACCCCTTCCGTTCTCTTGTCCTTCTGTAAACTACAGTTACCTTTCATTGAATGATGCCACCTCCCCGTACATGAAATAAAAGGTTTGATTTTAAGGGGATATCGTTTACAGGTGTGGAAAAATAGAAGCAGGAGGTGAGGCTGAAAAAGAGGAGCAGAGCATGCAGGTTGAGGCACCCATCTTGGAGAGGTGTCTGGCCCATGGGCTCCAGCTGAAGCCTTCCAAAGCTGCAGGTGCTCAGAAATTTGGAAGAACCGGGTCTGTACTTTTTTTTTTGCCAAAGAGAAATGTGCACATGCACGAGCATTTCGAGTTGCCATCAGACCTCCTGCGTGCCCCAGCTCAGCCGTTATGGCACCGAAGGTCCCGCTGCTTCCCAGGGGCCGGCTGGGAGAGCGGCACCGCGGCGCGGGGAGGAGGGAGCCGTGAGCCTGCGGCCCCCTGAGAGCAGGAGGCATCTCACCTCGGGGAAGTGATCTTCATGGGTTACTAGTTTTATCAGCACCACATCCTTTTTCTAGTGAGAGAAGGAAGAGGGGAGAGAAATTCCATCCGGCTCTGCTGATTCAGTGGAGTAAAGAGGTGGAATTCATTAGGAAAAAATTGTTTACGGCACAGCTTTAGTCAGAGGTGCTTCCATTTTAACATTCTGCATTTTTATGATGGATTGTTTAAAAGACAAAGCAAGCACTAGGGGCTTCTCGGTGTTTTTGTTTTTATTTTTTCATTAAAGTTTAATTGCATGACTTGTTATGTGATGTAACTTCTGGAAATGCCTGTTGTAGTTGCTTGCAAAATGATTTTTGATTTGTTATGTTTGAATCTTAGGTGCAGGAGCGTTAAACCTCAAAGAGGTATTCAGACATGCATATAGAGAGGAAACATAGATATATATATATAGGATAGGTCCTGGCTAATGAAAGAAAAGAACTGAAACTGCTGTGAGAGAAGAATCTCCTTTATTCAAAAGCTCTTCTGCTACATCACTAGGACAGAGACTAAGGGCCCTAAAATTAGTATAACTATAATTTATATCCACCTTAAGGACACTCTGCCTCCTGATCAGTAATGGAGCCTTAAATATAAATGGATCCTCATCTTGCAAACACTCAAATATTTTCTTTACTCACACGAGGAGTCAAAGGACGGGTTTGTATAAGGAAAGTGGGGCATTTGCATAAGTACTCACAGCATCAAACAACTGGGAATTTGTACTGCTTAAACAACAACAGTCACATTAAAATCATACCGCTTTAATAGTTCAGAAAAAAATACAGTGAAAACATTGAAGCTGTAATAGATGTTGCTGTTTGTATTGGTATCGATTTCATAATTTGAGTTGTCTTAATCTTGGGTGGGTGAAGATTAAGAATCTCCGCGTAGAGGTGTGTGCGCAATGAGCGGGTAACGTCTTCAGCAGCCTCACTTTGCCTGGAGATGGTGGTTTGAGGGCTGAATGTTTCCTCCATAAACCCTGCGTTTTGGAAAACAAAGGGGGGGGGGGGATCTTGATAAATAAAAATCTCGAAAGGAAAACATCCATTAAACAGTGAGCTGGCGGAGAAAGTGCTTACTTCAAACAAGTTCTCCAAACTTCGTTTGCAGTGTAAACACGACAGCAGAGACCTCCGAGTGCACGAGTCACGCTGACTTCTCCCCGCTGTCCAGTGCATAAATGCCCAGATTAAATCCGGAGCATGTATGCTGAGAAAGGGGAGAAGGTGGAAGACGTCTTTGTATTATATAATCTGAAGCCTTTTACATGCAAAGCATTTACAGCAGTTTGAGATACGGTGGTTAAACTGATAGCCTGCATGGAAGTAATTATTTTGGCTCAGTGTAAATTGATTAGTAACAAATTTCTACAAAATGAAAAATAAGAAAAAAAAATAAATAAATAAAAAATAAAGTTAAGAGATTGCTGGGCTTTAAACCAGTACAAGTTTGTATGAGGTAATTTCTCCTCCTCATCTTTAAAAATCCATGTCTCTGAAATGGTCAAGTAAGAAAACTAAAATGTAAGGAAATTCACTCTGCAGAGCATTTGTGAATTAAGGTCAACATGTTCGTAAAATGATGATAAAAAAAATTAGCAGTGGTCACCTTCAGCTGTGGTTCATTTGAAAGACAGCTGAGCCTCATCAAAATAAAAAGCAATTCCTTCAGAGCTGGGGAAAGGAGGCAAAGTTAACACTTTACCAGCAAACAGTGGCTGCTTTTCCCCAGAAGTGGTGCTGTGTTTAGGGATTTCTTGCTTCCCATTTGGTTTATGCTCAACACTGAGGACTGGTTTTCACAGGAGTGATGTGATGCACGTGTCTGGGGTGTGCTTTTGCACCCAAAATGTGTCTTGCTTCTTGGTGCAGGTAAGTGCAGGTTTCTGGTAGGGCACACGCTTCTTTCCTCTTACCGTCCCTGTGAAATTTGTGCCTCTACTTTTATTTTTTTCTGGGATTTTTTTTTTTTTTGGACTCTGTTGCTCTGTGTAATTTGCATGTTTGTATGGCAGCGTGTTCTGGGCTGCGGTTCCCAGTGCAGCCCACGTGCCAGAGCAGGCAGGTCTGGAAGGGGGCAGTTCTGTCTCGGGATGTCTGAACCTGTGGGCGCTTGTTGGCAGGGGTGGGAGACGAGGCCGCCTTCCCTTCTCAGCATGGCAAAGAGCATTTGGGTCCTTGCTGCCTGTGGCTTGAGCGATTCTTCTCTCTGAACCAGAGAGGAGCCGAAGCCTGGTCCTGGACCGATGCCCTGCTGAGCAGCTTCGCCCTGTGGGCTGTCAAAAAATAAATGTATAAAATGGAGTTGGGGGGAGCGCAACAAAATAAGCTGGAGAAATGGTCTTCAAGTGTAAATAGTAATCTCCCCTTAGACTGAGAATTTTATTTAGCAAAGCAGGGGATAACCTAGTGGTTAGAGCCCAGGCAGAAATCTTATCTCCTAGCTCTGGCTAAATGGCTCCTTGAGTTTGCTCAGGTTACTTTAACTCCTTCTCTTCCCCACTTCACCAGGAGGTGAAGGGTTCCCCGGTGGCGTGGTGTGCCATAAAGCTGGAATCGTGAGCAGCAGCTCTGTCTGCAGGCGTGGCGATTTCACATCAGAAACCTCCGAGTTCCCATGCACTTACTCTTTTTTTTTTTTTCCTAGTGAAATAATTCTGGCTTTTAAAACTAGCAAAAGCAATTAGTTCACTCCGGGGACCAATAGGTGGAAACATGTCATCTTAAAAAATGGATTTGGTTGTGGGGATCTCTGAGGCTTTCTGCTGGGCTGGAATATTCCTGCTGCAAGCCATGTCTGCAGGCACGGGGTGTGCTCTGTGCTGCGAGGGAGCCGGCCTTGCTCAGCGCCGTGCTGGGGGTCGCTCCTGCACGGGCGTCCACGGGAGCTGGACCCACGGCACGTAATTGTCCCGGGGAACCAGAACACTGCGTGTGCACTTCTGAAATTGGCCGGGTTAATAAAACGTGCTGATTGCTCCCCGAGGATATCAAGGCGCTGGATGATATTAGTAAGGGTCACCGGTTCAAATCTGGGGCAAGTTGGAGACTGCGCCAGGCGCGGTGCGTCCCCGCGCGCTTCCCTGGCGGGCAGGTGAGCGGCTCGGAGTGGGCAGCAGGAGGGGGCTGAGGGGGGCTGCACCGAGCTGCAGAGAGAGAGCACTGCTGTCCCCAGCCCTGCCCTGGGGTCGCAGTCCCCTCCCCTGTATGGTGTTAAAGCATGGGGCTGCTCACCCGTGTCCCGTGGGTTCGCAGCCCGTCACGCACCTTGCAAATTCGGTCGTGTTATTTACCTATTTGTGGTGTATTGGGAGCAACAGTTAATTTGAATGCCCCGGTGTATGTTTTTAAACAAAGATGGTTTATGCCGAGGCTTCCAAGAGAAAGGGGAGGTGGAAGTGACCGGTGGTTGTGGGGATTCAGGCTGCCAGCCCGTATCTTCCATAAGGGGTGGGAACATTTTCTGGCCTCCCTGGGGAGGCAGTGCCAGCAGTAAACCTGCCCGGTGTCACCAAAAAGGGCTTGGTAGAGGGAAGGCAGCGCTCTGGAGCGGTGTGATCCTCCTGCCCAGAGGCTGAGCAGAGCCTCCCTGGCCTTCAGCTGAGTGCTGCTGGGGGGCTGCTGCTGCTCTGTGCACAGCAAACCAGCGGCTCCTGGCTGCGCTCCCTGCAGCATCCTGCCCTCCGAGACACACGGGAAGCTGCACGACGTGACACGCTGAGCGGGAGGGCAGCTCCTGGTCAGGCACTTGTAATTTTTGCTGCCTTAGCTGCTGTTATAAATTCCTCGCTCTGGCCTTTCGCTTCTGATATTTTTTCCTTCGGCCAAATCCAAGACGGTTTTGTTACCTCCGGCTCCCTGCGGACGCGGCAGCTTCGGGCAGTGAAATATGCTGCAGCCCTCGGAGGGAGGACGGGGCCGCTGCTGGGAATCCGCGGTGCAGAGGGGTTCCGGGAACAGGACGGGGCTTTTGCCTTCGTTTCAGCACTGCCTGCCTCCGTGTCCAAGCACAGGAAGAAGAAACCTGCCGGTTGTGTGCCGGGGGAATAGGTGGAGGTGCTGTGGGATTTATGACGTGGAGTGAAAACCCCACAGCAGCACGGGGCGTGAACTGGGGAGCCCAGAAGTGCTCCTTTGGGCTTTGCTCAGTGGAGGAGCCCTGCACAGCAGGCGCCTCTCCTACCCCGTGAGCGACCACCCTCGTGATGCTGGGGATGGGTCCGTAGGGAGGAGAGGAGAGCAGAGCCCAGCCTGCTTGAGAGGCAGTGCTGAGGGTTAGGGGACGCCTGTGAAGGGCAGAAAAAACTCCTCAGATCCTGCAACATGATCATCCTGTTCCTCCCAGGGCATGGTGGAGGGCTGTAGGATTTGTTTCAGAGCTGAGCAGTTGAGGGATATCAGTGAGGTTCCCCGAGGTGGCGGGGTCGGGGCCCTTTGTGCACTCCTTCCCCTACACACGTACACATTTTCTCTGCAGATCTGGCCTCTCGCAGTCGGAGGGGAGGGCTCGAGCTTCTCCCAGGGGTGCCCCTGTCAGGCACCACAGCCAGGCGAGGTGGGGAACCCGGCCAGCGAGCGGGCGGGCGCAGGAGCGATGCTGGGAGCCAAGGCTAGTCCTGCTGATGTGGCCCTTTCTCCTGCAGCGGATCATAAAATATGGCTCAAATTTTCATTACGGCCTCTATTGATTATCTTTTGGGACAGATGAATTATAGGGAACATTAAATTAAAAAAAAAAAAAAAAAAAGGAAATATTTGAATGAGTTTGGGAGGTCGATGCCAGAAAGGCTGACGCACCGAGCCTTACCGGCACTCGCCCGCCTCGCGGCCCTGCTGGGGTCCCCCCACGGCTCTGTGGGGTCTGATGGGGCTGTGAGCGGGGACAGCCCGGCCTCGGTGGCTGGGGACAGCCTGGCCTTGGTGGCCAGAGCCTGTCTTGGCTGAGAGGTGGCCGGGGAGCTGCCAGGCTGAGCCTTAGATGGCACTGGTGGGGTCTGGCTGGCAGCACCTGGCAAACGGAGGGGCTGTGGATAGAAGAAGGCCAGCTCGCTGCTTCTGGAGACAAACCCAGGCGTAAATACGTGTAGTGATGGGCTCCCAGAGCTTGCCCTCTGTCCCTGAACCAAAAGAAAGGTTGGTGCCCACCTAACTGCCCCCTGCCCGTGCCAGGCTCCCTGGTGCGCTGCTGCGTGGTCGGGCGCTGCTGGCACCTGCTGAGCCGCCGCGGTGTTGAGGGAATTGGGCTGGAGCAGGGCTGCGTGCTGAGGCCATTTTGTGGCAGATGCGTATCGGGTGCCTCCGTCCGCAGATGGCTCTCTGGGATGGCCTCAGAGCGCCGGGATCGAATCATCCCCGTCATGCATCTGAGCGAAGGCAGAGCAGGGGAGGTCGGGCTCCTCGCTGGCTCTGCTCGGCGCTGATTTTTGAGGGCGGTTCTGGAAATTTGTTCCTATGGGTGCTCTCGGAGCCAGGTCAGTGTTTCCAGGTCGTGCTGTGCGATGCCCTGTGCTGCTCTGCAGGAGCCAGGCTGCACCCTCTGCTCCCCTGCAGTCCCACAACCCCAGGTGCCTTTAAATGCTGGGCACTCTTTCTGCAGCACAAAGTGAGCAGTAAATTGATGTCACCTCCTGCGGTACCAGGGATGTCCTGGAGCAGGCACTCAAATGAGCCGGGTGGCGTTAAATACCCTTCTGTGCTCTGGGGTGGCTGCTGGCAGCCAGTGCTTCCCAAAAACTCAGGTTCCTTTTCCAAGACTGAGCAGGACGCAGCCGGGGTCCCTCTTGGCCACCCACCTGTGCAAGGCAAAACCCCCCTGGCCACGCACCTGCAGCCAGACCCAGGGTCCTGGGGCTCGGGGAGGCACACGCCAGCCCCACACCCTGCTGCTGGCTGCCTTTATTTGCACACAGGTGGCTCTGCTTGGGTGCCCCCAGCATGGAGGAGCACGAGTGAGGCACCTCATGCATTTTCTGGGTGCTTCGTGGTGCTCAGAGCACGGATGGCATCAGGGGAGCGCCAGCCTTCAGCCCTGCTTCTGGGGGCTCGGGGCAGGTGGCAGGGGCTGGCGTGAGCGCTCAGCACACGCTTGCAGGGAGGCGTTCGGCTTCCTCGCGGGTCCCTGCGGCTTTCAGAAGCCGTCCACAGAGCGTTGGCTTCACCTGGGCGAATGCAAAGAGGTGGTGGTTTCCATGGCTGCCCGGCCTGGCCCTGGCGGCACACCCTTTTTGTGTAAGCTGGCTCCCTGGAGTCGATTGTGTTTTGGCAAACAGCTTCATAAACTCCTCCAACAATTAAACCGAAAAGGAGGAGAGAAGAAAAAAAATAAAACACAACAACAACAACAAAAAAAGCAACGAAACCCATGCATTACGGGGTGAGACGGGCAGACAGCTCGGAGCAACTCCCCAGGAGCTCGGTCCCCGTGCCCGGAGCTGCCCCGAGCCCCCGGTGCCGGCGGGAGGCAGCCCCGGCCGCTCGCTGGACGTGGTGCTGGGAGGTGCCCACACGGCTCCAACCCACCGAGCTGCAGCGAGCTCACAAACACGAAGGAAAAGGTCATGTTATTAGCTTTTCTTTTCTTTTTTTTTTTTTTTTTTTTCAAAGCTGCAAACATCTCCCTCTCTGGGAGGGGAGGCTGCACAGATGCCAGCTCTGATTAATTTAAATATTTACCAATCCCATTTTTTTAATTGTGTATGTTTGCGCTCTGTTTGTGTCCCATAAAATACCTGGTGTTTTGGGCGTACCCCGTTTGCAGGGTGCATGAGATCACACTGAAAAAATGCAGTGAAAAACATTTTCATGCCACGACACATCAAATAGGATTTTGAATTAAGATGAAGATATATTTTTTTTTTCCCCCTTTATCTCTGAAGTTTGGGTGAAAGGGTTTTTCTTTTTTTTTTTTAATTTATATCGAACTAAAGAGGAATCGCCCCACAAATTCCTCTAAGAGCTACTTCTGCCTCGTCGGGCCGGGCGATGTCCCTGGATGTGTGCAGGTGAACCCAGAGCACCGAGTGACCGTGGTGTGGGCACAGGGGCTGGTGGCTGTGCCTGCCCCGGAGCTGAGCGTGGTGCAGGAGCTGCTTGGGGCAGAGGCTCCTGGTGGCTCCTCGGCCTGGGATTTTGTGTGCTTTTGGCCATGGCGGCTCGCAGTGCTGTGGGAGGGAAGGTTTATTTGCGGGTTCAAGCAATGAAAGCGCTGCCCATGTTCACTCCACCTCCTGGTAATTGCTTTCCGTGCCCATTGGGTCAGTCCCAGCCCAGCTGGGGAGGCACGGGGCTGCTCCTTGGGAGAACGGGGTGTCCCCAAGGGAGGGTGGCATTGCTGGGACCTCGATCGTGCCACCTCCTCTCTGCTGTAAGACATCCTGGCCCAAAACTTGAGTCCTGGGCAGGGACTTTCCATTTCTGTGCCTACAGCTGGAGGTGGGCTCCATGAGAGTCCCGTCCAGGACACTCTGATCCTGCAGCGGGCCCAGCTCCAACCTCCCGCTGTGTGCTGGGGAAGGGGAAAGGAGAGCGGAGAGGTTGGGGTGGGTGTCGGGAGGCAGAAGTTGTCCTTGGCTGGGCCATTCGCCAGGCTCTGGAATTGGACCTGTTACTTTTGAGGAATGTAGGGCAGCGCAGGAGAGATGTCATGGATGCGCACGGGGCTCTTGCCTCAGTGTCCTAGGAAAATGCCAGAGCGTGGGATGGCGAGCAGCAGTAATTACCCCACAGCTTCAGCTCCACCACTGCACTCTTTGATCACTTATTACTTTTCTATTCCTTCTGCTTCTTGCTGTAATTGTTACAAAATCTCCCTGCTTTGGGAGGGGTCCAGGACTCCAGGGCCCAATTGCATCTGCCCTGATTCAGAAAGTGGGTCATGCCGCTTGGTCTGGGAAGAAGATACACATCTTGCTTAGCATGATATTTATTAGGAGATAGGGAAGGGAATGCAACCGCGCTGTTGCCTAGAAAATTGCTCTGGGGGGATAGCGAAGGACTTGTGAGGGCAGAGCACGGGAAGCTCTTGCGCACCCGGTGCCTGCCGAAGCCGTGCCACGGTCCCGGCTCGCCCGCTCCCCTGCTGGCGAGGCAGGCGGCTGGGGAAGTGAGGATGAGGAGGGGACCCGTAGCTGTCCTCGCCAGCTCTGGTGGGCTCCTCGCCTTCCTCGGAGCGAAGGCTGGTGGGAGCATGAGGTTTGGTTTGGTTTGCGCACGAGGACGTGCTGCTACTGGAGCTCCAAGCGAAGCCCTGACCTGGCTGGGTTTGGACGAGCGAGCAGCTCTGCTCCCGCTCCCCAAAAACGCAGCGAGCCCGGGTGCTAGGTGACACAGAGCAGGTAGAAAACCTGCATCCAAAGCCTAGAGCCATCTCCTCTGGTGTCTCTCTCATTAAAGAAAAGAGAAGAGAGCCAGGTAGCAGCAGGGGGTGATCCACCCAGCCTCGCTGCAGCAGGGTCTCCCGTAGGGACGCTGCCCCAGAGCGCCCGGCTCGTGGGGGGTAAGAGAGCGCGGCCGATCCTGCCAGGCTGGCTGGGCCTGTGCTGCTGCTTGCTGCGAAATCACCCTCGGGATTATCCAAGGGAAGAACTGGCAGCTCCAGTAAGTTGGAGGGCCGGATCCCCAACTCGTTTAAATTGGCATGACTTCACTGGAGCCAACGCGACTGCGCCGATCGTGCACCAGGTGAGGATCCGGCCCAGAACCTTCTGAGAGACCAAGAGGGCACGGCAGAGGTTCGATGGAGCCCGCTTACAGGGGCAGGGGCTTCTGCCAGGGATGGCCCCTTGGTTGTTCCCTTCCACCCTGGGCGGCTTCATGGGGCTCCGAATTCATGTGGCCATGGGGAAAGCCAACACAGGGCTCGCTCAGGAAGGAGGAGATGCATGACACACAGATCGGGGGCTGTCTTCAGCCTTACCCTGAGTTTTAATTTCTCCTAGGATGGAAGGAGAGTTTCCACTTCAGCCAAGTGTCCGCGTAGCCAATGCCTGCTCCATTGGGCAGCGTTGGGCAGATGCAGCCAGAAATTGTGGCTTCAGTGTTTTCCCAGCTCCTCACCTCGTTCTCGAGGCGTTCTGGGGTGTGTGAGGAGGAACATCCCGGTGTGTTTGTAGGGGTTGTTTGCTGCAGCAGCGGGCTCTGTGCGGGGCTGTGCAGGATTCCCTCCAGCCCCCGGCGCGCACTCACATCCGGGGTGGATCTGGACGGTGCTTTGGCAACTCCCGGTGCAGCGGCACAGGGCCGGAAGTGAAGAAGGGATAAAATATCCAGCTGAAACTGCTGTAGGATGTAATTACCTGAGCTGGAAGGGGGCCAGGACGGCAGGTATCGTCTGCATCATCTGCCGGTAGTATCAGAAGCGCCCGGTGTGGCAGTGGTCAGGACGGAGCAGTGACGTGGTTGGAGCGATGGCAGCGTAACGGCGTTTGAAGTCGCTTGGTGTTTGTCTCCACGGCTGTGCCGTGCACGTGGTACCCACGAAATGCTCCTGGGGAATGGCAGGCCACGGATGGATGGCCCTGTCCTGACGCTCGTTCGAGTGCTCCTACTTTTTCCATTTAAATTAAGAGAGGGGAAAAAAAAAAAAGCTTAAGGAAAAAAATACAAAAAAAAAAAAAAAAAAAAAAAAAAACACAACAAAGGAAATTGACTTCCCAAAAATTGCACTAAGCTAACATTTGAGGCCTGGCACAAATCCATCTCAGCCAGGAAACTCCGAATTAACCAGTGCGTTCCCACGCAGCCGGGAGGGCGCGCACGGGCCGGAGCTTTGCACGGCGGGGGCTTGGGGCTGGGACCACCCGACCCGCGTGGGGCACGCAGCAGAAGCTGCCCTCGTGCTCCTCCAGACCACGGCCTCTCGGTGCAGGGCAGCCGCTGCCGGCACCTGAGCAGGGCACCTTGCACCAGGGCTTGCCCCGCGGGCTCTGCGTTGGTGGAGCAGGGACAGGGCGATGCAGCAGGCACCTGCGAGCTGGAGAGCTTCCACCCGGGCTGCAGGCGAGGACGAGGTTGACAATTCTTCATTCCCAGCTTGCGCGTGATGCAGCGAGGCGTAAATCACCGTGCTTGACGCTGTGGGTTCGGGTCGGGTTAGAGGGGAAGGCAGGGAAGCGCCGGCCAGGCCGGGGGGCAGCGCTAGGGCTGGGAGAGCCCCAGGGGTCACGGGGAGAGGCCGGGGCAGAAATAGCGCCCGGTGCCGCGGGTCAGAGGTGGCCGGAGCTGGCAGGGCTGCGGGAGGCTTGCAAAACACCTGCTGAGTGCTCCTCGCCTCGGCACGATGCCGGCGGTGCCGCGTGTCTGCCAGGGCTCGTTTCGCTCTCAGGTTTGGGAAGGGAAAGGGCCGGGCCCCGGGCACGCTGCGCGGGGAGCTGCGGGCACGGCGGGGCTGCCGGCCCCTTCTGCCCTGAGCCTGCACGGCTTTGGGTGCTGCAGGCACAGGGCTTCGTGTCGGGGCCGTGATAGCATCTGAGTGCAGGCGCTGGGGGAGGTAGGGATGTGTTAAGGCTGAAAATATTTACAGGTTTTGAAGTTGAAACGCAAACAGGAAAAGCCCTTTAAAAAGTGAGTGTAGTGGATATTCAAAACAGGGATTGCCATGGAAACGCCACAATATTTGCTTAAATTGACACAAAGGTTGCTGGTTGCAGGGTTCTGACTTCTTTGGCTCCATTTTCTTTGGCCCGGCACCTATCACAAATTGATCTCAACAACCCTCTTTTGTTTTGCTTCTTTTATTTTTGTCTGATGGAAGCTTAAAAAAAAAAAACACGCGCCACCGCCACCAAAACCCTCCCGTGTTCAGCTCCCACCTCCCAGAAGAGTCCGAAGCTTCCGAGCTTCTGTCAAATGTTGGAGCTGGGACGTGGTTTAATTTTGTAAGTAAGGTAAAAGTTCTTGTTCTCTTAATCTCTGCATTTATCCATTTCCTGCGTTGGAGGAAATGGAAGGGAATTGTCTGAACTGTCCAGGGAGCACGGGGAGAAGGGTGAAACCTGTAGCAGAGGTGGAAGCGTGCGTCCAAGGAGAGCGTGAATGGGGAATTGGGACTGGTGCGGGCCAGCTCGTGGCCCAAAATGTGTGAGGTTTAGTTCTGGTTCCCAAAGCTGCCTCGCATTTGCCAAGCTACCTCTGACAAGCGGCTTAATTACCGTGTGCCTCGTTAAACTGGAAATAAGGGCTCCTCCTTTGGTGTGGTCGTGTTTGTACCGTGTTCGGGGGGCTGATGGCAGAGCTCTGTGCTCCCCGTGGCTGTGACACCAAGCAGGGACGGTGTCGCGGCCCCACGTGCGCCCGGCGGGCGCGGGGGGAAGCTGCTCAGTAAGTGGCTTAGTGCTGCTGCTGCTGCTGCCCGACCTGGATTTCTGGCTGCCTGGGGAAAGTCGGAGCCTGCGGCCCACCGGGCGGGCACCTGGGGGTTGTGCCGTGACCCCTGAGCTGCCAGCAAAAGGGCAGCGGGACGCGGGGCGCGTGGGGCAGGGGGAGCGGTGCCGTGCCCTGCTGGCCGTGTGTGACCCGGGGCTGAGGTCCGTGGGAGGCTGTGGCATTCGGCGTCACCGCTCGTGATTCACCTGAGCTCTTGTGCTGCTCGGCAGGGAATGTTCACTTCCTTTCTGCACCTCTCCTCAGGGCAAAGAGACTTCACCAAGTGAAGGGAAGCCATCAAAGTCGCCCCGTCTTCTGCTGAGACCGGCTCCAAAACAAAGACCCTGACCCCTCTCCCGGCTTTGTACACTGGAATGGACCTTGAAGCCTGTGACTTCTCAATGCAAGGTACGGGCTTCATTCTGTGATCAGCTTTGAAGTAGTGGGGTGGTTTTTGCTCTCCAGAGCCTCCACTCAGATCCCTGGGGCCTATAAAGTTTAGAAGAAGTACTGAAAATCAGTGTTTGGGTCACAGATGCATGACGGGGTCTTGGTTTGTCATGGGCTGGCTCACGAGCAGCCCCTGGCCTTGCTGCCCATCTCTGCCCGGACAGAGGCACCCCCTGACCCAGCAAAATGCTGGTTTGAATAACTGCCGGCCGTAGCCAGCTTCTTCCAAATGAGCTGGTGTGCAGTGTTAACAATTAGCTCAGTGGTGTGCCAGAACAGGCTGGCACGGGAGTCCCCCGGGTAAGTATTGTGTGGGATGGTTTCTGATTGACTCGTCTCGCAGCAGAAGAGGAGTTTGAGAATGTCTGTGGTCACGGTGGGAAACTCAAAAGGGTTGTGTGGGGGTGGGACTCTGTGTTTCTAAAAGCCATTTTACTTTCTTCACTGCTTGGCTCCCGTCAACTGCTCCTCTACAAAGAAAGGTAGGGCAAAACATGGCCTGGAAGAAAGCAGCTGTGGGATAACATCGGGGATAACGCGTTTCTTTCCAGTGCTTTGAGGGTTTGGGAGGTACCCGGTGGCACTGCCATGCTGCTCCAGGTGGAAGGGGCTGAGGATCCTGGCTGTGTGTGATGTTAGGGCTGATCTAGATGATCTTTAAGGTCCCTTCCAACCCAAACCGTTCAACGTTTCTGTGATCTGCAGGGGTGGAGGTTTTATTAGGGGGGTACCTGCGTACTGTGATGGCACCGCTAAAGGACGATGGTGCCTCAAAGAAGATCAGCAACCCCAAGTGCCTGTGGGGATTGTTTATCACCGTGTTCCCCTGGTTTTGCTGCTGTGCCATAAATGGTACCTGGGCTATGCCGTGGTGAGTCACAAACACGGCTGAGACCTGGGCTGCGAGGAGCAGGGCGGAGGAGCTGCGTTGGCTCAGAGGGGAGAAGTCCCGGAGCGAAGATGTAGCTCTGGGGCTTCTCTGGCAGCTCTCCCCGGCCGTGTGCGACATGGGGGAATTTACTCATGTTCCAAACGTCCTACCAGAAAGAGCAACAGCCGTGATCCTCTAAGGCTCAGCAGGGCTTAGCGCTTGCCACGTGTTCAGAGCCTACAGAAGCGAGTGCTTTCAGCAAACCTGCCAGTAAATAAAGCGTGCCTCAGGAAGGGATACGGGTGAGCTGTGCCTTTCCACACCTTCCTCGTGCTGAAACTCCTCCAGGGTCTGGCATGCTTTATTTGGACAGCTTGGTTTTGAACTATTAATGTAGGGAACTCTGGCTTTTATCCCTCTGTAAGCCACTCTAGTGCCTGTGTCCCCTTTTAGAGCAGTGGCATGCGCCCTCCCCAGCCTCCAGAGGTGAGAGAGCTTCCCAAATCGGAGCTCTGCCCAAGGGGATGGGGTGCTGGACCACGGCGAGCCTTGATGGCTTTATGAAACAAGATATAATTTTCCAGGTTGGCTGCAGCAGGTGAGTTTTCCATCATACACTGTTATGTGCCTCTCCAGAGAGGCCCCGCATCCAGGGGGAAGAACTGCTGAGGAAGTTGCTGCATGGGCTCAGGGTCTGTTGACCTTTTCGCTGCTTTCTGCTGGGATAGCTCCTGCTATTGAAAGCCCTGTGCGTCCGTCTGGCGTGGGCAGCACCTCTGGGACAGGAGGTTTGGGAAGGAGACTGGCGCATCAGAAATTCCTTATGTGAACCTTAAGATTTGGGTTCTTGTGGATCAGTAATCCCTTGGGATGTTTGCCTTCTCCTAGTAGCTCCTGGGCGCTCTGTCTGTGCGCACTTGGGTCCTTCAGGGGCTGGGCACAGAAGCTCATTAGAGACAACAGAAATATTTCCCTGAACTCCAGCTGTTTTCCGAGGTTCCCCTGCTTCTGCAGGCATCACTCCAGTGAAGGGAGATGCGTTTAGCCTTTCAGGCATGTGGCTTTGTGATCGTTCGTGCTCTGGACCAGAAATCCCTGTGCTCCAGTCTTCAGCCCCGGAGCAAGCTGTATGGCTTCTACTTTCAAAACAAGCTCAATTTACTTTGGGCTACAGAGGCTGCTTGCACGTTCTCCAGAGCCCATCCCTAGGCTGTGCTTGCTGTTTCACTTTCTGTTTATAAGCACACAGTGCTCAGTCCTACAGCTGTAGGGGTTGGAGGGCTTTTCTTCTTGAGCTGATGAAGGGTAGCCTTTTAGGCTGGAAAAAAATGTAGACAAGTACGTGGAAAAGTGATTAGAAATACCTGCTTTATCTCTCTTTGAATTTGCAAAACGTTTCCCTGCGCTTCAACCCTACAGTAAGCCTAAATTTGGGGGTTAGCTTGGGCTTGGGTGTTGGGCTGGGAGGGGGGAGCTGTGCTGGGGAGCAGGGAGCAGCCTTGCAAAATCCTTGTGGAAACTTACCCGCCTGCGTACGAAATCAGCTCGCCTGCCTTTGCCAGGAGGAGTTTAGCTGGCCCATTACAATATCCATCTCTTTATGTATTACTCGTTCTGTGAGAGAAAACTTTCCCAGGCGGTTACAAAACTCAGTCTAGACTGCAACGTGTGGCACCTGGCGGTGCCGCGCCACATGCCTGGATCTGAGCGCAGCGCCTGCCCGGGCACCCTGCTGGGGCTCCCAGCACCCACCTGCATCGTGGCGAGGGCTTTCCACTCGCAGCACGCTCGGTGCAGAGAGCTCTGGCCCCGCTCCTGCCCGTGCTGGTGTGAACGGGGCTCTGCCCTGCCCGCTCACGGAGCCAGGCAGGTATTTTTGGGGTGCCTGTGCTCAGCCCGGCGGTGCCCGTGCAGAGCGCATCCAGCGGAGCAGAGGAGAGGGAGGATGCTAAAAGCCTGCCTGGGATAAGAGCGGGGTTGTCACATCCATCTGCTCAGGCCCTGACGAGCAGCTGATCCATATTGTTAACATATTGCCTGCCATATGGGCTAGCTCAGCTCTCCAGGAACGCTTGGGAGACCTGACCTCTAGTGTGACAAGACGTGAGCGTGAAGGACGGGTTGACAACAGCCCTTGGGTCTCGGAGTGTGAAACCGTGTCCCAGCCGCTTCCGCCGCCCTTCCCCGCGTCTCTCTTCCCTCTCTTCTCTCTCCGAGGGTTTTCTCCTCCCTCCCCTGTTTTCCGCATCCCTGGTCTGCGCTAGATCAATGACCTTCACTCCTAACCAGACTGGACAGTTCTGACTCCCTCCCCCGGGCCTTCGATCAGATGTTTGGTTGGCGGCTGTGGAAAGCTGAACGGGGGAAGTGGAAGGCAGGGAAGGAGCATCGTGTGCTTGGCAGGTCCTGTCCTCACCCTGCCTGCTCCGGGAGCGGGACAGGGGCCTGATCCTGTAGGGTCCTTAGCATGGCTTCATGGGGAGGCTGCTGCAGGCTCTAAATGGAGGGCTGGGACTAGCAGAGGCAGCTACGCAGGGTGAAAAAGCTCAGGGCAGGGCCTGATTTTGCACCCAGAGCCGTCCACACGAGGGGTAGCGGTGCAGAGAGTCCCTGCAGTGAGGGGCTCAGCCGGGCAGGATTCGGCCCCGCTGCCGGAGGAGCCCCGAGGCTCACGTGTGTGGGTACGTGCAGAGGCTTAGCCCTAAAGAAGCCCGGTGCTTAAGCGAGGGCTGGCAGCTGCCTGTCACACAGCAGAGCAGCCTGCTCCAAAACTCGGCTGGAAAAAGGATGTTTGGTGCCAGGGAGATGGGGCCGGGCCCTGGTGCGCTCAGACCTCGCCTTCACCGCCACCATCGGTTCTTCGGGCTCCTGCAGCCGCTGCTGCTGGTGGAGGTGGCTGTCTCTTTCTCAAGGCTTCTGCCTTCACACTTGAGCTTTCTGGAGATTAAATCCTGGCACAAGTTTTGACGCAAACAGTCAGGATTTCAGCCCTGGTTCCTCAGAAGAGGATCGGGACGTTTCTCAATTGTTCTCACCCATCGGCTCAGCCATACCTGCGGGCACGAGGTGGCTTCTAGGCTGCCAAGAGAGGGCTGCCTTCTTTTAAACTGCTGTCCCGTGGAAGGGAGTATCTTCAAAAAGGTGGTGATCTCACCCTGCTGCTCTTCCTAAAGGTTTTAGGCTGGTTTAGGTGCTTTTTCCTTCCCCATCCATCTGCAGTTGCGAGGAGCACTGGCAGTGTTTGTTTGTAGAGGAGCCCACTGAGGTATTGCAAAATAAAAACACGGCGATGAGTCTTGGTTTATTTACTCAAGCTTTGGTGATGTAACAAACCTGATTTTATGCTAATAATGACTCAGAAGCAGAGCTGGGAGGAGAAGCCAGATCTCCTCATTCCTTGAACCATCTGACATGTTTCTTCCTACCCTCACCAGATCCCCCAGCTCTCCCGGGTGGGATGCAGGCACCCCGGTGAAACAGCCAGCTCATAGAAAAGATGATGGGTGCTCTGCCAGGCTGTAGGGCTCCACTGAACATTTAGGAACGTGTCTGGCTGTGTGGGGGACCTCCTGTCCCCCAGCTGTCCAGCAAGAGCCAGCGGGGCGCTGACCCAGCGGGGTTCCTCAAGGAGAACGGGGCTGGAAAGCACTTGGAGCAATCAGTGAGTGGGCACCTGAGTGTTCAAGGGAAATGCATGTTCAAAATGTGGTTCTTGGAAATCTGTTGATAAAACGGGGAAAAAAAAATGTGAGAAATGAACAAATATTGTACCGTGAACGTGATCGGCTCGCTGACGTCTTCCACTGGGGCTCGTTCCAGCGCGGGCGCTCAGCCCACGGGGCGGTGCTGCAGGTGAGGCTTATCTCCTGCTGGAGCTGCATATGGAAAGGCTGTTTTAGCATATTGCCTCTGACAAATTATGTATTAATGCCGGGGCTTTTTGTTGTTGTTGCTGCAGTTATATATTAACCATTAAGAGCCACAGGTAAGCCATCTGCTGATGTAAAGCAGCAGAGCTGCAGTTTCAGCCAGCAGAGGTATCCTGGGTTTTGCCGGGGCAGTTTGCGATCTGCCTCGGTGTCTGTCTTGGGATTCTTGCTGAGTTTGGCTTAGCTGGGCGTTAATAGGATGTACAGGAGAAAAGAGGAGAGGACAAACTAAGGTGAGTTTGAAAGTAAAATGAGCAAACACTATCGCTAGCCTTGTCCTTCCAGAAGTCAAGAGCCGCTCCCCTCCTCCCCCCAGTTATAAGGCTCCCTAACGCCGAGCTTTCTGTGTTTAGGATGTGCAAAGATCACGTTTCAGGTGGCTGTGCCCTGTCGGTGGGAGGGCAGGGGGAGGCACTGTACCTATACCATGGTACAAAACAAAAACCTCACGTAGCTGGTGAGATCCCGGGCTTTGAGGAAAACACCGAGCACTGCAGGGGTGCTGAGTGCCTGGGCTGCACATCCACGCTGTGGCCCTGGCAGAGCTGCCTCCCACCCGTCCCAGCTGCAGGGAGGGCAGGGAGCACCCCAGGACCCCACCACATCGGGCACCCAGGCTTGTTCTTTGAGCCCGGCCGTGCTACCTGTCCTCCCCTTACCCCGTCCTCTTCTCCCTCGTTCCCCAGTGCTGCTTTTTATGGGTTCACAGAAAGGAGAGGAGATTTTTCTTTCCCTCGTTTGCTTCACTCCATCGCTCCCATCTGTCCACCCAGGCCCTCAGTCCCTCGGTTTTTTGGAGTCCTGTGGCTTTGGGCTCTCCGGGATGCTCTTCAGGGCGAGGCTGGTGTGGGCAGGAGGTCTGGCTCACAGGCCAGCGCGCGCAGTGGGGGCAATGTGCCTCTTCAAATTAATCAGTTTTCTCCTCCAGAAATGCTAATGGGGGAAAAGCAATTAAAGCAGCCTGTTTTTTATTAAGTAATCTGTGTTAAGAGCTTGTAATGAAGTTTAGTGCCGTTGTGACTCGATATTTCAGCTTCACCGGTTTGAGTCAAAACAATCCAAAGTGGGAAGGGAGCGAGGAGGTGAGCTGCCCCCCGCTCAGCCTCGCAGGTGGAAAGCTCAGGGACCCCCATCCTCCTCCTGTCTTGCCTGGGGGCTTGAAAACATGCATCCAAGGATGGCTTCCTCTGGTTTAAAACATGTTTGCAAATTGGGGATGACTTTGGTCCCTTACAATATCCTGGCCTCGTTTCTCGGGGTAATTACAAACACCGAGTTTTCCGCGGGGAGCGATGAGCAGAGGAGGAGGGCGCAACAGGAGGTTTGTGTCTGGCCGGGTGCCTCTGAGCAGGCTCCTGAAGCTCTTCCAACACCTGGAGAAGTTTCAGCAGCACAGGGTGAGGGGATGGCATCTGCCAGGGCCTCTGCTCCCTCCGTCGGAGCACCACGTCCCCGTGCCCAGGGCAAACCTGCTGGGTGCGAGCAGCGCTGGAGCCAGCCCCTCTCCTCTTCCTCATCTTCCTCCCATCCCAGGAGAAGGCAGGAGGGGAGGGGGGAAAAAGGGACAGTGTCTCTTTAAACAACTCCATGCCAAGCCTCTGCCGTCCTGTTTTATCTGAAGTCCAACCGCATGTTGTTCCAGGGCCGATCCGCTTTAGCTAATTAATAATCTGACAGGAGCCACCCAAGGGATTAGCTGCTGAGACGAGCTAGACCAAACCCCCAGCAAATGAGCCCCGCGCTCCCCGGGGACTCGGAGGTGACTTTGGGGGGCAGGGGGCTGCACCACGTGCGGGAGGGTGGCGAGGCCCTGAAGGGGATTTATGGCAGCTGGGAGGGCGAAGGGGGAGGCGAGGGGTTGCGATTTATGGGATGTAAACTAATAAATCAGTTAGTTGAGGAGGGGAGAGGGGGAGCGCCAAATTACAGATAAGGCCTTAAAGGAGCAGCGTGGGCTGGTGGCGCTCCTCGGGCAGGGGGTGCCAGGAGGGTCCCTGGGGTGGACCCCTCGTGGCTTCTCAGGACAGAGAAAGAGGGGACTGCAAGGCAAAGGCACGATGGTGCTGGTGGGACCGAGTGGGGGAGAGGTGGAGAGCTGCAGGTTGGTGCCCACGGCTGGTGGCTCGGCTTTTGTGGCGGAGGTGGTGACACCACGGGGAGCTCGAGGCCACCGCTCGGGATCCCAGGGGACAGGGCTCTGGCAGCTGCAGTGCCCCTGGCCTGGAGGGGTAGGCAGGTGTGGGAATCTTGGTGCTCCCGTGCACAAACCCACCTGGGT
This sequence comes from Aythya fuligula, assembly GCF_009819795.1. Lineage (NCBI taxonomy): Eukaryota > Metazoa > Chordata > Aves > Anseriformes > Anatidae > Aythya > Aythya fuligula. Next base: position 3,680,357 of record NC_045579.1, read on the forward strand.
GGCTTCCAGCCTCGCTCATGACCACGTTGCTGTGGTCCTGCTCACAGCCCTGCGTCCTTCACCTCCTGGTTCCCTGCCTGCTCCACGCGGTTAGTGCAGGGGTGTGCTCGGAGCAGCACGAGCTGCTGTTAGGAGAGCTCTCAAGACAGAAAGCAACATGTTGGCTTCTCCAAACTTCCTTCTTCAGTGACTCTTCAGGCAGTGGCCAGGTTTGGAGTTTCCTCCCGAGGCAGGACTTTGGTTTTGTTCCTGAGGCTGGCACGGGCCCGGGACACACTGAGGGTGTGCGTCGGTGCTGCTGCTCCTCGCTCCAGGAGCCACGTGTCTGCTGGGTGGGGTGGTGGCCATGGGTGTCGTGTTTTCCCCTGCCTCTTGCAGTGAGCACTTCTGCCTCTTGTTTTTCCATACTGGTCTCCTCCAGTGCCATGAAGCCTCTCCTGGGCTGAGGTTGCTCCTGAGCGCGTGCCCAGGCCTCCGCTCTCTCCGGGGGCTGCTCTAATGCACAGGGTGGTGCACAGTGGGGTTTCCAAAAGCCTTCTTAGGCAGATCTGTAATCCCTGCCCCAGCTCGGTGCCAGACACAGCCACAAGCTAATGGAGAGGGACCTGGGCGAGGTCTCCCTGCAGCCCTCTAGCGAGCCTCCAACCCCTCGCCGAAGGCGCAGCTCTCGGCATGGCTCTGGGGGGGACACTCCTTTCTCTCCTCCCTCCCCGCTTCTCCTGCGGCAACCCCAGGGGCGCAGGGCCCCTGCCCATGGCCAGCAGCGAGGCTGTGGATGCGGAGCAGCCCTGGGAGCCGGGCGAGCTCCTCCTGCTGCTCGCCAGCCCGGCCCTGCCAGCAGCTCCGCGGTGGGCGCTGGGGGAACGCCTCTGCTGACGGGGTCCTGAGCTCCTGTGGGAGCTGCCCTGGGGGAGCACAGCACCCAGCACATCGCTCTGCCGGTGGGGCGACTGCATTAAGCAAACCAAACTCATCTGACTTCTTCTTTTACATATCTCCATCTCCAGAGCTATCTCACAGGGTCCCCGGCGCAGGCGGGCTGGGAGCTCGGCGAGCCCGGGGGTGCTGGCCCCCACGGAGCTGTGCTGTGCTGCTGAGCCACCTGGGCTGCTGGAGCGCTCCACAGCCATCAGCAAACCTCTCCCTGCCCTCCTGCTGGTGCTTCGCATCCTCAGCCTCGCTGCTGGGGCTGAGCTGTGCGGGGAGGCTCCTCCGGAGGCTGTGCTGGCAGTCGCGCCGTCGCAGGCTCTCCTGCACACAGCCGCGGTTTGGCCTCCCTCCTGCAACGCTGCCAGTGGCCCACGCTGCCTCCTGACCAACATCATTAGCGCGGGTATTTATATTTCATTAACGACATTAAGCCAAAATGGTATTAAAAGCAACACCAATGATAAATAGCTTATTAATAAACGGGCAATCGGCTGCACCACGCGCAAATTCAAGCCCTTCCCAAACGCGTCTCCTGCCACTAAAACCAGCCGCTTAACTCCTGCCCTCCTGGAGAAAATTGAAGAGGGCTTTAGGGGAGGGGGGGATGCTTTAGGGGTCCCAGCAGGTGTCTGTCATTGATCCTGCTGTCCTGAACCCTCTCTCCCCACGATCGCAGCCCTCTCCCTGCCGTGGGCAGTGCCCGTGGCCCAGCCTCCCTCGGCTGCAGCAGGCGCAGGCTGTCGCTGTGACCTCTGAGGACAGCCAGCCCCGTCCTTACTGTTCCCCGTGTGTTTATCCTAGGGATTAAGAATGTTAAAAATGTGGCTTTTCATGTAAGCTTGTCAATCAGTTTATTTTTATTTTTTTGTTTTTGTTTGCCCCCAACTCATTAGGCTCTGAAATGACTTCCCATGCTCCTGCCCCACCCTAAGTACAAAGGCTCTTTTATTGCTCTTCCTGCTCCTTCTTTCAGCAGTAAATTAATTGCATCAGAAACTTGGATGACTTTGGAGTCGGAGGCCCCTCTCACACCACTTCTGGGTTTCTCGGAGGAGAGGTTCCCCTCGCCAGACGCGGTGCCTGCAATTTCCCAGCGGGGAGGACGTGGCGCAGGGCTTTGCCGTGCTCGCTGCAGCTGTGCAGCACAATTCACTGCCTCCCTTGCACCTGGACACGTGGGTCCCCTGCTCCCTGCTCTGTGGGGTCAGCAGCACGCATATACAGCTCCCAAATACCAGGGCAGCTCTCCAGGTGGTCAGGCTCACCCGTAGTGCTGTGGCCGTGCACCGTGCTGGCTGGGCCTGCAGGTGTAACGCGGTGACCGCGTGCTCTCCCTGCCGAGGGCTGGCTCACCTTTCAGTTTGCGTCGTGCGAGGGCTTTACATGGAAGGCGAGACCTCTGTCCTAGCCTGGCCATGTCTGAATGTCACCTGGCTTGTAGCGTTGGGCTTTGTTTTCTGCACCTACGTTCCTAGCTGTAAGCACAGCGGTGGTCCTGAGGTCAGGATTTGAGGTTTCAGCTGCGATTTTCCTGCCTCCTCCTCCAGTCCTTGGTCCCTCTGTCAGGGGCTGGGCTGGGGAGGGAGCAGAGGATTGCAGAGCAGCCTGGGTTCATCTCCATGACCTGTGCATCTCGTGCTCCTACAAGGAGAGCAACTGAGCTACAAAGGGGGGCGGGCAGGGTGCAGACCAGCAGCCTGGGGCTGCTGCGAGCACCTTTGCTGTCCCCTGGGGATCACCACGCCGACCTTCCCTGCCCAGCAGGAGCTGCTGAGCACCACTGCCTGGGTAAGGGTGATAAAAGGGGATAAAACCGGGCTTCTCCCTTCATCCTTCTCCATTGTGCTCCTTTCCGTGCTTGCTGAAGGATCCCTTTCACATAAACCACCGGTGCCAGCCAGACCTCGGGCTCTTTCTCTCCTGTGAGTAACCAAACCAGGACTCGAGGTCTTGAGTCGTGCGTCTGATGGGGGAAGACTGGTGGTGGAGACTTGGGTGGGAAGCAGCAGCATGACTTCCCCGTCTGCTCAGGCACGTGCTTCGTGGGAAGCCCGTGGTGCTGCTGGGGGGACGGCTCGTGGCTGAGGGCTGTGCCCTGATCCCTGCCTTCAGTCCTGGCTGTGCCGGGGGGTGCCCGGGGCAGCCCCCCCAGGGTCATGCTGCAGGGGCGTGGGGCTGCTCAGCACCCAGCCCCCAAAGCGTCGCGCTCAGCGCCCTTCCCTAGCAGTTTCCCAGCCCCACGAGCTGCCTGCTCCACCGCGGCTCCGCGGCGCGTCTTCCCTTGAAAGGAATTTTAATCAAACTTGACTGAGGAGTTCTGAAAAACACGAGGAAGTAATTAGAAATATGAATTTACAGCCTGCTGGAGTACCTCCCTCTCTTTCCCTCTCGCCGCGTAACGCCTGTGTTTGCCCACGTCTCCTACCGTTACCGGCCTCATTCCTCAAGCCCTCCTCCGCTCCACCACCTCGCTCCAAACCCCACCGGTCAGATTTGTGACCCTCGCCCAGAGGAGACAAGGGGGAGCCAGCTCTGCGGGGAGGCTGCAGCCCTCGCCTTCCCCTGCGAGGCAGCGAGGAGCCAGCAGGACAGTCCCAGGAGGAAGTTGCAGGTTCCCTGAAGGAAATTGGCTGGAACAGCCTCCCTGATTGTCTGTGATTTCCCAGCTAGATAGGCCCCAGGGGAAGGGGTAGGCTGGAGCAGGGTGGAATCAGCCTGGAAACGAGGATGGGCTGGATGCTTCCTCCAGAAGGTGGTGTTTGCTGCTTCACGCTCTTCACGAGGGTCTTTTGGGGTTCTCACATGGGAAACCTTCATCCTGGGAAGGCGCCGAGCTCGGATGAGCCTGGGCTCCATACCCAGCTCCCAGGGCAGGTCACGTACCCGGTGTGGCTCATGGCTCACACTGCAGTGCTGGTGGCTCTGCCCCTGGTTCCCATTTGTGTGTCCTCCTCCTCTGGTCCCACGAGGGCACGCGGTGAGTCCTGGGGTCATCGTACAGCCGGGCGAGCTCTCAGCTCAGTGCTCAGCTCACCCCACGGCTGCGAGCCCTTCGCAGAGCGAGGAGAGCCGCGCGGGTGAGGCTCCAAACCCCGTCCGGGTGCAGGAATTAAGGGGCAAGGTGTGAGTGGTGTGTGGGGGCAGCAGGGAGGCTAAACCACTCCGGCACTGCTCCTCCTCATCTTCATAGTGCTTTCTTCTTAGAGCAGCAGCAGAAACAGCTGGGAGATGGTGGGAGCTGGGGACGTGGCTCTGCTCAGACAGTTGCCAGCCTGCACGGGGATTAGGAAGGGCTCTGAATCCGCGGGCGGAATTTAGCAGAAATGGGCAAATCAGTGGCTTCGTCTGCGTGACCCTTCAGCGGATTAACGACCAAGCTTCTAACCTGTAGCTTTCTTTTCCTTTTTTTGAGGGTTAGGCCCTGGGGGTGATATCTTTTCCTCGGCCCAGAAGGGGCCAGCCACCACGGTGCCCATGTCTCTGCCCGACGCGGGCTTGGGCTGAGAGCCCCCGGGGTGCCTGGCTCCGATCCTCGTTTCCCTGGCAGGGATCTCTTCCTGACAGCAAAAAGAAACCGATCCCAAACGCCGTCCCCAAATCTGCTATCAAAGAGGCTGCTACTGCGGCCTTACCCCGGGCTGTTTGGTAAGAAGGAGAGAAGGGGGAGTATCATAAGTACTCCCTCGGGATCCCCTCTTACACTCTCATTTTCCTGTAACCACTTTGTTTTTTTGGCTAATTAAAGACTCTGAGCAGTTTTCAGCCTGTGGGGTTTCTTTTATTTGGTTCCTTAGCAATTAACTTTTTTTTTACTGAGCAAAGTTTTGACAGAGCTGGGTAGGAGCTGGGGCCCACGTCTTGGATTAAACTTCCAGGTCTGTTCTCCGCAGCCTTGTGAATCCAATCCCTTTCCTGTCCCTTCAGTGGCCCGGTGCTGCTTTCTCATCCTCCGTGGATAGATCTCAGTCCCACCCGCTGCCTTTGTGCTTGCTTCTCAGCCTTCACGTCCCCAAGCCTTTTTGGGGACCCAGGAGCCTTTTTGCCCCATCCTCTGTGGGCAGCGAGCCCCGTTTGCCCCGAGGTGGCTTCCCTCTGTGCAGCAGTTTTCCCAGGACCATCCCATGGGGGAGGAAGAGCCCAACCTGCAGGAGGATCCTTGCCGTGCCCAGGGGTCTCAGGGTGCTCACAGGCTTAGTGCCTTTGTGCCCTTGGGACCCCTGTGCTCCCCCAAGCCCCCCTAGGACATGCAGCCGGTAACCAGCATCGGGTGCGTTTCTTATTCCGAGGGCTGGGGCTTTTTGTTGTTATTTCCCTGCGAGCTGTTCCCTTTGCTGCCCCGCAGCGTGGGCGGCTGCCCCTCTCCACAAGGCGCGTGGGCACTGCAGCACCGCCCCGTCCCGGGGCTGCTTTGCACCCCCTCGCCCCCAGCCCTGCTCCCCGCGGGGAGCGTGCCCACACCAGCACGGTGCGGGGCGGGCGTGCACACCTGCAGCAGGGGTACACACACACAGGCACCAGTAGTGGTGCCGGCACCGCCGTGCCCGCTGCCCTCAGCCCCTGGTTTTGTCCGTCCAGCCGTCCGTCCTTCCGTCCATCAGGTCCTCCACGTGGTCCGCACGAGGCATGGCCGGCAGCGTGCAGGAATCTGTACAAAACTTTTTTAAAATGTTTTTTTTGCTGGTTGCTGCTTAAAAAAAAAAAAAAAAGCAACACCACAAAACGCAGCCCCCCCAGCCCGCCCTGCGTGCGCTACACCAAACTTTGTCATCTGCAGGAGGTGCCCAGCCCCGTCCCCAAGCGCTGGAGGTCTGAGACAGTTGGAGTGCAGGAGGGAGAACAACCGTGGTTTCCAAGGACTGATTAGATGGCATGCCAAGTGTATTAAATTTTGCAGACATTTTAACAGCAATATGCTAGATAGTTGGGTGTCCCCTGAGGCTGCTGGATTTTTTATATCCTTCACAGAAGGTCAAAGCCCTCTCCTGCCTGCCCCCTCCCTCTCTCTCTGCTGTCTCTCGCTCTCCCTTTCTCTCCCGTTCCGTGTCCCTTTCTCTCTCTGCCACCATCCCTCTTTCCCTTTCTCTCTCTCTTTTTTTTTTTTTTCTGCACTTTCTCCTTCTCTTCTGCTCTGTGCATGTGAAATAAAAGATCAGGCATTTGCGAGTTCCCTGGTGAGTGGAAACTCATGCGCTCCCTGTGGTCTCCCGGCACAGAGATGTGTGTGCTGGGGCTTTCCCCTCTCTTTTCTGCACTTTGTTTTGGGGAAAATATGTTTTCCTCCCTTCACTCCCCCAACATCAGTGTTCTCTCCCCCCCCTCCTTTTTTATTTTTTTATTTTTTTATTATTTTTATAGAAAAAAAGGCAGGAAAAGAATCCATCTGGCATATGAATAATTGAAATGGCTCAACTCTGTTCCTGTTGCTGTTGTTTGCTCTCAGTTCCTCCTCCCCCGCCCCAGCCCCAGCATCCCCCCCGGGGCTGGGAGTCGAGGTGAGGCCGGATGGATCCCCGCGGGAGGAGCAGGGGGCAGCAGGAGCTGGTGGCTGCCCCGGCCCTGGGGAGGGCGGGTGGCCACGCTGCGAGCTGGGGGTGCTCGTGCCGGTGCCCGTGTGGGTGCCACCCCCCCTGCCCACCCCAGGACCCGTTCCCCACGCCACCCATGGCACTGCCGGCCCCACGGGGCTGCCTGGGGGCAGAACAGGCCCCTCCTGAGCGTGTGGGGCTGTGCCCTCGGCATCTTCCTCTCTGCCTGCTCCCTCCTCTGCCTCGCGCGTCTCCTGGCCGCTCTGGTCCCCACCGTGCCACAGCTCTGCAGGACGGGGCCTTCTTCACTGGGATGTTCTGCAGCTCCCTGCTGCTGCTGTGCAGGGCCAGTGCCATCAGCATGGGGCATCCCGTGTCCGTCTGTCTGTCCCAGCTGTAGGGCCGGGCTGTGTATGGGGTGCCAGCAGGGTGAGACACCTTGCACCTCGCTCCCCGTAGGGTGGGCGCTCTGAGTGATGCTATGGGGCAAAACTGTCAGCAGCCTAAAAGAGCACACTCCTTCCTTCTTTCCTTCCTCCCTCCCTTCTTCCCTCCCTTCTTTCTTCCCATCCTTCCTCCCTTCCTCCCATCCTTCCATCCCCCACGGAGCACTCGGGTTCCCTGTGTGGCCCCCCGGTGCCAGCCCCGCCGCCCGCCCTGCGCCCGGCACCCAGCGCAGTGCCCGCTGCCTCTTCCAAACCGTTCCGAGTGAAAGCAGAGACCTTCAGCACATTCATTCTGGATGAAGACAGGTCTCCAGATGACAGCCTGATCCATCTCCCTCCCCACAAGGCAACTTCCATCCTGCTCCCTACCTCCCCCTGCACACACTCTCCTTCCCCTCTGTCCGTCCGTCCGTCTGGCATCTCCCCCAGCCCGACGCGGGGGCCGGACCTTCAGACACCCCCCTGGAGCTGGAGGTGGCAGGCTGCCTCCGACGGGTTGTGTGTTTTGCAGAACGTCTTTGCTGTGTGCATTTGCGATGATACTTGGCAGGCGTCGGTGCGCGTGGTGTGTTTTTGGGGGATGTTTGTGTATTGTTGGGGAGGAGTTTATATTTAGGCTCTGTTTTTTGTGGTTTGGGCAGGTAATGTGTGTGCGGGTGAGCTGTGTGTGTTTATCGAGCTGTGTGTGTGTGTTTTCGGGCTGTCTGGGTGTTTGTTGTGTGGGCACATGCCTGCAGAGCGTGTGGATGGAGACGTGGGGATGTTTTCTCTTGTGTGGGGCCGCTGTAGGAGTTTGGGCTCGACTCCTGAGGGGTTTGTGTGCGCTCCGGGATACGCACCCCACGTGTTACCTACCGCTCTCGTGGGCAGCGTTTGTGATGTTTACTAATTTGATTAATTCTGGTGTTTGGAGGGATGGGTTTTGGTGAGTCTGGAGCGTGCTTGGAAGGTGTTTTTGTGAGTGTGCGCTCACGGAGGGCAGGAAAGGAGGCGAGGAGGGAAACCTGCTGCAAAATGCAGAGTTGGGAGCGCCTCGTCGATACCGTCACTGGTGGGCTTTGGAGGGCAGGAGAAATCATGCGAGCAGGCAGATAGTTCCTCCTTCCTTTTTCTTTCCCTTTATTTTTATTTTTTTGAATCTTTTATAGATCTAGGAAAAAGCAGAAGTATTTCGGATGGAATTCAAATCAGGGTCATTTAAATATAAGTAGATACACAGGTCTTTTTGTATAAAGACTCCTACACATGATAAAAAAGTTGCATGTAAAATCTTTGGTAACCCAGCACTTGGTACAAATAATGAGATATTTATATCTAATAAAACTGGTTTGATGGGGAAATCATTCTCTTCTCTGCGCATTTCCATTTGAAGACAAGTTTCGGTGCTGGGGTTTGTTTTTTTTCTGACAATAAAACCAAGGGTTTGGCACCAACAAAACATAACTCCCCGTAAATATCTAAATATCTGCTCTCTGCCATAAACACTCGGAGATCTGCCCCGTCACGTCCGAGGAGCCTGCGTATGCGCTCGGGGCTTTTCATGTTGCTCGCAGCGCGCTTTGCGGAGAGCCGAGACCCGCAGTGCGCCGCGGGCAGGCAGGGCGACTGCTGGCACCAGCACAAAGCCACCCGCCCCGTGGCCCCGAGGGGCTCCTGCACACCCCGGGGCTCCATCACTGAGGGCATCCCGAGCCCCTGGTGTGCCTCAGGGGGGCACAGGGCTGGGGACGCACCGGTACCAGTGCCCCATGGCCAGCCTGGTGCGAGGGGATCTGTTGGCGCCGCGCCTGGAGGTGGCAGGTCCCCGGTGGCTCCTTGCTGCCCAGGACAGATGAGGACGGCCGTCGTGGTGGGGCTGCCACCAGGTCATGCTGCTGAAGGGGACGCCTTTGAGATCTGGCAGCCCCGTTGGCAGGGCAGTGCCCGGTCAGTTTGATTTTTTTCCCCCGTTCTCAGCCAGGAAGAAGTGTGTCACGCAGCCAGTTGCTGGTCCTGGTTATCGACTGCCGTTAACACAGCTCTCACTTGGAAATGCTGCGCTGCGGGCGGCTGCAAGGGCATCCAGCAAGGAGCTGAAGGGTACGGGATGGGATTCACATCCATGCCCCAGCCATGGATATCCCGGGGTAGCCAAACCGCTGTCCTGGGGCTCCTTTGGTCTCCACGTGCCTGTCCCGGTGCCTTGTGCAGGAGGAATTGGCAGGGAGAAACCCCGGGGCTGGTGGCCCTCGTTGTGTTTTACATCCTGTTGGGTTAAACAAAGGCAGGAGCTCAGATTCTGTGCCGTTCTGAGCCTCGAACTGACATTAAATGGCAGCCGTAAGCAAAACGTTGGCGCGTGCGGCAAGTTTTCACTTAGCAAGCATCCAAGTGAAGTGCTCCAAGAAAGCCAGGCTTGCTTTTTTCTGGGTGGATTCATGCAAAGTTGGACCGCTGCTCCATGGAGGCTGCTCATCCCAACAAGTTTTGGTAAAAACACGGTTCTGTTTGAGTGGGAAGCTTTGTGTTCAGTCTATTCTACAGAGGGTGACTCACAGTTTGTATTCTGTTAGACTTTGACAGCGTTACCAACATAACGTAACGTTGCATCTGTTGATTTGGGGAGGTTTGTGTTCATTTAACTAAGCTGAGCGTTTTTGCCAAGGCTGGAAAGCCAAAGGCAGAGACCGGAGATGCTGCAGGGAGGCTCGGAGGCCCCACGGTGCCGGAGCCCCAAACTTTCAGTGCAGCTCCCCCAGGCCCCGGCAGGATTTGTCCCCTCCATGTCCTCGTGGTGATGCCCACATCACTCCCCGGTGCTTTATCCCCACCACCACTCAGAAAAGTGCCACCAGCCTGTGACAAAATCCTTCTGGACGTGACGGGCTTCGCTCCACGCCGGGGTTATCCTGCTGGAGGTGTGGGGGAGATGGGGAGCACGACCAGGGCCCTTCCATCAGCTTTAATAGCGCCTTAAAAAAAAATAAAAAAACAGCAGAAATTAATTCACAGTCCTCCCCGAAGAGGAACAAGATCTTAGTAATTGGCACCTGGAAATGTCACTCAGATTTCCCCTCCTTGTCTCCAGCACTTTGATGGCGTGTTTGCTGCTGGATGTGACTTTAACAAAAAAGTTAAAAAAAAAAAATTAAAAAATAAATAAAATAAATTTAAAAAAGCCCTTCCTTCATGCATATGGAGTTTTTTGGAAAAAAAAAAAAAAAAAGGTATTTTAATGCTTTCTATTAAATTGGGACTAAAAGTGGTGTCTTAATTTGCATTCATTAGCATATTTGCATATAGATCACTGAAATGGTGGAAGAGGAGAAGAGCCTATAAATGAAAATTCTTTTAAAGGCGCAGGCAGCCTTTTAGGTACTTTCAGCCTCTCTCCCCTTCGCCAACCTCTCCTTGACCTCCGGCTGGGGGGCGTTCGCCACGGGGCTGGAGGCTGCACGGGGTGGCCGGGGCTCCTGGGTATTGGGGCTCCTGGTGGCCAGGTTTGGGATTTGGGGCCTGCGGCCAGCTCCGGGGCAGCGAGGAGAGGCTGAGGGTGGAGAGGCTGCAGGAGGGGAGCTGAGGGTCCCCATGCCTGAGGTTTCCAAACCTCCTCGTTCATCTCCTTCTCTGCCAGGGGCCTCCTGCCTGAGGAGCTCAGAGCGTGTGGGTGGCGATGGGGGCGAGAGGAGGGCTGGGCCACGCGAGTCCAGTGTGGTTTTTAGGGGGTTGCCTGGCTGGATAGGTGGAAAAGATGCTCTCGCAGCTCAGCTCTGTCCTCCAGATCTGTCACCGGGCTTTAATTCCTCTGCTCTGCTCTCGCATGCTTTCTGTGTAGTCTCTCCTGCAAAAAAAAAAAAAAAATCTTTTTTACATCATAAAACAGGGGGAAAAGCGTTTGTAATTCTCCCCAGGCTTTGCACTGATTTGTTTGTGGTCGGTTATAATAATAAGAGGCACAGTTATTCTCTTTTTTTTTTTTTTTTTTTTTTTAATAAATTGCCCTGTGATGCGAGGTGCCGTGCAGCTCCAGACCTTCACCCTCCGGTTCTTGCCTGGCGTGCCGCGCTGCCGGGCTCCAAGGAGCAGTTCGAGAGGCTCCCGGGTGCTCATTGCAGCCCGCGGGCGGCTGCGGGTTCCCCCAGAGATGGGGCAGCTCCTTCCAGGCCAGGACTGGAGCACGGAGATGGATCAGTGAGGAGGAACACCCCTTCCTGGGGAGCTGAGATGGGGATGGAGAGGGGAGCAGCAGCACCCAGCGGGGTGTGACGTGCCCAAGGTCACGGAACAGGTCGGAAACGGAGCGTGGAAGAGCTCTGCCCTGACACGGAGCCGTGCTGCAGGCAGGCTGGAGTGTGTCTGAGGCGAGTTCCCCGGCATTCAGGAGAAATTCAGGCAAAGGCAGCAAGATAAAAACGGCGACTGAGGCTGCAGCTGGCGCTGAGCCGGGCTGATCCTGGGTAATCAGATTGCCGGCCGTGTCCGGGAGATGATTTGGCCGGGCACGAGCGTGCCAGCGCCGCGCTGGGCGCAGGGCTCCCCGCTCCCCAAATGTGCCCCGGTGATAAAGCGGGGAGAAAATGGGATGAGGGAGTTCAGCTGGGGTGGGAAACCGAGTGTCTGAGGAAGGGAAGGAGAGGGATCGGTGCCCCAGTGGGGTTCAGCTCCGTCCCTAATGTGGGATTTGGGTAAACACCGGGCAGCCCCAGCATCCCATGGACACGGCACGGGGAGAGAGGCTCCTGCCCACGCTCTGCTGTGGTTCCCCGGCCCACACGGAGCTGAATGGGCTGGAAACGGGGAGGGCTGGGGCCGGGGGAGCCGGCGCTGCACCGCTAATGAAAATCGGAAACCGATGGCACAGCGCAAGGTGCCCAGGCAGCAGGTTGTGGAAATGAGGAGGGGAAGGGGGAGGGGGCGGGGGGCTAATGGAAGCTTCTGCGAAGCGGATGTCGTATTGATTGCTGTGTGTCTATATTTATATATTATCAAGTATATAAACTTCAGCAGATGTATGGCGCATAGATAAATAAAATGCATGCTGAAAAATTAATGAAATGTACATGCAAATCCACCGCCATCGATCACACCGGCTGCCAGGACCAGAGGGCTTTTTACTTTTAGGCTTTTTCCTTCCTTTCTTTCATATGCTCTCCCTCCTTCCCCTCTGAAAAAAAAAAGAAAAAGAAAAGAAAAAAAAAAAAAACACCACTTGAGAAATTCCTCAGCCTGGGCCCAGCTGAAACGTGGCGGGGGCTCATGAGAGCCGCGGGGTCTTGGAGGCGAGGGGAGGCAGCGGGGCTGGGGCAGGGCATTGCTTTGCCATGGGCAGCGAGGGCAGGGGTCTGGTGGGTGTAGGAGAAGTAAGAAATGCTTTTAGAAGTGGGAGGGATCAGTCCTGTGCCCACCACCAGCCGCTCCTCTGGCGGTGGCGGGCAGGAGGCTCCATCCAGGGCTGTGCTGGGAGGAACCAGCAGCGTGAGGTTCGGGCCTCTGCGAGGTTTGTCACTGAGTGCTGCAGGAGCAACGTGTAGGGAGAGCTTCTGGGGTGGTTTTCCATCAAGGACAGCAGGTTTCTGAGGAGCTAAACGCGGGGATCTCCCTTCGCATCGGGACGAACCCAGTCCTGCAGGGCTTGGAGGAGCACGGTGCCGGGCGGGCGGCTGGCCCGGCTCCTGCCACGTTAATCCCCAAGCTGCAGGTATGTCCTGTCTGCTCCTCACAGCCCTCCTTGGGTTTTTCCTCACCCAGCGAGGCAGCTGGAGGCAGGAATCAGAGGGCTCTGTGTGCAGGGTTTGGCTCCCTGTGCTCTCCCTGCCCTTCCAGGGACACTTGCGCGTCTCCGATCCCCGCGGAGGAGCGGCTGGAGCTGGGCACTTCCCGACAGCCTTTCTGCCTGGTTTGTCCTTAGGTGCCGTCCACCTGAACGGCAGCTGGACGTTGCTGCTCTCCCTTCCCCTGCTGCTGTGTCCTTGTGCCCTTTATGCTTTCCTTTTTTACCCCCTGATTTCAGCCCCTGGGTTGAGCCGCCGCTGTCCGTGCTGCCTGCAGGTGGGAGCACCAGAGCCCACCTCCCTCCCACCGTGGGTGCTGCCAGGGAGGAATTTCCTCCCCTCGGCAGCCCTCGCTTCATGCTGGTGCCACAAACCAGGCGAGGAAGCCGAGGTTCCTCCTCCCAGAGCCCTCCTCACCCCGCAGAGGAGCAGGGACACGAGCCCGGCACCTCCACGACGGCACAGGACGGGACCCCCGGCCCCATCCCTGCTCCCTCCCGGAGCCAGGCAGGCCGGAGCTGGCAATTAAAAAGCGAAGGCAGCCCCACGAAGAGGAGCAGCGAGGCAGGGCGGATTTTTCTTTGACACTTTTCCATTCCCCCCCCTGCTCCGTCTTCTCCCGGTGTTTCCAGGAGACTCTCTCGTCGGCTCAGAAAGCTGCGTAGGCCCATGGCGGCTCAACCTTTCCCTCTCCCCGAGCCCCGGTCTAATCAACCCCTATAATTTATGCAGAAAATATGATTTATATTTAATTTCACCACACTTGCATTGTTAATTTGAGATGTAATTAACCCGTCGCTATGACAACTAATTTCGTGATGCCGTAAATTACCGCCGTCTTTTCATCAAAATTCAGTTACTTTGGCTCCTGTGTGCAATGTACTGATGCAATTAGGTTGCTAAGGGCAACCCAAAAGTGTTCAATTTCTTTTGTGTATCTGCAGTGGGGTAGAAGCTCTGGTGTGCTATCCCAAAGTCCTGTTTTCTTTGCTAAAGAGCAGGGCAGACGAGTCCGTGGAGGAATGCGCGCGGGGGAGACGGAGCGGAAGAGTGTCCTGCGCCGGGGCTTCCCCGCGCCAGCCTCCCCGCCGGGCACTGCTCCTCTCGTCTGAGCCCAGCCGAGCTCCTGCTCCTCTGCCCTGCTCCCTCCCGAGCTTTCCTCCTCCACGGCTTGGGGAGCGAGCGGGCAGCGAGCTTTCGGCGCCGCTTTGATGCCAAGCCCCGGCGGCGAGGCTGGGTCCTTCCCAAAGAGTTTGTGTCCCTCCGAATCCGTGTGCGCGCGCGGAGGGAACTTGTTTATATAGATCTTCCCCCCCCTTCTTTATTTAAAACAAAAACCCTCTGTGTTGCTTTTGTCACGTTAATTCCCATTTTGCCAACACCAGGGGCCCAGGCAGACGAGTTACCAAGGAACACAAAATTTTAATTAGTGTATTTTAATCATTCAGGCTTTCCGAGCTAATCCACATACCCTAGAGAATTCCCGAGATGCAGCACTGCTCTGCTTTACCATTTATTGTTGAGTCTATTATAATTACTGTTAGCAGGTGGGGACTGGGAGATGTTTATTATGAGTTTTTCATCTTTAGTATAATTACCGAAAAAAAACAAAATAAAAAGATGTCGGTGCATTTTGTTTTCCTAGAGTTTTTTTTTTTTTGGGGGGGGGCATTTTTATTTTGTTTGTTTTCTTTTTTTCTTTTTTTCTTTTTGGGTATTTTTCCTGCTCTTTGCAGGCAGGTGCTCACCAATTAGTGCCTCTTTCTCTCTGTTTGTTTTGCTGAGCACTGCCTCACCTTTACTTTTTGGGGAAGGAAGCTGGAAGCCCGCGGCTCCCAGACGGAGCGAGTTCACTTCATTTTGGGCAGGAGATTAACCGAGACAGAACAAGACACACTCAGGATCCCAGCCACCGTGGGTGGCGGGGTGTGCTAAGGGGGGACGTCTCCGTTTGGGGCGAGTTTGTTGTTTTTTTTTTGCCTTGCTGCTCTTTCTGAAGCGGTCGAGGTTGACCGGGGGGAGCGGCGCCGAGGCCTCACTGCGGGGCCGTGACTCGAGGCAGCACCTGTAGTTTCACCATCCTGAGTCCTCCGGGTTTGATCTCGCTGTGGGTTCACCCTCACCAGAGGAATGAGCTGGTTCTGGAGCACTGAGGCACTCGCTGTGCCCTGTCCCTGTGCTACGGGCTCCTGGTGGTGAGCACCGGGCTCTGGTAGCTTAGCTGGGCCCCCAGGCGTGAGCATTTCAGCCTCCTGTCTGCATATCCCAGTCTGCAGTTTGGTGGGAGTCCCAGAGCCAAGTTCCCCGTGTTTTGGGGCTTCTCTGGGAGGGTGCTGTGCTGGCCAGGACAGCTCTGCCCAGAGCTGTGCCGCATGTCCCCACCTCTCCCCGTCCCACAGAAGTCAGCCCCTGCTCCACCCGGCACGCCAAGGGCTGAGGTCAAACATTTTCTTCTCCTCGATGATGATTTTCAAGTTTTCCTGGAAAATTCCACATCTCCGCATGAGGCCAGGGCCCTGGCTGGGGTGAGAGCAAGCAGGATTAATTAATAAAGCTCAGTAGCGCACGCAGGAACTCCGTAATGTAATTGTAGCTGCTGGAAGAAACGGCCCTGGAGTCGGAGGAGTCTGTGAGCGCGGCACGGGGCTGGGAAGGGAGCCCCTTCACCCCGCACGTCCCTCGTGCCCTGGCCGCCTCTTCCCTTTGCCTTCCAGTTGGGAAGGGGCTGCTGGGCCCCCGGGTGTCCCCAAGGCCTCTGCTACTGACCCCTGCTCCCTGCCCTGCGCTGCCTGCCTGGCTTTGGGGCTCTGGGTGCGTTCACCTTTGGCACGGCCCCGTGGCCCCAAGGGGTGCGGGGTGTCCCCTTCTGCCCCCTTGCAGCTCTCCGAGCTCTCTCCCTGCTGCTCCAAGCAGCTCCATCTCCACCAAACCCCCTTTGTGTCCCCTCAGCCCCATCCTGCATCGTCCCCAGTGCCGGGCTGCTGGCACAGGCTGGTGCCCGGTGCCCGATGCCTGGAGCGAGCGCGGCCGAAACGTCCCCGGGGCAGCTGGGGACGGATCCGTCCCCCCGGGGTGACAGCGCCGAGCCCGGGCGGCGGGGGAGCCCTTTTCTTCTGCTGCCTCCAAACTTTCCCAGCCCCGGCCGCGGCTCTACAAAGAGGCCCTGGCCCCGTGCGCGGGGCCTTCCGCACGGAGGGGTCTCGCCAGCTCCTCTTTATTGAGTCTTCAAGCGCTGGCAGGACACTCCATTAAAAAGCCATTCGCCTTTGTGTCCCCGGGCCCCCAGCCGGCTCCCGCTCATGTGACACTGGCCACAGTTGTAAAACAACAACACAAATAGTTGGCAACTACCGCGGGTTTTTTCAGGCCGGGGTCGGCATGGCAACTGGCCCCAGTCAATCACCGGCCAGGCGGCCGCCGAGGGGTGCGCACCGAGCCCCGAGCCCGACGCCTCTCCTGCACCTCTGCTCCTGCTCGAGGCCACAGCTCGGGCCTTTGCTGCGTGGAGATGGTGCTGCAGGGGGGAAAACCCCAGCTCTTGACCCCAAGCAAGGCTTCCCGCAGCTCAGACCCCCGCCGCGGGGTCCCCGTTGCCGCTGGCAGGGCGCCACGGGGAGAATCCCTCAGCACCCGGCGCGGTGCCAAAGGGGGCGTCCGCCCCCCAAGCTTGGCACGGCGCCGGGGTGGGTGTGGGGGGGGGCATCTGAGTGTCCCCCCCCTGCCTCCTTCCCCTTACACCTGGCAGCGAGCCGAGGGGCATCTGAGTCCCTCTGCCCGTGGCGCCGTGCCCAGTGGATCAGAACGCGGCGCCTCGTCCCCGCGCGTGGCCCCGTGCCAGCTCCCAGCAGCGGTGTCGGCCCCCTCGCCTCTGGCACGAGGATGCAGGGCCGGCAGGAGGCTCGGCGCTCCCCAGGACTCTTTGCAGGCGGTGTGAGCCCTGAGTTCTTGCCCGGAGGAAGGAGGTGGCACGGCCGGGAAGGTGCTGGGCTGGCCCATTTCGGGAGCCCTACAGCCTGCTCCTCCCACCCCCAGTCCCTGGTGGGTCTGTGGGACCGGTTGGTTCCCCGCTCCTCTGCTGGGCTTTGGAGCACGTCAGCGCTGCTGCCTTTCCCAGCTCTGCTTTAGGACCTGTTTGCCTCTTCCCTTGCATCCCAAAGCTTCCCTGAGGCCTGCCAGGCACCGGCGTGGACGTGGCTGACCCCAGAGCCGTGCCTGCAGCAGCTCGCTCGCCTGCGCCCTCACCGCCTCTGCAGGTAGCTCCCAAGGCTTCCTCAGCCCCGTGCCGCCGCCGTCACCTCCACATCGCGTGAGGCTCCCCAGCTGCCTTGAGTAACTCCTGAAGGGGAGGAATGTTCAAAACCCGCCCGTGTAGTGAGCTGGCACCACATCCAGCCACCGTCTGCTCTGTGCCAGAGCTGAGCAAAGCGTCGGCGCGGGCGGCAGCTCCATCCCATGTGCCAGCGCTGCTTGCACTGCACGGGAGCTGCTGGCCCAGGCACGGGAGGAGTGATGCCGTCTCCTTTGCCTCTTTGCATCTTCACCCCTTTCTGTCTTGGTTCTCTCATTCATTTGTTCTTAATTATTCGTTAATTTCCTCCCCTCCTTCCTCAATTTGTTCTCTCGGTTGTTTGTTCTCTCGTTTGTTTTTTTTCTTCCTTTTCCTTCTGTTGTTTGCTGCTCGATTTCCTTCCTTCATTCCTCTCCCACTTAGCTGTTCTTTCACTCATTCCTTCTTTTTTTTTTCCCGTGTTCCCTCTCCCCTCCCCTGGGCATTCTCAGTCTCGGTGGCTTTTTCCTCGTGCCGTTCCCCATCCCAGGTGCGTGCCTTCCCTTCGCAGCCTCTTGGCTCATCACTCCCAGACCCGGTGCTCGGTGCCATCCCTTGAGCTTCCAGCCTGCAGGGTGACCACGGTGAGTGACACCCGACGGGGACAGCAGGGACGGAAAATCCCTCGCACCCTGCCCACGGAGGCTCATGGACAGGCCACCAGCACCCTCCTGCACCCACGCCTGCCCCCGTGGCACCCCTTCCCCTGCCCCACCGCCTCTCCCCGCACGCTGCCAGCTCGTGCAGCAGCTCCAGCGCCTCGGCAGGCGTTGGGGCCGTGCCCGTGCACATCTTTGCTCGCGTGTCTCGCCGTGCCATGTGCTTTCCCATGCAGTAAATTACCGCCCGCCTTCGGCCCACCTCCCGCCCCCCTCCCCGGTACCCAGGCCCACTGAAGTGCTGTCACATAGTAGCTGGGTGAACTCGGATCCAAAGGTTAATATCAAAATCTGGAGCGGATTACCTAAAAATTACTTACAACACCATTAAAATTCTGAACTCTTTTTGTTGTGGCTGTAAATTAATTTAAAATGTCAGTTTTTTTGAGAAATCCAATAAGAAATTGAGCCAACGGAGCAATCTGTAAACTGTCTGGCACAGAGGAAAGTGTGTCTTTTCAATCGACAAGAAAAAATATGGGGCTTAACTGGAACCATATGGCAGCGCACTTGAGAGAAATCTGCTGGAGAGGAGGGAGGGAGGGAGAGAGGGGGAGCCCGGGCGGGCAGAGCCGCGGCTGCCGGGAGGGGAGCGGGCGCCCGGAGGGGCCCTGGGCAGGTGCACGGAGGTGGCCGGGTGGCACCGGGGTGGCCCAGGGCCAGGGGACATCCCGGGAGGCCTCCTTGAGCCCCTCGCCACGTGGCATCCTGCACGGAGCCTGCAGGAGGGGTCCCCGGGTCCCGGCACCGTGTGCGGTGTTGGGGACGGTGCCGGGCTCAGCAGGGAGGGCGCAGGAAGGTGGCGGGGTGGCAGCGGGTTTGCTTCCCCTTGGTGGCCCTCGTCCTGCCACCCAGCCCCTCCTGGCGACCCCTCCTGGTGGCAGGGCCCTTGGGTGGCTTCCCAGCCCCGACCCCAAGGGAAGGTGGGTGCCGGGGGGCTGGCGGGGCCGGGTTGTGAGGCTGTGGCCCCTGCCCCAGCCCCCTCTGTGCTGGCTCGCAGCCCCGCAGCATTCCTGGTGCTGGTGAGAAACCCGGCTTCCCCTCCGTGCCTCCTGCCTGCCGACATGTGTTACCCATTAGGCCTTAATTTCAGAAGATTTACAACACATTAAGTAATTTGTAGGTTATTTCAACTTTAATCTGCTGAAGTCGAGAAAATCAAAATTAAATTCAAAACACACGGATCTTCAAAGTAGCGGGATTGGGGACGGGAGGGGGTTGTTTACCAGCCCTCGCTCCTCTCCTCTCCCATGCCACTGCCGCGGCGTCTCCCGGCCCCTGCTGGGACACGGCCCTTGTGCCACCTTGCTGGCAGCAGGCCCCAGGTGGGGCTCAGCCACCTCCTGGTTCTGGCAGAGGAGCACCAGCGGTGCCGGGAGGATCCTTTTGGAGCTCCTCGGGCTCAGAGGGGGCCGTGGGGTTGCCTGTGCCGGCCACCTGCATGGCACGGGCTGGGAAGCGCCGTGGTGCGCGGTGGCAGAGCCTCTCTCGTCTCCTGCACCCACAGGGCAAGGGCACGCGTGGCTCTGTCCCTCCCCACGGTCTCCTTCCACCTACAGCAGGATCAGGGGAGCGCTGTGCATGCTGTGGGTATACATTTGATGGTCTTGGGGGGTTCATCCAGCTCCGTGTGCCCAGTGCCCCCCTGCAGCTCTCCAAACTGCTCCGCCGTTGGGTTCTGCACTGCTCTTCCTTAAGCTCTTGGGGAGGGAGAGGGAAGGAGCTCGATCGCGGAGCTGGGAACCTTTTCTGACAAGCGGAGGCTGTTAGGGCGTTATCTTGGGGCTCAGGAGATCTGAGACCTGTCCCAGCTCCCCGTGCCAAGTTTGCTGTTGATCAAGCAAGGCGCTCGCCCCTTTGTGCCTCGGTTTCCCATCGGCGTGGCGGAGGCGTGGGTGTGAGGAGCAGGGGATGGATGAGTGGGGGTCCTGGCGGCCGGGCCGGCTGTGTCCTGGGGTGGGCTCCCCAGGTGCTCTCCGTGCCTCAGTTCCCCATGTGCGCGGGGTAAATAACAGCTTTTTCCTTCTCCCCGGAGTTTGATGAATGGAAAGTGTGTGTGTCACGGCTCTGCTATTCAGCGCCGATCTCTCCACCCACATCCCAGACGGTTTCCGGGTTCCCAGCCCACCAAATCCCTCAGGCATCTCTTCAGGGGCCCTTTCCTCTTCCAGTTGAGAGCCGCCTTATCCCAGAGCTGGGTGGCGGGGTGCAGCAGACATCCCATTTGGGAGCGATCCAGGGCTGCTGAAAGGACGGGCGTGCTGACGAGTTGCTTTTTGTGCGTCCCTGCCTTGCAAGGGTGCTCAGCCCGGAGCTGACTCTCCTGCCTCCACTGTCTGCGAGCCAGATCCTCTGGAAGTCGGCTTTATCAGGAAATGTGTCACCGAGTTACACGGAGGGCCACGAGCCCTTCTGAGGGCGATGTCCCCGCTTCTGCTCCGGCGAGGAATCTGGAGGTGCAGGAAGTCCTCGAGCACGTTGCGCCTCATCTGCATCTGTAGGTTTTCCTGCTTCAGGCCTGAATACCTGGCTCTGTCCATCTCCCGTTCTTGCCTGCGCTGGGAAATTTTTATCAGTCCCATCGTAGATTTGTATTTTCTCTGAGATTGCTTCGCACGCCTTACGCAGCTGCTCTGACCTGTTTGAGGGGTAGATATGGATGCAGATGTGGAGAACAACTCCTGGATTTTACACAGACCACTGGGCAGCCACCAGAGTAGTAACTTGCAGTCCCTTTTGGCCTGGGTTGGTTTTAAACCAGATGTCAAAGCATGTGTGATTTAAAGCAGAAATTGTTTTCCTAGTCTCTGCAGAGTTCATCTCCTGGGTCTTCTCTTCGCGAGGAAGAAAGGAAAGGATTTGTGTAAAGCAGTTGTTTGCTAACCTTTATGAAAAGTCTTGTGTAGAAAAGGTAAAAATTAATTTCGATATGTATTAGCTGGTCAAGCTAAACCCGAGAGAGTTCCTCAGATTCGCACTAATAAGCTAAAACATGTTAAAGCTCCAACCTGCCTTATCAGCGCGAAGTATATCTCTGTTGGAGTGGATGGCAGAACTCCAGTGACTTCATTAAACCCCCAATTTCTCTTCAGGGTTTTGGTGGTGTCAGGCATCTGCCTTCTTTTGCTGCAGACCCATCCCAAGACCCTGAAGGCTCAGTGGGACACGTGGTGTGCACAGATCTGTGCCTGTGTCCTGCTGGGGAGTGGGTGGTGTTGGAAGAACCCCGAGTTACTGGAGATGAGCAGGACATTTGAGGATCTCCTGGTGGAGGGAGGTGCCGTGGGAGACGAGCTCTCCTCTGGCAGTCCCGATGCCATTTGGTTCCCACCTAGCGCCCTTGATCCCCTTGAGAAGATCAGTGAAAGTTCAGGCTTCGTGCGAGGCGAGTGAGCGTCAGTGCTTTCTTGGAGCGAAAGGGGAAATCGAGGCACAGGAAAAGTTAAATGAATAATTTACAGGTGTTGGGGAGCCTGTGGCGGAGCAGGGAGTGGTGCTGGAGCAGCCGCCTCTCAGCCCTGTGCTCTGACTTCCAGATCAAACGTTCCCAGACTGCCTTCAGTGGATGGGAGGCAGCCGAACAGAGAGTTGGCCTGATTGATGCCCTTTCTGCTCATAATCACAGAATCTCCCTGTGGCAATTCCAGCAATTGCTTACGTGGGAGGTAATGGCAGGAAAATACTCACAGTAGGATTTGTATGTGCTTTGTGTTTGCCTAAACCTGATCTCCCTGAAGTCCCAGAAGCGGGGCTCGCCTCCTCGGTGCCACCAGCACTGACCCCAGCGCCGGGCACTCGGGCGAACTGGTGTCGCCTTCTTGCTTCGAGTGCAGGTGGTAGCTGGGGAGAGGAGGAGGAACCGGCCACGTGCGAGTAGTCAGCTCTCCGTCAGGTGGTTTCCTAGGACGAGTGTCAAGAAAATCCACTGGGAACCTCTGCTTCTAGACCCTGTGGCCCCTTGGGATGCGCCCCGGCTGCTCAGCCCACACTACCCCAGCCAGCTGCCACCTAGATGAGGCCTTGCTGATTTTCTGTGCCCTTTCCCATCTTCTCCCTCTTGCTCGTTTCTGTGCTTTGTGCTCACCGGTGGGCAAAGAGGTGGTGCCCGCTGTGCGCAGCGCGTGCGCTTGGTGTGCTCAGGGTACAGCCGAGGCAAAGGCAGGTCGTTGGGTTAAGGGCACACGGGAAAGGTTGGGCGTGCTCTGCCCCGGTCCGATGGCGTTTGGTTCGGTGTCTTTGGATCAAAACCACTTCCCGGTTGAAGTGCTGACTTAGAACGAGATCTTGGAGCTGCAGACGTGGCCCAGAAATGCTGAGCTGGGCAGCGGCGAGGTCCCAGCGAGGCGCATCTCCCGCGGGCACCTCTCCGGGAAGGCACAAGGCAGCACGGAGACACGGAGAGAGGGTTGACACCAGCAAATCCCCGGGTGGCTGGGGGACACGGGAGCACCTGGCCCAGGAGGGGGGCACAAAAAGCTGCCCAAAAGTGCCTGGTGTGCCGGGGGGGCTGCCCGTACAGCAGGAAGGGCCCCGGCGCAGCGGTGCGTGCCAGGCAGGTATCTGGCTGCCCTGCTTCTCCTTGGTGCCTGCGAGTCTCCGAGTCCTGGTTCACAGCTCCCTGCAAGCCAGGGATGGAGGAGATCCTATGAAAATGATGATATGTGACAATCAGTCACAGCAATTAGTGTTTTGGTTAACAGGCCTTTTTTGTTTTCTCTCACCCAGACAGAATGTCACAAATAAATCCTCGCCTGCATTTGCATATTAATTGGATCGGAGACGTCAAGCATCTTTCATTAAAGAAAATGATCTGCATATTTGGAGACATAAAATAGTTATTTTGATGGGTTTTTTTCATAAGATCAGGGGGTGGGGGAGGAAGGTGATGGGAGCAGTGGAAATTGAGGTAGAGTGAAGGCAGAGAAAGCAGCTTCTGCGGTTAACCCCGTGTGGCCCAGAGCTAGCTGGTGCCCAAAGCGACAGCAGCGATATAAATAAATAAATGTCGGGGCTCCCAGCAGCTCGCAGAGCGTCGTCCCCTCCGCAGTGGGGCCGTGGGGATGGTGGGTAGCCACAAACACGCTTCCATAACGCCTTTCCTCGCCAACTCTCCCCAGCCTCGCAGCTGGGTGGTTGCAGGGCTCTCCTCAGCTCTTTCCTTTCGCAAGCGCACCTCGGCCTCGTGGCACCTCGGCACCATGGGGTCTCCGTGCTGTGGGTGCTGTCGGTGCCCTAAGGATGTGGCAGCCCCAGGGTGCCACAGCTCGCCTTGGGGATAGGCACCCTGCCCCTGGGGACCACCAAGGGACATCTTCACGGCCTCGGGCTGGTGTCACCCCGCTGCCGGCTGGCACAGCGGTCACCGGGGTGTCCACCAGCTCCCTGCGATCCTCCAGGGGCTGCTCTTCCCTGCCACGGGCTGGATTTGAGGCAGGGAAAGAACTCCCCCAGCCAGCGCAGGTCGGCGGCGCTGCACCAGGTAGGTAGGAGGCTTCACTCTTGAACTCGTGCATTTCTACCCCAGACGTGGAGTAGTTTTTTCCTTTGTTTTGGCAGCAGCGCAGCCCAACAGCCCAGGGCGGGATGTAAGGAACCTGACCCTCTGCTTTTGAAACCGTCTGGGGAATTTCTGTAGGCAGCATGCAGTGGCTTGAGATGGATTTTGGCCAGGACACTGAGGTTAGCGCTGCGATGGGATCCAAGGGTAGGTGCGCGTGAAACTGCTGGTGTTCGGGCAGGTGAGCAAGTCAACGCTTGTCCGCCGCGCTGCGGTACGGGACCGCGAGCACGCTCCCTGCCTGCTGCGAATTCCAGGTAAAACGGATTGCCCTGAAACCACCGGCAGCGTGGTCTGGGCGGCGGGGGGAGCCGCCTCGTGTCTGCATCCCCTGAGCCCCCTCCTGCCCTCGCAGCACCGAGACCTCCCCAGGTCCGTTTCCCTGCTACATCCCCCGAGGAGGAGCAGCTCCACGCCACCGGCTTGGGGCAGGGAGGAGGTGACAAGGGCCAGCCAGGTCTGCAGACGTGGCACGTTGTTTGCAGAACGCCTTGCTTGGTGCTTCCTTGAACACTAACCCGTGGCAGAAATCCCCCTGAGGACGTCTGCTGGGGTCAGCGCTGAGCACTTCCACTGCTGTGCTTCGGAAAAGAGGAGATTTGGTTCAGAAAGCCCACCTGCCTGCTGGGCAGAGCGCCGGGCTTGCTGTAGGGTATCTGGGCTCGAGCAGAGCTCTCCGAGGCCTCGTTGGCTCGGGGCAGTTTCCCCACATGGCAGACACAGCTCCCGCGTGAAGCCGAGAGGGCGAGGGCGAAGCAGAGGCTCTGGTTAGACGAGTCCTCCGGAGCCGTCTGCAGCCGGAGCCCGCAGTGCGGGGGTGCCGGGGGAGGCTTAAGGAAATCAGTTGGGAATAGATGCGAGATCGTTTCCCTTATCAGCCCGCCGGGGGCAGGTCTCTGTGGGCGTCTGCAGCAGCTGCCAGGAGCTGGGGAAGTTGGGACATCCCGGGGCGCTCGGGGCTGGCGTGGGGACCCGGGTCCTCTCCTCGGCTCTGCCGCGACCCACCCCACCTCAGAGGCGACTTGGACAGGGCATCGTGAGATGAAATCCTCTCTCCGAGCCTCGGTTTCCCTTTGTTTGGCCCAGTCTCTGCGGGGCAGGGGCTGCTTTGTGCCCGCTGGGTGCAGGGGGGCTCAGAGCCCGCAGCCCTCTTCGGCACGGGATAAAACCTCGTGCCCCGGCTGGCAGGGCTGTGCCTCACACCCCTGCCCTGCCCCGGGTCGCAGGAAAGCCTGCAATTAGGCAGGGTTCCTCTCCTCACCCCACACATCGAGGCCCGTTGCTGCTGTTTTGTTGTTTTTTTTTTTCAGAATGCTGATCCTAGGAAGCCATCAGCATCCAGGGAACTTTATCACACACACTCGAAATAACCCAGAAAGCTGCCAGCCCCATATTAGGGAATGAATCCCCGTCGGAAAGTAAAGCGAAAGCAGAATTTATTGACAGGCTCCTGTGACTGCAGGCGGTTTGCCACCCAGCCCCCACCTTTACCTCCACCCCTCCCCGTGACCAACAACCCCCAGACCCGCTTCTGTCCTGCAGCCTTTATATTTAGCACGTCCGCATCCCTCAGCTCAGCCCCTTGCATTCCCCAGGGGGGGGAAAACCCAAACTGCGGGCAGGGGGTGCGCACGGTGTCCTCCCCCCCTGCCCCACTCTGCAGTGCCCTCCAGCTCGGTACAAACGAGTTAATGGGAAAATGGTCAATGGGACGGGAACCCCACAGCTGCCAGCCTAAAAATCCTCCTCCTGAGCTCCGACCGCGGCAGGATTTGGCACAGCGAGGTGGGTCGGTGAGCTGCTTGGAGCAGGAGGGGAGCAGCGCTGAGCCCCTTGGCCCCACCAAGGATGGGGCTACTTGAGTTGTTCACGTTAATCCCCAGTGGCTGAGTTTCCCCGTTTGTAGCTCTGTGCCCTTGCTGCAGCCTCCAAACACCTTTTGGAGATCCCTGGAGAGGTTCCTGGTGTTTCTGGAGCATCTGCACGAGTGCGAAACTCAGCTCAACGCTCGGGGTGCTCAGCCGTGACTCCTAACCAAAGGTTTTCTTTGTGAATTTCGTGAGTGGGGTGCTGCAGGAGTACCCATGGGACAGCACGGCCGTCAGGGTGCGTGGCTGCAGCGGTGCCAAATGTCCTGCACTGCGCCCGGACAGGACACCGGCACGGGGAGGTTTTTCCCTCGCAGTTCCCTCCAGAGGCAGGGGACCCCCAGCCCGCACCGTGCCAAGCCCACCAAGGCCAAACGTCCTCCTGGGGGGCTCAGGAGGCCGGGGGGAAGGCAGCAGGAGGGCGGCGGGGGCTGCAGCGGGGCCGGGGAGCTGGGGAGGGAGGCGAGGTGTGGGGGGAGCCGCGGCTCCGAGCGGGGCTCCTGTGGTGTGCGGACAGGAGCTCCGGATCGTCTCCCCTCAGCGCCTGCTGTCCTTTAGCAGTCGGCCGGCACCATCAATCACACCCAGACACCATCAGGAAATGATTCCCAATCAATTATAATTGCTCTTCACCTACTTCCTGTATAAATCACCGATGTTTTACTGCAGATGCCAATGAAACAGGGGAGCGAGAGTCTCTTCCCTCAACTTTCTGCGTGCGCCGGGCCCACCCACCGCGTTCCTCGGGATGGCCCTGCCAGGCTGCGGAACAGCAGGTGATTGGGATGTGAAAGCACTGGCAGGTTTTATTGCTCCTCCGAGCGAGGACGGAGGGGAGGAGGCGGCGGCTGCGAGCTCTCCGCGTCCCCGGGATCCGTCGGCAGGTGGGGAGAGGGGCCGCAAGGCAGAGCTCCCTGCTCAGGCCCCCAATCCTGCTGGAGCAGGTCCCAAGGGAGCTAATTTCCCAAGGGGATCCCTGCTGGAATTGGCCATGCCGGTGTCCTCACTTTTTTTGTTGGTTCTTTTCCTCCTGCCTCTCTTTAATGGCTCCTTGTCCTTCGCCTCCCCCGCGCTTGTTTGCCGTTCAGGGAGAGGCGCCGCGGCGCCCGGAGCTGGGTTTGAACCCGGGCACGAGCCCTGGGTCGGGCAGCAGAGACCAAACTCCGCTCAAATTCAGGGTATCAAAACCTCACGAGCTCTTCTGAATGGGATGGGCCATCTTTGGGGAGGTTCAAGGCTGAAATACCCCCTGGGGTATCTCAAAACACCCAAATTCAGCGCCGAAAAACTGCACTTGGATGGAGAGGGGCAGGGAGCCAGGGAAGGAGAGCTGCTGGGGCAGCACGGATGGAGAGGAGGGGAGCGAGGGGGGCTCAGACTGGGGGCAAGGACGTGGACGTGGGTGTGCGTGGACGTGGGCACGGAGGGCTGGGGGAGCCCGGCCGGGATCGAGCGTGCCGGGGCGGGTGCGGGCGAGCGACGGCAGCGACTTGCAGGCAGCTGATGATTTTATGGAGTCCTCAGAAGTCCAAAGTTATGTGTGTTTGTTAAGCGCCGTAACGCCGAGTTTATTTAATGTGGTTTTAACTGCCGCACGCTTTTATAAATCAAAATAATTAAAAATAATAAATTTGAAGGTTAAACAACAGCCTGCGCCGTGGCAAAGAGGAGAGAGCGTGGCTGCGGGCTGGGGCTGCGGGGAGGGAGTCGGGGGCTCCGCCGGCTGCCTGCAGTGGGGCCGCGGCGGGTTGCAGCCCGGAGCAGCGAGGAAAGGCAAGGCCAAAGTCCAGGCTGCGGCACGGCTCCGGCTTTTCACACCCCGTCCTGGCCAGCACGAGGAAAAGCCCTTCCGAGGGGCAGTGCAGATCTCCCATCTCCCTTTCTCTGGTTAAAAACACCTCCAGACTCCCGGCTTTGCCGGCCTCCTGATAGGATTTTCCGGCCGTCGATGCTCTTCTTGTTGCAGGGCATTTCTATCGATGCCACGTCTCAGCCTGCGTTATTTATGTGCAGCTCTCGAGGCTGTCCCGGGATTTGGGGCAGCCGGACCCGACCCGGCCTCGCGCCCCGACACCGGGCACCGAGAGGGACCCCCGTGGCATGGGCACCGTGCTGGGGACCCGGGGGCTGGCAGCAGCCCCCCCTGCTCGTTCCAGCTCACAAAGGGCACCCGGAGGCGCCTGGGCCGGGGCCGTGGAAGGTGCTGGAGAGCGTGTGTGTCTCTTTAAATGCTCTTTGTGTCAGCGTGATAAGGAATTTGATGGCTTTATCAGAAATACCAAAGCTTTATTTAGCAGGGTGAGGCGAGCGCCACTCGGCTCCACACAATCTGCTGATAAATTGGAGGAAAAAAAAAAAAAAAAAAAAAAAAAAGAGGGAGCGGGGGGAGGAAAGTCTAAACTTTCCCTGATTGCACGTGGGAATGGCCCAGCTCCGGGCACCTTCCCTGCAGCCAGGCGGCGAGGCTGGGGTTGTGCGGGTGTCCTTGCTCAAGACCAGAGCTCTTGTGGGGGATGCAGGCAGCTCGTTTTCCCTCTTCCCATTTCCCATCCCATCTTCTGGTGTCCCTGCTGTCACCCAGCCATCTCCTGCATCCTCCCTTTGGCCAACAGCTGGCACACCACACGTGCCTTGGGATGTTGAGGCCCTGGGATTCCTTCCCCATCCCTCCATCCAAGGCAAGGCTGAGCAAGGAGCCTGGGGTGGATGGCCCCATCCTGGTGGCATTGTGTAATGCTCGTGCTGCTTTGCTTCCCGAAGGGCCAAGCCTTCACCTGGAGGTTAAATCCCAGCACTGGGGCTCCATCCCCGTGGGCTCCAGCCCCAGCTCTTCCAGCAGCTCCCTTGTGGATGTCTGCTGCCTTCTCCTTGCCCCTGTCAAGGGCTCCAGAGCAGCAGCCGGGCTCACAGTGGAGCAAGGAGCAGCGTGCGGGGTCTGCCCATGGCCACGGATCCACCGAGGTGAGGGATGTGCACGGCCGTGCCGAACCAAGGCTGCCCCATCCTGCAGCACGCAGAGAGGAGGCAGAGCCAGGCCCAGCGTTTCTCCTGCTCCGTGGTTATCATCAGCACATGACATCCATTATAGATCGTTACCGTGTCTCGTTGTTCATCGCGTGCCTGCGAGCAGGCCACACACATTGGGACAATTCGGGGCCCTTCCTGATCTCGTGCCTCCACACCTTTTCTTTCCATCCTTCTGTTCATTCTTACTCCTCCTCTTTCCTTTCTCTCTTTCTTTTGATTCCTCCTCTCCCCTCGGCTTGCACGCACGCACACACACAGGCGCACACACACAGGGCCCGTTCACAGTTGGATCATCTGTTCTTGGCTCTCGCCCACATCTCTTTTTGATGTGGTTTCTGGAGGGTTTGGACCAAGTCCCCCATTTCTCTCTCTGTCATCAGGAAGCCTGCTGCAGCCTCTGATTCCAGCCGGATCTCGTTAACTCTCTCTTAGGAAACCTTGCCACCTACCAGAGCAAGCCCGAGCTGTAAGCCTGGCTGGAGAGGGGGGAGAGGGCTGGAGCTGCCCCAGGTTACAGCCCCGTGTGAAGCACTTTCAGGTGCAAAGCACTTTCAGCCGTGCTCCCAGCCCAGGGCATCTTTTGGCTTGCTCCAAGCCCTGTTTGGTGTATTTCTGGCCCTGTAGCCCACTTGTCTGAGCAGCACAGAGGGCGCCGCGGTCCCCAGGCAGCGCAGTTTGGGTCCCGCAGGCACTTTGTTCTCCTTGGAAGGCAGCACGGAGATGCCGTGGTTGTGCCCGCGTGAGGGTGAGCGGGCGCATTTCGAAGAGGCTTAGCAGCAATTAGGTTTTAAATGACCCCTCTTCTCCGGGAGGTTTTTCAGATCCCAAATCACTTTTGGGAAGAGAGGCTTTGCTGAGTGCTCCGTGTCTGATCTCCGCGGCGGCTGCAGCGCAGCTGGCTGCGCTCAGCAGTGCGTTGGAGTCCCCTGGGGGCTGCTGCTAATAGTTGTGCTTTCAGCACGGAGCCAGTGGATGGGACAGGGGACAGAGGCAGGGACGCAGCCCTCCCCGCTCAGCACCCTTCCTGCCACTTGGCTCCTCTCCGGTCCCGTTAAGGCGGTGCCAAAGCTTTGGCCAGCCTCAGTCCAGAGCAAACATTTTCAGGCAGGTCAGTTCCAGGGCCGGGGATGGGGTTTGGAAGGAAAGACCCGGGAGAGGGTTTGCTGTGATAAAACGGGGAGGGAGGCGAGAGTTAGATTGCTTTGGGCATGGGTAATGGGGCATGGAGACCTCGCTGACTCAGCCGGCGCTGCGAACTGTCCCGGTCACTCGAGCAGCGGCCGCTTGGCCTCGTGTCTGAAACCAGCCCATCATCTCGGGTGGCTCCCCGGCAGGCTGGTGGCCCTGCCACAAAGCATCTGCCAGGGCAGCGCTGAGCAGCCCGTGCTGGCCGGGAGCTGGGACCCGAGGGGCTCAGACCCCCGGCTGCCCACACAGCTCAGCATCGAGCCAGGGAGGGTGCTCCTCGGGGCTGCCCAGAGCCACTCCAGGCACGCAGCCCCTGGGCAAACTTTGTATTCACTGCTGCCTGGGATCCTGGACCAAATGTGCTCCTTCCTAAAGGAAAATGGGAACAGAACGGGGAACAGAATGGGGAGCAGAATGGGGAACAGCCTCGGGCTCCCCGGCCGTGGGGCTGGGGTGCTGGGACGGCAGAGCTCCTCCCCGAAGCCGGCTAATAGAAATCAGTCCTGATTAGGATTAGTCCAGCCAGCACTGAGCTGGCAGGCTGATAATCTAATAAAAATTCCCAGGATTGGTTTACTCCGGGGAGGATTTGCGCTGGACGCGGGAGGAGCAGGATTAGCCCAGCTGTGCGCGGGGAGGGAGGGCGGGCGCGGGTGGGCAGGGAGGCTGCCGAGAGGGTGGGGGCAGGCAGACAGACAGCAGGAGTAAGTGGAAGTGACAGGGTCAGAGCAGGCCTTTGTCCTGCAGCCTGATTAGAGAGTCTGCCCCCAGTTTCTTACACTTTGGGATGTTGTCGAACAAACCGGAGCTTAAATCTGTCAGAGCGCGGCAGAGATTGGAGTTGACGTCCCGGGAACATATTCCTTGCTGTGCAGAAATCCAGGCCCTGCTGGGAAAAGGGAAAACGCCCGGCCCAGGCCCCTCGGAGCTGCAGGAGGAGATGCTGCTCCTGCGGGCAGCGTTGGGCAGCCCGACCCGTGCAGACGCCGAGGAGCACACGTTGCAGCCTTGCCCTGATTTTGGCAGCTCCGCACCCCCCCTGGAGTCCCCCGGGGAGCTGCTGGGGGGCCTGGTGCAGTGCAGGGCACGGGGAGCACCCGTCAAAGTCAGGGTAGCTCTGAAACGTGTGTGCCCGGTTCTGTGATTCTGAAGCAAAAACAGGGAGGGGAGAGAAGAAGAAGGAGTCAGAAGTTTTCAGCCAGAGGCTGCACGAGACAATAGGTGGATTTTTCCCAGCTGTGTTCTAGGGCACGGTCTAAAGGTGTCCTGGCAGCCTGCTCTGGCGTCCTCGGCTGTGGTGCTCAGTGCAGGGAGGAGAGGAAAGAGCTCCACAGTCTGCTCGACTCATCCTTTAGCTCCCTCTGACTCCCTTCTCCTCCCCTTCGGTTCATCCAGGCTGCCTCTTCTGTTCCTTGCCTGGGAAGTCCATCGCGAAACGCCAGCCTCTTTGAACTCATCCCATCCCCGTGGGGACGCGGCGGTCGGAGGAGGACCTTGTTCCTCGTGGGGAGTCCTGCCTGGAGCAGGGGAACCAGGACAGGCACCCCCGGTGTTGAGGGGCACGAGGCAGGGGCTGCCCAGGATGCAGACCCCCCCCGAGCCTGAACTCTGCAGGGAAATTAGGGAAATGCCCTCACGGCTCTGGAGGTTGCAGGTTGTGCCAGTTGGGTTTTTTTTTTCCCTTTAACAGCCGCAGCTGCCGTGGCTGGGTTGGAGCCTTTCCATCTGAGGGCCTCTGTCCGTGGGCCAGCATCCGAAAAGCTGCAGAGTCTGGTAGCTGCTCGGGTGGTGCCCTCCAGCCATCGGCCCTCACCCCCAAAAAGCAAGCGAGAAAAAGCCTCCGAGATGAGCCCGAGCTAACTAAATAACGAGAGCAGTGTCCTCTCCAGGCTCGGGTAGCTGCATATATGATTGTCAACTTGATGAAATCCCCCCGGATGTAATGAGCTGATTTTCTGCTGTTAATATTGCATCTGCTGATGAAGGATTCGTTAGGATAATGGAACGAAGCTAAAATATAAATGACTCGCTGTCAAGAAGCAGCTTTTGCTTGTGTTCTCCTGACAGTTCCCCGGCCATGGCGAGGGAGTTGTGTGTGCTCCGCACACGTCTGCGAGGTGTGCGCGGTGCTTCGGCCCTGCGTGTGCGGGGACACACGTGTCACAGCGGGCTCCCTGCGAGCCCACAGCCCGGGGAGCCTGGTGCCAGCGTGCCCGGACCCACCGGGGGCCAGGTCTGTGCCCCTGGGGAGCTGCCGACAGCGAGCAGAGGCCAGGGAGGGTCCTTGCTGTGCTGGTCTGGGGCTGCCCCGTGGGCTTGGGGCTGCACTTCACTCCTGCTCCTTCTTTTTGTAGCTGCCCCGTTCCTTTCTCCTGTGTGTTTGTTTGCAGAGCGGCGGTGTTTTCTTTCCAAACAAGAGAAAGCAGCACAAGCGCACTAGGAAGCGAAAGCGCTCCCTGCTCGTAAAGCTTTTCGAAATGCAGAGTATTATTTTCCTTGACAAATGCAAAAAAGGTTTTGAGAAAGGCGCTCGTCTCGCCGCGGAGCCGTAATCTCACACCTGTGCCTGCAACCTCCGGGTCGCTCAGAGCGGGGGGCTCGCTGCTCCGTGCGCCAAATGCCACGGGACCCCCTCCCTCGCCAGGGCTGCGGGTGCTGGACCCTCGCCGTGGGATGTGCAGGGAGGGGAACCCAGGAAAATGTTTCCGAGCATCTTCGGCACCTCGGACTTTCCGTACACTTCCTCAAAGCATTAAGCGAAGCGTAGCGTTGCCAGCCCTTCATTTTACCCTACGCCTAAGGACATTCGGTGTTTTCCCTCCAAGTCTG
The DNA here is from genome assembly GCF_009819795.1 of Aythya fuligula. NCBI lineage: Eukaryota > Metazoa > Chordata > Aves > Anseriformes > Anatidae > Aythya > Aythya fuligula. Next base: position 3,712,463 of record NC_045579.1, read on the forward strand.
TGTTTCTGGACACAGGAGGCCGAATGAGAATCTCAGCTTTCATTATTTGTTTGTGGTTTTTTTTTTTTTTTTTTTTTTTTAATCGCATTTCTAGCTCTTCTGATTACCAAGGAGGAAAAAAAAAAAAAAAAAGAATGAAAACACGAACTGTAATGGCTCAAAAATGAAATTAAAAAAGGCCCTGCTTTCCATTATTATTTTTCAAATCACATTTTTAGCCAATAACGCCAGGGATCGGAGCGGTGATTTTTTTTTTTTTTAATAGCTGGAGCTGACACTGGGGGCTGCGATGCTTCTCCCGAGGTGTGAGGCCGCGACGCCCCGGCCTCGTGCACACCCCGGGAGCGCGCTCGGGCCCCGCCTGGCCCCGCTCCCACTTTTGGGGAGTTCCTCTGGCTGCTCAGGGGCTGCTGGCGAGGAGCAGCTTTAATTGAATCGTTCTTTACAAAAGACCATGCATATAAATGAGGGGGGAGGGAGGGGAGGCACAGGAATACCGCGGTAGAAATTTTGCGTCGGAATATGTTGGGTGGAAAGCAGCGAAATCAAGGGTGTCCGTGGGGGGGTGTAGGCATCCGCCTGGTGCTTTCCCAGCCCTGCTCCTGGAAACACTTCTTCTCTTCTCTCTCTCATCCCAAGCCTGATGTGGAGGAACGTTTCCAACTCAAGTCTGGCTTAAAAAGTCTGGCCGTGCCTCTGGCCGGAGGGGCTGGGTGCAATTATGGCCTGCCCCGGCCCCCAGGAACCCATAAAGAAGCCTCCTTGCATCAGGATTTCCTCTGGCGAGCCAGAAAAAGCAAAGTGGGGACACGCAGCAGGGGATGGGAGGTACCCCCGGTGGGAAGGTGGGGCAGGAGAGGCGGGGAGCCCTTCGTGCCCAGCACAAGCTGTGCAGCCCTGGGCGCGTGGGGGAAGCTGGTGACCAGCAGCAGTTCCTCTGCTGCTTCTCAGCTGTATCACAGCCAGTCCTGGCAACCCCAAGTCACAAGCTGGGCTCCAGAAACGTGAGCTCATCCCAGAAGTTTGGAGACGGAGCAGGGAATGCCCAAGGCTGCGGCGTTCCCGGCCTCGCTCTCCGAACCCTTCGCTGCTTCTGGGCTTCTCTCTGCCTTGGCGAGGGGGCGGAGGCGGGCAGGGAGCTGTGACCAGCGGCCCTCCTGGCATCCCCGAGGCTTTTTGTGCTAGGGGCAGGGAGCCAGACCCCGAGCCAGCCTAGAGCAGCCCTGCTCCCTGCCTCACACCCACTCGGGCTCTGTTCCCAGCCTCGGGAAGCTCTTTTGAGGAATTTGATTGCAAATTTAGGCGCTGCTGGGCTGCGACAGCGCGGTGCTGCCGGAGGGACCTGGCCTCGGGCAGGCTCCACCTGCAGTGAGCATCCTGGGGGAGATCACAGCCCCCCCATGACATTTTTCCCCATTTTTCCCCATTTTTACCCCCATCCAGGTCCCCAAGAGCCCCGCCAGCCCCCGCACCCCTTCCCACAGGCCAGGTCTCCCGGGCCAGCGCCTGGCGCGTATCGGCGTGTTTCTGTGTGTCAGGCTGATTTTTTTCTTTCCTGGGGTCCCCTGCTTCATCATTATCTTAATCACTGTTGTGTTAAGTTTCATGCTTCCTTTGACCTTTATTTTCGGCCTGGTTATGCTGTTTATCTGCCTCTGACACTTGTCCCCTGGTGCTATTGCCAGGGAAACCCAGCGCAGAGGCCTTTCCCTTTTCCCCCCACCCCCTTGTCCCTTTCTGTTCAAATTTTTTTTTTCTTTCCTCCTTTTTCTTTTCTTTTTTTTTTTTTTTTGTCTTTTAACATGGTTTTCCTAAAAAGTTTTTTAATCAATCAAATTCGAGGCAGAAAATAGGCTTGGTCACGCCTGGTCCTTGGGTCGTGTGACACTCACTCAGGGTCCTGACAGCTCCTCAAAAGGGGCGCAGGGGCCGGGGGGGCCGGCAGCGCGTTTCCCCAGGAAAGGCCCCGTTTCCATGGCGCTGCCCCCACCTCCCCACCGCCCCCCGGCCCCGAGCCCTCGGCCCCGCACCCGGGGCGCTGGGAAGCGCTCGTGCCCTTGGGGGGGCCGGCGGGGGCCTGGGCCTGGCTGACAGCTGCCGGGGTTCTTCTCCGCCACCGCAGCTCGCGGGGAGCCAGCGGGAGCGGCGGGCCGTGCCCCAGGGCCCCCGCCGGACCCGCATAATCAGGGGCTTTGCACAAATGCCCCATTTTTCATCCCCGGCTCCGGCGGTTTGCGCCGAGAGGGACGGGAGATCCCGGGCGCCGCGTTCGCCTCGCCAGCCCGCGGTCGCTTCTCCCTCTCGTCCCCCTGCTTCCTTCGCTCCCGTCCTGCCCCGGGACACCCCGTCCCCTTCTGCCGCCTCCAGCCGGGCATCAAAACCCTTCCTTTACCCCTCCTTGCTCCAAAAACTCTCTTCTTGTCCCCAAAACTCTCTTCTCCCACTCCCTCCTGGCCGCCGTTTCCCCTCCAAACCCTCCAGCCCCCCCCTTGCCCTCTCCAGTCCTCCATTTACGCACGGTCTTTCTCTCTCTCTCTCTCTCTGTCTCTTTTTTTGTAATTAATGATTAGTTTTAATTGGTTTGCTTAGGCAGCCTGACAGCAAATTAGCAGGAGCCGGCCCAAGGCTGCCGAGTGCCAGGTTTGGGGACTGCAAGCAGGTGTGGGGCAGGAGGTGAGGTGGGCTCCACACATCACACCCAGGGCTGGCGGTGCCGGGAGCACGGCGGTGACACTCGGGGCTGCCGTGTCCTGTCCCTCTGGATCCAGAGGTGGCCAAAGGCAACAAGAGCAACAAGCTGCGGGGTTTCCTCCAGGATGGGGTTGGCTTTGGGATAGGGTTTCCTCCAGGATGGGGTTCCTCCAGGATGGGGTTCCTCCAGCATGGTCTCCGTGCCTTTCCACCGCCCCGTGCACCCGTTCTCCTCTTCTTTTTTGCATCGTCTCTGTTGGGATGCGTTGGGCTCTGCTCAACAGGTGTGGGAAGAGGGCAGCGGGGGGCAGCGATGGGTTCCCCCATGCCTGGGGAGCCACCAAGCAGGCGGCTTCACCCCGTGCTAAAGGCAGGTAACGGGGAGGGGTGGGAAGGCAAAGGGGGGGCTTTGCTCTTTTCTTCCTTCGCCGTGATTTCCCTTTGCTTTGCTTTTCTTTTCTTTGCCTTTTTTATAGCTCCCATTTTTCTTCTTTATGAGAGGCGAACGGCAGGGTTCTCCCAGGGCTGGGAAGAGCGCTCGGTCCCAGGCTGCTCCCAGCCAGATGGAGGGGAAGGAAAGGGAAGGGAAGGGAAGGGAAAGGGGGGCAGCGGGCCCGTAACGCTGGGGGAGAGCTGCGGTGAACGAGGACTGGGATGGAGCCCGGGGCGGTTGGCGAGTTTGGGAGCAGCAGGCAGACCCTGACCTATTTGGGATGCCCACTGCCCTCATCTTCAGCCCAAAACTTTGCTGGCAGCCCCAACTGGATGGATGCAGGGGCCACCATGGGGACGTTCCTGTGCTCTGCTGTGCCCCCGAGGGAGGCTGTGAGCTCCTCCCAGCATCCGTGCCCAGCCAGTGCCCACGCTGGCACAGCCCTGCTTGGTGCTCAGCTGCAAGCGTAAGGCCAGGAGTTGTGTTGGGACAGCCCGGCCCCTTCCCCAAACACCCCCGTGTGTGAAGCTCACCCCGGTGGAGGTGCTGGTGGTGCCCGCAGGGACTGGTGCTCGTGGCCCCCCTGCCTTGGGGGCCGGTCCCAGGGCTCGCTCCTGCCCTGGCCGTGTCAGGACGTGCTGCTCTGCACACCCATGCCCGGGTGTCGCTCCCCAGCCCTGGTGTGGCCCTGAAGAGGCCCTCACGTGGCTTTGGCAAGGCTTTGGGCCTCAGCTGAGCTTTGGGCTTCTCCAGAGCAAGGCGAGGGATGTGTCTGACTCCGCCGGGAGAGGGACAGAGGGTGCAGAGCACCTGCTAGGAGAGGCTTGGGGTCTCCCGGCTCATTTCACTCCTGTGTGATCTTGGCTTATCTCCACAGCTGCCGTCCCTGCAGTGGCAGAAGATGCATTTTGAAATGCTGCAAAGCCTCCATGTGCAGAGTGCTTGGCAAGTCGGCTTTCCTGTCCCTTCCCACCCCTTGACCCTGTCCCTCAGGGAACAGCTTTAGGACCTTCCACTCCCCGCTAGCTGCCTGCACTTGGCTGCACTCCTGTGAGCCAGAAGGGCTCGAGGAGCTGGCGTGAGCCAACATAGACCAGGACAGATGCAGCAGAGCCTGGCGATGAGCCCAGCTCCGTGCCATCCCTCTGTCACCCAGGTGTTGGGTGGTGCCAAGGGGCGAGCCCTGCTCGCTCTCTGCCAGGTGAGGCTCGGGCCGGGCTTTGCCACAGCTCCTGCTAACGGGGCGGCACTCGGCGGAGCTCAAGGCCTGAGGAGCTCATCCTGCACGGCGTTTGCTGAGCTTAGTGCCAGTATGAGCCTGATGAGGACAGTTTTTATACTCGGTAGTGCCACTGGTGCCACTGGTTCAGAGGGAAACTGAGTCAGGGCGCACTCAGAGCACCGGCATCACCCCGCCCGGCGCGCTGGCACATCCCTTGGTGCCAAATCCGAGCGAGGGCAGCAGAAAGCAGCTCTGCCCCCTGCCCTGCCCCACTCCCAGCTCGGCCTTCAGCCTTCCTCTCCTCTTCCTCCCCAGCGCCCGCGGCCGAGCCGGCTCCTTTAAGGCGGGCGCGCGGGGGAATTGCACGGTGCCAGCCTGCGCTGCGAGCGCCGCTCCTGCTTCCCCCCCGGAAAGTTTCCTGCCCAATTGTTATGTGCGATCCGATCTGAAAGTTGCTCTCTAAGCTTCTTGTCACATTTTGACTTAATGAAGTGCAACTGGAGTGGGAATTGGGGTTCATCACGCCAGTCTCACTGCGCTCCCTTGTTGTCAGAAAACAGGGGCGGTTGGGGACCGTAATGCAACGCTGCAAGTCGTTATCATTCCGGTCAGTCTGTTTAACACAAAATTAAACAAAGAACTAATTAGTGCCTCATGAATTAATAAATGCGCAGTTGCCGGGTAGGAAGGGGAGGAAAGAAAAAAGGTTGTTGAAGGAAAGATACTGAAAAAGTCGAATTAGGATGTTGTGTCAAGGGGAAAAGAAGAGAAAAAAAAAAAAAAAGAAAAAGGAGCCCACTTTGGCAAAGAGTTTGGATCCGTTGGTTTCCCTGGAATAAGCTCCCTCCTCCTCCTGCTCCTCCTGCGTCCTGCTCGGCCGCTCCACGGCAGCTGCACTGAGGCGGGCACGGGGCTGAGCGAGGTCTGGATTTCTTCATGGTGCTCCCAAGGAGCTGGAGCTGGGCTCGGCGGCCAGTGGCCAGCTGTAAATATTTACCCCAAGAGCTCGGGGCCGAGGTGCGGGCTGGGAACCCTTCCCTGGGCACGGGGAGGCTGCGGGGACGGGGATGGCGAGCGGCTCCTTTCCATCCCAGCACCGGGAAGCCCATTTTTTTTGGCGGAGAGGGGGACGTGTGGGGTTTGTCCCCTTCCAGCTCAGGAGGGAGCCGCGGGGTCTCCGTGGCTCGGGGGGAGCCGGAGCAGGTGTCGGGGAGGAGGCGAGGAGGCAGGGGCAGCGGTGGCAGCGCGCTGCTGGATGTCCTGCAGAATTCGAGATTGTCCCCGGGGCAGCGTGTAATCGGGGATTAGCGATGCCCCGCGGTGCTCCCCCAGCCCTGCACCTCACCAACGTGGGGGGGAGAGCGCGGGGCAGCCGGGGCCTTGCACCCACACCGTGTGTGTGCCCACCCGTGGGTGCCGCGCCGTGCCGCGCCGTGCTGCGAGCAAGAGGGCTCTGCTCTGGCGCATTGTCAGGCTGGGAAGCAGGCAGAGCTGGGGGAGGGAAGAGTCCATCCTTAAGAGGACATGTCAAGTACAATTAGCGTTATCTGTCTAAATATGTACTGGGAACACAGAATACAAGAGGAGGCCTGGCTGGCTTTAATGGAGACATATGCAAGGTCATATTGCCTCATACAATCCCCCAATCTGATTTGGGGATTACACATTCTAAGTAAATTGGCGTTATTCCTCTTGCATCATTGATAAGCTGCGGCCGAAAGAAGGGGAGTAAAAAAAAAAAAAAAAGGAAAAAAAAAAAAAACAACAATTAAAAACTCCAACCCAAGAATTGACCGTGCACAGGGGTGAGGGAGCACAGCCAGGGAGGAGCTGGGGAAAGGGGGGAGAAAAGGGAGAGAGCAAAAAGGAGCACAACGGGATGGAAAGAGCAAGCAGGAGAGAACAAAAGGAAGAGAAAGGTGGCAAGGACGGAGGGTGCCCGGCCGGGAGAAGGATCCCGAGCCGGGGAGCTGCGAGTCCTGCCCTCAGCATACCCAGCCCTGGGGTTTGAGCAGGAGGCAGCTGGTTGTGCATCTTCAAAACCTCGGGGGCTGCCTCTGCTCCACGTCCATGCGCCCGCCGGGGCCGTGCCAGCAGCTCCTGCCCGCCCTGGGTCCCGGCCAGCACCCCGCAGCTATCTTGGGCGCAGCGCGCTGGCACCGGGCAGCAAGGTCCCTCGGGACAGGGGCAGGCAGCGGGGCAGCACAGAGCTCCCCCAGCCACCTCCCCGTCACTTCCACCCTCTGCGGGTGTCCCCGGGGGGCTGAGCGGGTCACACACCGCGCCGGAGCCAGGGCTCCTGGGTGCACGGCTCCTTGTGCCTGACCTCAGGCTGGTTTTTCATTTCGCTGCCACGTCGCGGGCACTTGTGACAGCTGTTTGGGCAGCCTGGCACTGCAGAGACAGCGGGGCAGGGCCGGGAGCCCTCAGCACACGGCGTGAAGCCCCCCCTGCTCCCTGCCACCTTCCCTGGGAGAGGGAAGTCCCTGGCTGGCTGCTGTGGCACCGTCCTCCCCCGGGGCGAGCTCTCCTCCCACCCTGCTGTGCAGGATAACCCCCTCCGGAAGTCTCACGGCACGGCTTTTATGCTCTGTCACATTTTTGGAACATATGGTTTTAAATAATTCAATTTACTTTTCATGTGTTTTGCTGCGACTTTTTTTTTTTTTTTTTTTCTTTTCCCCTGTCCCTTTTTCTCTTCCCTCCTCGCTCTCCGCCTTCTCGGTGAAGGAAGGAGGAGGGGATGGGGGAGCTCAGAGCATCGGGACCCTGCCCTGCACCCCCTCGCCTTGTGCCCCCCAAATTACAGGAGGGAGGCTGCCCACCGGGCTGGTGAACCTCTGGGGGTCAGCAGGGGAAGGGGGAGGGCTGCAAAGGGAATAATTTGGCACGGAGCAGAGGGCCCCCTTGGCTGTGTGGGTGCTGAGCAGCACCAGGGCTGTTGTGGTGCCTGGGGAGCAGGACCCCGGCTGCTACAAGCTGCTCCCTGTCTGCTAAATCGTGCCCAGCCCTCGCCAGGTGCCTCCTGTGCCATGAAACACCGGAGTACCGGGTGTCTCGTGGCGTGCACGGCGCTGCATGGTGCGGCCAGGAGCAGCAGGGCACTTGGTGATGTGCGGGTGCCCCGTGCTGGCCCCGCTGGGGTGCTTGGGGCTTTTTTTGGGGTATGGCTATGGGTCGGGTGTGCCCTGGGTGGTAGCTGTGTGCATTAACCACCTCCTTTCTCTTCCCTCCCCAGGATGAAGTGAATTTAGAGCTAAAAACCAGGCAAGAAACCAGGCCTTGAAACCTCCGAAAGGTAGGAGAGACTTCAGACTGCAATGGGTATGTCACTACGCCCTCCTGGGTTCTCTTTTCCTCTGCGTGTCTCTCACACTCCATGCTCTGCTCCGCGGCCGTGTCTGCACTGGAGCTTCTGGGACTCGCCCTGCGTCACTTGGAAGGAGGGACGCAAAGAGAAGAAGGTCTAATGCAGACACGGCCCCTGTGTGTCCTAATCCCGTCCTTGTCTTTGCACGGCAGTTGTTCTGGGCACCCCATTTTGTCATTTTGGGTTTTCCTCCACATCCTCCCCGCTGCCTCTGTCTGGTGAGCAGCGTGCGGCTTCGTGTCCATCCGTGCGGGGTGGTGGGAGGAGGAGAGGGGCCGGTTGGGGGATGGATGTGGTCTGCCCGCCGTCAGGTTTTGCTGAGCTCGGTTCACACACACAGGTTCAGGCGGCGATGCGCGCGCTGCCCTGCTCATCTGGCAGGTTTTTATCCAGTCCCCCTGCGGCAGCTCCGTGCCTCCAGCCTGACTTCTCCGGGCTTCCCCTTACCTGCACCCCGTGTGACCTCAAAACCCAACAAGTTGGGGTCTCTAGGGCTGGCTGCTGGCTTGGTGCTGGATAAGACTCGGGCTGAAAGGGGATCTCCTCTCTTCCAACCCTCGTCTCCACGTGCTAGGTGGGTCCCTGTGCCACCTGCTGAGCAGTCCCCGCCCGTCCCCACTGCCTTCACCCACCAAGGCTCTCCTCTCCCACAGCCCCACTCCTTCGCCAGGCACCAAGACAAGTCCAGGACGAGGCCAGTGGGGACGTGGCAGTGATTTGGGGACGCTGAGCATGCTCTGCCCTCGGGGACATCACCCTGGGGGCACCAGGAGCGCTCCCCATGTCCGCACCCAGAGCATCCCCGTGGCCGCGGGGACCCCCGGTCCTGCACAGGGAGCTGTGGGGCTGGGACCGAGCGGGATCAGAGGGGCTGGGGCTGCCTGGGGGCCCCGAGCCGGGCCGGGCAGTGTCAGAGGTGACCGGTGGAAGGCCAGTGTTATGTAAATACCGCTGCTGTAACACGGGGGCCTGAATGGCCCCGCGCGTCCATCCATCATCGCTGGGGAACAGAAGCCTCCCTGGGAGCACGGGGGGCCGGCAGCGCGGGGCGCGCAGACACAGGCAGCATGTGCCCCGCTCATAAACTGTTTGTTTTCTTTTTGTCTCTGGCGTTTCGGGACGCCCCGCTGAGAGCAACGCTCGGTTTTGTCCTCGCAACCTCTCCCCCAGCCTCCCCCCCACCCCCCCAGCCCCGCCAGCCCTTCCTTTTCCTCCCTCCTTCTCCCCTAACCCGTAAAAAAAAAAAAAAAAAAAAAAAAAAAAAAAAAAAGAGGGGGGAAAGAAAAAAAAAAAAAAGAAAGTCCCCTGTTCACATTGCGGCTTCTTTCTCTGACTTCAAAGGCTCCCCATCATTGTTTGGGATCGGCAGGCAGTGGCCCTGAAAACGTGATCACAGCCGGGCACAGTGTAGGTCAGCGCCGAGCGCCATGCTCCGAGCGCTGAAAGGAGCAGGCAGATTCTTCCCTTTTCATGCTTCACAACCCTGGTTACAGCGCTCGGCCTCGCCCGCGTGCGCCTTGCTGCGTGGCTATTCTTGCTCTTTTCTCTTCCTTTTCCTCCCTCCCTCTCTTTCTCTCTCGGTCCCTTACTCCTCCGTCCATCCGCTGCCGTTCTGCCCTCTCCTGTGCCCGGCATCACTCACTTTGGGCACTTTCTTTCCTTCCTCCCATCACATTTCTTTCTCACACACTCTTTCTGGGCACAGCTCTGCTTCCTTCCCCCTTCTCCCTTTCTCTTTTTATGCAATTCCCTCTTTTCTTCCTCCCTTTCCCCTCTCCTGCGGATCAGGCTGCAGCCTGCCTTCCTCGCGCTCGCCCTCCCCGCTCAGCAGCAGCCTTCCTCTGACATTTGCCCGCGTTTCTCCCCCCGCGATATCTCACGCACTGTGCCCTGAATTGCTGAGGTTCCGTAATCTGCGGATTAGCCCCAGACAGCCCCGTCCTCCCCGCAAGGTGCAAGCCGCCCGCTCTCATGCGCAACGGGCGAGCGGGGAGGGGAGCGCGGCGCCTGCGGACGGAGCCAGCCCCCGAGCTGCCTCCAGGGCTTTGCTCTCCACCTGCGAGGAGCTGGCAGGAGGCAGCATCGCACCCCAGCGCCTGCAGCCAGGCACCGACTTCGGGGGAAAGCAGAGGAAACGTTTGAGCCTCGTAGGTCTCCGCGTGGAACACGACGCCGGCGGTGCTGCTGGAGGGCAGAGCGAGGCAGGGGCTCCGCGAAGCAGCTCCAGCTCTCCCAGCAGCCATCCCAGCTCGCTCCCACAGCGGATTTCCCACCTCGTTGCACCAACACCAGGGCCGGGTGGTGACTCCCTGCTTGCCAGCAGCACCCGGGGCCCCTTTCCAGCGGGCTGTGCCCCCCTGGCCCCCGCCGGGGTACGGCCGCCCCGGCGGCACCGCCGGCGGTGCTTGTGCCTCTGGTGATTTGTGAGGTTGTTTTAATGGCGAGGAGCCCACCAGGACTTGTCTCTTGCTAAATAGGCATATTAAGGGACATTGCGGCAGGGGTTATAGAGTAATAATTTGTCCTAATGAGCCGGTGTCACGTTCTCCTCGGCGGGGCCGCGCGCGAGCGGGAGCTGCGGTGGGAAGGGGCCGCGCTCGCTGACCTGTCCGCACAGGTTAATGACGCTCGGTGCAGCCGGGGGCAGAGAGCAGGGGCTGGGGCCAGCCAGAGCCACGGCTGGGGCCAGCAGGGAAGGCTGGGGCTGTCCCCTGGGCTGCGCGCCCTGGGACAAGCAGGACGGGTGGCAGGGTGGCAGGACGGGCTGGGCATCGAGTGTTGGAGCAGCGCTGTGCACGCTGCAGAGGGCAGGAAGAAGCAGAACGGGGAATTCTTGTCCCTGAGGACCTCTGTACCCTGTCCTCGCAGGGCAGGACATGGCCGTGGCCACCCAGCACCTCTCCAGCTACAGCACAAGCCCCGTGCGCCCTCTTCTTCCTCCTCCCACCCGCCTTGCCTCGCTCCTCTCACCCCCCGCTTCTCTTTGCTTTTCTCTGTCTCCGTCTCTCTCCCTTTCATCTACTCGGAAGGCTTTACTCTACTTCCTTGTCACCCTAATTGATTGCATTAACCTTTCAGCGTATTGGATTTCCCCAGCACCGTGCAGAGAGCACTGTGCAATATGCTTATAATCTGGGCTGTAATGGACAGGGAGCAGTCAACGAGCCCCTGCTCCAGCGGCTTCTGCTGACAACTTCTCGGGGAGGGCAGAGGGAGCGCGCCCACGGGCACGGCCCCGCCGTGGGGTGGCACTGCCAGCGTGCAGGGACCCAGCTTTCAGGGAGGTCCTGCTGGGGGAGCAGGAGGAGAGGGGCTGCTTTGCCCCCATTCCTGGGGTTTTGCCTTGTTTCCGAGCTCCCCTTCCTCCCCCTGCAGCCTCGTGCTGAATGAGCGGGGCTGCGCGCCCAGGCACTTGTTGCTGCTTGCAGGGTGAGAAGGCAATGTCCTGATGTCCTGGAACCTGGGGGCTTCCCCATCGTGTCTGCCGTCACTTTTCCCGTTAATTTTAGTGGATGTGGATTAGGGGAAGATGGACACTGCCCTGAGGGTTTAAAGATGGGCAGACAGGAGCATTGTGCCCGCGCCAGGCAGCACCAGGATGCAGGGATCAGGAGGCAGAAGCCCTGAGTTACATCTCGGGCTTGGCCTCGGGTAAATCCTTTCACTTCTGGCACCTCGTTTCCCCCGGGATGGCAGAGCAGGGCCCTTTGCACCATGCAACCTGCTGCAGGAGAGCGGCTGCAGGGCGATGCCACCGAGTGTCACCACTCGCCCTGGCTGTGAGGCAGCCAACAAACCCGCAGGAATGAGCACCCGTGGGGGTTACGGGCTGGTGGGCAGCTGAAGGAGCTGCAGCATCTCCTGCAAGGTGGAGAGATTCCACCCTGGGGCTGCTCAGTGCTGGTGTTTGCAAACTTTGCAGGGTCCCGGGCGCACAGGGCAAGGGGTCGGGCTGTGTGGGGCAGGTGGGGTAAGATCCCGCTTTCTTCCTGCTTTTCTGGGGAGAAAGGAAGAAAGGCAAGAGCCAAAGAGAGGAAAAAAACTTTATTTCAGGTGATCGTGCAGAAAAGTGGGAGGCTCCGTACAAGCCGGGAGGAGGTAGCCGAGGGGAGGGACTTTATTTTAGGTTAAACGGAGGAAGAATAGGAGCGGGGAGAAGAGGATGAGAAATGTAAAACGAGCGAGCGAGAAAAGAGCGAGCGAGAGCAGCACCTCCTAAATGGAAGAGTAAACAGGCACTCGGAGGCATTAACTTAATTGATTGTTCTGCAACAGGCTGAACGCTGTGTTATTCTGTCGCCGTGGCAACAACCCAAAAAAATTGTCAGCCTGTTTGGATGAAGTGAAGCGAAACATTCTCTAATTTGCGGTGATCCGGGTGTTTGTTTTCCTTCCGAAGAGGCGGGGGCTCTATTGATCTATTGTTTGCACAGAGCTTTTATTTCATGGCGATCCGGGCGCGCGGGAGGCTGGGGTGTGCTCGGGGCAGGTGAGGCTCCGCCGGGACCCCCGCTCGGCCTCGGGATGCGGCAGGAGCCCAGGGCTGCGAGCTGTCCCGGGGAGCCCGGCTGAGGAGCGTGGCTGCGATGAGCCCGTGCCAGCGTGGCTGCTTTGCTCTGTCCTTTCCCCTTCCCTTTGGGCCCTCTCACAGTGTGAGGGGAGGGCTGAGAGCAGTGCTGGCACCCCAAATGCCTTCCCGGCCCCTGCTGGCCCCGTTCTGTGCGCACAGCCTTGTCTGGGCCTGTGGGGATGTCTCCATGCACACGTGGTGGAGAAGAGGGGCCACGCGTGAGCTTCATCCCCAGACCACGGCGGTGCTGAGATAGCCAAGTGCCTGTTTTGATCTCCGTCCTAGCAGAGAGGGAACCAAGAACCCAGGAACAGCGAGGGAACCCTGCCCATCGAGCAGCCTTCGTCCCCTGGGCTGGGGACAGCGGTGGCACAGAGGGCACGAGACGCCCCAGGCCGTGCAGGGGCTCGTGCTCCTCGCCTGGTGCGCCCGATGGCAGGGGGTGGGCGCTTGGCAGCGAGGGGAAGGCTGCCAGGAGGGTGCCACGCAGCTCTGGGAGCCAGCCCACAGCAGAGCCAGCAGCAGGGTGGCTCGGGGCCAGGCAGGGAGGGAGGGAGGTTTCCTCGTGACAGAGGACAGGCCGCTCGCTGCCCTGCCTTCTGCGGGGTCCGGCACGTCACCAGGGCACGTCCCCACGCGGGCACACCCCCAGCACTGCCCAGCCGTGTCGCAGCGGCTGCACGGGGCTCCCCAGCTGCTCCCCGTGAATTCAGGGAGAAACAGCAGTGCCCAGTGCTGCAGGGCGCTGCTTTGCGGGGTGAGCAGGGCCAAAACCCGCCGTATGTGCCCTCCCTGCTCCGTTCTCCCTTGTTTCAGGGGATTTTCCTCCCCTCCATCCCATTTGTAGCTCTCCTGCTGCTGCCTTTTCCCAGTGTAGGTTGCCGGTGGGTGTCCTGCTCGGGGTCTGCCCCCTGTGCCCCTGCTGGGTGTGCCTGGGGGGCACCGTGGCAGGGGGCCCTGCCCACCCCCGGGAGAACGCCAAGCTGCCAGGGAGCACAGGGTGGTTATCGGCGTCGGGAGAAGCTAAATAACCCTGTAACTGGTATGAAGGTGAATTCACGGTCTGGTGAGCACTGAAAATACGAGAGGGCTCGGAGACAGGCGGAGTGCGGAGAGGGGAATACGGCTCACCCACGGCTCAGGGCAGCGCTGGGTCTCTGGAGAGCACTGCGGGGCCGTGGACCGTGGCCGTGCTGAGCCCTCCAGGGCTGTGGAGGGTGGCTCGGTACCGCAGGCACGGTGACGGGGGCAGCAGGCACACACCGCGAGCCCCCCGGGAGAAATTCACACCCTTATGGCTGCGGACAGCCCCGCGGCACCCAGCCACACGGCCCTGCACGCACGGGTGGCCCTGGGGCTGTGCAGGGCTGCGTGCCACGGCGTGTGGCCGTGCCATGCCGTGCCGTGCCGTGGGCGCAGGGCTCTGCCTGGCCTCCCTCGTGGGGACGCACCCACGGCCACGCAGGCGTCCAGGCGCAGAGGCGCACGCCGCCAGTACAATCCTGTGCCGCCTGCGTCGGGCTCGCAGTCAAGTCAAATTCCTCTCTGGTGTAAGCACTCTCCAGTCAGGCAGCGCAGACAGATTTATCCCAGCCTATCTCGAGCGTCTGTGCGGCTACCTGCTGCGAGCGGGAGAAGGGCTGCGGGGAATCTCTTCCCCTTCCAGCTGGGAGAGGCTGGTGCCTCGGAGCGCGGGGAGCTCGGCAGCGAGGAAACCCCCTTCAGCTTTCCACCTGGAGCTGGTAACCTCCCTGCGCCGAGTCCCGCAGCGGGGGGAATCGCAGCCGAAGCTGAGCCCGCGGTGATTTTAGCGTTAGACGTTTGCAGAAGAGACTTTGATTAATTCGTAGTAAAATCCAGGAGCGCCCGGGTGCCAGCCCCACATTCCTGGGTGAGCCGGCGACCGAGGTGCGCGCTGGGCGGGCGCCAGGTGCCTGAGCAATCCCCGCGGAGGTGGCAGCGCCATCCAACCCGCAGCCTCTCCCTGCTTGGGCTCCTTAATTATTAATTTATTTTTCTCCCTTCCTTGGCAAAAAAATAGTATTTGGTAACGACCTCAAATTGCAAAATGCTGATGATTTGGAGAATGTGTCACAGAAGCTCCAGGGTGATAAAGGGGAGACGAATCCCAGCCAACAATCCGGCTCAGCCAGTTTGCCTATTTATTAAAGAAAAAGCCCAGATCATTAACTTTTTTGTTGTTGTTCTGTTTGCGGGCAACTCCCTGCTGGCAACTTTCGGGCGCCCAGTAAATTAAACCGAGTATCGGCCTGGTTCGGGGCAGCTGGAGCGCTTCGTTGGAGCTGAAACGCGCTGGAAACTGGGCTCGTTCCTGGTAGCGCATGAATAAACCCTTTAGGGTACCACACAAAAGTGCGCTCCGGCATAAAAGCGGTGTCAGAAAATCCTCCCTCGCTGCCTCGCGGAGGGTCAGGTATTGTGACTGGAGAGCCGAGCTTCTCCTCCCACTGCTTGTTCGCGCAGTTAATTGCCCCTCGACACTCGGCTGTGCCGCGGTGGTCCCCGGGGATGCAGGGCTGGGAGCGAGCATCTGTAGGCACAGCCTTTGTCGGTTCCCCCTTCGCCTGCTTGGGCTGGTTGTTGAATAAAGAAGAGTTCAGGGATGGGCTTGCCTGCCTGGTGCCTCTGCGAACGCTATCAGGGGAGGGTGATCACGTCCCCCTGCTCCCGAACATCCCACGTGTTTGCTGGAGCAGCGCTCCGAGCTAAATCGGTTTGCTGAGGGCTCCAGCTTCCCTTAATTCAGCGTCAGGACCAGGCTTGCATGGCTATTATTCAAGAAGCTTTATCAGAAGCACAAAGGTAGCATCTGCCCTCCCGCTTCCCTCTGGGCATCGCCAGCTCTCCTGCCCTGGGTTTGGCACACCGAGACTCCAGGGACTGCCCCACGGAGCCCGTGTGCAGGCAGAACTCGTTCCAGCTCCTGGAGAGCCTGGGCCAGGAGCCGGCTGCGGGAGCACGCTGCCTCCTGGCTCGTTCCAGCAGAGCAGCACCGAGGAGCAGGGAAGCAGCTCGAGCGGAGGAGCTCGGCTGGGAACAAGGAGCCGAGGCGCTGCCGAGGTTGCCAGCCTCTCCCCGGCCCTCCTGCAGCCCGCGGAGCTGCGCCCGGGGCTGGATTTGGGCTTCGGGTCTCGGCTGCTGCCCAAGCGCCTTCTTCCCCGGGCCTGGCTCGTGGCCCTCCAGCAGCAGCCCTCTGACGAAGCCTCCCCAGGCCCGTGCTCACGTGGGCGCTGATGGGAGGAGAAGGGTATTTTTCAAGGTTTCTGCTAGGTTTTTTTTTTCTTCTGAAACACAAGGATGTGCAATTTTTTTAGTTTCAATTTAGCATTGGAGAATTTTATAATTTAGTAATTAAAATCTCTGATAGGCTTTAGAAATTGCAGCTAATTGAATTTAATGGGAAGATGATTTTCAATTTTATTTGATTACCCGGACCCCTGGCATTGGTATTTATGGGAAAAAAATGGGAAATGTGCTGTGTGGGCTAAGATGGCATAATTGAATTAGGGCTAATCGGATTTCTTCGTCATGAATTTCACTATAATTTTCCTATAATTTTCCATTAGATATCTAGTTTACAAATATTCACAAAGAAATGAAGCTCTTTCGGAATGGAGATTGCTGGCTAACAGGATTACGGGGACGATAGCTCGGCACTGCCAGCCCGGGCTCCTGCAGTAATGCAATCGCTGCGTCTGCCTCACACTTCCCGCCCGCCGCTGCTCCCCGCACCCCGCCGGCCTCGGCCAGGGCTCCCGCGGGGCCCCGAGTGCCGCACGGCCCCGCACGTGTCCTCGCACCCGGGCTCGCACGGAGCCAGCCGCCTGTGCCCCGTGCCAGTGGCGGCGATGCTCGGCGGCCTCGTTGCACAAGCAGGGCCGTGCTGTGTGGCTGCACGCGTGGCGCGGCGCGGCGCGGTCCCCGTGGGCGCTCCTCGCTGTGGGTCCTGCATTAGGGGCTCCGTGTGCCCTCCTGGGGATGCTCCCATCACGTCCTCGAGGAGCGGTCCCTGCTGCATGCAGCCTTACAGGGTCTCCTTTCTCTGCTCTTGCTCCTTGTTGCCTCTGTTCCTGCTCGACCCACGTGGAATCCAGAGCCAAGCTATGGAAACCGCCCCCGTTGTGCGCTGGCTCGTGGCTCCTCGGCCAAAAATCACCCCTGGGTTCTGCGTGTGCCCCGTGCCCCGCAGCAAGGGCTCTGCCCGGTCTGGGACCTGCCCTCGGGCAGCGGTGTTGTGGGGCCGTGGAGCCGTCCCGCTGCCCCGTGTGCTGCTCACAGGGCAGCTCAGGGCTGGCCCAGGGTGGCACTGGCAGGCAGTGCAGGCAGAGCTCTGCAGTGCCAAGGCCCTGCCCTGGCCGCGGTGCCCGGGCAGGACCATCCCCTCAGCTCCTCTCCCTGCAATCCCCAGGCTGCACTTTTAATCGCTGTAGTAAATTGTAGTTAATTGGGAGCGCATCCAAACCCCTGCCACTCCTCGCCCCCAAGTCTTCAGGGCCCCCGTGGAGCAGGAGGACGCGCAGGGCGCGCTCGCTGCCCCCGGGGAATGGCCAGGAGAGGGGCAGCGCTGGGCAAACGGTGGGTGCTGGGGGCTGTGGGGTGGCCACACGGGGGGAGCCGGTGTCAGATGGATCGAGAGAGGCCAGGGGAAGGGACTTGGCCGAGGAGGTGCGGGCAGAGCCTCGCCCGGCACACGGAGGCTCGGCCCAGGCGCTTTGGCAACGCTCGCGGGGCGCCGTGTGCCAATAATGTGATTGAAACTGAATTGAGAAGGAAGGAGGGAAAGAGGAGGAAAGGGAAAGAAAGCACGGATTGTCTGCTCCTGCCGCCCAGGCCCCGAGGCCTCCGGGCGCCTCCCTTGACGAAACAGAAATCAAACAAAATTACAGAAATAGGGCAAGAGCATTTGCCTAATAAACTCCCCGAGCAGGAGCAGGAGGAGGAGCGCGGTGCTGCCAGATCTCCAACCTGCAATCTGCGAGCCAGCGCCCTGAGCCCACATGAATCCAGAGCACGGCCCCGGGCCCCGGGGTCAGCTCCAGCGAGGGAGGGAGAAACTGCCAAGAAAATGGGCTCAGCATTAAAAAAAAAAATAAATATCAAAACACAAAAGAGACGCACAAAGGGGGATGTCCCACATATCAGCGTGACTCACCCCCTGCTCAGCCCTGGCACACTGTCTGCGGGGAAAGCATTAAACTGTAATAATAATAATAAATTAATCATCCTTCCCCCTCCCATTGCACTTTTCATCTGAGGATCTCGGAGCACCTGGCAAACATTAATTACCGAGAGCTCCCGACGCCCCTGGGAGGGTGGGAAGGGACGAGGAGGGAGCGCTTCACCTGCCGCGCGGGGCGGCCGCCGCTGGGGTCCCCAAAAAGCTCCGTGTCCCGGGGGGGTGACGGCAGGGGAGGGGGTGCCACCCTAGGGAAGGGGCATGGGGTCCCCAAAGGAGCCTCGGAGAGGGGCAAGAGCGCCCTTTTCTTGGGTAAGAGGCAAAGGAGGGAGGATGGGGAAATAAAACCCGATCCTGTGACTGGAGATGGGTGAGATAGGAAATCGGGCCTCGCCGTTGCGTCAGCTGCAGGGCGTGGACTTCACCTGAAAAAACACCTCGGCGAGCTGTGCCCGCCAGGAGGAGTGGGAAGGACGGTGGGCAGGCGGCCGAGGGGACGCCGGGGGTGTGTTTGGGGTTATGGGGAGGGGGGTCCCACGCGTGCGTGGGCTGAGGGGAGCGGGCAGGGCATGGGGCAGGGAGGGCGGGGAGGGTTTGGAGCCCTTTTAGCGTGTGGAGGTGCTGGGCCGGTGCGTGTCGAAGAACAGGTACGGTCAGAGGGCGAGCAGGAGGCTTCCCCACAGCGAGGAGGTGGCGGAGAGGGCCGGGTGAGGTGACGGGGTGGCTGTCACACACCTGCACCCGGCGGAGGCGTCGCGCCCCAAAGGAGCTGCCCTTACCCGGCCCTTACCCAGCCCCTTACCGGGGCGCTGGGCGGCACAGGGAGAGGGGCAAGGCCCCGATGGGACCGGGGTGACGGTGGCTGGCCCCACGTCCCTGTCACCAGCACCAGGTGCCCGTGGCACCAGAGGAGGTGGCATGGCCATAAGGTGCTGGCTTTAGCCTGATTTCGCTCAGTGGCCCAGCCCCACGGTGCTCGGCTCAGGCCCTTCGCTCCTTCCTGGCCCCTCGTGCCTCCTGCTGCCACTGCCTGGCCCCGGCCCGGCCCCGTTTCACCAGGCTTTGTTTAGATTTTTTTTTTTTTTTCCGGGAGAAGCCAAAATAGTTGTGGTTTTACAAACGACACCCCCTGTCCACTCCCTGCTGCCTGCCCTCCGGCCCGGCGTGCCGCCCGGGCGCTGCGGGAGCCTGCGGGCACCGGCTGCTTTGGGCAAGCCCCTTCCTCAGGTCCCTTTTTGGCAAGCCCCTGCCTCAGTTTCCCCATCCTGGGCAGTGGGGGAACGGCTCTGGCCTCCTTCGACAGGCACACCGAGTGCTGCTTGGGGCAGGGATTTAGGAGCCCCGAGTTCACGGCTGCTCCCTGCCCGCGGAGCCGAGCGTGGTGTGTTCCCCAAAACAGCCTCCAACCTGCTCCAAATACCTATTTAATCAGGTAAATAATCTGTTCGTTTGTTTTAAAGAAAGAGCCTTATATCTCTGTTTACCCAACACGCCTCTTAGAACCTCCCTCGCATTCTTTGCCACTTAGAAAAATAAAGCAACAAAAAATGAGGAAATTCGCTGCAAAAAAATATATATATATAAAAATAATCATAGTAATAAAGTGGGGGGGGCTCGGCGCAGCGCGGAGGTGATTTCCTGAGGGGGCAGCGGGTGGGGAACGGGGCAGGGAACCAGGAAGGGAACGGGGCAGGGAAAGGGGGAGGAATTGGGGCAGGGATTGAGCAGGGAACCAGGCAGGGGAACCGGGCAGGAGTAGGGGAAGGAATTGGGCAGGAATAGGGGCAGGGAACCAGGCAGGAATAGGGGCAGGGGAGTCAGGCAGGATTAGGGGAAGGAATTGGGCAGAAATAGGGGCAGGGAACCAGGCAGGGGAATCGGGCAGGAGTAGGAGAAGGAATTGGGCAGGAATAGGGGCAGGGAATGGGGAAGGGAAAGGGGCAGGAATAGGGGAAGGAATCGGGCAGGGGAATCGGGCAGGATTAAGGGAAGGAATCAGGCAGGACCCGGGCAGGATTAGGGCCAGGACCCGGGCAGGGAACGGGGCCGGGGGTAGGGGCAGGCACCGGGCAGGAATAGGGGCAGGAACCGGACCCGGGGCCGCCCCCCCCCGCGTCCGCGCCCCGCCGGGAGCCCCCCGGGAGCCCCCCGCGCCCCCCGGGGCCGCCCCCAGGGGTGACCCCGGCCCCGGCCCCGCACCTGCCCCGAGGGGGGGAGACCCGAGGGGGACCCGGGGGGGTGCCGGGGGGGGGGGCGTGGTGGCCCCGTCCCCGTCCCCGCCTCCCGCAGCGCCCGGTGCCCGCCCCCGGCCCCGCTGCCCGAGTGACTCGGGGAGGACCGGCACGGCGATGACATCAGGGCTGTAACAACTTGTTATTCGGGAGCAATCAGCCGCAATTAGGTATTAATTAAGTATTATGAAAGTTGATTATTTAAGTGAATTCGGCTTTCGGCTCTCCGACTATGGTAAGTACAGCACAATTGTCCCTCGCCCGGCTCCGGCTGTGTGCGTGCGTCCCGGTGTCCCCCCCCCCCCTCTCCACCCCCGGTGCCCGTCCCCATCCCGGTGCCGGCCCCGCTCCATCCCTTTCCCCTTTCCCCTCCGCCCCAAAACTTTTCCCGGGGGCTCTCCGGGCGGCGCCAGGTGCTGCCGGGGCCCCGCAGCCTCTTTCGCTTTTCTTTCGCTTTTCTTTACGGAAGTCGCCTTCCTCTCCCTGCGCCCCGGGACCCGGTGCCCCCCCTCGGCTCCCCATCTCCCCGGTCCCCCCGGTGCCCTCCCCAGCCCCGGGCCGGCTCCGTCGCTTCCCGGCAGCCGTGGCCGGGGCCGGGCCGAGGATGCGGAGGGGAAGTTCTCGGGGTTTTTGTGTTTGTTGTGAGTTGTGTGGGCTGTTTTCTCTTTCATTTCGTTCCCCTCCTGAGCCCCGGCGTCTCGCCGGTGCAGGTTGCCGGTCAGGTTCCTGCGCTGTGTAAATGAAAAGGAATTTAATTTATTTGGGACAAGGCAGTGTGGGACGAGGAGGCTGCTTATTACATTTAATGAGTATTTTTTTTGTTGTTTTTTTGTTTTTTTTTTTTTCCTCCCCATCTCCGACCTGGGCAGTATCTGGGATGGGTTTGTTAGGGGGTTGTTTTCGTCCTTTCGGTGCGGGGTGTGCGGGACCTCCCCACCCCTTCCACCCACCCGGGCTGGGTTTGTGGCTGCTGCTGGGCTCCGAGGCCTCGGGACCAGGCGTGTGTCGGGCCCCAGCTTCCCACAGCCACCCCTCTGCTGTCGGTCCCTTCGGTCGGGTGGCAGGCCGGGCTCTGACACCAGCCCCTGTGGCCGTGGGTGCCCTGGGGCGAGCTTTCCCCTGCCCCTCACCACGCAGAAATGTCCCTGGTTTGGGGGCTGTAGGAACCCCTTGGGCCACAACCTGTTTGTGGGGCCGTACCTGCTGCCCCAGCAGGCCTAAACCCTTCTCCCCCACCAAAAAACCCAAATGGCAGCAACGGGCCGACCAGGCCTAGCGCTGGCGAGCGTCACGGTTGGGGTAATTAGCAGCGGGGTGCGTGCCTACGTGTGTCTGTGGTGCCTGTTTTTTTTTTTATATAATAAGGACTACGGCGGTAATAAACTGGTTGATGATTGACTGGGCCTGAACTATGTACCCAGATATTTTGATGGAGGGGATAATTTCGTTGTCGTCCGTCTCGTTGCTTTATTTATCTATCTCCCCGCTGCCAGGGCGCGAGCGGCTCGGGGAGCGCTGCCACCCGCGGGTGCGCCGTGCCGGCTCTGCCCGGGCCCAGCCGTGGGCGTGCGGCTGCTCCCTCCCGGATCAAGGAGCTGGGAGGCTGCGTGGGCGGCCCAGGAGCTGAGGATGTGGTGAAACTGCGGGAGGGCGAACGCTTTCAAGAGTCACAAACAGCCAGCGGCCCCCCAGCTCCAGCGGCTGGAGGTCCCGGGTTGGAGACGGGATCGGCGGCAGCCGCCTGGTGCCGCGGGCTGGGCAGGGGAGGTGGGGTGGCTTCTGCTGGATGCACGTCCCCAAAAGGGTCAGCCCAGGCAACGAGTGTCCCCAAAAGGGACCCTGCGTGGCCTCGGGAGAGCCGCAGGCTCGTCCTTGCCGCTGCCGTGCGGGTAGCGTGGGTTTCGGTGCTGGGGTATGGGAACCCAGCGAGAGCCATGGAAATGAGGATCTGGGAGATCTGTTTAAGTCAGCATTACAGTCTGTGTGTGGGTGAACCCGTCTTGTCATGATCTCAGGGCAAAGACCTGCCCCATAATCACCACCTCGAACCCTTATCTGCTGGGGCCAGCTTATCTCCCTCCTCGCTGCCTCTTGAATCCTCTCCAAGCCCCGAGGCTGCGGCTCCCCGGAGGCAGTGCCCGAGGGCTGCCCGCGCCTGCTGCCAGCTGGCAGAGCCGAGTCCGGAGGGGTTCCTCTCCCGGAGGGACCGGGTACGTGGGGTCTGACAGCCTGCTCTGCCCAGGGCTTTCTCAGCTCAGGCGGTGCCTGCGTGGACCTTCGAGGGCCGGCAGCTTGCACGGCGCTGAGGGGCTGGAAGGAATTCATGGAGCGAGTCCATCCACCCAGCATCGTGGCGAGATGTTCCCTCCATGTGACGTTCTGCGAGCCGGGTTGTAAATATCTTGAGTGACTGGGCACCTGTCACTTCCTTTGGGAAACTGTTCCCCAGCCTAATTATCCTTGGTATGAGATTACAGGAACTGATCTCAGAATGGACACCGAGAAACCTATGCTGGACAGGTTGAGAAACATCTAATTTTCCACGCAAGGGGTTATTTTGTGACTGTTTTGTTAAAGCATTGCTGCT
Source organism: Aythya fuligula (assembly GCF_009819795.1). Classification (NCBI taxonomy): domain Eukaryota; kingdom Metazoa; phylum Chordata; class Aves; order Anseriformes; family Anatidae; genus Aythya; species Aythya fuligula. The sequence goes on from NC_045579.1 coordinate 3,734,764, forward strand.
GTCTGAAACACCCAGCAGATAGGAACACCTCCTCTGGGCTGGAGCCAGCTTTTTTTTTTTTTTTTTTCTTTTTTTTTTTTTTTTGGCAGTGCAGATTTTTGGCGAGAGGCTGGCTCGGTCAAGGTTGGTGTCACTGCTGAGTTCATGGTCTGCGGGGCTCACACGGTTTGTTTGGGCGTTGGGATCACTCTCTCCTAGTCCTGTGAGACGTTTGGTGGGTACAAAGCATTTGGGTGTCTCCATTTACCCAGTGAAGGCCTTTCTGTAGGAGATTTATTTACCCAGGCAGGGATTAATCTGCCCCTCGTGGTGTTAAGCAGGGCCCAGCCACTTCTTGCAGGGCGTGCTGCAAGGCCAGCTGGAGCTCGTAGGTGTGTTCAGCTGCTTCGGTGCTGGAGAGCAGCAGCTTGTAGGGCCAGAAAATGGGTCCCTGAGTTACCCTGCCCTGCCCATGGCCCACTGGGTCCTGATCCTTGTAACAGCGAGGGGTCTGCTGCGTCCTGCTGCAAAACGGTGTCGGGGGGGGGGACAAAGTGCACCGAAACCAGCTGCGGGTGGCACAGACACTGCTGGAGAGGAGCAAGTATTTGAGGTGCCACTTCCACCAGTTTCTCTCTGTTTTTATGGGAACAGTTTCCCACTTGCTGCTGTCGCCGAGGGCTCTCCGAGCTGGGAATCTGCGGGGTTTTCTCCTGTCAGCCATCCTCAAGCCGCGAGCCCCGGTGGCCTCTGTGGCTCTCCCTCTGCCCCCAGCTCATCCCCGTCGGCTGCCGCCTAGCCTGCAATTTAGGTTTCCCTCTGAAAAACTGGGCTGCAAGTCTCCAGAAAGTAATGAACAGTCCCACGGGAGGTGCTGCATCTCCCACCTCCGGCTGGGCGCCTTCCCTCCCTCCCAGGGCCGCCGCCGCCGTTCCCAGGGCTTGGCGAGCGCCGGTGCCACCCAGGGCTCAGCTCCCGGGGGTGCTGACGCTGCCGAGGCCGCTCTGGCCCATCCAGCTGGGGTTTGGGAGAAGCAGCGGCCGCCTCGTCCTCAGCTGCACCTCGGTGAGCAAAGAGGGGGCAGAGGAGGCTTGGCTGGGAGCAGGGGAGGGGCAGGACCTGCAGCCAAAAGTCCCACGCGGCTCCGTCTCCTCCCCTCCGGTTCAGTGCGGACGGGATCAATTTGGACGTCTTCAGCAATAAAAAATGCCGATGTCGTCCTAATTCACCAGGCCCCGAGATGACAGCAAATTTACATTTTTTAATTAAACTAGCAGCCAGTTTTTATGAGAGGGGGCTGGGTTATGCAAATCAAATGGTTGTGTACGAAAGATTAGGAGAGTTTGGGAATAAATTCCACAAATGCTAATAAAAAAAAAAAAAAAGGAGAGAGAAAATGAGAGGGGGGAGAGAGAGGGACATTGTTCCATTAGCCCCTTTTAGGCTGATTTCCCTGGGGAGGAAGCAATGGGGGGTGAGAGATGGCGGCGGCTGGCGGAGACAGGTAAAATCCATTTTGAGGATTGAGAGCCCCTCGGACCAGGACCTTGTTGCTCCGTTCCCTCTCACGGGGGAGATGGAGGCAGACAGCAATAGCAGCAGAAAAACTTGCTGCCTGTGATCCTGGTGATCCTGCGGGCTGGAAAGCCATCGGCCTCCTGCTGCAGCCCGGCCGAGGGGTGCAGGGGGGCAGGAGGACACGGCTGGGTGCTGGAACAGGACCTGGGGGCAAGGCCAGGGGGGAACAAGAGGGTCCCAAAGGGGTACCCAGAGCTTCCATGGATGGGGACAGTCCTTGGGCTGGGGGTGCTCCCCGGGGGCTTCTCCTCCTCCTCTGCATGGCTTTAGCCAAAGGGTCCTGGCCCCTGCTCTCCTCTTCTTCCCTCCTTTGTTCCCGTGGTGAGCCCAGAAAGTAAAAGATCCTACCGAGCCTTTCGGAGGAAAAGGAGTTAGAGCAAACCAAAACCATGTGCTTCACTCACATAACGTGTGCTTGTTGGGATTTCCCAAAGAATTGCTCACTTGTGGATTTGCTGCCCTCCTCTCCTGCCTCTCTCGGGATTTTCTTCCGTGGCACTTGGGAGCTAGGTGTGGTGGCCAGCTACCAGAGCGACTGTTTGCTTTGCCACGGAGAAACACAACCAGCAAATTTCTGGAGGCTGGGAAACTGCTTGAAGCTTCCAGTCCTAGGGCAGTTTCATGCTGGGAATAAAAGCTGAGCAGCCCGGGTCGGTTGGCAAGGGAGAGCGAGGGGTGGGGAGGAGCAGAGACGAGGAAAAAGGATGGGAAGCCTGAAGTCACCGGGTGCACTTCGTGGCAATCCCCTGAGGATTTGGTGCCTCACTAGAGAATTTTGCCACCCATTCTTGGTTTTGGGGTGTGAAAGGGTGATTCACCTCCGTGCACATGTTTTGCTCTCGGAGAGGTGACATTTTAGCAGGGCCTCTTGTGAAATCACTAAAAACACCGGGCTGCGCTGGAGCGTTTCTGGAGGTGCTCCCCACACCCAACACCTACGTCCCCGTCACCCCGGCCCCGCTCGCCCACGTCCACGCTCCCGGACACTCACGTGCACCGGGGCTGCTCTGGGGCTGAACTTTGCCTCCTCCAGGTGCTGGCCCAAGGCATCGCCTTCCTCCTCGCTCCTGCTCCTCTGCAGCACCGTGGCGAGGAGCGGGTCGGCGTCGGCAGCAGGAGGAGACGGGCACGGGCACTGCCCTGCACGGTGCCTGTCCCCGGGCACTGGTGGCCTTGGCACTGGGCAGGCGGGTGGGTGTGCAGGGGATTTTTGCAGAGCCAGGCTTTGGGCTGAACGGGGGCCAAGCTCAGCCCAACCCCAACCCAGGGAGCTCCAGAAAGGCCTGCGAGACGCGGCAGAGTCTGAGGCTTCTTCGGTGTGGGGTGAATAACTCCCTAATCTATAAAGTGGGCAGAATCACCCTCCCCTGAGCAGCCCAGAGCCAGGGCTGGGCGCTCCAGTGATGGAGATAAGCGAGGAGGCCTGGCTGCCGGCCACGCTGGGTGCGGGTCGGGCGCTGCGCTCCTCCCTGCAGCCGGGGCGCGGTGCCGGGGCCCTGCGAGAGCCCGGCCTGCTCCTGGCAGCACCCAGCACGGGCACCTCGGTGGCCCTGGGGCTGTGGTGGGCCCACGAGGAGGCTCCACACCTTGGAAGCGAGGCCCCTCCGCCGGGACTGGCTGGGCCAGGGCAGGGGCAGAAGCAGGAACTGTCAGCTTCCATCGCTGGGAACCCGTCAGAAGCCAGCCAGCAACACCAGCTTTTGTCTGGTCTTTCCAGAAAAACCCGGCGGGACCTGGCATCCCAGGGCATAATTTATTATGGAAAAATAAAATAATAAAGTCCCGATCCCTTTGAGGCCTGAGTCATAGAAGCATCTCCTCATTAAAGCGGCTCCACCTCTCCGCACGGCGTTTGCCAGCACCGTGCCGGGATGAATCCGCTCCCCGCCCAGGGCTGCCCCCTCCTTCTACCCGACCAGGAGCAGTGCAGGTGGCTCCACGTCTCCGGCCAGCTTCTCCCTGAGCCTCCCTCTGTGTTTTGTAGACAAACATCTTCATCTCTTCACCTCCCACCCCTTGTGCCATCAGGGCCCGGCTCCCGCGTCCCCAGCATCACGGGCGGGGGCGCGCGGTGGCTTTCCACAACTCGAAGGTTTTCCACAACTCGAAGCCTCCTTCCGAGTGGCCCCGCTGGAGCAGGGAGAGGAGAGGAAGCTGCTCCTGCAGTAATTACCATCTGCATGTCCCGAAGGCAGGCAGCAGATGTTAGCAGAGGAGGACCCAGTCGGAAGAGGGTGGGGGAGCAGAGGCTGGGGAGAGGGCCTGATTTTGGTTCGCGATTGAATATTCTGAACAGCATCTGAATATTCGTAACAGGAGCTCGGGAGGTTCTGCAGAGTTGAGCCATGTGCTTGGAAACTTTCAGAGAAAGCTCCCTCTCGCTGCGTTTTCAGGCTTTCACTTTTCTCAGACTTTCTATGTAACTCTTCTCACTAAACACCCTTCCTTTATGTCCTCCTTCGTTTCCTCCTTCCCACAGTCCCTTTGCTCTTTGTCACCCTCCTGGACTTCCCTTTCTACCTTTGAGCCTGCCTTGGTTTTCCTTTCCCCTTTTTTTTTTTTCCCCTCTCCACCTCCCCTCCATTATCTTGCTCTCTGTATTTTTCATTTCCCGATTTGTCTGTGGGCTGATATTCAGACGAGCGAACTTCTTCCAGTTAAAGGAGGTCATGAATATTACGATTTTTCTATCAAACAATGAAATATGGCTCAAATTACGCTAAAGAATAGGGCCCTTTTCATAAACCACCTGCTGTTTTTTTTGAAAGAAAGCACACAACCGCTCGCCTGTGCGCTTCAAGCAGTTGTCTCTCATCTCCACCTCGCCAGGCTTTTGCCGTTCCAGTTTTCTTCTGCTGAATTCGTTGCTCGTGGTGCCGGGAGCCTGCTCTTCCCAGGCCGCCAGCACCCAGCGAGTCTGGCTTCGGGCAGGTCGGGACAGGACGGGGCTGCTGGCAGGATCCTGGCTGCTTTGAATGATGGTTTGGGATCGTGCTTTTTTGATTGCGGTGTGTTTATTTTGGGGTTTTTATTTTTGTTTTCGACAACATTTCGGTCTGCCTCCCGGCTTGGCTGAGGGAGGGAGGTGGTGTTCAGGTGTCAGCCCCCCGGGGCACGCAGACGCACGCGGCCGCCCTGCCTTCTGCCGGCCTCGCTGCTGGGGACCTGCATCCTCGGGAGGGATGTGGCCAAACCCTGCCTCCCGAAACCTCTGGGACACGCCAGGCACTTGCTCCACAATGTCCCACATTGCCTGTGGGCCTGGCTGGGCCCTGCTGTCCCAGCAGCTTGGCCAACAAGCCCGCTGGCAGCAAGGAGCGGGGCCGTGGGGCCGTGGGACGACCAGGCAGGGGGGGTCTGTGCCCCACCAGGACTGCCACAAGCAGGCATGGGCAGCGCCAGCGGCGGGGACACCAGAGGACAGCAACTCATCTCAGACTTGTGTTTTGATTCCAGTCCAGCCTATTTATATTCATAATAGCTGCTATTTTTTCCCTAGTTACATGGACGCGTCTTGTCCTCGCTCTCCTCTGCCTTCCCCGAGCAAACCTTGCTGCTTCTCGCACGCCTGCCCTGGGCGGCGCGGAGCATCGTCCCCCTGGGGCCGAGCGCGCTGCTCCCCGGGGAGGCACGTGGGTGCCGCGCTCCCTCCCGCAGCGCCACGGCCCCGCCGCCCTCTCCCCCCGGCCCCCCGGGCAGGAGCCGCGCCGTACGCAGCCCGGGCTGTGCGAGCACGGAGTTTGTTTTGCCAGGGTGACCTGTTTAATCATCTCATTTTCTGGTGGCCGTTTATTCCTCGTTTCCACGGTTACAGCCCCATTAAGAGGAGAAGCAATAAGGCAGCGAGTCAAACAGGTAATAAAAACATTAAAGCCATGTGCGCATTGGGAGGGAGGGAGGGCGAGCCGCACGCAGCGAGACGAGACCGGCCGTGCCAGGGAGGCGGCAGGGGCGCCGGAGCCTGTGTGGCGTGGAGCCTGTGTGGCTTCCCAACCTCGGCAGGGGACCGGCTGCCAACGCGCCCCGGCAGCGTCCCGCCACGCTGCCCTCGTGCGCTGCCACTCAGGGCGGCGTTGCTGCCGTCAGCGGGCTGCGCTCGCCGGCCCCGCGCTGCTAGCGCCGAGTTAGCAGCAAGCACTTGAAGTCAGAGCGTTGCTGCAAGCCCGTGTCAGTCCAGGGTTGTGACCGTCTGGAAACGCTTGTAACTTGCGGTTTCTGTTGAGTTACTGTGATGCTGGAGGACCCAAACATTTGCTCTTAGAATAGCTCCGCGCCGTGCTCCTGCTCCGACCGCTGCCAGCGGTGCCGGTGTCCCGGTGAGCGCGGCTCTGCACGGTTTGCTGTGGCACACAGGCTGCTCAAAGCACTGCGGCCGTGCACTTGCAGCTCGGGACCCCAAAAAGCACACCCTGCTGTGGCACGACAGTGGGCACCGTGCTGGGCATCCCGCAGCCTGCAGGAGAAGCCGGGCTCCCTGGAGAGGTGTGGATGCGCCTGGGGAGCTCGGTCCCTGCTCTTGGCACAGTGGGAGCAGGCGGGGTGAAAGCCTTACTTCTCAGTTTGCCCACCCAGATGGCCAGCTGGAGGCTGAAATGATGTCGCTAAGAGTAATTTAAAAACTTCCTTGGATGCTTTTAAGTCCTAGGTTGGGATTTTCCAAATCACTTCGTGCTGGCCAAATCTCGTTTCTCTGGCGCTGGGTGCTCACCAAACACGCCGCGTCTCGGAGCAGTGAGGAAGGCTCTGGAGAGCTGCCCTGGGCTGGCGGGCATGGGCTCTTCATTTCAGACAGCCTGGGGGATGGCTCTGTCAGCTGATTTAGTAATTAAGCACAAAAATAACTCTCCAGGACTCCCTCCATGTCCCCGCGAAGGGCCCGGCAGTTCCTGGAAGTGGGGCGCGAGCGGTGTGCTCGGTGCGGGCTGCTCCCAGGGGGCGGCACGGGGAGGACGGGCAAACTTTGAGTGGCTGAAAACTGCCCGTCTGGGGGGGGGGGCTGGCTGTGGGGGGCACAAACAGGCGTGTACCCAGGGGCTGAGGGGTCCTGCCTCTGGATGGGGGGGAAGGAAAAGCAAACAAGAAAAGAGAACGAGAAAATAATCATGGAAATGCAGGGAAATGACTTAAACCCACTCCAAGTGGGTTTTACCTGCTGGCTTCCTCTGTTGCACTATCTTACCCTCTTACAGCCCCACGTTGCCCTGTTGGGATATGTTTTTTAACTTATTTATTTCTGCCATTGCTTTGGGTTTTATAGTTTCTTTTCTCCGGACTTTATCAGAAAGCATATTTGTGGTGAGCGCCTGTGAAAGGACCTGGCTCGCTGAGTAAATATTCAACGTGGAAATGAGCGGCGTGACCTTGAGGGGGGGGAGAGGGAGGAAAGCTAGGAGAAATTCACAAAAAGCTGCAAAAGAAAAAAGTCAGGAGAAAGGAGGAGAAGGGAAAAAAAATCCAGAAGGCCTGGACGGGCTGGGAGAAGTCGCAAAGGTGGGGAACATTTGGGAATATTTGGGTCTTTGGGTTCCCGCGGCGGTTGGCCACGTAGCGTTACATGTCCCGGAGAGGCCCGGTCCTCAGCCGTGCCGAGCAGTGACACTTTGAAAAATAGGCCCATTTAAGGTGCCTCGAGTTGGGCAACAAAAGTCAGTAGTCACTTTAGCTCATCTTGGCCCGCGTTCAGGAGGGTGAATTTTATCCTTGGCGCGAGGCCAGCGGGAGGCCTGCGCGCTGTTCCCGTTCCCAGAATAGGACTCGGGGTGGCTCCTGGACCTCGTGGGTCCTTGGGGCAGGGGCACGTGTCCCTGTCACCGGGCTCTGGACGAGTGTCTGCCGCATCCCTGCTGGAGACCGAGGTGTAAAGCCTGCGCTCTGGGCTTCCAGAACCGCTGCATTTGGCTCCAGCCTTCCCACCTCCCTACTGGAAGATCTCAGCTGCCTTTAAAAACCAAACTGCAGGGGCAGGAGCGAAACGAGCTGGCTTGCAGCAGTTTTACTTTTTTGTTTTTTCTGTACGGGATGTTCCTCTAGCGTGTCCTTAGTGTCTTGATGACCACAGCAGTGGGAAGCCCCTCGGCCCTGCAGCTGCAGCCAGCAGTGCAGCTGCCCCGTTGAGCTGGGCACGATGCGGCTCCGAGCATCGCAGGAGGAGAAACCCCTGCGTGTGTCCCCGGGCTCCTGGCACCTTCCGCTGCCTTTGGGGGTCTGCATGCCCAAAGGACACTTTGGGCCCATTTAGGTTCCCCTCCCAGCTCCTCGTAGTGTCGTTTCTTCAGCTCCTCGTAGTGTCGTTTCTTCAGCTCCCCAAACTCTCTTAATTTCCAAGAGGGGAAGTCTGACTTCACTGGCATCAGCACTTCGACGCGGCGCGCACTGAGCTAAGCAGTTGGGAGCGTGGGGCGAGGAGCGTGCTGAAGCCAAGCCCACATTTGTGTTGAGACAGCACTGCTAAAACGGGAGGGCTGCACTAGTCACCTTTACACGCACATCTTCGAATTTTTCTTAATTTGGGTGGAGAAATTATTTATTTTCAGCACAGAATTAGATTTTTCCCGCTCCTGTGGGTGAGCCCTGCTGCTCTTGTGGATTCCTGTCCAGTTGGGGTGCATGAGACAGTCGGGAAAAGCCTTGTCTAGGGATGACCTCGAAGTAATTCCCCTCACAGCGTGCCGTGATGTCAGCCAGGCAGCGTGCAGCCAGCCTGACAGGGGGGGGAAAATGGCATAAAAACAGGGCAGGGGGCCGGGGCTCTGAGAGCAGCCGGAGCAAAGTCACCAGCGCGAGTGCCAGGGCGAGGAACTGCAGCCGCACGTTTAACAGCTTTGGATGTTTGCTTTCGTGTGACAGTTGCTGTTCAAGCAAACAGATCGGAGAATTCCAGGCTTGCAGGGATTTCGGGGATTTTGTTAGCCGTGTGTGTGTCGGATCCCTTCGGCACGGGGTGGGCGTGCGGGGCCGGGGGGGCAGCGAGGAGGGCCAGGAGCCTCGCCAAGCCTCCCCTCCGCTCCTGTCTGCATTCCCTGTCCTGCAGCCCGCAGACTGGCCTCACTGGTCTCCCAGCAGCGTCTCTTGGTGCAGACCAGCCCCCTGCCCCGTGCCCTGCCCCGTGGCACCGAGTGTCCCCGAGCAGCCCGGCCGGGGACCCCGCAGGACGGAGGGCGCCGTGCCCCTGGCCCTGGGCTCTGCTGACGCTGCCCGTGGGCAGAGCCGTGTTTTCGTGGCTTCTCCTCCAAAAGGAAAGCCTGCAAGGGGTGAGGGGCAGACTCCTCGCAGCGAAGGTGTTAACAAATAGCAGGTGATTAAACATGACAAGCAGTGACATTTCTGTGTGGGGTTCTCAGTACCAGCAATGCCAAGAATGAAGCTATAAACCCTGACATTTTGTGTTATGCACTGAGGTTTTTAATAGACATCTTTCTCTCCCTCCCCCCTGTTTGTTTCTCTGACTCCTTTTTTCTCCTCCGTCCCTTTCTCCCGTCCCCTCTGCTCTCCCCCCCTGCCCTCCCACCCCCCCCTCCCCACCCCAAGCGCCCCTTTCCCTCGCTGCCCCTCTCTCCGCCACGCTCCCCCCCCACCCTGCGCTTCTCCTTTCGTCCCTCCCTCCCTCCCTGCTTCTCCTGCCGACACTTGCCGAGCTTTCTCTCCCCTCGCAGCCTCCTTCCCTAACTCCTCTCTTCCTCCCTGCCTGTCCCTGCCATATGCACAGCCTCTCGCAGCCGCTCTCTCCCGCCCGCGCTCCCTCCCCGGGCTGCGCGCCCGCCGCTCGCAGCGCTGCCGCTTCCCCCGCTGCTGCTGCGTCTCTCACATGCTCTCGCACTTGCTCTTTTCTTCCCCTGCTTCCCCTTCTCTCGCTCCTCTTTGTCTCCGTGCCTCCCCGCTGCTGTCATCCTCCCTCTGTCTGTTCTTTTCCACTCTCTCCCTCCCTTCCCCGGCTCTTTTTGGGGCCTGATGTAAGTCGCTAACCGCGGGCAGCCGGGCCAGTTGCTTGTCAGGGAGCAGGTGTCCCACCCCTGAGTGATGTTTTTGTTAATAACATTTTTGCACTGACTCAGAAGCCGGCGTTTTGGAGATCGCTTGTTGCTTGTTGTTTTTTTTTTTTTTCTAATGTCCGGGAGCTGAGCAGGCCGTGCTTTTGGGAACAGTTGCCGGGTTTGTGCTAAAAGGACCGCAGCAGTTGTTGTGCTGAGCGAGAAGCCTCGGAACAACTGCAGATTCCCTCCCGCTCATCCGGCCTGTCCGTCCGAAGGGCGTTTGGAGGTGACGCCCGACGTGCCGGCCCCTCGTGGCCGCCTCTCCTTGGAGCCACGGGATCGAGGTGCCCGTGCCCTGGGATGGGAAAACCTCCCCTCGCCTGCCCTGCTGGTACGGGGCACGAAGTGAGCGCAGTGCCGCGGGCAGGGGGCATCTGGACACGGAGCTCTGCTCCGCGTGGGTGTCTCAGCTGGCTGCTGGCCCCTGGGGAGGGTCCTCAAGGAGCTCCCTGGGGTCTCGATGGCTTCCAGCCCATCCCCTCATGTCCGTGCTGAGAGCACCCGGGGCCGGCGAGGGGCTGCGGTGGGTGGGCAGCGAGGCCGGGGCTGGGGCAGCGCCCACGAGGAGGTCACAGGGCCCCGGTGCAAAGGGCTCAGCAGGTATTTGAAGCGACTCCAAGCTAAACTGCAGCTGGAGCCCGGGTGTTTTCTCTTCCTTGACTCTGCTGGCGCTCTAAAAATCAAAATACTTCCCCCCCGAAGGCTTCGCCTTCCCATAAAAGTGCCTCTCCCGCCCCGTCCGCCCAGGTTGTATCGATCCGGCACCACAGACGGTGGCTGCAGCTCGAGTTGCCAAGTAGGGCAGATCGATAGAGACTTGCTGTGGGATTTTTGGCAGCTGGGGCATCCATTTGTCCCTCCTCCCCTCCCACCTTCCCTCCAGGAAGCCGCCGGTGTCACGCTGAAAGCAGGTGGAGCTCAGCCCTGTCCTTAACTCCTCGTCCTTCCCCATCCTCCTGGTGGCCCCCGCCTTCACCTCGTGTCCTGGGGGGATCCCCGCGGGCAGGATCTGTCCCGTAGTGCGAGCACAGCCCTCTCCATCTCACTATCCCCTGGTGGGGCTCCCCGAGGGGCAGGAGGGCAGGAGGCAGCGTGTGGCTGTGCCGCCAGCCGTCCTTAACCCAGGGCCAGCTCCTGGCTGCCGAACCTCTGACAGGTGCCGAGCGCCGCGCGCGGTGCAGTTAATGAAATGAGTATTTCGGGGAGAGGGGAGGGGGGGGGGGAGGGAGGCTCTGTACTGCACCCTGGGGCCCTGGGTTTATTAATGGTGACCTGCCATTAAAGACTAAAGTGCTAACCTGGTCATATTTAGCAGCTTTCAATGGTATCCCAGCGGCCTCCGCTTGCAATATCGAGCCCTGCCTTCCCCCCGCAGCCCCAGGCCGGCAGGAGCTGACTCCGGAGTTTTCTCCGCTGCGATGGGTCTGGTGGGCAGTGCCGAGGAGCCTGCTGGATGGACGGACAGATGGACGGACAGAATGACCCTCTCCCTGCTGCCAGGGCTTGGCTGGGCCCGGGGAATGCAGGGCTCGAGGCTGAGAGCTCCAGGTCAGAGCCCGGGGCTGCTCCCGTGGCCACGAGCCCTCCTGCACCCGGCCACGAGGGGCTTGGGGACGCCGAGCACGGGGAGATGTCCCCCGTGGGGATGGCAGTGGCTGGGCACTGCAGTGACAGGCGCTTGAGAAAGGTGCTGGGGGCTGCTGCTGGTCCCAGCAGGGATCAGTGTTCGCAGAGGGAAAAAAAAAAATATAAAAAAAAAAAAGGCCCCCGAGTGTCCTCGGAGCTGATTCTGCTCTCCATGGCTCCCCAGAAGCCAGCCCCTGCTCGGCTCCGTGTGCCAGCTGAGATGCTTGCCTTCCCTGATCACTTCTTCCTGGATTAAAAACTCAGCCTGGAGCGTTTTTGCCTTGTGTTGCTGCGGGAGGGAGGCTCGCTGGCAGCTCCGTGCGGTGCCGAGCGGGAGCGGGCGGGGAATCCCCCGGCACGGCCAGCTCCTGCTCCCCGCACCGCATCACCGGGGCTGAGGGCACGCCGAGCCAGTCCCTAGGGGATTTCTCCCTCTTTATCGAGCCCCGTGAGCCGCAGCTCATCCATCCCCTCATCCCGTCCTGCGGGCACGTTTCTCAGCGTGGGCTTGGGGCCATTCCCCGGCAGAGCCAGCGAGGGCAGGGGCCTGGTTCCAGCGCCGAGCTCCGGCCCTCGCAGGCTCGCAGCAGGACGAGTGGCGGCTTGGCAGCCAGGCTGGGGGCAATCCTCGCTCGCTCCGTTGGCTCCGCGCCCCGGCTGATCCGGAGCCAGGTTCGCTGTAATCCCTACATCCTGTTGCAGGTCCTTAATCAGCTGGAACCGGCCTGGAAAAAAAAAAAAAAGCAACCAAAAACCCCAACCCCAACGTGCTGTGGTTAGCGGGGACGGGCTGCAGCAGCCGTGTAGGGCTGGGGGCAGAGGGAAGGAGGTGCTGGGGGGCTCAGCGGGACCCCAATGCTGTTCCCCTGCTCTGGGTTTCAGGCATCAATTCCCCCTTTTTTTTCACCCCTCCATCCCAACCGGGGATGCCACCCCCTCGACCAAGCTGGGAAAGTCTCTGGGTTGTTGTTGGGTCGTGGTTTTCTTTTTTTTTTTCCTTTTTCTTTTTTTTTTTTTTTCCCCCGTTTAATGCATAGAATAACACTGATGGGTCTGAACAGCTCCAGCCAGGCGACGAGGGGAAAGAATAACAAGCTCCTGGATGTCAGGCGAAATTATGGGCCATCGCTATTTAGGGTGAGTCTGGTGGATTTAGGGCCTCTCTGTTCTATTGTCCCGGCTGCTCTGAGCATTGGAGCAGGCGAGACACAAGTCGGGAATTTCATCGCGGGGCACGTGCAGGGCAAGGACGCTCCTGAGCCTTTCCGGGGCTGAACAGTGGTGGTGAGGGACAGGGGACGGTGTTGGATGACCAGGCAGTGGGATGGGGCACCGGGAGGAGGTAGATGTGGTGGTCCTGGAGTTTTAGGAGCTCGCCAGGAGCACGCAGAGCTTGGTGTCCCCTCCTTGTGCCTCGGTGATTCCCCCGTCAGCCCCCAGCTGCTCTTCGGCCTCGTGTGAAGCAGTCAGGGAGGTCGTCATGGGAAAGGCAGTGCCCAAATGGACACGTGGCACGGGGCTTGGGGGTTTGGGGGCTTTCTCTAGGGCTGCTTTTGGTGCTGCTGCTGCAGCCGGGGCTGGCACCGTGCTCGCGCGGGCTGCCAGGTATTAGGGGGAAGGGCCCAGACAGCGGCGTAAGGGAACACCGAGAGGATGAGGAAAGCGTGATACGAGCGGGTCGGCCCTGGGAAAGTGAAGCCTGCCCGAGCCCTGAGCAGGGCGGATCCTGAGCTTCCAGATTTTGGCAAATACACCGTGTCCCATGCCAGGGTGGGGAGGAGTTGCGGAGCGTAAGAAAGCCGCGCTTGCCCGGCGTCAGCCTCGCTCGGCAGGGTGAATTCTTTGCTTCTTTGGGGCTCTTTTTATTTGACCGGATTAAAAAGCCTATTTGAGTTTCTTAAACCATTTAATCTAAAATCCCCAGGTAGATGCGCCATTGGATTCAGTTTTAAGCTTATAAACAAAATAGGTCTGTGTTTGCCTCTTGGTTTTGCTGCAAAGCGGCGCGGGGTTGACCTGTCCTCCCTGCGGCGGGCAGGCCCTGGGCTCCTCACATTTGGGAACCCCCTGAGCTGCCACCGCCTCCCTGTGGCTCCAGGAGCCAGGGCCAAGCTCCACCAGCCACGGTGAGCGACCAGCACGGTTCCCAGGGCTTTGTGCCCCCGTAAAATGCAGCAAAAGCCATTGCTTTGGTAAAAACCGTAGGGAGATGGGGAAGGAGGAGGCTGCAGGAGAGCGGGGAGGATGGGAGGGACGCGTGCTGCAGCGTGACACCGGCGTGGGCCGGGTGATGCCTCCCGATGCCCTCAGTCCTTGCAGAGGAGCTGCTGCTCCTCCTCCACGCCCGGCTCCTCCCTGGGCTTGCTCCTGCGCCCGGCCTCTCTGCTCCCCTGGGGTTCTTGTCGCCCTGCCAGCTCCGCACGGCTTTATGGCCGCCACTCCCTGCGCTTCTCAGGAGGGTTTTGTGGACACGGGACCAGTTGGGGCTGCTCTGAGACGGGCCGAAGTGGGACAGCTCATGGTTTGGGTTGGCAGGAGAGAGGTGCTAGAGGCACGCCGAGGCTCCGCGGGCAGCGGTTGTGCTCCGGGTAGCAGCCGGTGCCAGCGGCTCCAAGGGGAGGCACCAAGCCCTGCAGCGGGCAGATCCAGGGGGATCTACCCCTGCATCTTCCCCCACACCCTCTCCATGCACCCAGCAGGCAGATCCAAGGGGCTCTGCCCCCTCATCCTCCCCAAACCCTGTCCACGCGTCCCACAGAGGCGGCGATGCCCTCGGTGTGCGCGGTGACGGCGCCGAGCTCCGTCCCAGCGTGGCCACGGGAAGGCAGAGCAGGGGGTCTCCTGCATCCCCGGCTCACGAGGAGATGCTCTGCAGGAGGTGGTGGCCAGAAGAAGGATTCTCCTTCTCCCCCACCTCTCCCGAGGAACCAGAGGCAGACAGAGGGACGGGCGTCTGTCCGGTGGCAGCCCGAGCAGGAGGGAGCCCTCCTGGCTTTGCCGAGGGAGCCTCTTTCTATATGGAAATGAAGAATTTAGGCTAATGGAGCTCAACCATCTCTAATTTTGCGATGGCAGGAGGATTTTGATTGAAAGTAATTAAGCAAGCTAGCTGTAAAATTAATTAAAGCAAAAGGGGGGGATTTTTTTATTGGATTGGATAGCGATATAGCGGCTGTCAAATGGGGGACGGATGGGGGTGACCTGAATTCTCTGCCCTCCCTCCTCCCACTCGGGACGTTTATGTCACTTTAATCTCCTTACAGCGGCTGGTGTGCATTTGTTTGAAATAATCAAGGAAATATGGTCAGAAATTGTCAGCTTTCAGATCTAATTTACCTGACAGCCCTGCGCGGACCAGTAAGCCTCTGTGTGCGTGTGTGTGTGCGGTGCATGCGATGCTGTGGGCGTGGAGGGCTCCTCGCCTCCCTTCTCCCCCCCTTTCCCCGTTTTCCTTCACCCCGTCTTCGCTCGATTCCCAGCAAAATTACTTCTGGTGCAGCTGGGACCACCTGGCACCCCCCAGGAAAAGGAGACAAGTTGGAGAATTTTCCTGCGGTCCCTTCTCCACCCTCCCCCTTCCCATCGCTGCCTCCTCCCAGCCTGCTGCCTCATCCTTGCACCATAACCAGCTTTAGGGTTTAGGCAATATAGGATTAGGGGAGGTGGCTGTAATTCTTTATTCCAGATGGCTGGCAACTGCTAAACCCACTGTCACAAGCACCGGGTTATAAAAATACTTAAATTAGGCCCTTTGTTCCAGCCCCCGGCCCTGCCAAGTGGCGCTCCCGGTGTCCTGCCGCAGCTCGGCTCGCCCCGCATGGGTGGGGACGCTGAGTCGAGGCGGTGCTGGTGCTGGGAAGAGGAGGCTCAGGGCTCACACCTACCTGGATTCCCTCGCTCAGCTCCATCTGCTTCTTTTTGCCGTCAGCACTTCAAGAGAGCTCCGGCAATAGGCAGAGCGAGGCACGACGTGGTGTCGTCGCAGGTGAAGGTCCTGAGCCCGGGAGGTGCCAGGGCCACGGCTCCGAACGTCCCACGAGGGAGCCTGCTCTTCTCGGGGACCCAGCTTTCCCCCTGTCCCTAACCCTACAAGAACCTGGTGGCCTTGGCCCAACTCTTTGCAACACGGGGAGGGAAGGCGGCTGCCATAGGGTCAGCGTTTCCTCCGAGCCACTGCAGTGCTTCACATCTGCCTTGCTAGGTCGGCTGTCAGGGTTATTATTTATTATTTATTATTGTTCATTAAGTGCTGACAGAGTTGGGGCTTTTGTTTGTTTTGTTTGGGTCTCCATTTAGAGGCCTTCGCTGCGGCAGCCTCCAGTGCCAAGACTCGAGGCGCTTTTACAATTACAGCCGTGATCCTATTGTATTGTTTATGTAATGACTCTCAATCCCGAGGGATTCGGCAGCCTGTCTTCAACCCAGGCACCCAGCACCTGGCAGGGAGAGGGCAGGGCAAAGGCTGGCCCCAATGCCCAGGGAAATCTCCGGGCTTGGCGTGCTAGGGGATGGTTAATGCGCAGACAGATCAGGCCGGCCCTCGCGGCGAGGACTCACACGCAGGGAGGGCGATTAAGCTGCTTCAGATGATCCATCCCCTCCACGGCTCAGCCCTGATGCTCTGCCTGCTGGATGTCACCCATGCGGTGAGCTGGGCGCCCAACCCTTGGGCCAGCACCCATGGGTGCTCCCCGAGCATCCCCAAACACTTCAGCCCCTGCAGAGAGACTTCCACCCCGTTAGGTGGCTGGGTGGGGGCCCCCCTGCAGCTCCCAAATCGGCTGATGCGTGCAGGACGTGGTGTATCCATGCCATGCTGTGGTGGGTGAGGAGCTCATCACCACGATTCCCAGTTTTATTCCCATCCCTGCCACCGATCCGCTTCGTATCCGGAGCCTCGCAAAGGCGTAGCGCCGTGCCAGTGCGTCCTCATCAGCGTAATGGGTATAATTAGGCGGCCCTGATTGAAGATAGTGCTGAGGGCTGAGTGTGCCAGCAGACTTGCTGCTGGTGGTGAGAAGCCCTTTCCAAAAAAAAAAAAAAAAAAAAGGAGGCAAGACCCAGAGCGTAGAGCGCTAGTTCCCACATGGCATTGCAGATATATGGAGTACAATCTCTGATGGATCGGGATCTGCTGCCCCAAATGGAGCACTGCCCTCCCCGCAACCCAGCAGGAGCAGCGTTAGGTGCGGGCCGAGCGCCCCAAAGTGTGCACCCAGCCAGACACGGGGAGCACGGGATGGGGCACCGCCGATCCCCGGTGCTAAGTGCAAGTACCACAGAACGCAGTATCGGGAATAGCCTCAATAATGCCATGGCCGGCTGGCTGAAAGGGAGCTCGAGTTCTGGGACGTGGACCAGGCTACCAGTGATAATGGTATCTGAAGGCAGTGGTGTCTGGAAGCGGGGTCATACTGTGCTGGCTGCTCCTATTTCCTTCTGCAGATTGCAAGACAAGATGACTAAGAGTGCATTAGATAATTTTCTAACATAACATTCCCTACAGGCAGTTACTGGCATTGCTGTAGAGACGTCCTGAGCACCGTGTTGGAAAGAAGTGCACAATTTCTTTCTGCCTTGTGACAATGCTTGAGACCCCCGTGCGGAGCCGTGCCCCGTTCTGACTGCAAGGCTCCTTAGACATGGCTGAGGAAAATGCACGTGAGTGCTGCCCCGGGGCCCCCTCTCCCCTTGTTTTACACCTCCTCGTCCCTGCTCACCACACAGCCCCTCGCTGCCCCCAGCACGGCCAGGAGCTGCCGGAGCGTGTCCTGGCGCCGGGTGGACGGGGCGAGAAGTTTGGAGCTGGGTGGCGTGCCCGTTCCTCTCGGTTTGATGTGCGTGGGGTTGGAGAGCCATAAGCTCAGCTTTCCCATCGCTGTCAGCTAGGGAAATCATTCCTCTGAGCTCCGCGGAGTGACATGAGCAGCGGAGCAGGCGGAGGGGGGGGGGAAGCCTGGCGGGTCTGGTGGAGGAGAGCCGAGGCACCGGGCTGAGAGCGTCGGGGGTGGTTGACACGTCTGGGGGTGGAGGTGAGCCGCTCGTCCTCAGTCTGGGCCAGCACAGCCCTGCAGAGAGCAGACAGGCAGCTCAGCTCACAGCAGGTCGGAGAAACCTTGAAACCTCCAAAGAGGGGACGATCAGGGACGAGGCACAGCAGAGACACAAGGAGCTGAAGCTCCCGGGGGGCTGTGGAGCTGCTGCCCCTCGGCAGGGTCTGGCTGCTGCCCCGTGCACCCTGTGGGTAGCGAGGGAAGGAGGCAGAGCTGGAGGCGCCAGTCCCCAGCGTCTTCCAGGCAGAGGTTGCCCTGCTTGCAGTGGATTCGGGGGCTTTCTGCAGGAACTGTCTCCACGGGCAGGTCTGAACAAGCCGGTCAAGTTACTCGTAATTTCCACCAAGAAAATAGAAACCCTGAAATAGGAGGGTTGGGGCGAAGAGGGGATGGCGTGGCTGGCTGAAAGCAGCAGCCGAGCCCAGGTGGGTGCTAACAGGGTGCACCGGGGTCCTGCAGTGCATGGCCATGTCGGAGCAGGACTGAGGACAGAATTTTTGGGGACAGCCTGGGTGGGGAAGCTGCCCCGGACGGGGAGGACAGCCCCGTGCCACGCTTGCAGCTCATCCGCTGGGACCCACTTGGAACCCAGGGGTGTGGGAGGAGAGCATCCATGGGTCCCCCTCCTTCCATCTCACCTCCTCCCTGGAGCACCAGGCAAGTTTATCAATTTACACCAGAACGCAGGGAAATCAGGGAGGTTGCCAAGGTCTTGGCTTCATTAATTCTGAACCTGGCGATGGCACCCGCTCGCGGGGCTGCTGCTACTAGTGCAGGCTCGCCTCGCGGCTTATTAAAGCTGCACCTGAAACCAGGCTGAATTCAGCCCTGTGCCGTCTGATTCCCCGTGTCCCTCACTCCCTTGGTGCCTGGAAAACAGCTTATTAAAGCTCACCATTGGTAATTGCCTGGGAAGTCACATTTTTAACGCTTTCCTCTGGTTCTTGAGAGCTGAAGAGCTGAGCTGTTGCCTTTCCCAGACCGCGGGGTAAATAAACCGTGTTGGTGGTTATTTGCGGGTGATAATGGAGAGATGGAAACCCCTGAGCTGCTGGGGGTAGAGCGAGCCCCGTTGGGTCCGAGGAGCTCCAAACGTGCCTTGTTTCTTGGTCCCCGTGCCCTAAAGCAGCACCACAGAAACAAGGCACCGGGTGCACCATCGGGGGGGCACCGGCAGAGGAACCCAAGAGAAGGGATGGGCTGCCCGGACTGCTCTAGCACCAAGTCAGTGGTGTCTGGGGATGTTTTCAGTGCAGGATGAGTGTGCAGGACTAGTGCTCACTCGGGTGATGTGTCCTGGAGAGATAGGGGACATTTGGGGCATCCCGTGTGGGTGCTGTTGCAGCAGGCAGAGCGGCTGCAGCTCCAGCAGAGTCAGCACCGGGGGGCTCAGCCTCCTCCTGCACCCCAGCAGGGCAGAGCAGGGGATTTTTAGGGGAAGGCTTGATGGGAGCAGGGTGGAGGCAGCACTCCCTGAGCTCACACCATACAGGAGATCCTCCTGCAGGGAGCTGTCGTCGTGTTTGCAAACTGCGCGGTGGCACCGGGGGAGATGCAGCAAACACGGGGCCGCACTGAGTCACCCCGCGGGGGGACAGCCAGCGAGCACCGCGAGCTGCTGAGGCAAACATGGGCGAATCGTTACAATAGGCACCAAAAATATCTTCACATGAGATCTTTCTGCATTGCTGCGTGTTGGGTAACGGGGAGGGCCGGCAACCTAAGCCGAAACCCTGCCCACGTGCTCCAGAGCTCATCCTGGGCAAGGCGAGCGACTGGCTCGGGAAGGAAGCAGGAGGAGAAGTGGTTTTGCTCCTGCGGGAGCCCCGGTGAGCCACGAGGCTCCCCACGAGGCCGGCTTGCAGCAGGAGCGGCCCCAAAATTGCTCACGTGCTGGTGACCATGGGGTCCCCAGCACGGGGCAGCTCCTGGGGGGCTCCCTGCAGCCATCTCCCCAAAGCCCAGGCCTGCCCTAAGGGACCCAATTCCCAAAACCCCAATCCTGGGGGCTCATCCAAAGGAATCTCAGCAGAGGCAGAGCGCAGGGAGGCTCCCGGCTGCACATCCCCAGGGCTGGTGGAGTCCCCGTCCCCCTGTCCTGCTGCCCGTGCCCCCCCTGCACCCTCACACGGGGCTGGGGTCGTGCCGTGGCCCCGGCCCCCTCCTGGCTCGGAGCTCCCGAGCTCTCCCCTGGTTTTTCACAGCCTTTTTTTTTTTTTTGCTGCCAGCGCAGGGCACTGAAAAGTGCTGGCACTGCCAAAAACCCTGTGTGCACTACGACTCCCCAAACATCCCTTTATTTTTATTGTTCTGTTAATTACTGTTTAAACTTTAATAAGTCACTTCGTCAGGAGGGGGGACCTGCAGTGAGGTTTCTGTGCAAACACTGGGCCCGGCGGTGACTCTGGTGTAACATAACCCTTTATACAATGTGGGAATGTTTAGACTGTAACAGAAACTTGTTATTTTAATGACAGTTAAAGGGGAAAAAAAAAAAAAAAAGAGAAAGAAAGGAGCGAATGAAAAAAGGGAAGCGGGTTTGTTGGGGAAATGGCTCATCTCAATCTCGCTGTCTGGCCTCTTTTCTCCCGGCCCTAACGGCAGCGGGGTGAGCAGCTTTTATTTTATGGCTGCTGCCGAACCGGCCCCGTTCCCAGCGATGCCCCGCGCTCCTCCTGCCCGCGGTCCCCTCAGCTCCACGGGCAGGAGATGCTGATGGAAGCAGCAGGGCTGGCTGTTGCTCGGAGGCAGCAGCAGATGCCTAAAGCCAATTTGAGCTCCGTCTAATTATTCTGACCCACACGAGAGACTTTCCCCTTCTCTTCAGCGCCTCCTCCACCGTTTAAGTTTTTAAGGAGCTGTGCTGAAACAGATGCTGGCACGCCAGAGATAAGAGGGTCTGCGTCCCGGGGAAAAAAATGGACTTTTGGGGTTAGAAAATGCTGCCTGCCTACGCCTGGTGTGCTGGCATCTCCCTCACACCCCTCCTGGCCTGCCCCGAGACCGTGGCACTTGGTGGGCTTCATCCTGGATGTGACCATTGGGACTGGGATAAGCCCCGAGAGGGAAGGGGAGCAGGGAGGTGTCTCGGGGTTCACAGGTGGCCCCGAGGCCATGCCGGGCCCATCGATGTCTGCCCTGCGGTGAGGGAGCACAGGGTGCCCGTGCAGTGCCCGGTGTCCCCGTGTCACCGTGCCAAAGTCACCTCCAGGTTGGGCTTGGCTATATTTAGCGCTGCCTATAGACCAGCCAGCGCGGAGCGATGGACATGATGTGAAAACCTCTCCGTTTCCACCGACCTCGCTGCTGCTGCGCTGAGCTCCCTGGCTCGGGGCACAAGCCCAGGGGAAGGGACAGCCCTGTCCGTGTCCCGACAGGATTCGCCTGTCCCCTCCTCGCACGGGCTGGGAGGGGAAGGGATGCAGAGGGCAGGGGCAGGAGGATGCGGGGTGTCAGGATCCCTTTGGGGACCACAAGGGACCTTCCCCAGCACCAGCCCCGTGCCAGGAGCCCCGAATCTCTCCGCAGAGCCCCTCGCTCTCAGAGTTTGGGAGCAGAGCAGGAGCCGTGGGCTCGCCGTGGGGCTCGGGGCCGTGGTGTCCCCAGTGGGTGAGCGTGCGGGGAGCGGGCCAAAACAGTTCACGCTTCCCTCGCCTGCTGCCGGGGCTGTGATTGTTATTGATTGGCTTTGCTGTTCTCGGCACTTTGTGTTTTTCCAGCTGAGCATTGCCTGCCCCTTGATTTGATTTTTTTTTTATTATTTATTATTCTTTTTTTTTTTTTTTTTTTTGGCTCTTTCCAATGCCCCCGAGCGTTGCCCGTGGGGCAGGTGCGTGCCCAGTGTGCACGGGCAGGGGGCTCCGGAGGGGCCCAGCAAAATGCAAGGATTAAACCCCCGGGTGTGCGCTGCCCCTGCAAGTGCCGTGCAGTAGGAAACCAGCGGCAGGGCCGTGTGTCAAAGCAAATACCAGCCATGTGGACGGGTCTTCAACCCGGATGCTCTTCGGCCCCAACGATTTGGGTGCTTTGCCCTCGTGTCTCGCTCGTGGTGCCGGCCGTCGGACCCCGCGGGGCGCCTCGCTCCCCCGGCGTGCCCGCAGCCCTCCCCGTGGGCAGGAGCCGTCCCGCTAGGAATGGCATTTTCCAGGTTCCTGCGTGAGGCTGAACATGTCCCAGCTGCGAAAATAACGAGCCGCAACACCCTGTGGAAACAGGAGAGCAGCAGCGACGCGTCTGTCCGCTCTGCGCAGAGCCGGGTGGAAACCGGTGCCCCAAAGGGGAGCTCGGGGTGCGCAGCCGGGACCCGGGAGCGTTGGTTTGGAGGGGCCAAAGCGTGGAAGCAACAGATTCCCGTGGGCCTCCCGCAGGACGGGTGGGTTGTGGCCAGATGTGACATTGAGTGGGCTGCTCGGGGTGGCCATGGGGCGAGGGGCCGGGTCCTGGTGTCCCCACGCAGCCCCAGCACCGTCCCCTGCCCGGCCACCGCCTCCCCCCCGGCCGCTGGGGTCACTTTGGCTGGCGAGTGTGAGCTGAGCTCAAGGATAGAGCCCCCTGGACGGAGCCAAGGAGCCGCTGTATAAAAAACGCTGAGGTTTTCCTTTTCTGTACAGCGCGTTTCCCTAAATTGCCTTTGACTGTGTGCATCGCTAATGAAAGTTTATGCCCTTGTTAGAAGGACAGGCAGGTCCGTTCCAGTTAGGGCTGGGTCTATCCTTCTGCCAACTGCCCTCCCCAGCACACACACACACACACACACGCTCGCTCGCTCGCTCTCCCTGGTGAATAAGTGGAGGCTGTTATAAAAAAAAAAAAAGAGGGAAAAAAAAAAAAAAAAAGAGGAGGGGAAAAAAATTTCCATATTTGTGTAAGTTGCTTTAAAAGCATTTTATCATGTCATAAAAAAAAAGGAAAGTACTCTTGGAAATTGATCCTGCACACGAGCCCATTGGACAGAAGGACGTCGGGATGTTAATGGCTATTTTGCTCCAGGGTGGCTTATTAAAAAATTTATACATAAATGCTTAAAATTGCATAAATTATTTAAAAAAAAAACATAGTAAGCAATTTGCAATCCCGATCCACTTTTCCCTCTTTTTCTTTCCCTCGTCATCCTTTCCTTCCCTTCTTTCTTACCAAAAAAAAAGAAAAAAAAAAAAATTCCTTCCCTCTCTTCCCACCCGGGTCCCCTCCCTGTCTGAAAATGCGACGCGTCCAGAAGTGCACATGGATGGGTGTAAAATCCACACGATTTTAAACACGACCCGCCGCCGGCCCGTGGAGCCTGCCACAGGGGGAAATAACAAAAAAAAAAAAAAAGAGGGGGGAAGGAAAAAAAAAAAAGGAAAGAAAGAAGTTTGGATATGATGAGTGTTCCTCGCAGGCGTGGAATGTCACCCACATATCCTGGAGATTGTACTGGGGAGGTTTATGATGGTTTCCCATTGATTTGTTTCCCCGACGCAGCTGCCGACCTCTATTGAGGGACAAACATAATCAGCACTGACGCAAATTAGATGGTTATTCGTTTTGAAAATTGACAGAAAAACAATAAAAAAGATGAAATGCTCCCAAATCAATAGATATAATGAAATTCAAATAATCCGAGAGATGAGGTCTCCATGGCAACTGATAATGTGGAAAAGAAAACAATTTAATAAAGGACAGACACACTTTGAAAACAGATTGGGCAAAGGGAAGGCGGGGGGGCGAGGGAGCAAGGGGGGCCGTGGGCTGGGTGGCGGTGGGAGGGGGCGGCGGCGGTGGGGAGCCGGCAGCCGGCTGCCTCTCCGGTTGGTTGGCGGTGCCGCGGTGAAGGATCACTGTCCATCCCAAGGACGCTTGCCATAATTAAGAGAGGCTTTCGGTCCAGAAAGTGCAGATTCAGGTTTTAATACACAAAATTATTTCAGGAGCACTGAATCGGAAAGTCGTTTGTTATGACCTTCCTGAGAGGCCTGGAGCAGGGCATGTTGGAGGCGCGGCGGCTGAGCCAGCTGAGTTATGGCATATTTGTGTTTTTATAGTGCGGAGGGGAGGGGGGAAGGGGGGAAGAAGGTTAAACAGTATTTACAGCTCAGTTGTTTTCAGAAAGGAAAGAGAAATAGAGTTCATGAAAAGATGCGAGCGGAAGAGAGCGAGCGAGGGAGAGGCAGAGACCCCCCGCCCGGCACGCTCCCGCCGCGGGGACGCCGGCTCCAGCGGGACGCTCGCCGCCGCGCTCCTTGCCTTGAGGTGTGGGGGGCACAGGGGCCGGGGGCGCACCGGGGCCGGGCTGGGGCGCGGGGCTGGCCCTCCCGGGGCCGCCCGTCTGCTCTCAACCAGCCGCAGCACAAACCTCTCCCGGCACGGGGCCGGGAAACACGCGCGAGCGCTGCGCTCCTAAGGCCGGCTCTCCCCGCGTGGGTGCTCGCTGAGCGGCACTCAGTGTGCTGCGGGGAGCTGTGGCCATGCACATGTCGTGCTTGGAAGGCTGCAGAGCATGCAGGGCGTTGGTGGATGTCGGTGTGCCTTCCTTCGCACGCCGTTCGTGTGCTCGGAGCTTCCCAGGTTGCACGTGCCACAGCGCCGGGTTGCGTGTGCCGCCGTGCGCACGGTGCTGCGCCCGCACGGCCACGTTGTAGGGTGCGTGCACGTCCCCTCTGATGGGTGCTGGCGGCGAGCACGTGCACGTGGATGGGCTCACGAGGACAGGGGGAGAAGAAGATGGTGAGCCCTGCTGACCAGGAGAAAGCGCAGCAAAAGGCAAGGCAGAATTAGCCGCGGTGCGAGACCACGACAATGAACTTTTTCTGGGCCTCTGTTTCTTGGTGGTGCAACAAGCATGCGGGCTCCCCACTCCTGGCACTACTCCTGCCTTCCCACTGCAGTTAGTTAGGGTGCTGACAGGGGCCAGGTCACCAGCAGCCTCCCAAATCCCTGGGGTGTGCAGGGAACCTCTATCACGAGGAGCTCGCTTAGCCCCTGCCCTCAGCTACTGCCACCATCAGCTGCTCCCCGTGGCTTTGGGCTTGGGTAAAGTGTCTTGGGGCAGACACCAAGGGGGACTGGTGATACTGGGGGTGATTCCCTTCCCGGGCTGTATCCCAGTGTCCCTCCCAGCTCCTGGTTACTCCCCCAGCACCAGGTACTTGCCGCTAAGCCTGGCTGAGGTGTGTGCCATCCGCCAGCGTGCCTGCCCCGCAGTCACCAGGAGTGCTGGGGCAGCACGGGCTGCACGAAGACAGCAAAGAGAAACCTCAGCAAGGTGGGGCTGGGGTCTCCGTTGTGGTGCTGAGCAAGGAAATTCCATTTCTCCCACCACCTGCCCCAAAAAACTCCTCCCCAGGCGATGCCCGGAGGCTGGTACCAGCACTGGGACATCACCAGTGAGTGAGGGAGAGCAGGGAAAGAAAACCCCTGGGGCTGAAATGGGCAGAGGGGAAACGTGAGCTGAGTTAGCAGAGCGAGGAACAGGTTGCCAAAAGTCCTCCCCGAGCCTTTGCACATCACCAGCACGGGGCCACCAGCCCCTGGGCTTTCTCCCTAGGTCCCCCTCTCCCCCCTCACTGCTTCCCTGCACCCCTTGCCCTTTTGGCGATCGCAGGGGGCTCGTGTCTCCTCTCCAGGTGGGCACAATCGTGAGCCCGTGCTGGCATGGGGCTGCCCTGACAGCCGGGCTGGCATCGCCCCTCGCCCCTCCGCTGCTTTCCCCTGGGTTTTCTTCACAACCTGTGGGCAGATTGATGGTGGGCCCGCGAGGTTAGCGGTTCCGCTTGATTTATAGAGTTACTTAGGCTGAGTGAGGCCACTTAGGATAGTAAACCTTTTAACTGGACTAAAAAAAAAATTAATAAT
Source organism: Aythya fuligula (assembly GCF_009819795.1). Classification (NCBI taxonomy): domain Eukaryota; kingdom Metazoa; phylum Chordata; class Aves; order Anseriformes; family Anatidae; genus Aythya; species Aythya fuligula. The sequence goes on from NC_045579.1 coordinate 3,759,863, forward strand.
AAATAAATAAGGCGAGGAGGAGAAACTGGACCAGCAAAGCCGATCCTCTCGGTGTTACCTAAAGGACTCCGAGGACAGAAGGCTCCCAGGGAGCGTCCTCGCTGCTGCTGAGGACAGGTTTTTGTGGCACCAAGAGCAGGAAACTCTGAAAACATTTCAGCACTGACAGATGCACTGCGGGCTTGGCTGCAGGACGCTCCTGAAAGCGCATCCAGCCGCCCTGCAGCGGTGCTGTCCCCCCGGCACCACGTGAACTGCAGCAGCAGCGAGGTGCTGAGCCTGCGGGGCTGGGCTAAAGCTCCGACAGCTGCAGGGCTGCAGAGACCCGGCGGGACGGGGGCAGAAAGGGAAGGGACGGGCAGGGACAAGGTGCTGGTGGCACGGGGTGAGCGGCAGCACCGGGGTGAGCTCTCAGAGCTGGGAGCCGGCGCGATCACGGCGCCTTCGGGCTCAGGTTTTGCGACCTGCTGGGGAAGAGGTTGTGGTGTGTGTTCCTAAAGAGCTGCGGGCGAGGATTAGCCCCGTCCTTTCCCCTCCAGATGTGCTGAAAGCCTGCAAAGAGCCGGGGGGTGGCGGGGAGCCGGTGCCCGTCCTGCCCGCTGCGGGCTCGGGAGCGCCTGAGCCTCGGCCCCTTGCACCACTGCAGCAGCACCGGGGCTGCGCTCGGGCCAGCTCGCTCCTAGTGTGAGGTCTGCGCTGCCTTCCTCTCCCTGGCCAGTGATATATGGCATAAATTAGGCCTCTGAAGGGGGATACTGCATCCTTAAGAAGAAATATGTCCTCATTTTTCTTAAACACCGTTTGCACTGAGTGAAATGTTTAGAAGGGACGCTGAGGGATAACTTTATTTCTTACTAGGGAGTTCAGAGCCGTTCAGTTAAACCCATAAAACACTGGGAGTAGGGAAGCTGACAGCCTGCCCGTGCATTAGAAAAGCCATTACTCATCTGGGGGAAATTCGCCCCATGCCGGAGCCTGGCGTTACCGGTGGGGTGGTCCAGGGGAGGATGCGGGATCATCTCCCGCGGCCAGCTCGGGGGTCAGCGGGATGCTCGGGGTGGAGGAGCCTCGGGTAATACTGGTATCAGAGCAGAGAGCTGCCGGGCAGACCTCGAAGCACCGGGTGAGCGTTGCGGGGTTCAGCCAGGTGGGTCATGGCCCTCGTTCCTCCTCCTCTGCGTGGGAAACGAAAGCGCAGAGAGCTGGGGAGAGCTTGGGTGAAGCCGTGCCTGAAAACCAGGCTGGCAGCCAGCGCTCCTGGCTCCTAACCCCCTGCTTCAGCCTCCGAGACCGAATTCCCTCCCAGAGCAAGGAGCGAAAGCCAGGAGCCAGGGCTGCGGGGTCCTGCAGGGCTTCCAGGAGCACAGCAGCACCTTCACGGCTCCTGTGCCGAGCCCTTGCTTTCCCGTGGGATTTAGAAAATGGAAAGAGGAGGTGTTGGGGGTGGCAGCAATGGCAATTCCTCCCTCGGCTGGGGTTGGGGCGCGGATGTGACCGGGTGGGCTCCTCGCCCCCCGGTCACCCGGCCCCGTGGCAGGCACGGACGGCATCAGCCACCGCGGGGGCGGTGACTTTCTGTTTGGTGCTTGATTTTGGAGGCCTGACACCAAAAGATTTAATATTTGTTTGAAATGAGAAACAGTTCTCAAATGAATTTGGAGAGCCTGGGAATTAATGGCAGCTCCCCCCCTCCACACACACACACACACACACACACACACACGCTCCCCTCCCCGTCGGCTCAGCCCCCCCTTTCAATTTCTGAAGCCTGCTGATTTGAATATTTATAAATATCAGTAAATTATTTATTGTAGCAATCTGCTGTGCCATTTCACCAATCGCCGTTAACACTTTAGGGCTCGCTCTCCAGGCGGACGCGGCTGCAGGGAGCGGGCACGGGGGGTGGCAGCGTGCCGGGGCCACCAGCACGGCTCCGGCACCAGCAGGGTTTGCGTCCACCTTTTTGGGGCACCAGAGGAGCTGGGGCAGGACGGGGACCTCTGAACTGGGGACACTGGAAGGGGATGAGGCTGGAAAGCCAGGCTGGTGCTGGTGGGGACGATGCCCATCGGGGTGTGCCGCTGGCTGTAGGTGCCCTTGCTGGCTTTGGGGACCTGGATTTGGCTTGGGGAAGCTCCAGCAGTGCTGGACCTGCCGTCCTGCCCCTGATCGAGGACCTTCTGCCCTTGATCTGTTTTTCTGCTTCTCTTTGCCACAATTCTGGCTAAACGCTGCTGCTGAGCAGGTTGAGCCAAGGGGAGCTTGCAGAAGGGAGCCGTGTCTGGCCTCCGTCCTTCTGAGCCAGGCTCTGGAGTGGGAAACGGGGAGAAAAGTGGGCTGGCGTGCGGCTGGAGATGCCAGTGCTGAATGCAGTGCTGAATGCAGCCCGACTGCAGGCACAGGGCAGGGTCCCCGGCTTCCCCCCCCGCCTAATTCATGGCTGGGGTGTGCAGGGAGAGCCCTGACGGCTCGGGGGAGGCAGGGAGCGAGGACACCCTTACGGCTGCTTCCCTTCTCCTTCTCCTCCTGCTCCTGCCCAGGGCAGAGCCGGGCCCAGCTCCACACCCGGGGCTTTCCCCGGCTCGGTGCCGCCGGGGCGCGGGTGGGCCCCGTGCGTGCAGGTCGTTAAAGAGCCTCTGCGAGCTCCCCAAGGCCGGCCAGAAGAGACAGCATCCACTAACCCAAGGTCATTTCCTGAGCTAAAAGCAATAAAATGTTTTATTGATAAACCGGAGAGGGGAAAATACACAGGCTGCATCCACTCCCGCACGGCGTGGGCCAGGCCGGGGCTGCTGCTGCCTTCCCTTCGCCCTGGCCCTGCCTGGTTTGGAGGGGAGGTGTGTGCCGCGGGGGCTGCACCTTGGGCTGCCTTCCCCGCTGGGATTTGGGGCGTAATTTGGGGGAAACACTCCGGGTTCTGTCCGAGGGCCGTGCCTCCTGCCCTGCCTGGGGCTCTCCAGCGGTTAAAAAAGAAGAGCCCCCCGCGCAGCGCGCCGGCCCTCCTTCCCTCCCCCTCCCCGCCCCAAATAATGCCGTTAATAATTAATCGAATGAGAGCTTGCAGCTCCTGGAAAGCTGGCGCTGGGACCTCCCTCCTGAACGGAGCTGCTCAGCTGGGCTGAAAACTCTTCAAGAGGAATATGAAAGCTCCATCTGTTCCCCGCGCCCGGCCCTCTGAAGTGCCGGCGCGCCGGCCCTCCCCAGCCAGCACCCCCCTGTCCCACAGCACGAGCCCTCGCCCCTCCTGCCCTGCCCCTCCCCAGCCCCTCAGCCCATCCAGGGGGTCCCCAGCCCCTCCAGGCTCTGCCCACACCACCCGACCTCTCCTCCCCCCCGTGCCAGCCTCTCGGTGCGCTGCCACGCGCCGGGGCCCCTCCGTGCCATCCGCGGGGGCCGTGGTTGTCCCCAAGGCCAGGCCTTGTCCCCGAGGGACACCGAGCAGTGTGGTGGCTGCTGGCAGGGTGTGGGGCCGGCGGGGTACGCTGCCGGGGGCATTGTTTTGCCAGGAAGTGCTCAGTGTAAATAGAGCATGTGGGAGAGTTTGTCCTGGGCAGAGATGAAAAGTCGCCGTGACAGGCGCAGGTTATAAACGGCTTCCTCGGATTGATGGGGAATCAAAACATTTCTGTGGGGAAGGAGAAAATGAAGGGGGATGTTTACTTAGCCGGGAGTCTTTAAACAGTGCCGTGCGGACAGGGGGTGGTGTGGGGGGGATGTGGGGTGGGGAGCGGGGCCGGGGAGGGACCCCACGGCTCCAGGGTCCCTCCGCTGGCAGCCCCGACCCCGGGCAGGCGCGGGGTCACCCCGCAGCACCCCAACCCCATACCCACTGCCTGGGCACAGATGCTGTGGGCCCTCCAGGGCCATGTCCAGCAAGCGGGGTTCCCCTTCTCCCTTTGAGGTTATCAGGCTAAAAGAGGGGACCAGGAATAGTGAGGTCCCTCCTGCTCCAGAGACACAGAAATAGGGGACGGAAAGATGAAGTGATGCGTGCGGGCTTGCCGAGAGCTGGTTGCAAAGTTGGCAGAAGAAGCCGGGAGTCCTGGTTCCCTGCGGTCATACGTGCACAGGTGGGATGGGGATAAACACAGCATGGGGTCCTGCTGCCCCGGAGCACGTCCCATCCCGGGAAGGTCTCCGGGAGGGCTGCTTTTATAGGTCAGGGGGATGGGGAGCTCTCTGAGTTCGGTTTAGTTTTAATATAGGCTTTAGGAAAAGATGCCCAAAACGTTAAAGAAGAGCATCAAAGAAACCCCACCTGGGGGGGAGAGGGGAGAGGGGAGAGGGGAGGGAAGGGCAGGAGCCGGGTGCAGGAGCGGCAGGGCCAGGAGTGGGAGACGAGTTGCAGGCTCCCTGTAGCTGCTGCGTACGCGGCAAGTGCAGCCTCGGGAACGTCTGTTCCCCTCTTCCTTTGGATAAATATTTATATATCCATTTGCCGTCTGGTGCACGCACTTGGCTGCTCACCTCCAGCCCAGAATAATGGGACCTGCTGCGGCTGCGGGGCGGGGGGCAGCGGCTTGCTGCGTGCCTCCCTTCCCCATCACCCCAGCTGCCAGCGGGGCTGTGATGGGAACGGGGATGGGGAAGCACCGGGCAGCAACGGGGCCAGCGGCTGCCCCGTCCCCAACCAGCTGCACCCCCGGAGGCTCGGAGCCCCCCGGCACGAGCCCTCGGGGTCCTGGCCGGGCTCCAGCTGGAGCTGGCAGCAGAGTCCTGACGTGGTGCCCGTGGCGCACGGGATGGGCCCGCGCTTTCTGCCCTAAATAGAGCGGGAATGTGACGGGAAGGGAAGGAAGGTGCCAAGGCGCAGAGGCTTCGGCGGCGTCACGGGCGCCTGCCGGTGCCCATCTGTGCACGCAGGGCGGGGGGATGTGTGAAGGGAGGCGCGTGGGGAGGCGCAGGGGGGTGTTTTTGGGGAGACGGGAGGCTTTAACCCATCCGTGCGAGGCTCCACGGGGCTCCGGAGCAGCTCCCGTGCCTGCAGGGGCAGGGATGCCCTCGGGGGAGGCAGGTGCTGAAAGCGTGAGGGCACCACGGGGGGCTCGGTGCCAGAGGGGGGAGCGCCGTCGGGATGGGTAGGAGCACATTTCGCCTCGCTTTTTATGGGGTTGGTAGGTTTGTTGGGGGGCGGGGGGGTGTTTTCCTTGCAGTCCTTGACAGGGAAGCGTGTCTGAAGCTGTCAGGAGTTTACGCTAAGCAGCCACCGGCTGGCTCTTGGACAGCAGGTCTAAAGTTTCAGTCTGTTTGTATTGGGCTGTCATGTTACGGGATTAGGGGCTGTCACGATGGCTTCTGGATGCATTGTAGGGGGTCTGATGAATCTCGGCGCACTCCTGTGGAGCTGCACCTCCGGGCGGAGCGGCCACGAGGGACTCCCCGAGTCGGTCCCATGGGGACTTTGTCCCTCTTCCAGAGGGACACGCTGTCCGGGAGCACATCTCGGGGACACATCCAGCCATGTGTGCAGAGCTCTGTGTGTCCCCAACGCTTTAGGGGTGCTTTTCCTGAGCCTGGGGACACAGAGTGGGGTCTGTGGTGGCACCCGGCCCCAGTTGCAAGGCCCAGCTCTTGCCTTGGGGCCTTAAACCCTGCCCAGTCTGCGGGGACCGTAAATAAAAAGAGAGGTGAGGCAGCACAGCTACTTTAGAGTCAGGTTTTTGCTTTTATTTGTGATTGAGCCTTGCTAATTGTTGGTGCAATAATCATGCGAGTGACTCCGTGATAGGGACCATTTAGTTCAAGATTCTCCGTGACCTTGAAGTTAAGACCTTACCTTCTTCCCTTCTCCCCCCACTTTCTCTTACCCCTCCTTTACTAGCTGTCACATATGAATAAACTACATTAAAATAACAAACCCACACTAATTAGCTGATTGTGCTGGGAAGTGCGAGAGCAGAATTTCCTGTGTGTGTGAGAGCAGAGCGAGCAAAGGGGCCTGATCAACTGATGCCAGCCCCGGGCAATTTTCTCATTTTTTTTTCAGCACACCAGGCTGGGGCTGCAGCGCGGGCACTTCCCAGTGCTCCCATCAGCCCTACTGGTTCTCCCTGCTCCGTACTGGTTCTTTTCTCTAAGCCTGTGAAGCTCCTCACCATCCCTAGGGTTAGACGGGGAGGCTGCTCCCTGCTCCAGGCGTTGGGGTGCAGTCGCTGCCTGCTGTCTTTTTGGGGCCGGGCCACACCACGCTCACCTTCCCCTGGTGTTTGGGGCCTTTTTGGCCCCGTTCAGTCATAAACACCTGCCTGTGCCTCGAGGCTGGTGGGCTGCGTTGGGACGGGCAGGTTGGGAGCTCGGTGCCTTGGTGCCAGTCCCACAGCACGGCCGCGCGCGACGGCGCCGGGTTGGGGGCAGCCATTTGGTGCTTGGGTTCCTGGTGTCCCGATCCCTCTAACGCCCTTCCTCGCTTCTTCCCCCCTCTCTCTTTGCAGCTGAAAGAACTATATGCACTGACGCAACCTCAGGAAAACCCACAATGGCTGCCAAGCGCAAAGGCGGCCTGAAGCTAAACGCGATCTGTGCCAAGCTGAGCCGCCAGGTCGTCTTCGACCACGGGGGAGCCGAGCAGGCGCGCGCGGACAAGGGGCCGCAGCGGGAGAGCAGCAACAAGGACCTGCCTCAGCCCGGCACCAAGGAGCCGGGGACGGAGTTTTCGGATGGACTCAGCCGCGTGCAGAAGATCGAGGAGGACAAGAGGAGGGAGGTGATCGAGAAGTGGGTGAACGGGGAGTACAACGAGGAGCCCTTGCTGGGGCGGGCCGAGGGCAAGGAGTGTAAGGGCGCCGAGAGCGCGGAGGTGCCCCCCGAAGGGGTTTACATGGTGCAGCCCAAGGGCTGCAGCGACGAGGAAGACAACGGGGACGAGGCGGACGCGCTGAGGGGCTCGCAGGATGGCGCCTTCCTGGACGACAGGGACTCCGACGGGACGGCCTCCAAGGACGATGCCTACCGGGCCTCCGGTGGCGAGGCAGCCTCCAAACTGGGGGCAGGAACGGCCTCAGGTAAGCCCCCTGCCACCCACCCCTGCGTGGGGCAGCTCCTCGGCTGTGCTTTCTGGGGAAGAGGCCGAGCTGCTGGGTACCTGCTGGCTGTAGGAGAGGGGTGGAGGCTCCCGAATCCCCCGGCAGAGGCCTGCCTCCCTGCTGCGTCTCTGCTCTTGGGACCGTGCCCAGTTTGCTCAGTGCCCTTCCTCAGTGGGTGTGCGCAGGGAGGACGGGTCTGGGTGACTCTCCCCAGACCGTAGATCCCGTGGCAGGGTAGGGCTCCTTCCCTAGGCTCCTTCAGGCGATTCACGTGGGGGTAACCGCCTTGTGTGTTGTTTCCTGGTCATATTTTTCTGCATGGAAAAACAAACCAACAAAAAAAAACAATTGTACCCTCGTGGCAAATCCCTGGTGGATTCTGCAGTGTATTCACACACACCCTGGCTGTACGGTGCGGGCAGGGTGTGTAAGCTCGTGGAGGAGGACACCAGAATCCATCCTGCATCTCAGCACGGTGCACGCTGCCGTGTGCTGGCATCCTCACCACCATTCCCATCTCTCCCATCTTCGTTGGATGGGGCCAGCATGGCAGGATGTGACAGCCGGGCTGTGCTAGAGCAAACGCGGGGTGTCTGCACCCCCTGTGCTTGGACCCCGTGAGTTTAAAATCCCCCCGTGGTCAGGCAGTGCTGAGCCTCAGCTCCCACTCTCAGCTCCTCAGGGCTGTGCTACCATCAGCAAGCGTGGTGCGAGCCACTGTCTAGTGCTAACTTTCTTCTTTTCCTTCCTTCATCATCCCCTGGTTTTGCCCAAATTCCCCTTTCTTGGCATCAAGCAGCAGCCTGCAGCAGAGATGCCCAGCGTGCAGCCAGCCCCAGCTCCTGCAGCCCCCGCTCGGGGCTGGATGCTGACTCGTGCGGTTGCCGGTTTTCCCCCAGGCTGTGTGCGCATTTCTTATTTTCACTGAGCTCCTGCCTTTTTTTTTTTCCTGTGGCTCATTCAAAAGCTGAAATCAGCAAGAGCTCCTGGGGAAAGCCCCAGCTGAGTTTCTTGCTCATTTTCTGATACCCAGGTCGCCCCAGATTGATTTTTGGGGGCCGGATGAACGCCGAGCCTCGGTAAAAGCTCGGGGCAGATTGAATGCTCGGTATTCGGGCACAGCAGCTCCCTCCCCCTGATTTGTCACTCAGCTGGGCTGGAGCCGTAATTGAAAGATCTCCCCCTAATCTGCTCCACCTGCGCACACCCCTCCCCTGATCCCAGCACTTTGTGAATCCATCAAACTTTCCTCCTTTTGTGTGTGCCCGTGTTTTCCTCCTCCTGTTAATAATGCAGCCGAAACTCATCTCCGTCTGTCCGTTCCCCTTCTGGAGAGGCACATTCTCTAGTCTTCACGAGTTCAGTGGCAGCGCACATAATTATGCATATAAGATATAAACAGAGCTGTTTAATTATCCTTCGCCACATCAGTGACAGAGTAATTAACAAACATTGCAAGATCAATGAGGAAAAGTGTGACCTTCAGTTTCCTTTGATAGGAAAGCCCTTGTCGTTCCCAGACACAAGGTGATTGTGCCTGGACTCAGTTTGCAGTTTGTTTTAATTCCCTTCAGCCCGCATTTGCAGCTTTTCTCTGCCACGAAAACTAAAAGGAGGGGAACCTGGAATGTAAAAATACGTTGCCAACCTGTGGAAAATGAAAAAGAAGAGGTTTCTCGTCGGGTAGGAGTTCTCAGTAAAATGCTTTCCTAGGGCTGTGTTGTCAAGGGACTACACAAAAATGTGCAAGCAGTCTTGGGGGGCTGGAGGCTCCTTTATATTTAGGGCAGGTAACGGCACGTGCGGGGTCAGGTTCACCCCACGTAGGTTTTGCCTGGCAAAGGGACGTGCTGCCAGGTCTTGAGCGTGCGTTTCGAGAAGCCTGGCGCTAACGTGGGTGGCAGCATTTCCTTGGAAAGCACAGGGCGAAGCCTCTGGTGCTGGAGAGGACAAAGTTCTCCTCTTCAGAAGCTGTGCTCCAGAAAATGGCCTCGAAGCTCTTCGGCACCGAGCCCCCTTGGTGTTACTGGGGGCAAGGGAAATTACTGCCACGGGGTTTGGGGCTGCCTGCACCCCAAAGGAGTTCTTTCCAGTGCCCGGGGGGTGGCAGGAGGCTCCTATTGGGGCCCCGGATTTTTTCCTGAGCCACCCATTGAAAACAAGGGCCTGAGGAGTTGGTGCTGAGCCTTGCCTTCTGTTCCTCCCTCCCCATCAGCAGGGAAGGCTGTGCAGGAGCCACAAAGCTGGCGTCCATCAGGAGACGGGTGTCAGGCTCTGGCCATGCAGATGCGTTTCCTCCTTCATTCACACACCTCTCCTGCTCCCTGCCCGCCCCGTGCTGCTGCACACACATTTATATATAGCATTCAGGCTTCCCCGTGCAGGCTCTGACAGCGATTCCTTCCTACACCCCCTCGCTGGTGCCCACATACCCAGGAGATTTTCCTACACCATCCCGTGCTCTTCCCTCTGCCCATTACTCGCATACTGGGCTAACGCAGTCACCGGGAGCTTCCCCCCGTGCAAGCTCTCAAAGTTTTCCTTTCTTTTCTTAGCCTGTTGGCTGCGTCCCGCAGAGGGGAACACTGGCCCTGCTCTCAGCAAGGAGGGCTTTCTCTCCAAAATTTCCTGGGGAGACTCCACTGGGGAGAACACGCGCGGCGAGCGCCAGCTTCTCCAGCCCCCAAATTTCCACGTTGCCCCTCCCAAGCAGGCTGCAGGGCAGAGCCGGGATGCCCCATCCCCCAGGACCCAGACCTTGCTCTCCATTTGGGCTGTTTTGCTTTTCCTTCCATATATAGTGTGCTGCTGCAGGCTATTTTTAGCCCCCTTTTTTTTTTTTTTTTTTTTCCTTTTTTTTTTTTTCTTCTTTTAGCCAGCTCGGGATCCTTTGTGATACGATAGCTGCTCCCAGACACACGGATCTCTGCTCTTTGGCGATGCCCACAAATGGAGAGCGGCAGCGAGGGGAGAGGGAGAGCCCTTTTGTTATCACACAGAAGGGGAGAGAGAAAAATGCGAGGCAGGGGGAGGGCTGCGCACTTGGCGCGGGGATTTGGTTTCCCAGCCGCTGTCCTGCTGCCTCGCCTCTGCCTGCTGGGGGTCCGGGGGGAGCTGTGTGTTGGGGACAGTGAGGGTTTGGCAGGGTCTCAGCCTCTTCGTGGTGAGCCCTTCCCCTAGGTGCCTCCAGCAGAAGAGCCTCAAGCCCTCCGGGCAGCCACCCTGCGAGTAAATGCGGGTTGGTGTGGGTTTAGGGGACAGAAAGCGAGATGGTTTGGGGGATGAGGGGTTAAATCGAGGGTACTGAAACCCAAACTCATGCACGGACCTCGCAAAGCGCAAAAAAAGACCTGAAAAATCACCTTCTCCCATGGTTTTGGGTAGTGCATCTAGCTGTGCCGGCTGAGGTCTAGCCACATGGGTACCAAAGATGCTTTCCAACACCAAAGGTGCAGAAGAGAGAAATATGGAAAGGAGCTGGTCTCCTACAGCATTTCGTTTTCCCAGTATTACAAGAAGATGCTAGGCTTCCTCAAATATCTTCCCTGGGTTTGTAAGTCTGTAGGGCCTGAGCTGAGCTGGATCTGCAGAACCGACTGGAGATGGGCTGGGGAGGGTCTGGCTGCCTGCTGGGTCCTGTGTGCTGCACGTCAGGAGGAAGAAGGGAAAGGGCTGGCTTGTTCAAGGCAGCAAAAATCACACCTGATCGTTGAATTTCCTTTCGGATCCTATCTGTGGTGGGCTTTCTCCACCTGGAAGCTTGCAGCGTGGCCCAGGCTGGCTGGGGTTTTGTGTGCAAGGCTGGGAAGTCAGGGATTGGGAAGGAGGCTGGGGGATTTGTACAGGTCCAGAAAGAGGAAAAGCAGAACAAATTTAACAAAGAGGAAAAGCAGAACAAATTTAACAGAAATGGGGTCTTCCTGTAACACTTGTTAGACCCATCAGGGATTTCTGGGGATTAATCACCTTTATTGCTCATAGGGTTACACTAAGATGGAGGTGGAGAGGAGAGAAGAAGAGGTAGGAAAGAGAACAACCTGAAAGCAGGATGGAATGATTTGAATTCATTAAATTAAATGTGTGTGTGAAGGATAATTTCGATGGCTGTGGAAAAGTATTGACTCAGGAATGTGACTCTCATGGTTGTGCACGTTTTAGTGCCTGTTTCAGGCAGCCTCTCTCTCCTCATGGTCCCACAGGCACAGATTTGTGCGAGCTGGTGGCTGCTGAGCTGGGACTTTGCTCACTCACTGGGACTTGTGTGTGCAAAAGTGCTCACGCAAATGTGTGCCCAGGCATCTGGCATCCCAGGTTGTCAGATCCCAGCTCCTAGGGGTCCATTTTCACACCTCGGATCCATTGACCAGTTCTGTGCCTTGATGCTTTCCTTTCCAACCACGTTTCAAGTCAGCACTGGTTGGGTTTGAGCTCCGGACCCAAACCTCCACCTGCTGCCGGGGCACCTGCTGGTGCTGGCCCCGGGAGCCTTGGTGCCCCCGAGAGCTCCAGGGAGGGAGTGGAAGAGATGGCGAGGGAGGTTTGAAGGACTCCTGCACACAGCAAATCTTTACTCCGCGGGAGAAAGCAAGAGGGAGAGGAGGAGGAGGAGGAGGAGGAGGAGGAGGAGGAGGAGGAGGAGGAGGAGGAGGAATGCAGTGTCAGACTGAAGCCTAAATGAGTCCAAGCTGCCACATCAGAGCGATCTTTATTTCCTCCTTTCCACTGATATTGGGTGACCTCCAGATGTGTGTTCTTCCCCTCCTGGTGGCCTGGGAGGCTGCTGGGGGAGCAGGGCAGGGAGGAGGAGACCGGAGGCAGGCGGCGTTGGCTCAGCTCCCCATTCCCCCCAGCAGAGCAGCCCCCCAACCACGGGGACAGGCAGTCCCTCCTCTGGAGCCCACATCGGGGTCTCCTGTCCCCAGCCCCAAATCCTAGTGGGGAGAAGGCTTGGACCCATTTTGCACCACTCCATGGGCACCCCCATCCCTTCCTCTGCCCCTGTCCCCCGCCAGCTCCATCCACGTGCACCCGCACACAAGGACAGAGCCGCGCGAACCCCGGCGTATCGGCGCCGGTCTCACTTCCAGTAAAATTACTTTTTCTTCATATTAGGCCAAGGCAAGAGTGCAGAGACATTTATGAAACTTTGTTTAATGTACTGAAAAGCCATCGGCTAGAACATTTAGGAAATTGATTTTCCTGGCATTGATGAACTCTTTTTATTTTACCCCAGTATTAATTACTTTTTTTTTTAAAACAAATTAATTTAAGAGTCGTAAAACCTAACAAGTGAGCCAAACGTCAGTAGATCATGTTCCCCTCTTCCCTTACCCCCCCCTCCCCGCTCCCAGTGCCGGTAGAGGAGGAGAAGAAGAAAAATCAGCCCCTGGCGTGACTCTCTCCTTCTGGTTCTCTGCAGGGGAAGCTTCATCGCTGCGAGACTACGCGGCCACCACCATGAATGAGTTCCTGGGCATGTTTGGCTACGATGACCAGAACATGCGGGACGAGCTGGCCCGCAAGATCAGCTTCGACAAGCTGAACGCTGCTACCTCAGAGGCCACCGCCACCGCGGCCTCTCTCTCCGGCGAGGACGCCCTGAGCAAACGAGCCCGCTTCTCCAAGTACGAGGAGTACATCCGCAAGCTGAAGGCTGGAGAGCAGCTCTCCTGGCCCATGCACTTGGCCAAATCGGAGGAGCTGGGCTCCAAGCTGGGCAAGGAAGGCTCCTCGGTGCTGTCGCAGCCCATCCGGGTGCCAGGGCCCGATGCCTCCCTGCTGACGGAGACCAAAGCCACCATCCTGCCGCTGCCCTCTCCGAGCAGTTCCCAGATGCAGGGCCTGATGTCGCGGGCCTCCAAATACGACTTCTTCATTCAGAAGCTGAAGACGGGCGAGAGCATCAGGCCACAGAACGGCAACACGTACAAGAAGGCCTCCAAGTACGACCTCGAAAACGTCAAGTACCTGCACCTCTTCAAGCCTGGAGAAGGAAGCCCGGACATGGGAGGAGCCATCGCCTTCAAGACAGGCAAGGTGGGTCGCCCTTCCAAGTACGACGTGAGGAACATCCAGAAGCTCACTCCGGTGAAGGCTCCAGCACCCAGCCTGGCCCCTGCTCCCCTCGCCAGCACCCCCAGCAGCACGCCCGTGGCCGGCCCGGAGCAGTCCGTCTCATTGCCATTCAACACTCCCGAGTACCTGAAGTCAACTTTCTCCAAGACAGACTCCATCACAACTGGAACAGTCTCTACAGTAAAGTAAGTGTCCTCCTGCTCTTAGCTTTGTATTAGGGTTCGTGCCTAAAGCCTGCGTGTGGATCAGGGGCATTACAGCTCATGCCGTTAATGAGATGTTTCTGCTCGCTCCGTGCCTGTTCCTCTGTCAGCCTTACAGCTCCTTTTGTCTCGTCTGCACTGAGGCTGTGGCCTGCCTCCCGCAGTCACAGCCATGAATCCAGAGCCCACTAGCTCCTGGGGTTGTCTGCTGAAAGGACAGATAAGGGGACGTGGTGCTGTCAGCACTCTGAGGTCGAGATCGTAACTGCTTCCTTCCTTCTCCCTGCGGTGCCCCAGGCGGCCAGCCATGGCTGCAGGAGAGCCTGATCCTCGCTGCCATCCAACTCGATGGCAAAACTCTGCTGGCTGTTGGCAAGATGGGGCCTTTTGTGCGTCCCAGACCACTGAAGACATTTTAGTGCCTAATTCCCATTAATTTTCATAGGAGTTAGGCATAGACGTGCTTTTGTGGGACCAGGCCTGTGTCTTCTCAATTTGCCTGTTCCTTACACAAATAGAGGTGATTCAATTACCCCCCAGACTGGGCAAACTCATTAGCCCAATTACCACTAATAACCTCCTACACACACAGTGCTGGCAATCTCTGCAGCGATGCTGTGGACTGAATGGAGATGGCCAAAGGCCTTGCCAAACCTTGGCTTCCTTCGTAGCTTGGCTTCCAGAGGTGGGAGCTGCAGGAAAGCCAGCGTTGGACCGAGGGGCACAGACACAACACCACGCTGCATTCATGCCATGGCACGGTGAGAGTGCCAGGGCTGCTGGGGGTCCTGAAACCTCTGCTGCCTCGTGAAAACGGGCCAAATTCTGCCCAATAGACCCTTTAAGTCTTACAGTCCCCTGATTTATCTGAGTCAGGCTGCAAGCAGGGAGGGAGGCACGTGCCTGTTTTGTTCTGATGGCTCGGATTTACCTGTCCTCACTGTTGGGAAGCCTTGGGCTGAATCCTCACCTGGCTGTACGGCAGAGGGTAAAGGATTATTGCTGTTCTCTTCTGCTCCCTGGTCGGGGTGAAGCTGGTACGTGCTCCAGATGGCAGGCAGGCACTGCTCTTACTAAAAACCACTGCTGTAAATATTCCTGGAGGCACAGTGCCTTGTTGTGAGGGGTGACGTGGCCGGGGGCTCTGTGCCTGCCGGGTCTCCAAGGTGCTCAGCTGCCGGCTGCGCCGCGGCCACCGTCGAGCTGTGTGCGGGGGCTGCGAGCCTCCGCTCCTCTGCCTCCGCGTTGCGCTGGGATCCCAGTCTGATTGCCTTTCTCGTGCTCATTTCCTGCCGCCTGCGGATGGGGTTTGCAGCACCATGGTGATCCCTCCTCCCCGTGCCCCAAGACTGCCTTGGCTGGGGCATGGTGGTGGGGCTGGGGGTGACCTGGGGCACCCGATCACACACCGGAGCACTGGAGGCTCTGATCCTTCTCCTTCAGGCTGCCTGCTAGACACAGGGTTTTGTGCTAAAGGAAGGCAGCTCATTAACTGCGCTGGTGGAGGAGGTGCTCCCTGCTGTCTGGGACCTGCCTTCCCCTTCAGACCCCCCTGGGCCCAAAACCCTGGCAGGAATTACCCCTCCCTCTCACACATACGCACATATCCCAGCCACGGGTTGCAGCTCTGCCACCTAATGCTATGAAACCTGCCCTGAGCTCATCTTAACTCCAAGCAAACCCTGGGCAAAGGTGTCCTTGTTAAACCAGGCTGCAGAGCTGCCGTGAGTAGGAGGAGAGGGTGAGTAGGATGCAACTTTCTGCTTCCTAACGGTGCCTAGTCACCCGAGCTCATATGGCATTTGGGTGCTGTTTGGTTGTTTTGTGATTAAGGTACATAAATGCCTCATCTCTGCAAAAGCAGGTGGGATTGCAAGGTGCTCAGGGAGCTCTTGGTCTTCCCGTGGCCACCCCAGGTCCGCACACGGGTACCCAGATACCTCGAGGCGTGAGAGCGAAACCAGGAGCGCGGCCGTGCCCTGTCCCTCCGCTAACCAGCTCTGCCCTGTGTGTTTCTCACTAGGAACGGATTACCCACTGACAAACCAGCTGTCAGCGAAGATGTAAATATTTACCAGAAGTATATTGCCAGGTAGGCAAAACTCCGGGCTTTCTTGGGGAGAGGGCTGGAAGGACGAGGGCGGAGTGGTGGGGGGAGGCAGGAGGTCTTGGCCAGCCGGGCCAAGTGTTTAAAGCAGCCCTTGGCACTTCCATTTCCCTCTGGCATCTGTGCTCGCTCTGTTCCCCTGCCTGGGAGAGCAGTAGCTGTGAGAGGTGTACAGGCATGCCAAGAGCATGCTCGGCTCCCCAGAGCTGTTAGACGTTGTGACAAATAGTGGAAAAATGTTTCCCTGCAGAAGCCCGTGATGTAAATGGGAGCGCCGTCTCCTAGCTGTCAGGCTGTGCCCGCTGCGGTGCCAGCTCCTGCCTCTTCCCCCTGCCACGTCCAGTGCCCACGGGAGGCAGGCAGAGAACATCTCACCCCTGAGAACCCAGGCTGGGAGGAATCCACGAGTGAAACTGAGTTTAGGCAGGTCTCAGTGTCAGGGGGGGATATTTACCCCAGGATATTTTGCAGCTCCTTTATTTGAGAAACCCTTTGTGAGGAAGGTGCGGGCTGGGGCACCTCAGCTCAGCTCTGGACGAGGAACAAGCGATGCTGAGAGGGAGCCCAGGCTGCAGTGCTGCACGGGGCGATGCCACCAGGGACAGGGGAGGTTATTGCACGACACCTGCCTCTTTTTGTCACTCACCAGCCCCTGCTCCTGGCCTGCTGGATCCTCCCTCCGTACTGGCACGGAGCTAACCATGCCAGCCCCCTGTTTATGGAAGGACACCGGTAGGGAAACAAGCAAACCCTTCTCTCTAGAGATAAAAGTGAAGGGTTTGCTCCCACCAGCACTCGGGCACTTCCTAGCAAGCGGGGAGGGAGACGTGCAGCGTGCGTCCCCACCTTGCTGCCACCTCCAGAAGCTCCCTGGGGGCAGCCGGCTGCTGGGGAGCTGCGAGGGAGGCTTTGGCACGTGGGCAGGGGAGGCAGGAACAGACCCAAAGGCGATGCCCCTGCAGCCCTTCTGCCCAAACCCATGATGTAGGAGAAAGACAGAAGACCACGTGGGAAGAGAGGACATTTGCACACACATCAGCCCCTCGCTGCCTCCTGGGAGGGTCCGGGAACGAGAGCAGGGCTCCGAGCCCAGCTCGGTGTGGGGCAGGAGCAGCAACGCCCTTTGACTGCTGAGACGGAGCTGGGTTGTGCTCGGAGGTTGCAGAGGGAGAGGCGATGCCACTCGCTCTGTCCCCAGTTCCCCTCTGAAGCAGAGCCCTGTGTAATCGCGACCACATCCACGCCTCGGAGCGCTCTGCAAGCCCCTTCCCCGGGGTCAGGCAGGTAACCGAGGGAGGCTTGTGAGATAGCTCAGGGACACCACATCCTGCTCAGAGAGCTCCGCAAGCCGCCCGTTGGCAGCACAGCCACTTCCCTTCAATTTACACACAATTTTAAAAACAGTTTAAAGCCTTAAAATCAAGGGGGTGGGGGGGTGTGTGGGGGGAGAGAGACACGACACTGTATGTCTGCGCTGCATAATTAGCTTAATGAGTTTGCCAAAGCCACTGCCAAAAGCTGCCCAGGGATAATCCATTCTCTCACACAACAAAACAAAACCTCTTACTTAGCTAGTTTGGGTTGGGTTGTTTTTTTGTGCTTTTTTTTTTTCCCCTCTATATTTATAATTAAAAAAAAAAAAAAAGACCACAGAAAAAATTATTATTATTATTATTAGTGCCTCAGCAGATGGTGCTTCTGGCAGCACTTGCTTAAATATTTATTTCTGTGTGGGTTTCCTCCCCCCCTTGTAATTGGGGTGGGTTTTTTTCTTCCTTCTTTCACATCATCGTTACAGGGTAATGAGTCTGTAAACACTCACTAAGCATGCTGACTTCTTTATTTATTATTTTTATTATTATTTATTTATCTTGGTTTTTTCGTTCTAACTCTTGCCAGATCGAGACTAGTTCTTTCTGGCAAAAAAAAAAAAAAAAAAAAAAGTGAAGAGATTAAAGTAAGGGAAGGGGGAGGGAGTTGCACTTGTGAAAATGAATCTCTGTGCCTGTGCGCACAACTCAGGAGCCTGGATTTGCATATCGGCGTGCTGAAATGGGCTGCGAGTTTGCAATCAGGTGTGCGTGTGCTCGTGCCTGCTCATGTGCATGCAAACTGCGGGTCCGGTCCTGTAAATTACCAGGGGTGTCGATGCTCCTCGGAGCAGGGCATGGAGATGGGCGCGTGTGTGTGCGTGTAAGTGAGTGGGTGCTGCGCGAGCTTTCCTGTTAGGGAAAAGCTAAACAGATGCTGTGCTTTAAAAATTAATAGCTTTGAACTGTTTCAAGTGTCAGAAGAAACAGAGGATAAAGATAACCCTTTAGGAGCCTGGCCCTGCAGACTGCAGGAGCCGCCTCGCCCCGTGGTGCTGTGCGTGCCGCTTCCCTCCTGCCCCGGGCGCTGAGCGTGGTCGAGCGCCCGCCGCTCCCTTCCTGCGCTGGGCACCCCACAAACACACCCACAACCACTCCCACCCATGCACACACACACTCACACACACTCACACACACACTCACACACTCACTCACACGCTCACACCTCTGCCAGGGCAGGGTTTGCAGGGCCGGGGAGCTCTCTCAGCTGATGCCCTTGGAGCTGAGCCTGTGAGCGGCTCCTGTTGGGATGCTCCAAGTAACTCATCCCATCCGGGCGGATTTCTTTGGTGCCTGGCCCTTCTGCTGCTGCAGTTGGCATCTCTGCTGCGTTCGCATCCTCGCTTGGGATGCCCTTTTGGACAGCTCTGCCGGAGAGCTGCCTTTGCCAGCTCTCTGTCTTCCCCTCCTCCCTGCCTGGCCAGCACTCCCCAACCCTCCAGCCCTTTGCTCTCTCCTCCCCATCTCATCCCTGCGGCAGGGAGGAAGCTTTCCGCCGAGCAGTTCCTCGGCCTTTCCAGGCTGCTGACACGCAGCCCCGGAGCAGCAGGACCGGCTGCTGGGGTACTGCTTGGTGTCCCGGTGACTCAGGCTGCTGCCCGTGCCCCGTGCCAGCCTCGCCGCTGCCCCGCCGCCGGCCGGGCTCGCCGCCTCCCCTCCCAGCTCCACACCTCTGTTTGCGCAGCCAGCGTTGCTGTTTGCCTTGTGGTTTGTTTCTTCTCCGCTGCCGGGGTTTGTTCCAGTTTCTCAATCACCTGTTCTGGCGTGATCCCGATTTCCTGCAGTATTTCTTCTCCTTCCCCAGGGAAAGGCAAGTCTGCTCCTGGCATCTGTCCCCGTCTCCCTTTGTGAACGCTGAGGCAAAGAAGTCATTTAATTTTTTAGCATTGTCTATCTTTTCTGTCAATTAAGCCCCCTCTCCATCTCCAGGAGGCCCTGCTGTCTCCACAGTTGACCTCCTCTTCCTCACTGCACTTCAGGACGTGTATTTAGTGCTGCTTTTCATCCCGGTTCCCTTTCCTGCCCTGCAGCTTAGTGCTTACACAGTGCCCCTTACAACACTCCGTAATCCTCCCTGCTCCTGCCCCCTCCACCCATTGCCCCAGAACACCTTCACCCCCCTTTTTTTCCTTTTTTTCCTTTTTTTCCTTTTTTTCCTTTTTTTTCCTTTTTTTCCTTTTTTTCCCTCTCTCCTTCCCCATTTCTTTCCGATGCCCTTTATCATGTGCGCTCCCGGTGCGTTTAGCACAAAGTGACGTGAGGAACCTTTGAGCAGATGGCACTTTATCTTTGAATGTTTCCCTTCTGAGTCCCCTTCCCTCCGCTGCTTTTCCCTTTCAAGCTCCTCCAGGTTCCTCAGGAACATGCACCGGAGATCCCTGCACGGAGCAGCCCGGCGCTGCACCACCCCTTCCCCAGTTACTGCTCTGTCTGTCAGCCCACGCGTCCATTTATCTGCAGATACCATTCGGCCTTTCTGCCCTTTTTTCCCACCCCGTATGCCAGGACTTCCCAGATTTGTTGCATGGAAGGCTGGGTGGTGGCGAATGGAGCGGGTGCGCGTTGCTGGCTGCTGTCCTTGTGCCCTGCTCTCACCTGCACGTGAGGCAGGCTGGAAGCCCCGTGGCTCTGCCTTGCAGTATCTTGTCGTGAGCAAATGCTGCATCCACGTGGAAAATGATGATTAGTGGGACTGGTCAGTGCTGTTGTGCATGAGGAGGGACGTGCACATAGGTCTGCCTGCAGCGTTCATCCTGGCCCTGCTGCTCCATCGCCCTGTCCTTCCCTTACTCTCCATCTCACTGGAAGAGCTCCTACATAATCGTGCCATGATTTTCCACTGCCTTTGTGGCTTACCCTCTGCTGCTTTGCAGCCTTCCCAGTAGCGTGACACCGTATTGCAACTAGAAAGAAAAACACCGAGGCATAACTTGTACAAACAAACGAATGCCTGAGCTTTTCTGAGGTCCTGCTGGATGCGCACATGCCTAGGGTCTGTATTTGACTGATGTTAATTGGTCTCCTCGTGGTGTGGGAAGTTTCTGAAACTCACAGCTGAGATATCCAAACTAGATCTGTGTGGTATGTAGTTCAGGGAACCAGCCGCACTTTCTTACTCTTCCCAGGTAAGCGGCTTCTAAATAATGGAGGTGAATTTCCAAGAAAAGCACATGCAGCTCGGGGAGGTAAAAGCCCAGAAAGATCTTGCTCAGGAAACACCTTTTTAAGCAGTGACAAATAACAAAGGGAAGGTGGGAGGGATCACTACCCTCGGAGGTGGTCAAGTCGATGGTGTTTGATGACCTGAACACGTGGGATGGAGGAGTGGGACCTACTCCATTTGTGCCGTGCTTACAGACACTGCTGCCAGGACAGGACAGGACAGGACAGGACAGGACAGGACACTGTTTCACTCTCTTCCTTTCTCCCTTCTGTGCTCCTCTCGTGCTCGCAGGTTCTCTGGCAGCCAGCACTGTGGACACATACACTGTGCATACCAGTACCGAGAACATTACCACTGCCTTGACCCAGAGTGCAACTACCAGGTAAGGGAACGGGAAGCAGGGACCAGCACAGCTCCCCGAGTCCTGCCTCGGGAAGATTCGTGTCTCCCCGTGCTCCGTCCCACATGCACACATCCTCATCGCTCTTTGTCTCTGAAAAGAGGGCAAGATATATTTTGAATTTGCTAGAATATAGATCAGCTCAAGTCAGTGGGAGCTACTCCAGATTTACATCAGCGAAACCAGGAGAATAAATTCTGCCTCGTTACAAATTGTGCCCGAAACCAGGGCATGCTGTTCTGCTAGTCTGCCTCTTCCCCTCCTGCTGCCCGAGCGAGGCTGTAGCAGCAGTAGCTGCAACAAAACACCCAATAAGACCAGCAGCAGGCCGGGATCTGTGGGGAGAGCGTGGGGGCAGGAGCATGTGCGATGCCGTAATTGCTGGGAGAAGTGCCAGGGCAGCGACGTCAAGGCAGCCGAGTCACGTGCCGGGAGTGTTTACCCTCGGCCCAGGTCTGCGAGCTCGCCTCTGCCACTTCTGTGGTCAGGCTGCGTGTGTGTAAGGGGGAATCCCAGAGCTCGCCTCCACCGTGCAGCAGACACAAGTCCTGCCCTACCCCTTGAGACCTTCTGGTCTCAAAGGAACGAGTCTGACCACAGCGCGGGAAGTTGATCTGGCTCTGCTGAGCTCCGCGGCGGGTTTCTATTGATCCAAGGAGGGTTTTTCTCTGGGATGTGTGTAGTGTCCTGCCAGCCCAGCGTTTGGTAATCGAGATGAGGCTGTCCCAACTGCGACACGGATAGCCGTGCACCACGAAGAGAGAAACACAAAGAATGGAAAGACAGGGAAAAAAAATTATTATGATTGGCCTCATGATTATTTCCTAAGGAGTCTGGAAGCTGCTTGCAAAGGAGCTGTCTGGTCTCGCAGGGAATAAGGATTTAGGCTGCTTTTTAAAATGCAAATTATTTTATGGCTGAGATATATTTTATAATAAGTAACGCTCTGTAATAAGTGGGCACAAATTAACGATGATTGGCAATAGCAATCCTGTACGTACGCCCTGGGAAATCATACCTCCAGCCTCCAAGGGATTCCCGGTGAAATCTATATCCATCTATTCCCATGCCAATACCAACGAGATTGATCAGGATTGATATTATAGGAGGAAAGAGTGGAAGCGATAATCATTTGTTTCCTGTGAGGGAGACTGGAAAAAGTTGTTAAACATTAGAATACAGGCCTTTCCAATTACTCCTCAAAATAAATGGATATTGATTTATTTTAAAAAATCAGATTTACTTTCCCACCTTCTCTGTTAAATATTGATGTCTGTGGGAAGTAGAAATGAAAAGCTTCATTTTAAAGGCACTTAGCCTGCTCCGAGAGTGGGGTACCCCTTCAGTACTTCAAGCAGGTAGACGGTGAAAGGGATCTTCTGGTCATCCAGATTTAGCTCGGAGCTCTGCTACCAGCTTTTCCTGTGACTGGAAGAAAGTTCTGCACCCGTTCCCTAATCCCACCTTGCAGGGGTGGCAGATGACTGATAACGGGAAGATGCTATAAAAGAGCAGAGTGTTTTTCCCAGTTTCTAGTCTGACATGAGTGTGGCAGCCAGTGCCTTGCTAACCACTACAGAGAGGGATTTGGAAGCTGGGATTACTCTCTTGCAGGCTGTTTAGTTCACTGGCTTGCTTTCTAACTATAGCAGTTCTTGAGATAGTAGCAGCTAAAATTATGTTAGAAGAATTGCAGCCTTAAAGCTGCAGGGAGCATATTCCGGACATCACCCCAGTGTCATGTTTACTTCAAAGTTTTCATGTGCATACACTTGCCCTTTACCAAGAAAATACACGCACACAGTTTGTCTTTAATCTGACTCTCTTGGGGTGACCGCTGCTGAGCTTTAGACTCCCGGTACCATAAGTTTATTAACAACAACAACAAAAATCCCTGCCCCCAGGATTACTCACCCACTCCCATCACGTGTGTCTCACTCTGTCTCTGTATCTCTCCAGAGATTCACTAGTAAACAGGATGTGATTCGGCATTACAACATGCACAAGAAACGTGATAACTCCCTCCAGCACGGCTTCATGCGCTTCAGCCCCTTGGATGACTGCAGCGTGTACTACCACGGCTGCCACCTGAACGGGAAAAGCACACACTACCACTGCATGCAGGTAACCGCTGCGCCGGGGACTCCGTGGTAGCACCTGAAGTGAACCGAGAGCTGTTGTGTGAGCTGAGTCCTTTCTGGGTGGACTGAAAGCAGTCTCGTGTCCAGGCGGCCCAACCCTTCCTCACTGGAGAGCAAAGGGGCGATGCAAAGTGCTCTGAGCCTCTCCTGCTCACCTCTGATTCAGGCTCCTTTCTGGAGAGGCTGTTCCCTCACTGCACTTGTCCACTTCTACTTGGTTGTAGAAGCCTTGTGCATGCAGTGAGGCAAAGGGCTCAAGGTTTCCTGGCAGTCTTGGGCTTCACTTGTTTAGGCAAGTCGCCTTCTCTGAGATTTGGGGGCCTCTCTGCAGCAGCACTGCTGCCTCCACCAAATCTGGTCTGGTACTCCCTTAAAATCAGACTTTTCTGTGGAACACCTGCCCTTTAACACTGGGTTCATTTCCTCCATAATCAGTTTCTAAAGTAATTAAATTTTCATGTCACCTATCTAGACTTGACACCCCTGGTTCTCCATCTCCTCTGCCAGTGGTACTGGAGTTTACTTTTCTGTAGTGTCAGCTGTGAGCTTTGATTCACAGCTGTGAGCCAGGCTCCAAGCTGTGTGCCCGGAGCTGGGGCTGCTGCCCGGATCTAACTGTGACCCCTTTGCTGTTTTTAAACACGGACACACCAAATTGTTTAGGTCTTACCCTGATTGTGCCTTAGATTAGAGGGTTTGATGTATGCTTGTTTCATTAAAATCGTGGCCTAAACCATTGCCTTGAGAATGTTGCAAAGGGAGAACCACCAGGCAGTCCTTAGTGGAAGCTTTTCTAACTCCTGTCTCCCTTCCTGCCCAATCCCAGCAGTTTAAGACCCTGGTTACAGTCACAAGGCCTTAATCACATGCTTAAATGCTTTGCTGGGATAGACTTAAGCATATGTTTGACTTGAAGTCAGGTAAGCTCTCTGAAGTCAATGGGGTTTAAGCACATACTTAAATGTTAGGCATGCACTCAAGTACTGTCCTGAATAGGGGCTGGTTTAAGCATGTGCTTACAAGCTGTTGATAAATTGGGAACTTCATGTGACTTTCTCTTGAGGACATTTTCTGTTATTCTTCATAATATTCATTGCTCAGTTTCTTCAATCGACCAGGATGGGATTTGTTTAATTTTTTTTAGAGCACAAGGAACGTTTCACAGCTTTAAGTCGCTCTGCCTTTGAATAGAGACCCTCTTTTCCACAGCTATATATGGGTAATTCCATTCTGTGCCCACTGTCTTCCAGTAAAATAATGCCCATGTAAGCAGTGTCTTACAGGAAAGGTGTCCGAACATAAACTCCCAATTAAAGAAAATATTGCTTAAATGGCAGGATTTGTGCCATCCATCTCATGGGTTTTTTTTTCTTTATGTCCATAATTGGTGTGGATAAAATTCAGTTAGTTGTTTATATAAACTGACATTTTTTTAGGCTTTAGCACCAAGAGCTGCATTGCAAATTATTCCTAAGGAGGTTTTTGTTTAATTCTTTTTTTTAATGCCGTGCAGGGTCTGTCTTTTTTCAAGGTGTCAGTGCAGAGAGAGAGAGGCTCTTTTAAATTGGAAATAGCTGGAGATCCTTTTTATTTTTTTTTTCTGGGTATTTGTCATGGGTTTTGTTATTGCCTGTTTGAATCAACCTGGGCTGAACTGAGAGGTGGTGTTTTCGTTCTCTTCACTTCTGAGATGGTGCAGGCATTGGCACACGTTGTGCTAGAGAAGAAAAGGAAAAAAAAAAAATCCTCCCTCAGCAGGGCTGAGGACGTTTTCAGATTCCAGTGTTTTTTTACTCAATATGGCAAAGTTGCCCGCTTTACCCAGAGGAAGGCAGGTTTTCAGCATTCCGTCCTCGTCACACCATTCCCATTTTGCTCCACGAGTTTAACATTATTGAACTGGTAGTCTTGAGCAGTGACAGGGAAAAAAAGCCACCAGTTTGCTAAGATCAGCTGAACATAGGGTATGTGCTTTGCTCAAATGAAACCTGCATATTACGAGCTCAAAAGATTGGCCTCTTGTTGCACTACCCGGCCTTTCTTCTAGAAGGAAGGAAGATGTAAATAACTCATTCCCAGGCAATTTCACATCCCGCAAATAGACACAAGTCCTGCTCTGTTCCATGTTGCTCCAAGATGACAAAAAGTAATGGCATCTGTCAGTCTGTTCTTTTCTCCTTAGGAGCAGGAACTCTGCTTCTTTCCTCCCCACACAGACACGATTATCTGTAGCTGGTCTTTTATCTCTGCATCCTCCCCTTTTTTCTGCCCAGAGAGTTGCTTTTGTTCGTGACTGCTCTATCAGTCTTTAAACTGGGAATTAAAGTGATGACTTAATGCTCCTAGGAGAAATGTCCAAATGGAACTCTGAAATGTATGTGTGCTGCTCATATGTTTATTATCGCTGATGTTAATAAGATTGTGGTGTTAGAACACTATACTGATGACTCCCTGTTTTGCCTGGGGTAGGTGGGTTGTAACAAGGTCTACACAAGCACCTCGGACGTGATGACCCATGAGAACTTTCACAAGAAAAACACGCAGCTCATCAACGACGGGTTTCAGCGGTTCCGTGCCACGGAGGACTGTGGCACTGTGGAATGCCAGTTCTACGGGCAGAAAACCACTCATTTTCACTGCAGGTGAGATAGCAGGAAAGGACGGGAATCCTGCCTCTGAGATGGAGGGTCTGTTTGCTTCCTGCCACGTCATAAATTCAGGATTGTGCACAGGGCCTCAGTCTACCCTGGCATGGCCTTCTCCATGCTGCTCTTGTGAGAGCTCGTGCTCCAGGGCAGATGTGATTCCCAGGATTGTCACTGTCTGCAGTGATCTGAGGAAATAAAGAAAACAGATCCAGGAGTCATTGGGGAAGGCGATCACAGCACTCATCCCTGACAGTGTTCAACTTGGGGGTGGGGGAGGGCACTAATACACTGCTAATGGCACTTTCATGCTAGAGCTCATTCCAGCCAGCTCCTCCCTTTCAGGGCCAGACTCTGCCTTCTGTACACAATGCTCTTCTATTGATTTCTCACATTTTCAGGAGAGTGGGAAAGCACAGTTTGTATCTTAGTCCCCTTTAGCTGCTGTTTTGGTTGGAACTTGCAGTGGGGTTCTTGCAGCCCCATATTATCCTGTTTTTTTCTCAGTGTCGGGTTGGCTTCCAGGCTCTCACACAGCAGCATTTTTTCCTTGACTTGGTGTCACAGGTTGGCCCACATAAAGCTCCTTAGCCCCTTTGCAGCCAGGGCCACTGTCTCATCCTGGCCCCAGTCCTTATCCCAGAGGGTGGCAGGTGACAGCAGTTGCGTTGTGCTCCTAGCCCGCACAGCCAACCACTCTCTCCTCCTCGATGCCCTTGCAGGCGACCTGGGTGCACCTTCACCTTCAAGAACAAGTGTGACATTGAGAAGCACAAGAGCTACCACATCAAAGATGATGCCTATGCCAAGGATGGCTTCAAGAAGTTCTACAAGTATGAGGAATGCAAGTATGAGGGCTGTGTCTACAGCAAGGCCACCAACCACTTCCACTGCATAAGGGCAGGCTGCGGCTTCACCTTCACCTCCACCAGCCAGATGACCTCCCATAAACGCAAGCACGAGCGCCGGCACATCCGGAGCTCGGGAGTGCTGGGCCTGCCTGCCTCTCTCCTGGGATCCAAGGATAACGAGCAAGAGGAGTCCAGTAACGATGACCTTATTGACTTCTCCGCTATGAGCTCCAAGAACTCCAGCCTGAGTGCCTCCCCCACCAGTCAGCAGTCTTCCGTTTCTCTCATAGTCCCAGCTGCGCCCTCCTCTGCTGCCGAGCTCGCTTCCTCGCAGGCCAGCAAGCCTGCCAACAGCATGACACCAGCCACCAAGATCTCTGGCCTGCTCTCCCAGGCTCTTCCCAGCAATATTCCCTTGGCCCTGGCACTCTCCAACTCAGCGCTTCCTGGCACAGCTGGATCCTTCTTCCCCATCATCCCCAGCCGGGTCTCCACGCCGCTTCCCGCCAGCTCGGCTAACCTGATGGCTGCTGGTTCGGCCGGCGCCAATCCAACATCATCTGCTCCTACAGATTCCTCATCCCAGGCCATCTCAGGATCTGGTGAGCCTTCGGCTACTTCTTCTCCGGCTCCAGCGGCATCCATAATGGAAAGGATCTCTGCTAGCAAGGGATTAATCTCTCCTATGATGGCCAGGCTGGCAGCAGCTGCACTCAAGCCCTCTGTGGCACTGGAAGCAGGTGAGTTACTCCCATCAGCTGCCCTACTAGCGGGAGGAGTGAGTGCCTGATGATATGGAGAGGAGGGAATGAGAAGCCACCTGGTTGTCCAGGGGACTGGAGGTGGGGAAGGGGGTAATAAAGGAGCAGAAATGGGCGAATAAATTTGGACGTGACCAGTTCACCCTCGAATGGCAGTTAACCCCTTGGAGCAAGCGAACCCTTGAAGGCAGTCCCAGCATGGTTTCCCAGGTGCTTCCACGGCCTCCTGCTGACCATGGCCAGGACCTGGTTGGCAGTGTGGGGTCGGGGGGGCTCTGCCTGTTGGCACCCCCTGGCTCTGGGCTGCCCCACAGCCGGCACCACCAGCGCTGCCCCTGGGCCCTCCTGGCAGGCGAGGAGGGAGCGGGACGAGGGCATGTGGTGAAAGAGGGAGGGGAACTTTCGCATGCTTTTAAAAATTATTCTTTGAAAAATTGTTTCCTAAAGCAGAGAAAGGTCATTGAGGGAACGATTTTCCTTTATTTTTTAATAAAATGCCACTTGCTGGCTGAGAAGCAGCTCGCCGTCAGCTGTACTGCCGGAGGGTAAATTAATATTTTAGTCACTTGGGGATTGTGGAAGAAAGCTCCGCAGACATGTTCCTGTCAGCAACTTTTTTCCCCTCCTTTTTTCTTCGCTTTTCTTCTTCCTTTTTTTTTTTTTTTCTTCTTCAATTTGTTTTCTTGTTCTTCCTCCTTTCCCCCTTTTCCTTCAATTCAACTCCACACCTCACAGGGCCCGGCACAAAACCCCCTGCCACGACAAAAAAAAAAAAAACATTTTTGTGGGGGGCAAGGTGGTGGCGAGGGCTCGGCCAGGCCCGGTGGCTGTCACCTCCGATAGCCCCGGCCTGGGCAGATGGTGCTGCCGGGCAGGCGCAGTGGCAAGGCCGCTGCCGTCGCTACGGCAACGCTGGGACTGGGGACGGGGACGGGGGCCTGACTAGCAGTCGAAAGCTGCCACATTGCCTCAGCATTAACGGAGTCTTTAATAAACGCTTAAGAGGCAGCCCCGCAAATTAGTTATGACAGTTTGCGCAGAGAATCAGGTCTCCCCCACGCTCCTTCCGCCCTTCTCCTTTAAAGGGCCCATAGCCTGGACAACTTTGACATAATTTTGCAATAATTATCACTTGAAGAATTTCCACGCTGGAGTGGACGTCAGAACCCATCATGTCATCTTGGCAATAAACGCTGACCAGCAATCCCGGCCCTTCCCTCCCCCCACACTTTTTCTGTGCTTTTTCCATTTCCGCAGTTGCGATAGCGATCTAACTTGTGTGTTTGCCACTGCAACCCCATCCTTGAGCTACCTTTTTCGTTTTAATTTTTACAACCTAATTTCGGTGCCTTTCTCGAGCAGGGAATGGACAGGCGGCAGCTCCCGGACGGTTCAATCCAGTGCAGGTGAAGCAGGAGCCGGTGGAGGCCATGGGATCGTCCTCTGGCACCGGGCAGGAGTCCCTGCAGGAGCACAGCCTGGACCTGAGCGTCAAGGACCATGGGTGAGAGATGAGTGCAGGCAGGGGCATTCAGGCCTGGCCAGCACCGACAGCTGGCCTGGGTCTGGCACGTGCTAACCCGTAGCTGAGGTGATGAACAGCTGAAGGTGCTATCTCAAAGCCTGTGTCTCGCTTGTCTAAAAGCTTTCCTAAGAACAGGAGTGCTTGGGGATTGTTCTCTCTGCAAAAACTGCAGCAGAACTGATATTGGGGATACCTGAGCCTGCTCCACATCGACCCTTGTACACATTTCTTCCCATACTTTATATAAAGCAGCCTCAGTTAAGGACCCCCACACTTACAGTCAGCTAGAACTATCACTGACGCCTGTCAAACACTAAGGTTGCCTTTCAGTGTGCTTAGCTGTGGCCATAAGGCTCGTAGCCTCGCCTGCTGCCCTGGTTTTGCAGTGTGGTTTTGAAAGTTCAAATAGGTAGAAGGAGAAAAAATATGGGGTGGGTTGTGAGTCAGCTGATAAAGGAGTGTGATGGTGTGGGCACTGGGGAAGAGGTCTGGGTTGTTTAATAGCTGAAAGAACTGAATTCAGCAAACTTGCAGCCCTCTTCCTTTCTGTCTTGGCTATCACCAGTAAGAGTTTGGCCTGCCCAAGGGAGGGTGGGCATCATTCTCTTCCTCCGGATGCAGCAGGTGAGGAGTGAGGCAGCTTGAAGGGAGAAGGATTAATCTCAGTGCTCACAGTCCCTGTGCACATCTTAACTAAACCCTGTTGGTTTGTGTGTTCCAGTAATGAATCAAATGGCCACACAGTCTCGGCAAATTCATCTCTTTTATCCTCGCTTATGAATAAGGTAAGAGCCATCCATCAAACGCCTTTCATTCCCCCCACCAAGAGAAATTAAAGCTGCGATGGCGGGGAGGGAGGGGGGAAGAGATGCGTTTGTTTTTTAATGTTTTGCCTCTAATAAGATGAGTTTGTACCATTTAAATTTTGAGACCATTTTTCATCGGGTATAATTTCAGAGCCACTGCTTACGAATTAATTTAATGAACTGGCTGAAGAAATATATTGCAGCCTCTGACACCTTTTTTTTCATCCTTTCTAGACGGAGGAGGGCTCCGAAAGATTTTTTTTTTCCCCATTTTTATTTCCAGAACCTGGCAACTTCTCTCGCTCTCTTTTTATAGTTACTCATTTTTTTTATTTACTTCGAATGTTTTCTTTCATTGGGGGAGGGGGAGGAGAATCATTTGTTTTTATGAAAGAGAATAAGAAAAAAATCAGAAGTTTTGAGCCGAAATCATCAATTTCTGCCTTTCTAGTGTGAGTAATGGTGTCCAACAGAGCCCACTTTACCATGTTATAGAATATTTATTTTAAATAATGCAGAGTTTCTTTTTCTTTACTTTTTCCTTAAATTATACATCATCTCAAATATATATTTCCCTTTCACATGATAAATTCTACTGTACCAAGATTAATTTTCCTGTTGTATACAACTGCATTAGAGATCAGGGCCGCCTTTGAGCCATGCTTTAATATTCCACTGTGATAGGTTTTACAGGCAGAACTATTGCCATCCCCTTGGCTCTGGGCGTTACATGCATCAAGGCCATATAATCCTCAAGAGAGGGCAAAGTGACTTTGTCGGGTAGTCTCTCGACTCCTTTCTCTGTTACTCCATCACTCTTCACACGTTGTTTCATTTCTAGTTTCATCCTTCTACCACTTTCCTTCTGCACTGGTTCTCTGTTACACTGGATTTCTGGTGTTCCCTTTTAAGCTTAATTTCTTACTCGTTCCTGCACGTTATCCCTCTAGTGACTCCAAATACGCAGTTCCTTCTCTAGCGAGTAAATCTATTTAGTAAGTCTGCTATTGGAGATCCCAAGTCCTTCTGAAGGCCCCAGCTCAGGAAAATTCTTTTTCAATAGATGCTTCGCTTGAAAATCTCCAGTTGAAGCATATGTTTAGGAATAAACGTTTGCTTGTGTGCAGCCCTGCATAAAAGTACAGCATAAAGGCATGCACCACAGCATAAAGGTTCTTGGCATTATGCAAAATAAGTGCAGCGCAGGTATAAAACACACTTCTTCAGGTTTCTTCCTTCTGTAAAGTAGGAAGGGGATTAAATAATGACATAAAGCAGCAAAGAATAGAGCCCACTGATTTGAAGGAGCCCGTTCCAGGACTAAGGGTTGCAGACCCAAGCTGTGTGTGCTCAGGAACACACCGTGCTTGCTTCTTCTTGCTGCACACAATTTCTGTTGGTAGAGAAAACCTTTATTATTTGCCTAGGAATAAAATAAATAAATAAATAAATAAATAAAAATAATGTTAAAAAAACTTTACAGAAAAAACATGAGCTGAATTTCTGGCTCCAGCCATAAAGAACTGCAGTCTCCACATAGCAGCAGGGGCTTTACCTTCAGGGGGCATTAAGAGAGGCTCAAACAGCCAGGGTTCCTGTAGCGTACTGCAGTTTATTTAGGGGGGCTGTCAGGCTTAATTAACTGATCTGTATAAAGGGCTTTGAGATCCTCAAGGGGGTGGAGTTTCAGTGCAAGTATTGGGCCTGATCCTGCTTTAATACATACTGTGCATTTTGCTGTTGTTACTGGAGGAAAGTAACCATTGTTAGAGAGAGCAGCAAAGCAGGAACAGGCCTGGGGAACTGTGCATTTATTATGAACGATTTTTTTCTCTCTAAGCACTAGAGAGACTGAGTAACTTCCTTTTTCTGTTCTGCACATCCTGCACCTGGACCTCCAGACCTTCTTAGTATGGAATCTATTTGAAGCCTTTCAGACGAGGCAAATTATGAGTCCACGTCCTGCTTTGTGGACAATATATCCATTTAACATAGAAAGTGAAATAAGTCCTTCAGTGAAGTTAGTTTGAATTTCCAAGGACTTTAGTGTGCACGTCTCCCCTCGCCTCAGTTTCCCAGTGTACTGAATGGATGCCTCACTACTTCCCGCAAGAGACACAACCACTAGATGGGCTTTGTGACAGCTGGGTGGAGGATGCCACAGAGTGAGGTGTTACTCAGCCTTGCTGCTGCAGTTGAGGCAGCCCGTGCAGACGACTTCTCTTCTCTCTTTGAAGAAACAGCTTTCCACAGGATGGTCCTGAGGGCATCCAGACTAGCAGTGTCCGCAGCTGCGTGCTGGGCTTGATGCAGTGTCTGTGTTCTTGTTCCAGATGTCCAAGACCAGTGCCAGCCTTGGCAATCTGCTGAACATTAAGGCAGAAGGTGATGGCAGCCAGGCTGGGGCTGGGGAGCCAACACAGTACTTGGGCAAGGCAGTGAAGGCACTTGTCCAGGAGAAGCTCTCTGAGCCATGGAAGATGTACCTGCGCCGGTAAGGAGGGCATGGAGCTGGGAGGAGAGGAAAGGGAAATGATTTTCTTTGCATAGTGTCCGTCTCACTGGTTGATGTTTGAATGATGAGTTCTGTCAAATTTAAAGGTCTGGTTCTGTCACATGCTGATCACCTGGAGTGCAGTTAGTCCTCAGTCCTGGCTGGCTGCAGGAGGTGTCCTGTAAGAAATGACTGTCCATGTAGAGTTGTTTTGCAATGGGAACACGAGGGCCAGCTAGGAGCAGAGCTCTACACATCACCCTGTTTGCCTTGGCATACCTCAGGCTCCTCTACATGTCCCAGTCTGCAGGTCCTGGGGACCAAGTGTAGCTCACTCTTAGCACCGAACCACTGTTAGGCCAGGTTTAGTTGTTAAACACAGATCACAGAAGCCTTAAAATGTTGTGGAATTTCCTCTGATCATAGAAGTGGTGCACTGAAACAAAACAAGGAGTCCAAGGGGGAATGGGAACTGCATGGTTTCTGCTGTTTTTGTTGTAGACGAGGAGGCTTGAAAGGAAAATGGAACAGATACAAAACTCACCCACACGCAGACACATGCACATACATGCCCAGACAGACACATGCTTTGAGCATACACAGATACACCCCGGCAGACACATATGGGTTAGTGCTCTGACACAGATCTTTGCCTACAAATGCCTGTGGACACTTTGTAAATCACAGACTTTGATGGAAAAGACCAGAAGGTCTTCTAGTCCCTCTGCCCCTGGCTAGTGTGAGATCCTTCCCTGCAGTCCATTTGCAAACATTTTGTCCAGCCTAGTTTTAATTATGCCAAGCAGGGTGGCTGTTCCCTTGTCTCTGGGAGCATTATTCTACCTCATAATACATTTCACTGTCAGGATCTTTTTTCATAGTATGCTGCCTGAATTTCCCTTTTCATAATTTTGTTGCAGCTCTCCTAGTTACATACCCTTGAACCACAGCAGAATTCTTCTCCACAATTGGAGTTCACGTCCTTCACCTCCTAGTCACAGATTTTTAGCATATCATTTAACCAAGTTTATTTACTTCCTTTTCTCTGACTTGGTAAATTAGTCCCTTCAGCCTGCTGATCGTGTTGCTGCTGTTTGCAGAACTGGGCTGCCGTTCCTGCATCCCCACACCAGAAGCTTTCTGCCCCATATATGCAGCTCACAATTGCACTCCCATCTTTGCATTATGTATATGTATCGTGTTTACCATCCACTGTTACACAGGATTGCTTGTAATGTTGCTCTCATGAGTCCTCTATGTATAAAAATACCCCCCGATGTATAAGCTGTATTTTTCCAAATATGACTCTCCCATGCTGAACCTTCCCCATGTCTTGCAAGGCCTCTCTCTGTGTTATTTCCCTCGTCTTGCCTTGGTGTTGCCAACTCCTCCCAGTTTAGTATCTTCTGTGAATTTCATTAGCACGCTGTTTACTCCTTCTCCTAGATTACTAATGAAGATGTTAAATAAGCTCAGACCTAGCCAAAGTCATCCTTGCAGCATTCACGAGATACCTCCTCCCAGCTCGATACGTCGCTGTTTGTCATTAGCCTTTGTTTACGGTCCTTCAGCCAGTTTTCAATCCATGTGGTAGCATTCACATCCAAGCCAATTTGAATTAATTCTAAGCATATGCAAGTCTGTATCAAAACGCTTTACTAAAATCCAAATATATTGCATCCCTTCATCCACTAATTTTGTAATTCTATCAAAAAAAGCAATTAAATTTGTCTGGCAAGATTTATTCTTTATAATCCTGATGCTGTTTATTGCTCATGGTTCCTTTATCCTCTAGATGTTTAATGATTTTCTCCTCCCTCTTAATATTTGTTCCATTACTTTACTGGAAGGAGAAGTTAAGACTAGAGGTATGATAATTGCCAAAGATCACTTGTCTTTTTTTTTTTTTTTTTTCAAAGAATTGGTACCTAGATTTTTTATTTTTTTTTTCCCAGTTCCCTAGTATCTCCCTCTTCTCTATGGCTTAAAAAATAACAAATAGTAATGCAATCAGTTTGTGAGTTAATTTCCATTGCACTTCAGGACATGCATCATCCAGACTGGCTGACTTGTGCATATTTATATTTTCCAACCAGTCTCTTTATCTGTTCTTCTAGAAGGTCTTCATTTCATCCCTAATTATCTGTCTTGTCTTTAGTTTCCCTGTCCAAAGAAAATGTTATAAGGCAGCCATTTTTGACTCATCACCTCCCTCCCATTTTTGTCAGGATTTCGAAGTACAAAATCTCCTGTTCCTGATAATACAACCCTTTAGCTTGCACTAACTTGGTTTATTATCTCTTCTCTTATCACACCTTTTCTTTCCTTCATCTTCTCCCTGAAAGCCTTAACTGACTGCATGTTCTCTACACCCACTGGCCCTTTCATTCTCCAGTTCAAGATTATTTTTTTTCTTTTTCCTTTACCTTCAAATCGTTAGGAAGTCCCCTCGGGACCACGCAGGCTGCTGTTTGTTTCTTGCTTTCCTGCTCATCAGAGCAATTGTAGACTGTTGTACCTTAATTATGCAAGATTCCCCTGTTAAGTTTCAAATCCTTCCTGCCAATGCTTTTTACTTGATTTCTCGATTCCCTGTGATTCTGGAGTTTCTTGAAATCGTGTGTACATTTGCTACTAAGGATGGAGACTCTCAGCAGGGGATGAGCAGTGCTTACTTGCTTTTGTTCTCTCGACCATTTCCTCTGGCAAGAGATGTACCTTAGATGATGCCTTTTGCTCTGCTTTTTGCATTGCAGCATTGTTTCTCGTGTACTTCAGGGACTGTGCTATTCTCTATTTATGCATATTAGGCTGTAATTGCTATATAGGTGATGCTTTGTCTCCCCCATCCATGTGCTAGCCTGTTATTTTAAGTGTGTGTTAGGGGGCGGAGGGGGATTCTGGCTCTAGATTCCCATTAACCACGGTTGTTCCTTCCCTGTGGTACTCCCAGTAAATTCAAGCAGATTTACTAACCTTTGTTCATTCCTCAGAGCTCTGACTTTTGTGTACGGACACTCAATAACATTAAAGATTTTCATCTTCTGTTTCAGAGTAGTTCTGTATTTTGCTCCCACTAAAAGCGAATGGGAGTTCAATCACTCAGACAAGTCCAGTTGCAGAGAAATTAGGTTCTCGTTCTGCGTGTTCAGATCTATGTGACTGGCCATAATCAAGCAGCGATCCCAGCAGGGACGTGAGAAAACAGGATGGTAGTAGAGCTGAAAAACAAAAAGAAATGTCTGTTCCGCTACTGCTTGCCTTCTGGGGCCTTCTGTAAGATGCCTGCTTGTCTGCTTTGGCCAGGTTTGGTACCAAGGACTTCTGCGACGCGCAGTGCGACTTTCTGCATAAGGTGCATTTCCACTGTGTCGTGGAGGAATGCGGTGCCCTCTTCAGCACCCTGGATGGAGCCATCAAGCATGCCAAGTGAGTAGGAGAGCCTTGGGAAACCTGGAGGAGACTCCACACGGCACTCAGTGCAGGAGGAGGGTCAGGACCAGGAATGTGGGCAGTCCTGAGGGCAGCCTCTGGGCACCCACCCCTTTCCTGTGTAAATGTGCTCAGCTGACATGTTTGCAGAACACGATGTCCTCTTTAATTCTGTTTCACAATAAATGTGCTCAGTTTGTGACAGGTGTCTCACGCAGCGCTGGCAAGGTTGAGAAGTGGGCATTTGTTTTTCCTTAGCCTACCTGACAGACAGTGTGGTCAAGGAGACAAATATTTCCCCCAGCATACAAATACACTGTACAAAGAAATAAGAGAATAAGAGAGGGAGGGGGACCTGTAACCCCAACCATTGTCACTGGATGCAGACTCTTTGTAGAGCAGCTTCCCGTCACTGCAGTGTGGAAAGCATTTTATTTTTCTTTGTCTTGTCACAACAAATGTTTTTTAACAAGCTTCCCTAGCCCTTAGTTTATATGGCTTTGTTTAAGATGCTCATATCATACGGATGAGGATCTTCAAGCAAACTGTCCAGCCCAAGACCAGCTTCCTCACCTTGCAACGTTCTATGTTGTAAACCCTTGTCATTTCATATCATTTTGGAAAGCAGCAGTGGACAGCCCAGGGTTTGGTAGCCAGAAATAGATACTATGGCCTATATTACAGCAGCTGTACAGCACGCTCGGAATTCCAGGTGACTCTTGGGTGAAGAATGAAGTTAAGCCATGCTCCCACTGTCACAGTGAAGGGAGTAGCAAAGGAAGGGCGGGATACTGGAAGTTGTTGCTAATTTCTGTGGAGCAATCTGCAGTTTAAACCCATGCCAAGTTCCTTTTAAAGGCAGTGGAAGATTTGCCCAAGTAGAGAATGAGAATGGCCTTCAGCAGCTGGCCACATGGCTGAGTCTGAAGGGGTTTAAAGGGAAGGTGCTGTTGTGAAGTTTAAGACAGAAAGATCTGTTAGCACAGCTCGTCTCTGGGGCTGGAGGCCTGTGGTTCACTGCTACAAATGACTGGCTTCTCACAACAGCCATGGGAAGCTGCCCTCAAGTCATATTGACCTTGCTGTCTGCAGCCATGCTTGCACCGCTCTGATTTTAACACGTTATCGAACCTTTCTGTCTCCACCCTGCTTAATAAATTCCCTTTTCCTCACAGATTTTCTAGAAGGACCCTAAAGCTTTCCACAAAGTGGGCAGAGTCCCTTTTAGGACTTCACCTCAGCTAGTTTGTTTGCAGACTACTGCCACGTTCTTGTTGATGTTTAATCATATTACATGCGTTGGTCGAGAAGCTGTATATAAATTACTCCATCTTTTTGCAGTTTTCACTTCCGAACCGAGGGCGGAGCTGTGAAAAGTAACTCTGAGTCTCCCTTCTCAACTACTACTGAGAGTAAGGCTTCACTGGCCCCTTCATCACCATCTGCTTCGTCTGCCACCATGGCGAGCGCTCCTGCCCTCGACGTGCCCACCCCAAGCCCGGCGACTGTGCCCTCTGCCCCCACGCTGCTAGCTTGGAAGCAGCTGGCTTCGACCATACCCCAGATGCCTCAGATCCCAGCATCAGTGCCTAACCTGGCAGCTTCACCCTTGGCAACGACTTCCCTGGAGAACGCCAAGCCTCAGGTCAAACCCGGATTTCTCCAGTTCCAGGAGAAGTAAGTTCTTGTAGACGCTGCTTGCCTCCTTGGTTCCTCTCCAACCTCACAATCCCCTTTACCTTCACCCACTGAGAGGCCTTCTGCCAAGAAGGATCTCTGGGCTTTATCTTCCAGGAAAGTTACTTCTGTATACTCTAGAAAATACCCTCAGCTATCCTAGGGAAAAAAATGGATTTTTCAGTACAACTGGGAGCACTTTTAGATACAAGTGTAGAGCAGAAATAAACTTATTGACATAAAAAGGCTCACTGAAGCCTTTTTTATACCTCATGGGAGGCAAACAGCTCTTTGCAGTATTTTTGACACTGAAGGCTACAGAGGGAGCGTAGCATCTTTAAAGTTTTAAGGTAACTAACAGTAGATATTTACAAATGATTGATGAAAAAAATGTCGGATTTCTTTGGGATTTGTCCCCAAATAAGATCTGTGGCCTTTTCATACAAATGTCACCTGTAACACTGAGTGTTACAGCATCATTTTTTTCATTGAAGAAGCCGGGGGGTCAGGTAGTAGAGGAGACACCAGTGCTTGGACTCTGCCTTAAGCAGGAGTGGAGCCCTCGGTAGCTTGAGGAACAGGGAGCACCCTCTCTCACTTCAGCTTTGTCAGTTTTGAGTTCTGGCTGAACTCCTCCACAAGTGTAGTCAGTCTCCTGACATTCTGTGCATCTGGGTTTGTAGTGTTAGTTTACATACAAGGTAACATACATTTCTGAATTGTGTTTTTTTGATTTTTTTTTTTTAAACCATTCAAGAAGTTTCACAGTGGTGCTGTGATGATTGTTCTGGTATATCAAGAGGCAGAAGCTAGGTTGGTTACAGGAGGGCACGATCAGGTTAGGCATTACAGCTTAGCTGTTCAGGTTGTTAGGGTATCGCTCTCTGGGCTATACATGAACAGTCATTTGCCTGCTTTCAAAGATGTGCATTAACTCCACTTCACACCTCTGAGTAGCTAGCAGTGGGTACAGTGCTCGGGATCCAAGAGATCAAGGGTCAGCTACCTCTGATCTGTGTGTGCAACCTGAAATCCATGGGCTGGGCAGAGGGGGTAAGGTACCAAAACTGTTTAGCTGATTAAATAGACCACTGCAGGTCTTGTCTAATTAGGGGAAGCCCTGGCATCTTCCAGTGTGCATACCCAGGAGTTTCATTTCAGTTACACAAAACGGAGACAATAGAAACAATCCAAATCACCACTAAGACAAGTACAGGCAGAAAGGGAATACCAGTACCTAGCCAGACCTCGAGAGAGAGCTTTAGATTAGAAGTGTGGCCCTGAAAGACTACAGATCCCACCATGCACTACTGTTATTTTAACAATCTTAATCAAGAAAGTGCAGTAGCTTGCTAGCATTGCAGTAGGGTTGCCAGCATCAATTTTACTAAAGAGGAAGGTGGCTATGGGAAATCTGTAGGCCATGTTTGGAACAGAGGCTTCAGCTGGGCTCCCCTTGAATTAAATGTTGGCAAAGAAACAAATGTGTGAAATGAGTGAAGGTGATGATTGGGTTTTGGATGTATTCCAGTGATCCCTGCCTGGCAACGGACTGCAAGTATGCCAACAAATTCCACTTCCACTGTCTCTTTGGGAACTGCAAGTATGTGTGCAAAACCTCTGGCAAAGCAGAATCCCACTGCCTGGACCACATCAACCCCAACAATAATTTGGTGAATGTGCGAGACCAGTTTGCTTACTATTCGCTGCAGTGTCTCTGTCCAAACCAGGTAAGAGGAATTCAAAAGCAGTGTCCTGGCCTGAGGACATGCACGGGAGAAGCATGGGCAAGAATAAGTAGACAACACAATAGGAACTGAGGCCAAGAGGTTCAGTCCTGGTCTAATGACAGATCCATGGAAGGGCCTCAATTGGTCTAGCAAAATGTTTGGTTTCCATCAAACAGAGAATCCCACTGCTTTTGTGTTGAATTGAAATGATGAGATGAGGAAACTTGAATGATCTAAGAGACTCAAGATGAAGTAGAATAAAAATTGGTGATGACTACTTTGAAAAGCCACCAGTTAGGGGGAAGTGATGGAATCCTAGCTGTGTGTTGGGGTCATTCATGTGTAGAATGGTGCCATGCAGAATACATGACAGGGAACAAGTTTGCATTGTGGCTTATGGAAGATGAAGTAGATATGATGCTGAATATCAGTTCGGGCCTCTCTTGCAGGGACAGCATTAGTAGCAGGCAAATGAGAGTGCATTTGTTCTAGATCTGCTTAAAGCAACCCGCCTTTTTGCTCCCCTCTAGCACTGTGAATTCAGGATGCGAGGGCATTACCACTGTCTTCGTCCTGGCTGCTACTTTGTGACTAACATCACCACCAAGCTGCCCTGGCATGTGAAAAAACATGAGAAGGCAGAAAGAAGGGCAGCCAATGGCTTCAAGTATTTTACCAAGCGAGAAGAGTGTGGCAGACTGGGTGAGTCTTCTCCTCTCCCCCCACGCCCCCTCACCCTTCCCATGTAGTCTTTTCTACATCCAGGCTAAGAATACCACGAGTTAGAGCATGTGAGCTATGCTAGAGATGTATTTGGTTATTAAATCACTAAACAAACAAGAAACAGAATCAAACAGAAATCTGCTCCTGATCTGCCTGAGTTGAAGCATGAGGGTTCCTTTTTTCTCAAATAGACCAAAGATCTTAAATGACTAGAAGCTGTAGTATAGAGGATTAAAATATAGATAGATAGATAGATATATGCATATACCTATATGTACACTTATCTGGAGATACAGGTTCCCTGCTGGTCATGATCTGTTAAGGCAATCTTATTTTTCTTTTTTTTTTTTTTCCATTTTTTGGCACTTTACCGTCTTTGGGCCTAATGCCTGTCTTGGGCAGAGTTGAAGGGTGCTCTTAGGAGCAAAAAAAAAAAAAAAAAAGCATATGGGAAATGTCTGTTCTGATGAAGCTCTTGTTCAAAGGTCCTTCTGCACTGACCTCCAGTTGCTGCTTCACCTGACTCCAGGCAGCTTCAGATGACTTTTTTGTTGTTTTTTTTTGTAGCTGTTGCCAGGGCTGCATACTGAAAGCCAAAGGGTAAATAGCATGAGACAGAAGTATGGAGAAGGGCATTCAGTAACCTGCTCCTTCCTCTTCTGACCCCGTTCTCCACAGCCACTTGTGAGCAGCAGGGAGCTGGTGCTGTGCCTCGAGCCCAGCCCTCCACCAGCGCACGGCTGAAGGAAACACCTGCAGTGTGCACAGCCTCAGCCCGTGGCATGCCCACTTGCCAAAACCATTAGCAGCACTGCAGGAGTTACTAAATCTTAGGGCCTCTAAGATTTGGTAAAACAAATGAGCAACAGCAGAGAGCAGAATGGGTTTCCAGTGAGGTATCCTCAAGCTGAAGCCCATTGCTGTGCGCCAGGGCGAGTCCCTAGGGAGAGCTCCATCTGAGATCCATCCTGACCTACTGGTGGTCACTAACTGGGAGTCACGTAGTTGTCTTGTGCCTTGCTGTTGTCACAGACCCAGCCTTCCCTATCGGTCCTGGCTTAAGGTTGAAACAAAAGAGAGTTCAGAATAACACTTCCGTCCTTCTTGGCCATACCATGCCTCCTGCCCGATGCTGTTCTTTCTTGGGCATTGCAGCCACCATAACCAGGGCCAAACTTTTCAGCTTTGCATGCATAAAAAAAAAATGTATACTCAAATGGCAACTTGTTTGTGGTAACCAGGGTAATAAATGTCAACACTCCAGTGCCAGTACTCACCTAGGGCTCATTTACACATGTCAGTAGATTCAGCAGTTGCTGTTATTTACTCAACTTTAGGTGTTTCAGGTGATAGCAGGGGCTAGACAAAGCAGGACAATGATATATGACACCCAGCCTACACGGCTGCCCTGGCAACGGGCGAGTCTTCACCTGCCCTTTGCTGATACCATTTCAATCCCGCCAGCACTGTTTGTTCTTCATCCCGAAGAACAGCGACGTGATGGGGAGGGCAAACGAGGTGGGGCTGTGGGGGAGTGGAATACCTAAACAAACAGCAACTTGGCTTGCACATAAAACGCTATCTGTGAGCTAAAGATGGGCTGGGTGATTCAGGAGCTGTTTGGCAGCGAGCTGTCTGCAGGCTGTGCATGTGTCAGCAGTGTTTATTTTGGGAGTGAAGGGGTACTTGCATCCAGCGGGATGTACATACGCCTATAGCTTGGGCTTGCCATGCATTAAACGTACGTTTTAACCAACACTCTGCATTTGCCTATGTAGAGACAGGCAGCACGACAGGATGGGGTAGCTGGATGTGTTTGTGTGGGTGTCGATGGTTATACCAACGTGTAAATGCACGTCTACTTCTCTGTGCAGCTCTCTCTTTTAGGTTAAATATGCATATAGCAGGTGCAGAAGCACCAGCCTGCTTTAGGGGCTGTGTAAGTTTATTAACACACACTGCATCAACAGATAGACTTTTATAGATACGTTTTTGTGCCTGTAAGCATAGGTGGAGAGGGAGGGAGAGAGACAAATATGTATGTATGTAAGTAAAGGCAGATGGGTGTAGAGAGATGAATAAAACTGGGGCTGTCTGTAGCCCTGTACCTGAACGTCTATAAGATGATGTACAGGGGCTGACAGAGAACAGACAGAACCTGACTGCTGATATTGCTTTAGCTGCAACAAGCCATTATTTATCAGCTATTGAATGCAGCACCTTAACAAGGTACGCAAACTCCCAGCATGCATGGCAGTGTGTGCCAGGAGCAGAATGTGTGAAGTGCTGTACACCAGAAAGTATAGAAATTGTTGTTTAGTAGCTGCCCCTCCTGCACTACAAACGTGGAGTGGCAATAAACACTTTCTGGCTCTTTCTGTCTGACCAGAGAGCATACACTGTCCAGAGCTGGGGCTTTTAAGACTGCTCTTCTGTTCTGAGAGCACAGTTAAAGGGAAAAAAAAGAACTTTTCATTTCAAATCTAATTGTGAGCATGTATTTTCAATTGTAAATCCTGTGATACAGTTAAAAGTCTTGGTTTTGTTCCCACTGAAAAGCAAAAGGCACTAGCTCAGACTGGGGAGCAATAGGCACTGCTAGACATAATGGCAACTTCCTTCGTCTTTACATAAGCAGGGATGGGGCCAGTCTGCAGTTCTGGTCCACTTTTTAAATCTCTGTACCCTATAATCCTCTCCTGCAGTTGCTCAGCAGGCAAAAAAATGTGGTTTCTATCATTCAGGACTGTTCCTGAAGAACCCATGACCATTGATAATCTCCAGTCTACCAAAAATCCATAGAGCAGCAGCCTTGTCCTGTCTCCAGACCATCTTCCCTACAGTCTTGCTCTCTCTCGGTACCTTTCCTGTACTACATACCTTGGCTTTGTGTCTGCAGGTTGCAAATACAACCAGGTGAACAGCCACTTCCACTGTATTCGAGAGGGCTGCCAGTTCTCCTTCCTGCTCAAGCACCAAATGACATCCCATGCCAGAAAGCACATGAGACGGATGCTGGGGAAGAATTTTGATCGTGTTCCTACTCAGGTGACTGGCTGGTTATTTATGTTGTAGCTCTGTATGTAGTGATAGTCCCTTCGTCTGCTGGCTGCAGAACTGCATTGATGCCAAGATGCTCATACCAAGCTCCTAAGGACACATGTCTGCACTGGGGGATGCACCTGGGATGTGTGCATTCACCTAAGCTAGTTTCAGCTGATTTGACTCCTGTCATATGAGGAGAGACAACATCAAAGCATTACTTAGTCTAAACAGCCTTTCCTCGTGAGTTGTGGAGAAAAACATTTGAGAAGGATAACACTAAAATATTCATATTTATAACTTGCATGCACTCCCTCCCCACGCTCTCAGTATACACCAATTGGCTTATTAAAATTAAAGTGCTTAGGATGTGGAAGAATTGAACATGCTGGTTAAAGCAAACATTTCCTGTTGCACATAAACAATTATTTGCTGCTTCCATCTAGAAACACCAG
Organism: Aythya fuligula; assembly: GCF_009819795.1. NCBI lineage: Eukaryota > Metazoa > Chordata > Aves > Anseriformes > Anatidae > Aythya > Aythya fuligula. The sequence goes on from NC_045579.1 coordinate 3,802,485, forward strand.
TTTCAAGATTTCTCTTCCTTTACTGATCTGGCCTTACACTGGGGCTCTCCTTGTCCTCTCTCAGGAAGTACCAGGGCAGTGCAGTCACTTTTGTCTAACACAACCAAGAGCAACTGCCGGATTAGGTTTTTCTGTTTCATGAATAAATTGAAGAGGTTCAACTGCAGCGCTGACCTACTGTTCAGAATGGCAGCAGTCCTGCAGCCTCCTGTTTGTTCTTCTTACTCCTTGGTTGCATTAACTTGCACTGACTTAGGAGATGAAATGAGCTGCATTTATTTGAACACCTGTGACTAAGCTAACCCTAAGGACATCTGGTATGTGAAAAGCAAAAGGTGCTACCTGTAGAAGCAAGATGGGAACCCTCTTCCATTCCACAACACAGGACTGAGAGGTCCCTGTTAGCTGTCAAGTACTGTCAAAAAGTTAATCATTCCAGTCTATTGCTGTTGGAATTAATGAGTTCACACATGCCAAGGAACTGGTGTTACTGTTACGGCAGCTTTTGTTCTTAAAATTAAGTGCTCAGGTACAAGAATCAAACTCAGATTTAACAAACAAATCTTCCTCCACTACAGAGCCCTAAACCTCCTAGTACACGCAGAGCAGAAAATGCTAGTTTTGACTTCCACCTCCCTCACTGGCAATCCCATGTCACGTTAGCAGTGGAAAAGCAGTAACTGTGGCCAAAGCAACCCCAAGAGCATACAGTGCACATCTTAATCTACGGCTGTGCTTAGCCCGTGGAGCAGTCCAGCAAATAGCAAAAAGAGAAAGAAACCACAAATTGGGGCATGTAGCAAAGCTCACAGATTGCTGCACTGCCACTGCCTGTCTGCATTTAACCGTCCTAACTCCATTTTTTTCCCATTCATGAGTGCTCAGTAGGCATTTAATGGTGTGTTTGGCTATACATTGCTTCTGGGTACCTACCCAGGTGTAACTACCCAGGTGTAACTATCCAGAGGAGACCACGCCATGCCAGGCCACGGCAGCTGCACGTGAACAGAGTACAGCAGCAGACACACAGGTCACTGGTTTCAGTCTGCGATCCCCTGTCGCCGTGTCTCAGCATGCAGGCACTAGGGCAGGCATGTCAGTAGTCGTATTCCCAGTCTCTAAATGCAGCAGGACCTACACAGTAAGGTAGCAATGCCAAGATTAACACCTCCTGCTTTTGAATGCATCAGAATCCACACACCAGGATATTGGTGCCAAGATTAACACTCCCAGCCTCTGAGCGCATCACAATTCACATACCAGAATACATGTGCCAAGTTTAATGCTCTGAGCTCCCAGTGAAGGAAGATTCATGCTCCTAGCCACAGTACCATGGGTTCCACTCACGAGCATGTTCCAGTTATCCCTCATGAGCGGTGGCAGAGGGAAATAAACATGCAGACAGATGGTTTTGGTCTTGGCATCATGCTTTTGGTGTGAAAGTCCCCGTCCTGTTTTCTTGCTGCAGGTTATTGGCCACACTCCAAGAAATGAAAATCTCCCCCAGGTTGGCAGCATGGCACCCAGCCCAGCCTCATCAGGAACCCCAGCTTCCTTTCAGGGACCCCCGAGCATGATGGACACTGAAACAGATGAGTACATGGATTACACTGGCTGTAGCCCAGGGGGGATCTCCTCTGAATCTTCCAATATGGACCGCAGCTGCTCCAGCACTCCAGTGGGCAATGAGAGTACATCAGCAGGTAAGGAAGAAGGGGGGGTGACATGGATCGTCAGTTGCCTGCTCTCTTGGGAGATAAACTCATGAAGAGAGGCCAAAGGACAACTGCACCTTAAAACACAAATTGCACCAGCTTTACGATAGTTCCTCTTACTAACGTAGCTCCCTCCATCTTTTTTGAGAAGAGATCCGTCAGAATGTGCACTTCAAGGGTCCATGAACTAACAGCATATCTTTCTTCTTCCCTGAAGAGAGGTTTTTATCCTCTGTCTTGGAGTGGATCTCTTTGAATAACTGATTTAAAAGGAAAAAAAAAAATGTTGCAGGGCTCTTCTGTCCCTGGCATTTCCCATTATCTTTTTATATTTCTTTGTGCAGCATCTGAAGTCGGGCATTTTTTTCTGATACTGTTGAGGTACAGAGAGGCTGTACAATAGCAAATATTATATGCAGGAGGGAAAAAAAGACTACCGCATCTTCAGAAAGCAACATATAAAAGCAGCTCACTGAGCTCCCTGCCTCATGCCTCTTGTGCCACTTTGTCAAGTGTTGCACAGAGGAGACCTCCATCATTCTCCTCTTTTTTGCAGTAAGTTTCTGCCATTGTTTCCTGCTTGCAAGGATAATGGGTAGCCATCTCCCACTGCCCCGTGTTACACAATTATCTCTTCAGTAGCGTGGTTTCTTTTATGAATTCTGTTATCATCTAGTGTTGATTCAGGGATCTCTTAGCTCTCCTTCCCAGCGTTAGGTGATACATTCTAGATAAGCTGCCTCTCTGAGTTTGCTTTAATATCAAATACGTTTTCCTGCTCTGCCTTCCCACCCCAGACAGGTGAAGGTTATCAGATAGCACCTCTAACCACATGTTACCTTCATACAAACACTGCTGGGGCATGATAGTGGGTGCCCCATGGCATCAAAGCTCCTCCAAAGAGTTCTGGTGGGACAGCACTTCCTAGCTCTCTCTCCCTTCTCAGCACACCATCCAGCCCAAGTCACTCATCCTAGGAAATGGTAGGGAGCAAGTCCACCTGCCCAAGGTGTAAGACAACCCTCACGGCTGTTAGTTGGTACAAGCTGGCACCAGATAAATGAACAAGGACCAAACAAGCAGGAATTTCTGCTTGAAAGCCTGTGGCTCTTCCCCCACGCCACTACAGCCACCTTACCTTCTGCACAGACAACCCTCCTCTTCCTGATGCTGTCAGTTCCTCACCTTCCATTTCTTCTCTGTTACAATTCTGTTTCATACATTTGTGAATGTATTTTCCATTTTCATCATATTGCTTCCGCTCCTGGGTTCTCATTTTGGTTCTTTTGTGTTTTTTGTTTTGTTTTGTTTTTGTTTGTTTTTGTTTTTCTTTTTTTTCTTCTTTTTTTTTTTTTTTCTCTCCACATTCTCCAGGCTGCCTGGTTCCTTCTACTGCTACTGCTGCTGCCGATGATGCTACCCACAATGTACCACAACCTCAGCCACCACCTCTGCCTCCATCTTTCTCACAAGCCCTGCTTAGGTCTCCCCTTCCCACCCTCCCCTATCTTTTTTCTCCATCTTGTCTCTCATACTCTCTGCTCAGTGCCACTCTTGGATCCAGCAGAGGCATAGTCATGCCTGCCGCCAGCACCACTGGGTTTTCGCCCATCATTGCCACTCCAACTCCAGTAAAAAGTGACGTTCCCTTAGTTCAGGATGCAGCAGGTAACACTTCTTTGCTTTCTCTCTTAGTGTCCTTTGCCCATCTCCTTTCCCCACTCACCCTGCCCACGTTTTTCTCGGCACCTTTGGGTCAGTAAAAAAAGCCTGTGTCACTCTGTGCCTCACTTAACTTTATCCAAGGGCCCTTCCATGCCTGCTCCAGTTCTCTGCTGATGCAGTAACCACAGCCAAAAACACAGCAAATCATTGTGAAAAATTCAGAGCGATTTCCACCAATTCCAAACCGTGAGATAAATCTAACAAAATCCACAGTTAAAATCCACTTTTTGCCTCTTAATAACAGCAGGGTGGCCACAAAGCAAACTTTTGCTCATGTAGCATTTATGGGGCTTGAACTTCCAGCTTAGATCTTGTAGGCCACCCAGCTCAGGGCCTATCAGTCTGCTGCACACATCTCTGCAGGTGAATGTCTGACAAGGTACCCAGTTCCAGTATTTTTATAGCTCCTTTAAGCTTCACTGCCTCCTATTCATATATAAAGCCATAAAATTCAGAGCTGCTTTCCCCAGTGCAAGTAACAGAGGGAAGTACAGTCAGTGTCACTACCATGACATCATCAGACATCTCAGGCTGTTTCTCACACTCTGTTATTTGCATCTGCTCTTACAGCTGCAGAAAATACACCGAGAGTTTTAGTTTCAAGCTGCCATGTTTCCCATGTGTGACTAAGATCAGAGATGTCTCAGGCTGGGGATTCTCATTCCAGCTGGGAATGGTTTTTAGGGTGTGTCTCAGCTTTGGCTTCTTTTCCCAACTCCCAGCTCTTTTCTAGTTAATTAAGAACATATTTGTGCTTAAAGTTCACACTAAAGAGGATTCTGGCAGCCTATAAATGTCCCAGTCATTCTTCCTGCTGGCTTTAGTGTGTGCATGTGTAGTAATGTGCAAATCCAAGGCGAATGGTTGGGAGTATGGCTGGAAGACCAGCTCTACTTGGAAGTTCAGAGGTTTTTGTCACACGATGTGGCAGGAGAAGCACCCTTGCCCTGTCCAGAGCAGTGTGTTCCAAGGAACAAAATACACAAGAAACCATTTTTTGCCCTTTTTTTAACTGATTTGCATGTGACCTGAAATATCTTACCTTTGTGCTGTGCTTTCTTCTAATTATATATTTTTAAGTTTCTTTTCTTTTTACCTGTAGATCTTCATATAGTTTCCTGAATGTTTACATTAATATTAATTTTAAAGACAAGCTTATGGCATGCTCTTACCATTGAGGTTTGCTTGGGATTAAATCTGTTGAGGCTTGTAATCTTCAGCTGGGCATTAGGGACTGAATTCTGTCTAGTGGCTAATGAGTGTAGTAGGTTATCTTCTTTCTGTTTCATACACTTGCTCTGAAACTTTGGCTGTATGAGAAAACAAAATTGGTTTAACTAAAGTTATAAATACATCTGTTTGAACTGTTGTAAGAGCTGGGCAGATACACCGAGTTTAAAACGGGTCAAATCTAAATTCTGCTTATTTTGCAGATAGTCCATCTTTTTTTCTAAAATGTCTTATCTTGTATTGCTGTCTGAAGGCAGACACGATTACCACCCATATTAACGATGAAAGACTTGGTGGTTTGGCTGCAATTTTTTTTAAATGAAGGAGTAAGGAGTTGATCTGGATAGCAGTGATTAGTGCAGGCAGTGATCTGCCTGGAAGCAGAAGTGTGTTTTACAATATGTTTGCAAGGGGGAGCAGACAGTGGTCACAGATTCTATAGCTAAGTTTGCTAATATAAACCCGATAGTGATAGAAAGTTACTCTTCCACTGGTAGGCTGCCTAAATTAGCCTTAATAAGCAGTTCCTACCCCCTTAAAAGTCACTAAAGTGGCCTCACCACGGATGCCCCAAGCTGGCATCCCTACTCGCAGTCCGAGGGGTGGAAAATCTTTTGCTCTTTGCTCACCCCACAATCTGTACAGCCCAGGCACGTGAACAGCCCACTGTACGAGATTAGCTTGCTGCTACCCTGCCCGTAGACTTACATCTATCAGTAGTGTCAGTTTAACTTTTGGAGGCTTCCTTGGATGATCGCCACCTTCGTTTAAAGGGTTGTCAACCGAAGGGCCAGATATGGCGAAAATAGTATCCATCACTTTTAATACCTGCTTATCAGCCAGAAAAAAAATAATTCTACAACATTCAAACAAATGACTGTTTCTTCAGTCTCCTAGATGAGGATGCAAGCTGCTCTGGACTCTCAGGCCCCAGGCACTGCATGTCACAAATCATGCCTCTTTTTAAGAGGTTGGCAGTTTAAGCATGAAGATGGAGGGGAAAGAAAGAAAAAAAAAAAAAAGAAAAAGAAAAAAAAAAAAAAGTACGTTTCAGTTGCAAGCTATAATTTCCAATTACACTTACAATTTTGCACCTGGTGAGAAATTCTTCTTGCCTCCAACCTTGTCTGCGCTGCATGTTGATACTGGAGATTGTGGTTTGATTCTGGAAATAGCAGGGAGAGGAGAGAAAAAAAAAAAGTTAACAGATATAATGAGGTCGAGTCCTTGATGTCAGGCTTGATCCTAGGGGACGTGAGCAGTAGCCAGTTATGCTGGCCCTGTGAATGAAACTGGAAGACAGATGAGGGCTCTTTATTTACTAGGGGCATCATGTGATTTTTGAGACCCAAGGGAAAGCTGTGGAACTGGTATTTTCTCTCAGAGTCCACTGGCTAGTGATGATGAGAATTAGCCCCATTGAACATCTGTCCATCTGTCTTTCTAAGTGCACTCATCGTAATATGTAGGCTCATTACAGTGAGGGATGTTGCAGACTCCTGGCCAAAGTCCATCCTATTTCTATAAATCCCCCCCCTTGCACTTTCAATCACGCATGGGATCTTCCTTCACTTCCTGCTGTCCTTGGCAGTTGCAGTGTATTACGGTGTCCTGCTCACGAAGAGCCTGGATAGGGGAAAACATTACACACGTGCCAGTTTTTAGACTACTTACACTCATTCACCACTTGAACCCCAGTGAACTCCGGTAAAACACCTCGGTCCTTGGTCTGGACCAATGTAAACTCTGCATTAAAGTCTGATTTAAGAGGAAAACAGGACTAGAGAAAACTAAGAAGCAGGAGAAAGTGAGAGTTGCAAAACAGAGAAGGAGCAGCTAGTACTGGGACTAAGCTAAATGAGAAAGGCAGTTAGAGGCAAGGTGGATGTGCTGAAAATTGAGGGAAGCGATGGGCAGCGGGCACCAGCCACCCATGGGCGCAGAGCTGAGGCTCCCTTAGAGCCTGCAAAGCTGCTGGGTGGGAGCAGTTGCAGCCGTGCCTTGGCAGGTACAGAGCTTGCCAGGACGGTTAGGGGATGAGGAGAGCCCTGCCTGTCAGCAACGCCACTCTTCGCTTTCTCTCCTCAGGGAATACCATCACTATGCCAACTGCCTCGGGGGCCAAAAAGCGTTTTTGGATTATTGAGGACATGTCCCCGTTTGGCAAGCGCCGCAAGACTGCATCTTCACGCAAAATGCTGGATGAAGGGATGATGCTGGAGGGATTCCGGCGCTACGACCTCTACGAGGACTGCAAGGACTCGAGCTGCCAATTCTCTCTCAAGGTTACCCACTACCACTGCACGCGGGAGAATTGCGGCTACAAGTTCTGCGGCCGTACCCACATGTACAAGCACGCCCAGCACCACGATCGCGTTGACAACCTGGTATTGGATGACTTCAAGCGCTTCAAGTCTTCACTGAGCTGCAACTTCCCAGACTGTCAGTTCTCTGGCAATAGCACACACTTCCACTGTCTGCGCTGCGGCTTCCGCTGCACTGACAGCACCAAGGTGACAGCCCACCGCAAGCACCACGGCAAGCAGGACGTCATCAGCGCTGCTGGCTTCTGCCAGTTCAGCTCAAGCGTGGACTGCGAGGTGCCTGACTGCAAGTACAAACTCAAGTGCTCCCACTTCCACTGCACCTACCCTGGCTGCAAACACACGGTGGTGGGCATGTCCCAGATGGACTCGCACAAGCGCAAACACGAGAAGCAGGAGCGAGGGGAGCTGCCTGCCATCTCGCCCGGCCCCGAGGGCCTCGCCCACTCCACTCTCGAGTATGACATCCAGAACTCTTCCATCAACCTGGACAGTTCCCTCAACCTCAGCACTGACAACAACAGCTCCCTCTTCTTCCTGCAGAACGCGGCAGGCGTGGGCCTCAATGATTCCCTGGACCTCAGCAAGAAGCAGTCGGAAGCCACTGAGGGTCCGTCCCCGAGCAGGGCCGGGACCACCCCTCAGGAGAGGGGGGCAGCGGCGTCTGGCTCCGGCGATGTGGAGGACGAGGATGACTCTTCCCAAGAGGACGAAGAGGATGACGAGGAGGAGATGAACGAAGAAGAGGAGGATGATGAAGAGGAGGATGACGATGACGACGACGAGGAGGATGATGAAGAGGAAGATCTGAACACAGATTCTGAAGAATCGCTGCCCGACCCTGAGGGCCTGGCCACTAAAGATGATGGGGAACCAGAGGAGGCCGCTTCTTCCACAGACCATGGCGATGCTTCCAGGCCACAGGGCGAGCCAGCCCCAGCCCTTACTCCAGCCTCAACTCCTGCTCCGGCTCCAGCTGCTGCCCCAGCCTCTACCGTTGCTCCAGCAGCTTCTCCTTAATCTTAGAGACAACAGCAGCAGTGGTTTGGTTTTGCTCTTACACAGAATTACTAAGAGGACCCCATATGAGGCAAGAACAAAGATTGGGATGGCAAATGAAAAACAAACTCCGTGGCACACGCACGAGAGAGAGGAAGGAAGGAAACCCATAATCCACAGGCCCCATAAGAGACAGGTTCGCAGCGGGACTGGTGCTGCATCACTTTGTTCTGCAGATCACAGAACACGGGGGCAGGACGCAGCCAAAAAATACCCTTTTATACAGACACGGACCTCGAGGGTACCAGCTGCTTCTCCTTGCCCCCCGAATGGTGCGTTGGGCCTGCGCCCATCTGGGGACCCTTTGTTATAGGTGGGGTTCTATCCCCCCCGTTTTTCTTTCTGGGTTTTATTTTTCCATGTTTTCAGTTGTACGATATTAATAATAATCTCCACTTCTTGGAGGGGGGTGGGTGGGAACAACAGGTAATGAATTTTAGAAATATATATTTGTGTGTGTGTCTCTTCTATATATATAATGTACACACACACACACATATATAACATGCAAGGAATTGGTGTCACAAAGACGACTAGCTCAGCTTTTGCCAGTGGGAAGGAGGGGGTGAGGGGTGCGCTCTCTCCCCCCCCTTTCTCCCTCTCTCTCTCTCCTTTCTCCAGCATTAAATGGATGGCATCAGACAGCAAGGGTGGGAGTGGGTATTTATTGTCACATAAATGAGGACGCATTAATGAATGAGCAGGGGTGGGAATGGGACACTCCTCTGTTCTTCCAGATCCTTTTTACTATTAATGATAATAATTTTGAATGCTATTTATATTGTAAAACTTTCTCTGTCTGCAGCTGTAGGGCACCTCTCCCCATCCCTGCTGCTCTGCCTGTAGGGATTCAGCTGAAGTAACTCGGGAAGGGCGCAGCGGGCAGATAAAGGGTTTGTCACACTGGAGGACTGGGGTTAATCTCCCATCCAGTTCCATCTCATCCCGACCCCCAGGTGCCTCCCCTCCGCGGAGGGCGAGGCGTTTTTGTGGTGCTTCAGTATCCCCATCTCAGGAGGACTCGGTTGAGTCAGGAGGTTGTGAGCTGGCACGCTGTGCCGCGGCGCAGCACGAGGAGCGCCGTTCTCGCAGGAGAGCGTCCCAGCCGTTAAAGCAGCCTTGCCAATACTACTTGCTCGCTGACCCGCGCAGTCGCACCATGACAGGTATGTCCCCACACCCCCAAGCCCTCCTCCCCGGCCTTTCATCGGGGACGGCCAAGTCTGGCTTTCTGCATGGACTGAAATGTAGCTCTGGTGACTTCTGGGAGAAGGTGAAGGCGCCACTGCGGAGGGAGGAGAAGGCAGGCAGGCGGTCAGGGTCACCCCGCGGGACGTTCTGCTCCGCCTGGGGTCTCCTTTGCTCAGCACTAAGCAGGGGCTGTTCTGCAGCACCTGCGGAGCTATTGGCCCAGGCATGGGGTTTGCAGCCACAAAACACGAGGCTGCTGCAGCCTACGTGGCCCAGAGAGATGGGGGAGATGCCAGCTGAGGCCAGGATGTAGTCCAGCTAAAAAAAATTAATGCATTTCTGGGTCCACGCTGATAAATTTTGCCAGGTAGGGCTAATAGCTTGGGCACTGCACGAGCAAATGGATTACCACGTTGGGACCTGCCACCTCCAGAAGCTTGGGCTTTCCCCTGGTTACAAGGCACTTCCCTGCTCTCTTTTCCTAGCCCAGTCTGGGAACACACACTACAGGAGGCTGCCCAGGACTCTGACAGGTGAGACAGTAGCTGTTTGACCCCAAATCCTCACCTGAGTCTGAGAAAGAGGGCTTGTCTACATAAACACAGGCTCCAGAAGGACTAGCTGTATGAATTAGTTCTGATAATAGCTATTTCAGTGCCAGTTTGTAAGTATACCAGCCTAGCAAAAGGTTCCTTGTGTCTGAAGTTTGTCCCCTTTTTTTGTTGTTGTTTAAATCTAGTGGTTTTTTTTTTCCGATGACATGCAGCCCCCCCTCCAAGAGCACTTCAGCTCCAAGGGATCCCCATAATTTGTTTCCACCCTGAACAGAAAAAAGCCTCGAGGAGTTTAGGTTGCCTTTTCTTTATTATTATTATTATTTCCCTAAGGAACTGGTGCAGATCAGGTCTGATTTATAAACAAGCAGATCAGCTGCGTAAATGTGGGGACAGAATGCTCAGATAATGTTTCAAAAAGAAAGGCAAAAAAAAAATATTAAGAAGTTGTACAGTATTTTTCCTGTAAAGGTTATTCCTATATATAGAACAAAAGAGAGACAACCCATGCCAGGGGGACGAGGGGGGGTCACCTGCCTTCTGGACAGCCCTTAGATACGGTTAATTGTGTGCAATTTTTATTCTCTTTTATTATTATTTTTTTCAATTTAGTGTTTGTTTGTAGGGGGTGGCAGGGGAGGGGGGCCTTAAGTCTATGTTTTGAGGCTGACTTCACACTCCTAGCACTGACCGGAGCTGCACGATTCCGAATTTTAACTTGAATTTTGTAGAGATGAAACAAATGAAAACAAAGCAAATGAAATATTGTTATTACTAGTTTGTAGTCTATTTAATACTTTGGAGTTCTTTTTCTCTATCAGTTATTTGTGTGGCTTTTATTTTTATAGGGTTTCATTTTTTTTTGTTTGTTTTTGTTTTGTTTGGTATATCCCCTGCCCTCAGTTGTGTGTTTTCTAGCACAACCCGATTCTTGAATATAATGAAGCTCTCGTTCCTGGGGCCGAGTGAGGGAACGAGGGCCTGGAATTTATAGAACTGGGATGGGGTAAAAAATCCTAATTTTACCAGCATTTGCTGCAGGTTCTGTACTTGTACATGTTTCCCATACTCAACTACCCAGATACCGAGGTGATGGGCTCCAGGAGGCACCCTCGGCCGTAACACACGCCCCATCTTGCCGAGTAGTTGTTTTTTACTCTGTACCACTGAAACCACCCTGATGGATGGCACTGACTTTTGGGGGGGGACAGGACCGAGCCCACGGCCTTCGGCACCGCATCCTGCAGGCGTTAGGTGAAACCCACCCGTGAGCGCTGTCAGCAGGGTGTGCGGGGCAGCCCGGTGGCGGTGCCAAGGCCGGGGCTCACCTCGGCCACTCGGTAGCACTCAGGACAGAGGGGCCGTGTCCCTGCTGCCACCAGCTGGGAACCCACACCCGGGCACGGCACCTGAACCTCTGCCCCAGCCCCATCGCAGCAGTGGCCACGCAGCGCGTCGCTGCGGGACGGTGTGGGAAGCAGCAGGGTGTGGAGGAGAGGGGCAGAGGGTGCTGGTGGCTGGAGCTGGACGATGGCATCGTCCCAGAGGCAGCTTGAGGCAGGTGTGGTCAGCGCCACCGGGCCGGGATCCGTGCTGACACGGGGCCGTTCCGCACGTGCCAGAGGGGCCTGTGTTTATCTATGCACACCATTTTCTCCCCCAAGGCACCCTACTTCTCCCCGACGTCTCAGCCTTTCTCCCAGTCCTTTCTCACCTCCTCTCCAGGAGCTGGCACAGGGTATGAGATTTCTCTCCCAGCAGGTTATTGCTAAACTCGGCACCCGTGTGGGGCCGACCCCAGAGGGCCAGGGTCCCCCAGGTTCCCTGGCAGGGCCGTGGCCACGCTGCCCTCGCAGCCAGAGCCGGCAGCGGGCTCGTCCCACCCCCGGTGCACTTCTTGTCCTACCTTCTCCAAGCCTTGTTTCTGTAAAGCTCTTACTACGTCTATATTTGCAACAAAAACAACAAAGTCAAAGTTAAACCCGTCTTTTTACTCTGCCATGTTAAGGCTTTAATTCAGCAAAACTCTTAAGCACATGCCTTCCGATCCGGCAGAGATTTAAGCCCTTGCTTAAGTGCTTTTCTGAACAAAGGCCCCAACAGCACAAAGATCCCTATGACAGCAAGGTGGTTTTCACTTCAAGCTATCATATCAACAGGACTGTTAATACAATGCTATTGAAATAAGTGCTTAAAGACTGACCAGAGAAAGAGAGAGAGATTCAACGAACTGTATGAGGAGGGGGAAAGAGGAGAGAGGAAACGGAACTGTTCTGTCCAAAACAAAATGAAAAACAAACAAAATAAACCTTGAGATGGACCCTCCTGATTCTGCTACCATTCACTGCTGAAGAGCAAAAAATGAAATAAAATAAAAACTATTGACTAGATTGTTCATTCTAGCCACAAACTCAACTGGATTAAAGTCTGCGTGGAAGGAATTTTGTAAAGAAAAAAAAAAAGTAAAAAATTTTTTTCCAATGTAGCAAAAAAAAAAAAACTTTAAAAAAAAGAAAAAAAAAAGAAAAAAAAGACAAAGAGGGAGAATTCTAGCCTTTTGTAATATCCATATTGCACACTAGGACTATAAGCCATTGCTAGCTCATTTTGAATTTTAAATGTGTAATTTTTTTGTTTTGTTGTTGTTTTATTTTTTTCTTTCCGTGGGGGAGGGGGGAAATAAATGCTTGAACCACCAATGCTCTTTTTAATGTTTTATAAATATGTATGTGTATATATATAAATATAAAAATAATATGTATGCACATATATATGTGTGTGTGTATATATCTATATGTATATACATATATATAGATATATAGATATATATATAGGTTTTGAGACAAAAATGCAGAAAGTGAAAAAAAAACACCCTAAACAGGATGGTGTGCTCTGATTTACTTGAATCTGGTCTCTTCAGCACCTGCGTTATTAAGAACTGAATATTTTTCCACTTGAATTTAGTGCTATTAGAAATTTAATATATGTGTTTTATTTATTTGATTTTTTTTTGCATGACTGATGCAAGGTTTGACATTTTCACTCAATAAAAACTGGAAAAAAAAAACAACAAAGTTTCAAGTGATCGAGTTGTCTTCTTGATTGAGGAGGTGTTTTATTTTTTGGACAGCTAACAAGTCTTGGAGCAGTTCAGGTCTTTTAAGGCACCACGGTCCCAGTAATGTCCCTGCACCCATTTTAACAGCCACTGTTTTAGCACCAGCACTATGGTGATAAGTGCAAAAAGAACAGGCTTCTCTTTTTACAGACTCTGGCTTCAAACTTTTTAAGCAGCCCTGCAGTTTTATTTGAAGTATTCATCAGGGCCCCTGATGGAAGCGATGCTAACACCTCTGTGATTTGCTAAACGGGGGCCTGAATTAGAGATGCAGCTGCTTGCATTTTGACTTCTTTCTTCCCACGTTGGCCTCCAAACTCACAGTGGTGAGCTGGGATCCACCGTGGCACTCTGCCTGCTGTAACCCACTTGAAATGTTACAGTGACATTCAAAGCTCACTAAGTCAATACATGTTCGACTGTCACCCTAGCAAATAGAAACGGAGCATGAATGGAACATGCTGTCTGCATGGAAGGAGTGGGACTGCCAACTCCACTAATAAACACTAAAATGCAGTGCTGAAGCCATAATATTTTGGTAGCACAAGAATACATAAATCTGCATGCCATACATCAGGATCTGAAGGAAAGCATTCCTACCTGGCCACTCCAATAGCTTCCTCCTGCTGCTGATATTTGTACGTGGCATGTGTGAAGTGAAGCAACTGCCCCTGGAGATGTGAAAGTCTTTTCCAGGCAAGAGGGTGTCCTTACGTCCACAGTGCCACACAGCACTGCCGTGGTACAGCCGATCCAGCAGTTGTGAGCGCTGGCTGCAAAGGAACAAGAGATTAGATAAAAGCCCGGGCACTGGATGCAGCTTGTCCCCACTGTTCTCCTACCTGAGACTCGTGCCAGGCCTGGGCAGGGCCATACCAGCGGCCGTGCTCTGAGCGAGGCAGACGGGGACAGGCAGCAGATGCCAGGATTGAGCTCCCGGGAGGTTCTGCACCACGGGCGGGCGTTTGGGTGTCTGCAGCCAGCCCCTCGGCCTCCACAGCAGCCTCTGCAGGGCCAAACCTGCCCCGAGAAGCTGGCCTGGCGGGGAACACTGCTCTGCTGCCTGTCCTGCCCTGTGCTATGGGGGTGAGGGGGCAAGGAGCAATGACAAAGGTCTTGTTTTACCCAAAGAAAGCCAAGAAACCCCCTCCTGCTTCGTATGTCCCCCACCATTGCAGCAGCTGGGTACCTGCGCCTCTGTCCTCCCTGCCACCGGTCAGCCCAGGAGCAGCGAGCGGAGCTTGCCAAGCCTGACGCACTGGCAGCAGCTGCCTCCTTATTAGCTGAGAGGATTAGACTCCTCTCTCTTTCAAAGCCCCCTGGTCGCTCTGCTGCAGCTCCCAGCCATCCTGTTTTCAGATGTCATTATCTGAACACGCTCCTAATCCGACCTTGGAGCACAGAGGTTTGTTCTCACTGGAGCTCTGCCCACAGCACACGGGATATTTACATCGCTGCCTTTCCGGGGGGGGGGGGGGGGGGGGCACAACACGACTCACGGTTTGAAAGCTCCTGCTGGAACTTGCCTGCTCTCTGCGGAGCTCTCACTGCACTCCATAAAGGAATGACTAAGTCGTGGGAGAAGCAGCGAGTTGAGCAAATCAAAGCCTCAACTACTGCATTTGTTCCAAGCCCTTCCAACTGTGACAGTGCAGCTCTGCAGCTCTGCATCCAGCCCCTGCGTTTGGGGAGCCTCGGGCAGGGAAGGCAAAGTGGCAGCGGGCACCTGGTGATGCTGCTTGTTTGGAAGTCTGGACAAAAACTGAGCAGTTGCTGCTGTTGTTATGTATTGATTACATCAAGCCTGTCCCTCTAACAGTGGTTTTGGAGTGCAGGTCCCTAGAGTTACGCACACATCCACAAAATTTACACTGCCTGATTTACACAAGGTACTCCGTACCGCTTTTCAGCACACTACGGGCCTTGCGCAGCACCCACCAACACAGGCACCCACAGAGGGAATATCCCTTGGCACCAGCCCAAATGTGCAGCTCAAGCAGAGGAGCCCTGCCTTCTCCTTTCCAGATGATTCATAGACTTTAAACCAATACAGGCAGCAAAAGTTCAATTGCCTCAAAGAAACAGCATTCAAAGTATGCTAGGACACAGAATAGGAGAGCAGATGGTTCTGCTGCTGCTTCCCATCACCCTGGTTTTTAGATGCCATTAGCATGCCTAGCCCAGCCTAAGCACACAGACCTGTCCTTGCTGGAGCCATACGGACTGATATGGACAGAAACAAAGACAACAGAATATCCGTGTTGGCCTAGAATAAGGGTAATGGCCACCCTGGTGCCTTAGAAAGATGATCATCACAATTTGTCCAACTACTTCTTACAGCTAGTCTAGCACGAGGGCAGCCAGCAGCAGGTGTGCAGAGCTGGTGCCCAGAGAAACCCCGCACAGCTTGCTCAGCTGAGCAGGGAATGCAGGAAAGCATGCCTGGCCGGGAGGATATTTACTCTGGTAGCACAATGCCTCCTACACCCTGGCAGAAGGAAATTCGGAATTCTGATGTTTGCTGGTACAGAGGAGAGGCAGCTTTATGACGCACAACACATACTGGGCACAACTTCCAGCTGGAAGGACCGAGGCTCAGCGCTGGCTTCCTGCAGCAGACTGACATTAAGAAAGGCTTGGAGACCTGCTAGGGAAATAGGGCGGTTAGATGAGCCCATCTTCATGCCTCTAGAGAATGAAATTTGGAAGGGAGGAGGATTTTAGCAGAGAAGGGCACTGGTGGAGTCCCTGGGTAGGAGGCTGCCTGGGGAGCCCAGCTTCACAAGAGTCCCCAGGGCAGGGCAGGGGATGTGCACACCTACTGATAGGGAAATGGGACCTGCCCCTGATCAGGGGGGGTCTGGAGGCTCCCAGCTCTCTTAGAAGACCAGCAAGAGTTATTCTAACACAGCCTCATCCCTGTGACAGGACAAGAGGCCAGAAATGGACGCTTTGACAAAACACAGACACAAAAGGAAAAAAAAAATAAATCGCACAATGGAGAGGAAAAAAAGAATCGAGCCAACTTTTGGTACAGTCCATGTTGTTCAGGTATGGGAGCTAAGACAGAAAACAGCCATTAATAGATAACAAGTAGCTAATAGATAACAAATATCTTAATCTTCACCCAAAAAAAAATACATATATATATTTTCATTGGGCATAGCAATGCAAAGCCCAAACCCTTTCCACGCAGTAAGGTTCTGCACCAACAATCCCACTACGTGGTGCCCACAGACTGCATCAGCTGCTGGGGTCCCGGCTGAGATTTGCACCTCTGAGCTCTTGCACCCGGGCACAGCCCCGTGCTCTCAGAGCTGCAGGTGCCTCCTTGAACAGCCACGGGAAGCCCTTCCACAGGGGAAGCTCTTGGGGAAAAGGGAGGAGAGGAGCCAAGCAAATTTCTCCCTCTTCCCTTCCCCCCCCAGTCGCATTCCAGAGGCCTGAAGCTTTAAGACTTGACAATGAACTCTCACATCATCTTCAATGGGAATGTGAACTTGAAAGACTTCTCGGGCTCACACCTACTCCAAACAAAAAGCCAACAGGTAGCTGGGAATTTCTGAGTTTCACGTATACACAAACATGCAAATGAATAAATGATTTCTGTCTTTCTCTGCAAACCAAAGCTGAACTTGGCTTAATTTGACCGAACTGGGGAAGAGTGAGAGCATGCATGAACTATCTGCACACAAGACTGGCACACTTAGAGCAGCGGGTACAGGTTTGCACAGTGCTTGTGTGGGACAAGGGCGGGGGGGGTCTGCCAGTCTGGGTGAATGAAGCACACACCAGCTTGTGAAGGACCTGCACGGCTGCCATCTCTTACACCTGTTATATTTTATGGGTATCTGTAAGCCAGCTGCTCTGTGGGTACGCATAGTTTCATGGCTTTTCCTGATCATGCAACTTTTTTTTGTCTCATGTATCTAGAGAGAAAAAACAACATGTGAGGCTGTCCACTTCTAGCAGAGCACACAGGAGGCCTTGCACACAACTTCAGTGCCATGCACGACACCCGTAAGGAAAGGCACGATGCATCTTTGTGCTGTAGACACAATAGCTGAAATCCAACTCTCGGGCAGAGAGCCCTGCTCTTCGGGTCTCTGCTGCCCTGAACCAAGCTCACCAGTACCTGCAAGCTGCCAGCTCCTCACTCAGGAGGCAGCAGCCTCTGCCAAAGGGCTGGGGGCTGGCAAAGGGGGGCAGAAAGGCACTGCTCAGCACCTGCAGCTCCAGCGGGTGGTGGAAGGGAGGACAAGTTCTTCGTGGTGGCCCTGGGGATGGAGGGGGGCTCCTGGCATCCCTACCACGTGTTCTGCTGCACGGGTCGGCGCTGGCTCAGCAGACGGGAGCGGGGCTGGGTGCTCTGGGCCTGGGTCCTGCTCTTGTCCCTGAAGTGCCCCAGCCCCATCCTGATGAGGAGGGGTGACCGATGGAGGCGGCTTCCCTCCTTCCTTTTGCTCTTTTTTGGCAGGGAAACTTTTAAACAAACAAATGAAGAAACACTGAGGATTTAAGTAAACAGACAAAGATTTATCTGACAGGCAGACTAAGGAGCCTTTCCCTGCCCCCTTCCCTTCCCACAGGGCTGGGTGCTGCCTCGTGCTCTCACTACCCACAGCTTCTGCCCCGTGCCCTTGCTGTCACCAGCGGTCCCTGGGACTCTCCTGTGATCCCGAGGCCAAGCTCTGCTGAGATACCAGAGCCCTACAGTCCCCAGCATCACTGAGGATAAAACAAAGCCAAGATCTGCACCCAAAGCAAGTCAGAGGGAACCGAGCTGGGTCCCCAAGCCACCAGGCACTGACCCTGCAAGCCCCATCCCGGCTGTGCACAGGGGACGGAGGGGAAGCAGCTCTGGCTGGTGGCCGGGCAGCAGCGTGTCCCCCTGCCTGTCCCCAAGGCTGGGATGGAGCCACCTGCACAGAGAGGGCTCCCCACAGCCAGCAGGGACCGGGGACATGCACGGTGTTCCTCTGCTGTAGGCGAGGGATCGGGTTCTGCCTCAGGATTTTAGAGCTGGGAACAAAAGGAGGCAAAACCCAGGTGTAACAGCGTGATGTTCCAGCTCCCGGCACCTAGCTCATTCTGGGGAATGGATCAGACTGCAAGCCCCAACCTCCCTTTCACACCAAAACTTGTGTCTGCTGTGGTGGAAGAGTTGGTGTTACCAACTAACAGCACCTGCTGTTCGTGCTGTCTGAGGGCAGGGAGCAAAGAGCAGATCCTCCACGTCGGAAAGCTGCAGGAGTTTAGCACAGAGCCTTTTGTGCATGCACACGTCAGTTTAAGCTGCTTTAACTAAAGTAAACTGTTCAAGGAGATGGAAGGATGTCCACCCCAAAACTTCCTCTACTTTAATTAAATCGTTACAGAAATTAATTTTAAAGAGGTGTTGCTCTGGCTCCACACAGATGAAAAAACCTCAGTGCCAGCTTATCTAAGTGGAGGGACAAAGTTGAAAGCAGCCGGTGTCTGAAGTGGTAGGGGGCAAAAGAGAAGAGCATCGGGCAACAGGAGACAGGCAGGCACGACGGAGGGCTGAAACACCAGCGGGGATGCTGTAGGAACAGCCACGCCAAGCAGACAGAGTAACTGAGAGACAGACAAGCGAGCTGGCAAAGTGACAGACGTGAAAAGAAAAACAGGCAACAAATGCACCAGCTGTACTCGTCGATGCTCTGAATCAGCCCTACCCAGCAATCACCTCCTCGCTCGGGAGACACAGTCCTAGAGAGAAGCAAGTATTTTATCTGAAACCAAAAAATGCAACATCAACTTCCCCCCCCAGCCCCTCTTCGGGCATGTTCTTGCAGCTAGCATCACAAAAGATCTCTCATCATTTGCACAAATACAGAAGCAAAAAAAAAAAAAAAAAAAAAAAAGGTTAAATCCTTCAGCAGATGCAGAAAAGAGGGACTTAAGAGGGACTAGGGGGGGGAACAGGGGCATTCTTCTAAGATGCTCCATACTGTAAGTAACCCCTGAGCAGTCCTTGCAAAGCATTTGGGGAGATTTTTAGTCTGAAAGACACTTTACAAAAATAAATTGTAATTGAGTTTAATAATCTTCCCCTTTCCAGAAAGGGCCTGACAGATGCTGCCTAGTGCTCACTTCTGCCCCATTTCAAATATTTTTACCTTATTAGGATGAAATATATTATTTTTCTAATGAAAGGAGCTTTTTTTTTTTTTTTTTCCAAAGAGCCGGTTTTCCCTTCGTCCAGCTGGTGCCTTTATTAGGTTAGTGCTTGCTCCCTTTTGGGGATGGGATTGTTTTTTTCCCTGAGCTGTGAGAGACCATGCCAGCCCCTCGATCTACAAGTGCGCAGCTCAGAGCTTCTGCTGCACAGCAAGGGAAGGACTTGGGCCCTGCCCTCCATCCTCCCTCTTCCCTGCTACCCTAGATTCACCTTAGCTACACTTGCACTATTTTATTTTATTTTATTTTTTGACAGCGTAGGCTGTGGTAAGGGCCAGCCTCCCATCAGCATACCAGGTGGACACAGCTCAAGGGTGACCACAAAGGCTGGCTCCCGATGAAGCAGCACGGGCTGGGAGATAGGAGGATGAAAGGGAAAATGAAGGAAGCTGGACACTCTCCTGCGCCCTCAGGTAAATCATTTCCTCCGTTTCACCTTCCAGCAGTGTTTATTTACATTTCCTATCTCTGGAGGCCAAGCCCCTCTCTTGGTTTGCACTAGCAGTGGGACAGAGCCCAAGTCCAGGCTGGAAGACTCACCTTGAGCTTTTGGTGTGCTGGCTCACCACCACATGCAGTTTGTGCTGCACAAAAGACTCCACCACATGGAAGGGACCTTCCAAAGCCCCCTGTCACCAAAGCCTTGGGAAACACTTCACGTGCTCCACAGCCTGCTGGGTGTGAAGGCTCTGGCCAGGCATGGAGACCCCGACCTGAACACAGCAGGGCTGCACCAAAAAGCAACCCTGGCCCTGCTGTCCTGCCTTGGTTTCCCCCAAGCATCACAGTGCCACACCAAAGGGCAGGCAGCCCCTGTTTCTGTAGAAGGCACTGCAAATGTGAGCACCAAGGCGGACACAGACTGGGTTTTGTCTCATGTCTCTGCCCAGCCAGCAGCCCAGCACATTGCCTCCTACCAGCACGCACTGGGGGAGCTGGGGAGCCCTGCCAGCAAACACCACAGGGTGAGGTGCCCACTGGAAACGCAGCCAGTTCCCCCAGTCTACCGAGGACAAAACCAAGAGAGAACACAGTTATTAAAAAGCACTTACTTGCCAGAACCAGCCGAGTCACAACGTGCAAAGGCCAGGTCTAAAATGTCTGCCTCGAAGCCGGGGCAGCACAGACTGCTCAGGACGGGGGAGCAGCTCCTCTCCCACAGCTGTTCAGTCCTGGCCATCAGCAGCCGGGGACATTGGGTGCAGCTGGGCAGTGTGCTGCAGGGCACAGCTGGTAACGGGCTGGGGCTCTGGTGTGAGCTGCAGGACCTGGCATGAAACCTGGCTCCCAAAGTTTGCTTTTTCTTGTCGCAACTCAGCATTCACCAGTCAGTACTTTTTGTCATTGCATGGGGAAACTGAGGCACGCTACAAGTAAAAGGTTCTGCAAAGTGTCATGCAGCAAATTAGCAAGAGCATGAGGGACCCTGCAATCCACCTCCTTTCTGATCCCAAACACTGTTAGGGAACACCCTGGCCATGTAAAAGGCAATAGAAAATTGTTCCTGCTTCGTACAAAGGTGCACATAGAGCTGATTTGTCACATCCAGGGGTGAGGAAGGTTGGACAAAGACGATCAGGAGACATGTCTCTTTTAATCCTTTCACACTTTGTCACATTTTTTTGAGTTCCCCGTGTTTCTCTTGGAGCTATTGAAAAGGGAGCTTTTATATCCTTAAATTACTGGAAAGCACCAGCCTGACGTTAATTCCTCTAGGGGAGAGCACAGGCTCACAGGGTTTCACTGGAATGTGCCCAAATGACACTGTTTAGAGGGAGCTCCCTTCACCCATTTTCTACCCTGTACCAAGAACCTACAGAAACCATGCTGCGAACCCACTGAACTCACCAACCTGAGTGTTGTCTTCTTCTCTGCCAAAGCCCAGGCTGGTTACACTAAAATACAGTCCTTGAATTATGCAGCTGGTGAGTGACTGCCTGCCGGTGCTGTCTGTCTTGTTCTGCAGAAAAAGGGTTCGCTACCTGGTCACCTTTAGTTAACGTGATGTGATCTCAGTGCCTACTAGCTAGTGAGCTAGACAGCAGCTGATACAAGAAGCTTGTTTCTAGCCAAAAAAAAAAGAAAAAATAATCACAAGTTAGCAGGCAGACTACGTGGTTCATTGGGACCAAAACACTTGCCCTGAAACTCCTGTTATGCTGGAAAGAAAGGCAAGAAGTTAGAGGCTGAAGAATAACACTCATGATTCCCAAAAATACCTACTGGCAAGAAGGTCTGGCTTCTTCCAAATTCCCTCCTGGTGGGCTGGATCTCTTCAACGAAGTACGCAAGACCCCATCAGCAGCCAGAGGCCCAGAGTCAGATTTTTTGAGCAATGGGCTACGAGGGAGCTTTCTGTGATTCATATGGGGCTGGGGTAAGGAAAAAACGTGACCTATTCAGCTGGTAAAGGTTGCAAGGAGCAAAAGCTGAGGGAGGAAAAAGGGCAGTTGAGGAAAACTGCCTTTTACTCTGCACCAGAAATCTTAAGGTAAATTAATTGAACACTGGGAACATGAAGGAAAGGGGGGAAAAATGAACCCGCAGGGATGCTTGTACTGTAAACCTCGTAAGTCACTCTGCAAGGCACATACCTCAGCAACATATTTTCCACATTTCACCAACTGCTGTTGTCCAGGCACTTTCTATTTTCAAAACCTTCTATGTATATAAAATGTACACAGGCAGGACAACACTTTTTCATTACATCCCTGCGTTCAGTCGTGTTTTCTTCTCACAAGGATTCTTGGCATGGAGAAATGAAAAGTGCCATCCCTTAATAAAAGCCTGTCCTTTTAAACACTTTCAAATTTGCCCTGTTTTAGCTAAACGTGACGTTCTTTGTGAACGTTAAACAGCGGAGAGAGAGACGGAGAGGGAGCGGGAGACACACACACACACTCACTCACTCCTGGGGAAGATATTCGTCCATTTAAGGAATGAGAAATCATCACATTCAGCAGCAGGTCTAAATACAGTAATATGAAGGTCCCTTTCACTCCCCCTGAGCAGGAAAATGTCACTCTGTACCAGACACCCAAATACTCAGGATTCAAGTAAATCCCTCATTTTTAAGGAGGGAGCCAAACACTTCTGTTGAGCAACGACGGGGCTGCAGTAGCGAGGAGCTGCTGTACACCACTTCTTTCAATGGCTTCTGTGCCGACATGGCAGGGTTAGAGACCAGTCATGGGACCCGGCACAGCATTCCCTGCCCGCAGATAAGCCTCGGGGCCATGGGATATCTCACACGCTGCCTTCAGCACCTCCTGCTGCCAGGGTGGAAGGGAGCGCTGCGCCGCATTCTGCACCCTGCAGAGCCTCCTGCTGGGAGGACGGGGACCAGAGGAGCTGCGTTTTACTCACCAGTGATCCATCCATCATCTCGCCCTCTGCAACAACGGAGGCAACCTAGAATTACGGTGGTGTTGGAGCTATTTGTGCTGTACTTTATAATGCACTTCCACCATTCTCTACACTGCCTCCTGCTGACACAACCTAGGACTGGAGCAGCTAGAAAGCAAGCCAACCACAAACATCCATCAGAAAACATTTTATACGGACTGAATTTCTGTAACCTCCCCTTTTCCCTCCCTTTACCACCCTGCACAAATTATTTCTCCATATTTCTCCCCTCAAAAAAGAGCCACAGTAATCCAGTAACAGCCTGGTGTTAAATAGTGGTAACTCATATTTATTACAATTATATACAATCGTATTTTATATTTGGAATCTATACATGATCACACAGACGAGCACGCTTGCTTGGTGAGGACAGTGAGACTCAGTTGTTACAAGAATTGCTCCGCTAAGAGGCTCTGATGCAGTGAATAATATAATTGGACACCACCATTTTAACAGCCGAGAACACAATGCTGCAAATGAGAGGTTTTAAAGTTCACTGTTTTAATTTGTATATAGCCCCAATGGGGCAAAAAAAAAGGCTGGACTGGGCAAGAAGGGCCAGCGGTGTACCTCAGAGCTGGAATTGTTTTCTCTTCTGTAAAGACTGCCTTGCTAAAGCAGGTGCCTGTCACTGGGTAGGTGCAGGTCTCAACTGATCATTTAATACGGGTTTTCTCCTCATTTAGGGAGAAAAACAAGCTAAGAACCATTGCAACAATTCAAAATTAACCAATTATTTCAGCATCTGATATCATCTCGTTCAGGGCAGCTATAAATAAAAAGTAAGATGTCAAAAACTGATGCGAGCTCCTTCTCTTTGGAGGAAGAAGTGTAGTAATTGGGATGAGTGGGGTCATCTTTTAAAGCCTTCTTTTACTGGGGAGCAATCAGTAACAAAGCCACCTGTTCTCATGCATTTTACTGTGGCCATGAAACCTGGACTTGGTCCCAAGCAAGAGGCCAGTTTGAAGAGCGGAAGGGAGCGTGTGGGGTGGAAATAGTGTTCTTTGGACCCCACAAGAAATTTAGTGTTTTCAAATGCTAGGTAGTTTCAGGAATTTGAGACTTGACGTAAGGCTTGGAAGAAGGTGGCTGAGACTGAGATCTGGTGAGGAATTCAGGATTAAACCGTTCTTTTTTGGTGACAGAATACCAATTAGTTTGAGAAATAAAACAGGTACTTGGGGAAACAGTGAAAATTGCCTAGGGGATTATGTGGAGATTAAAGACTTGTGAAATCAAAGAGCTCGGCACAGAAAAGTTTCTGAAACTGAATGGAAGGACTCTAGGATGCAGCAAAGAGGCTGACCACTTCAGGAGAGATGCTGAGAGTTTTAGTAAGGGGACTTATGTAGTTGTGGGGCATGGTAAGGCGACTGGTCTTCCAGCCTAGGCAGTGACCCCAGCTCATGGGGAGAAGGTAGGTCTGGGAGGGGAGAAGAAGCCACTGCAACGCTGCACAGCCTTGTGGTGAAACAGGGCCCACCTTATTCACTGGGCAATCATGACCCTACTCAAGGTCAATCATGGAAGAATCACTGGAAGGGATGGTGGCACTCCACAAAATGGGAGAGGCACCGGGGACAGTGCAGGAGGCTAGGGAAGATGTACAGCAGCATCAGCAAAAGCAAAAGTGCTTTAGTCAATCTCGTTCTCATTGCTGGCCCCCTCAGGTCTTCGTAGCTTTTCCACTTGCTCATTAATCTGCCCATCCCCTCCTCTCCGGTCCTCAGTCTGGACACCCAGACATTCCTCCTCATCCACGTGGCTCACATCATCATCCTCATCATCCTCTTCCTCCTCCTCATTCCTTTTGTTTTCCCTTTTCTCCTCCTCGCCTTGCACCTCCATCCGCACTTGGCTCTTGACATCGATCACCGCCTTGTTGCCTTCCTCGGCGCTCAGCAGATGGCAGCTGACCTTGGAACCCTCCGGGCTGTGGTTCTCCTTGACCGGCGAGGAGGTGGTGGACTCGTTGCTGACGGGTGAGATGTCGCTGCTGCTGTTGTGGTTGGCAACAGCAGGGTTGGAGGGCGAGCTTGGCTTCACTGGGATCTGCCATGACGGGATCTTAGGAGCCGAAGGGGAGGGAGGGAATTGCCTCCTTGGGGGAGAGAAAGGGAGGAAGAAAAGGAGAGAAAGGGGCTTTTATTAAAAACACTGAGGGGTTATCATTGGAGAGAATGGTATTTGTAATGGGGAAATCACGTAAAGCAGGACTGAAACTTCAAGTCTCCTTTGTCACAAGTGAACAAGAACAAGGCCACTTCTTCAGGCAGAAGCTCAAAGTGTTTTACCCAGTAATTGAGGCTACACACCAGTAATCTGAAGTACTAAAATGATCTGGTTCGGCCAATTTCACAGAGTAAGTTAGCACTCAGGAATGCTGCCTCTGGAAAGACATGAGTGTCCCTTTTAAAACAATCACTAATTAATTGGTAAGGAAAATTCCCACTGGAGCAAGAAGTCAGAGACATCAGCTCCTGGTACCTGAGCCAAGAAATTTCACCACCTGGCTCTTGCCTCCACTGTGATACACAGCTATTGCACGCTGGCTCATTACAATCCAGAGCCTATCTCCTAGTCCCAGCATGCACTTTACATGTTTGGGCCAGATCCTGGCTGTTGCAAACTGGTTCAGCTTCTCTGATTTGAATGGAGATGTACTGGCTTGCACCAGCTGAGAAGCTAGCTGCTCTGTCCTCAGCGAGTCCTCTCCAGGTGGGCTTTAAGGATTTGATAGTGCCAAGCTAATCCCAGCTCTGAAATGAGAATGTAAATACTAAACAGGACAAATGTAAGTGCAATGGGGAGCCCTGGTACCCTCAGAAAGTGATCCATAACGAAGAGTACAGCAAAAAGGCATGTCTGCTCTGGTACTCCCTATGTGTTCTTGCTTTTGTAACGTGGAAAGCAGGAGTATGAAGAGATATCAGATCCCCCTCTGAAAAGGATGATCTGTGACAGGGCATCCTCATGCCACTCAGGTGAAAGGGCAGTGCCATGGGCGAGAGCAGAGCAGACCAAAGCTGTCTGTTCTCCTACAGGGAGTCCTTGAACACAACAGGGTCCATTTCCACAGACTGACCTAGGAACAGCAGTTGTGCTCACCTTCCTCTTCCCATTGCCACCAGTAGTCACGGAAGAACTCTGCTGATCTAACCTCCATCTCCTGTGAGTGCAATAAGCTAATGCCTGCATTATTCAAACCAGTATCATAAATGCAATCAGCAAATTCAGTCTGGAGACTTTCTTGGCTCCAGTGTTGCTGCTGCCTCCTCACTGCAGAAACATTAGCCTTTTTGTTAAAAAAAACAACAGCAAAGTTTGCTTTCCCTAAAGCACCTACACCCCAGTTGCATAAAAGTGATTTTTCCCTAATGGCAGACAGCCCTCACCCTTGCCCATTCTGGAAAGCCACTTCTCCTCTGCTGGTGGCCATCAGTAGACAGCAGAAAGACCTTGTGCCAAATGTATAAATCAAAGAGGGAACCCTCCTTGATAGACAGACCAAGGGACAGGTAAGCCTCTTTGCTTCCTATTCATCCAGCCTGACAAGCAGAGGCCTAAGAAAGAAGACCGGGTCTGTAATCTCTGGGCAACCTTCCTGTTGCTGAAGAGATGTCATTAACTAGTGCTCTCTCCCAGCAGTGGTGCCACTGTGACCCAACTTAACAGACAGTAACTTAGTATGTGTCCCCAGTCCTCCACAGCTTTCTGCTGTGACTGCTGGTGGGAACAGGAGGTGTGGCAAGAATTTAAAAGACTATTAAAGCCAATACACTCTTCAGACTTCTGAAAAGCATTCTTGCTGAGATTCAGAGCATGTCTAGTCCAATCAGAGATCGGTCTTTGAAGTCCATATTTTAGGAAAAAAGATGATTTGAGAAGACTTGGTTACCTGTGGAAGGAGGTAAGGGAGTCATATCGGAGTGAAAGGATCAAAAACTGAAAGGCTAAATAAACTCTAAAGTAGTGTTTTAGAAAACAAAGGATTTCCTCAAAAACTGAGATCCCTCTCCTTAGGACTGTCCTACAGGCTGAGATTTCTCTCACCTCATTTCAGACTTGTACAGTGTAAGATGTCTACATCTGAGCTAGCCAATGGAGAGAAAAAGACTCCGCTAAAGTGCAATTTATCCTGGTTGTGCCCTAACCATGAATGGGGCAGAGGAACCGTACCCACCAGTGGTTCTCTCTCCATAACAGAATGGAGGAGGGCAGCTCACGTGTAGCCAACACCACAAACTAGGTGAGAGGCATCCTCCCTGTGGTGAAAGGCAGAGAATTCCTCTATTGCAAACAAAAGGGAAAAATCTTATTAATTATTAATTGCCCAAAGCGCTCTGTGATTTAAGGCAAATTTGAAAAACATTCTGAGACCTGCAAATAGAAAGTGTAGCAGAGTGCAAAGTGGTATTATTAAAATAGCAATAACAGGATATAGAGCTAGTTCCTGTTGGAAATGTCTTTCCTCTCTATGACTAAGAGAATCCCAGAAAGCAACCCTTCCCCACACAACCATCTTCCATCAACATATTCTGTCCATACCGGTTCAGGAGGAGTCCTTTTAACGAGTAGATCTCAGATTTCAGTTCATTAATATTCTGTGACTCCAGAATCCAGTTGGTAGAAGTTGTTGCCTATAACATGGAAAAGAAGGTGTAAAGATCAAAGCATGAACTGGGAGATAGCTCAGAAATGTCAAATTTTCTATCTCATCTTACCTCTCCTCCCATCTGGGAATCTCAAGCTGGGGCTAACATAAGCTCTATCACTTAAAATCTCAGATCTGAGCAAACCAACTTCCACAATGAAGGCGGACCTGGATGGATCCCCACAATAACCAGAAATAAAAATTGTTTCAAGGTGCTCAGACAATTCAAATATTTGCTTTCAGGTTAGAGGACTAATTAATCTTGTTTCCAACAACCATTGCTGAAGCATCTCAAGGGGACCTTTCTTTTTCCTTTAGAAAGCAGCCAGCACTTGTGAGAATTCAGACAAAGCAAGCTCTGCACAGCATGTTTTCCTCCAGTATGTCAAACAGAGAAGAATACACAAAGACATAAACCAAATTATTTGCCATTGACCTATGGAATGATTTTTAGATAAGAACTAGGATCCTGAAAGGCAGTGGGAGTTGCGCTGAATCAGGTCCTTTACTCTCTCCTGTGCCTGCAATTAGCTGAGGTAACAGATTCAAATATTAGCAACTCAAATAGCAGCAACTGGTTTAAAACCACTCGCTCATTTCTCCTAAATCATGAAATTAAGTCGACTATCTGCGTTCTGTGGTGTTTAGAGGTACTGATAAAGTGATGCTTGAAAGCTCCAAAAACTTTCCCCACTAGATCTGAACAATTAGAACTATGCTTGAGTTACCAGATTGTATCTCCAGGAAGCAGCTGGACTAGGCACTGTCTCTCGGATATTTCAAAGCAATGAATGCAATTTGGTGGGGAAAGATAAGTAACTCTTGGAAGCCTGGTACAGCTGCTGTCAGCACTGCATCAGAATTGCTATGGGATATCAGGCAGAAATTAGAGTAAGGTAACAACTGAAGAGAACATGCTGCAGATAATACTTTTGGCAATTTTTCTTTTAACCCTTCTGGGAACTTGAGAAATGGGAACAGCACTCTGAAAGAGAGATCATGGTATGGTTACCCCATCCTGCCACTGCAGCAGCTCCTGTAGCGATGGGCTGAGTGTGGGACCAAAAAACACTCACATCTAGCACTTCCCATAGTAATTTCTGCTAGAAGCCGTTACAAATGAATCCATTCACGAGCATCTCTCCAGAGATACTCTTAGTAAATTCCCCGATGAAGGAAGCCAGGACTGGAATAACAAAAAACTCCTCCTTGCCAGCTCCTCCTAGACGTAGCCAGGATTGGTTGCTCCTACTCACTCCTCAACCAGACTTCAGCTAGTGCTGAACAGCCCTGAACACCTTCACAGCCAGCACTCCTCACAGTGACTTCTGGGCTGTGAACCCAGTGAGCTGGGAGAGGCTCAGCCTGTAGTAGCTGTGATATACACAGATGCGTTCCCCTGGGATTCACACTCCCAGCCCTCAGACAGCAAGAATCCAGGAGCCACTGTTCTGGCTCTCCAAGACCTTGAAAGCTACAGCAGCACATTAACAAGGGAGTGATTTCCACTCACTGGCCTGCAAAGGACTCAAATTTCCAAAACACATATGGTGCCAGATGCCTAGGATTTAGAAATAAAATCTGACATCTGGGGCTTTTTAGCCAGTCTCTTTAAAAAACAGTTGTAGAAAATTCAAGCCTTGAATTTTTATGTACGTTTTTTAATTACTTAAAGTCCCTCTTTTTAATTTTTTACAGCATGCCAGTAGGAGTTTGAAAAGCAGATATAAAAACTTACATTACAGCTGAGAAAACACAGCTTTTATTCTTTGGTTTGTGGGGTTGCCCAAGTTTTTCTTTGTACACATGAGGTTTAGATATCATAACAATGTGTGCTACCATTTCAGTGCAGGGGGTGGAGAGGGGGGAGGAAAAACTTTAAGACTCTCTAAACCACCAAGACTCTTATGCCCTTTTCCCTTCTTAAAGCTCAACATGTGGCCTTAATCTTAACACTTACGACCTGAAAACAGTTTTCCAATTTCCGGACTGGCTCCAGGCCACCGACAGGCCACAGTTCCCAAGGAAAATTGAAGTGGAGTGTTGTGACCATAAACTGGCTTTCATGGTTGGGTTTACAGCTGTGCCACTGAGGGATTCCTACTGTACAGTGTGCACACCACAGAGTCAGCTGTGGCCCACCAGTTACACACCATCAAAGGGTTTCTATGAGATTGAAGTATAGGTATGGGGAGAAGACAACCTCTCATGCTGCAGGTAGATCACAAGGCATGTGTAAGGGATTTAACAGTAGAAAGAAAATTCTCTCCCTGTACTAAGAGTACTGAAAGATGTCTGGAACCTGAATAATTCCAAATTTGTGAGTGAAAGGAAGACATCATCTCTTTGTGACTGGTTCAAATCCATCCCGTCCCACATCTAACTAACACCTACTGACTGACAGAATGCTTAGCTGCCAAGTACTTCAGAGACAAAAAGTGCTAAGTCTCACTGCCAGAAAGAAAAACAAGGTTGATTAAAAGTTGAAACACAGGTACCTGAAAACACAGGTAACTACACAAACCAGCCAACACTGCTGGTTTTATTGACAAGTTCCAGACAGAAATCAAGGGAAATGGGCCACTGTGAGCACCTAATGTGATTGTGATGGGGCCACCTAGTACACTGAGATAGCCAAAATTCTTGAAACAGGCAACCAAATAGTACGAATGTTCAGCCATTACCTGTTCTGGATCTGAACAAGTGACTTACATACAGTATTTCAACTGTATGCTTAGCTGAACAGGAGTTAAGCCATTGTTTTGAATCAAAATACAAAGGTACAGGAGATATATAAACATGTAAAATTACATATTTTCAGAAAGAAAAAAAATGCACATCTGGCCTTTACACCTCTTTTGGTCACTGGACTAACAGGACAATTATTTCATTTCAATTGCATCTCAGAAGTTACAGAGCTGAGAACAGGTCTAAGGCCTCAGACAGAAATGCTGCACGCAAAGCCATATAATAAAGCCCTCTTAGAAGTCAGATATATCACTGGGTACCCAATTAATATCCAGTGCTTTAAACAGCCAGCCTATGGAAATGTCAAATGCAGAGAAACTGGTGGGGGATATGACAGAGATAAAGGCTGGACTGTGAACCTAATAAAGTCGTTTTCATGTGGACACAAAGGAAGACACGCATCTTCTACAGATGGTGATGTTCTGAAGGTGAGGAGCTGAAGGCTGATACCTTAGAAGCAGCCAGTTCTTGGGTGAGCTCCTGGATTTTCTGTTGTTGCTGGATTAGCGATTCCTGGACAGCTGCTAAAGTCTTCTGTAACTGAGTCACTGTGAGGGAAAAAGCAGGAGAGTGTTAAACTGAGATACATGCACACATGTCCTTTCTGCTGTCTAGCGACAAAGATGCCTCTATTCCTACTATATCTAATTTATCTACGCCCGCCTGCTCGCTTTAATCCATATGATTTATCTGCACTACGGGTAATCTACCTGCACTGCATCTAACCTCCAGTATTTCTAGTTTATCTTTCCATTGTATAGATGTCTATAGAGCACAGTATATCCGTCCAAAACCTCTCCCTTCTAATTATATTGGTTTATGATTTGTACATCTCCCTGAACTTATACAATGTTTGTATCATTTATCTACCTTGGGCCTCACACAGGCAAACTCTGGGGCTAGCTCCAACCTGGAAAGAGGCTGGTCTCAGGGCTGACCTTAGGGTATCATGAGAAATGAAAGATGCTTGTCTTCTTGCCCTCCACTAAAAAGTGTAATTAGCAGCCTCCTGCCCTGAACTCACCAGCTCCTTCACCTCCAACACGTTTACAAACACTGCTGAAAATCACGCTTTTTTCCATCCCACCATATACTTTGTGTATCTTCTCTTGTATTTCGAGAGAAAACCCAGTATTTCCCTCCTCCACCCCAGCAAACACTGAAGATCAACTGTTGGACTCCAATTCCTGCTGCAGGAGAACTTTTTCTACTTTGGTACTTTATCCAAAGCTTCCAGGCAGTAAACAAGCTGATAAAATAAAATAAAATTAAAAGCTCTATTGGTGTGACAGGTAACAGCTAATCCAGACCATCATTAGGGCATCGGGTAATGAACAAGCACCCTATAGAGTCAATAACAGAGAAGGTGGCTAAGGTCAGGGAGGCACAGTAATTACAGACTTTCCTGACCCTGCCTTGGATTTTCAGATGGAAGGTGGGGGGAAAACACCACAAAAAAGCCCCTGAAAACATCAGAGAAGCAGAAATTAAAAATGAACTTTACAGCCCTCCGAAAGGCTGTCATTTTATTCCCCTTATTAATATTCTGAGGTTGGGAGCCTTTCCGTAAAAACATAATTAATTGAGGCCGCGCCGACAGTAAACAAGCAATTTCAAATTAAACCGAAATGACGGCGGCTTCATTTGCAAATGTGAACAGATTCTCAGAGCAGATAAATGAAGTCACCACATAAAGTGGAGATGGAGGGAAAGAAGAGGGTGGGGGTCTTGGCAGAATGGAGGATGCAGGGAGAAGGGCTTTGAGGGGTGAATTGATGGAGTCATTAATCTTTACCTGTCTGTGTCACACTGCCACTCATCTCGGCAATGTTTGACTCAATCCTCTGAAGTTGTTTCCTATCTTCTTTGCCTCCCATGATGAGAGGGAGCAGGTATTTCTGCATGGAGGACATAAACTTTTTTTTACAAAACAGGGATATGCAAAGCGGTCTCTCTAATCTTCCTCAAAGTCCACCACCCAAACCCCATCTTTATCACAGAGCCATAGATTATTTATCCACAAACCTGGCTGAGAAAAAAAAATCCTCCTAAATTAGGTATTAAAAGAAGCTGCTGAAGAGAAGATGCAAGACCTGGGGGTATATTTTTGGGGGTGCTGAAAAACAGTTCCTGACTCTATTTAAGGTTTCCTGGGACGGCTCTCACTCCAGAGAAACATTGATGACATATAGATGTCAGATTCAGATTTCAGATTTCCTGTTCTCAAATGTGAACACACTGATGTTGAACAATATTTTGAGCTCCATCAACAAGATAAGAAATGCAGAAGTTGGGGGAAGAGGGGAAAGGCCCTGAAAAGGACAGAGGGAGCATAAGAGAGGGAATGAGAGTTGTAAAATCTTGTGAATCCTGGTGTTAGGAGGGTTAGAGTTGCGGAGGGAAAATCAGAGATCTAGAGAAAGAGGAATCTGTAGAAAAAGGAAATGGAGCAGAGGTAGTATGAAAGAACTATGTTAAGAGAGTAAAAGAAAGGGAGAAGCTACTACAGGAAGCAAGGCAGCTCCCTGACCCTGTACACAGCCATGAAATCTACATTATTCTGCCCCTGCAGAGGCTTGTCTTCATCTATTAGGTCCCAACTGTCCCCTAACAGCCATAGATCCTTCTGCAGCACTGCGCACAGGAATTGTTTATGCACTCTAAGATGAACACATCCAAGTGCAACATGGCAGGTGAAGAAGAGTGAGAGAAGGATGGTCTAGGATGTGGAAACAACTCTGATAGTGCCTATCAATTCTTCATCCTGGCTTTTGCTGCATGTACACACACTGTCGGGGCATACATACAGAACCGTTTCTGAGACAGAGCTGATTATCCAAACTGACATGTGTGGGACAGCTCTCTTTTACACTTAATAGCATTGGTTTAAGATTTCACTGTCGCTGTACACAGCTCTTACCCTCACAAAGCATATGTATGCACATATGTTTACACTCAGACATTCTGAAAACCAAATAGCTTTTGATGACTTTCATAAGCAGTTCTCTTTTAGTCCTCACAGAACACACATGGACAACTAAGTCTTATCCTAGCATCCTATCTTTCATTTAGAAATCACTATTTGCAAACTCCCTCAAAATGCCACGGAGGGCAGAGGGAATTTATCAACTGTCTCCAGAGATTTCTTACTCCTATAAAAGAATATGGGTCTCTGTTAGGCACACAATATGTCTTACGAGGTTTGGATAGACAGCAGAGCAAGATCTGTAAACAAAGAATACAGCAGTAAGATGTATTAAGAGCATCAGTGACATTACACCAAAATTTTTATGTAAACCATCAATATGTGTTAGAGGTGTGTCATTCAGTAACAGCAATGTGTTAAGGTTTGCAAGGCCCAGCAGCTGTTGTCTCCACATCTCTCTGGACACTGATCAGCCTCACCATTCTTTGCAAGAATGAAAAGATCAGCAAGGTTGGCATCACTGCTTTCATATAAAAGACAAGGGGATAACATAGCTTCAAAGGAGCCATCCTCTAAGTCGTGTAATTTTACTTGCATAGATGGAACAAGTTGCTAAATCTGGCCTCCCTCTCTTACCCTGAGACCCAGAAAATTAATGATAGAATGGAACAAGAAAAGTAGTTTTAGAAAAGAAGGTCAGCACTTGATTTGTAAAATAGATTTTACTACAAAAGGCAGTAGGATTATCTAATGTCACTTACCACAGTACTGGAAAGCAAATTTAGAGTGAAGAGAGTATGTTCAATCAGAGGAACATTGCTCAAGAAATAAGAAGAGGTACTGTCTCTACAGTACTCAAGCAAACACACGCTTGCTCTCCCTAGTTCTAAGCACACTGGAGTAGAACTGGGGGGATAGAGCTAGAAGTTAGCACCTTCTTTTCAGCCTTCTCATCAGTCAAAGACAACTCCTTGCTAATCTATGGTGCAGGATCAGCAGTGTACAAACCATTAGACTATGGCTGTGACAGTAATGTCTGATGGCCAATGCTGAGAAAATCCCTTTACTGATCTGTCTTCAGTTTGCCCAGTTTAAAAATTAAATGAATGAATCAAATCACATCCATGAATCAAATGACCTTGTTTCTGGCAGTTTGAGATCCACTCCTGAAAACTAGTTTTGTTTGCTTGCCATTTTTTGCCTCTGCATTTCCATGTGAAGTGTCTACATTTCTCACATACACCAATGGCAGTGTCAGTACAAGCTGAGATGCTTGACCAACTTGGAACCAATGTGATCATTTGGAAACAAGCGGAATAACATCGTTCTCTCAGAGTACAGAGTATGGTGTTGGAGTAGTGAAGGAGACATTACCTTGTACAGCTGGTGGAAGCCAAAGGCAATTCCTGCCATTATGATAGCCAAAGCCCCATAATCTCGCCATCTGGAGCCAGGTGGACCTAAAGGCCAAAATCAAGAAATAACCATAGTCAGAACTGCAGGTGATAACATTTTCAACTGATTTCCTGATATGCCCATTTTGTCAGAGAAAAAAAAGCAATGAATAATGCCATTTGTGTTTCTTAGCAGGCATAGATTTAATGAACAAGGGGCATTTGGATGCTGGTAGCACTTCAGGTACGGTGTACAGGCTCCTGTCCTTAGGACATCGAAACATCTGTCCAGACCAGCATCGATACTGGCCTTGCTCAAGGTGTCAAAGGGAGACAAATCACATCAGCAATTAATGAAGTTCCATCCAGCTGTTTTTCTCTACTCTTTCCTTACAGAAGGCACTCCACACTCCCCCCAGACAACTATGGTGTTGAGTGCTAGCTCAGGTTAACTCATTACTTGAATACCAATTACTCTTCATTATTGTAATTCTTTTAAATGGGGACAAAACCAGAGACTCAGAAGAGTGCAGGAAAAAGAAAGAGAGAAGCGTTTAGAGGAAAAAGAGAAATCTATCAGGGCAATAAATGGGTTTATGAAGGCTGTGTCAGCAATTACAGACTGTTTCAATAAGGAACGATCCAGTGTCTTTCAAGCCTGAATTACAAATAGGGACCAAAGCACATACAAACAGCAAAGAAAAAATATGCAATTAAATACCTACAGAGAGAGAGGTAAAGGAGAAGAGAAAGGATTGAGATATTTAACACACAATTCTGCACAGAAGCTTAGAGACTCAACAGAGCAGAGCAAAGATATGGCACGGGCTGCTCCTCCGAGCAGAATTAGAAGACACCTGTAGTTTTCCACCAGCTTTATCCTTTCACCTCCCTCGCAGTTCCCTTAGTGAATCTTGTACTACCCCCGGGTTTCTGTAATAATAATGGGGATGCAGAGTGATCTTTCCTGAAGTTCAGTGGCAGGATGTGGGCAGAAGTGATGAGGGGGAGGCTGGTGTGCAGTCTCCAACCAGACAGACCCAAATCTACATGGGACCTATGATGTCTAGGAAATGCATTCTGTTCTCCAAAGTTTTAACTCGGGTTTAACTGGCCGAAATGCCTGGAAGCTTGTCCTCTTTCCGCTTGGTTCACCAACTGTCAGTTTTCTTGTTGCAGAGGTCTCCTACAGGCATTTCATTGCAACAGTTATTCCTAATTCCAGCCCTCGGGCTCTACAGACAGACACTGACTCAAATATTGGCACCCCTAGCTTCTTGCTACATCTCAGGATACAGTTCTCAGATTATCTGCTGGCTAGAAATCCGAACAAATTAAAACAGCTCTGCCAGAACCCAGGAATAGTGTCACCAGCAGTATTTTGGGTTGCTGTGGTTGCAGCTTTGGAGCTTAGGCACATGATCAAATTACCATAACTTTTTAACTTAATGAGTTAAAACACGTCAGCTAAGCTGCAGTAACTGGCTGTGTACATGTCAGGATTGAAAATGATCCCTGGCTAGCCTTGCTGCAAACCCCAGTCCTCCACCCCACTTCCCACTCCTTGCTCTGCTCCCACCTTCGTTTCTGGTACCCGAATTCTCCTGGATGTCCAATTCTCTGCCTTGAGCTTCAAGGATCTTTCTGTGATGCTGCAACTCATTCCAGGCTGAGCTGCCTATTGCAAAGGGTTAATTAATCTCAGAGGGTCGGTGGGTCCAGCTGTGGCCTGTCCATGGCAGTCTGTGGCTGTCCCTGACTGTCCCCAGCCACAACGACCTCTGAGCAGGATGGAGAGACACCTGTAGCACCCCGCCTGCTTTGCCCTTTCACCTCACTCATCTCTCCCTCCATTCCTCTAATGCTGGAGCTAAGAACATTTTATTGCCCCCTAGTTTTCATTATTAATGAAAAGGGACCAGAATGATCTTTCCTAAAGTTCAGAGAGTCTATAAAGGCAAGAAGCCGAAATGCCATTTTACTCGTTTTAGAGATGTGTGAAATAATTCTGTCTTGTGGCAAAAAAAAAGTGAGGGGGGTGGAGAGGAAAACTGAGTGAGGGATACAGTAAAGGCTCTGTGCTGACCACATCAACGTTACGATGTTAGGAAGAATGTCACAGCTCTGCCTGAAATCCACATTCAATCTTCCTTTTTGTCTGCAGTGGAGGGGGGGCTAGAAGTTTCTCAGCTCACGCTGACTTTGCATATCCTCAATTTCCCCACTTATAAATTGAAAAAATACTCAGAAGTGAAAAAGCACTAATAGTCTAGATACTCCTGAGTTTAAGTACTGAAATCCTCCTGAAGGAGATACGCTGCATACTGGGGATATAACAAACATACAGAGACCCTCAAAATGCAGGTAGAAGTGACATGGACGTTTTCTCCAGCTGTAAATCTGTTTTTCTTTTTTCTGTAAGTATATTTAATTCTCAAAACAGCAACTGTAAATTGCACCTCCAGAGCAAATACTCACTATTTTTAAGAACCCCATCTGCCTCAGAATTAGGTTTCCTGGTCTCAATTAATTAGGCCTCGTGCATCACTAGCAGCCATCACTGGCACTCACATTTAAACCCATCGAAACTGAGGCCAGAAGAGGTGATTTTTCAAGAGCAAACAGCAAACCCATACAAAGAAGTTGGGGAAAAAAATACAGGAGTCCAAATTCTTGTTTCTGTTTTCAACTGTAGGAGGAAACAGGATGTATTTTACAGCCTTCTCTCACCTCATGAAGACACAGGGACGGGAGAAGATATGTGGACACATGGAGAGAAGAAGACCCAAATGGCAAGAAAATCAGTCCTTGGAGTTCTGTTTTACACAGGTGTAAAATCTCCACAAAGTACCATAAACCCCATGGGTTAGAGCACAGACAATACCTGGATGATAAGCATGCAGCTTTGCACACCTAGCGCAGAAACTCCCCCGAGTTTGCATGTAATTACAAGGGTTAGAAAGGCAAAAAAATATACACACATAAACCCAATTAATCATTTAAATATTTAAAGTCAGATTTTTGTCCTCACTGCTGGATTAGTATATTTCATAACGCCAACAGCAGACAGCCCTGTTTTTTTACTGGGGGTTCATTTTAGAGCATGTTTAAACTAGTCAGATTGAGTGATGCTTCCAGCAACTAATCGCATGTCAAATAAAAGATATTTTATGTAATAAATTACCGCTACAAGTAATTCAAATGTCATTTATCAGTTTTATTATCAGTCAGGCAAAGTCTTGTTTCTCTATATTAATCAAATTCAAGCTTTTTTTAAGCTTTTTTTTTTTTTTTTTTTTTTAAGCAGTTTTGACACCTCTTGGCAAAAGTACAAACCGTGGGGAAGGAATTACTCCTCCAGAACAGGGAGGAGAAATAGTAGAGATAATATTAAGCTGAAATACAATGTCTAGAAACTTTAAAAACTGAATTCTTTTCTCTTTCCCCAAAAAGTTACTTAAGGCAAACCCAGCAGTAACAGCTATTTCCAACAAAAGACTTGAATATTAAGTAATACCTACACCATCATTACAATTTCTGCAAAAGGAAGTATTTAAGAGGTATAAGTTATTTCCTGCAACTTTCAAAATGACACCAGCCTCAGTCAACTACAGCAGGAGTAGGTCAAGCAAATAAAACCAAAAGGTGTGTGTAGGGCTTAGTGCTCTGACTCACAAGAGCGGACACCTTACACCGGAGTTGCTGGCAGGATCACCCACTCCTTTCCTGCTGAATGAACTCTTGAGACAGTCCTGAAGCCATCCCAAACTTCTGCACTCCTAACCCATAGTTTTAACAAATTTTAAACATGAAGCAGTAATACCTTGGTGTAAGTGGGACAGAGAGAAATTACATTTCACAAGCCACTAGCCACTGCTTTTCAGCACTGCACCTCCTCAATCATTTCTTTTCTCTCCCCCCCCACTTTTTTTTTTTCCTCTGCCGACATAATTTTCTCTCTCTAGTCTTGTGGTTTAAAGGTGTCAAAACTAATCAAAAAGCCAATAACCAGAAGAAAAAAAAATCAAACCCAAAACGGTTTAGTCTTCAAGACTTAAACTCCAGCACATTAGATGCTGCTTCACAAGAAACTCAGATGTCTTCTTTAGAAAAAGCAAATGCAGCCAATAATCTCAACACTTCTTCCAGAATAATTTGTTCCCATCCACAAATCAACTTCTAGATTCAACAGTCTACCTATCTCGTTAGTCCTTTAGATACACTTTTGAACTTCAAACCTCAAAACATTCTAACGCTAAAGAATACTCTGTAAGAGCATAATAGATAGACAGGAAAAAGACTATCTGTCTTACACATGACAACGCCTGACAAATCTGTGAAAGAAAAATTGACTTTGTAAACTATCACAGAAACAACTGTCCTGGAGCAGATTTGGACCAATTCAGCAATATTCATTACAATACTAGCATCTGTTCAACAATAACCTACAGCAAACCCAGCACCTGAAAAAAGCACCGAGCCACATCTATAAGGACTCAAATCTGCGCCTCTGCACAGTCTCATCCTTCAGCTCTAGAGAAATTCACATTTTCTTCTTGCAGTTCTGACACCACGGAAAGCATTTAAAAGGAAAACACAGAGATGGATCCATCATTAACAACACCAGTGCTACACCAGTCAAGGACCAGAATTAAGCACAGATGACATCTAATCAAAACAAATGTTTTGGTTAAACGAATACCACATATATTTAGCTATTAATTCTTTTTATAGA
Organism: Aythya fuligula; assembly: GCF_009819795.1. NCBI lineage: Eukaryota > Metazoa > Chordata > Aves > Anseriformes > Anatidae > Aythya > Aythya fuligula. The sequence goes on from NC_045579.1 coordinate 3,841,470, forward strand.
TTCATTTAAAGGTTAAATAGAAGGTCTACAAAGAATGGCTGGAGAGGGGAGGAACAATATCTAATCAACCTATTGCCACTGCTTCCCAGATGTTGTGGGTTGCTAAACAAGACTGGCTCACAGGCAAAAGCTTTTGGTTCAAATTACTTGAAAAGCACTAATCAGATCACAAAGCTAGAGCATACGTTTATAATCACAACCCCTAAAAAAGCTCAACTTTGGTGGTATTTTTCTTCACCTTTGGTTTCTGAGCATTACAGAATAATACTTTCACAATTCTCTTTGGAGATGTTACTAGGAACTTTAATTTTTAAATATTAGTTAAGATTGTTAGCTAATTACAAGAAATAGAGAGCTAGTGCTTTGAGGAAATCCAAAACAGTAAAAGGGGAAAAAAATGAAAAAGCTGTAAGTGTTAACAAAAATGACAGCGTTTTCCAGTTTGAATTGCACACTTCTTTCCTGCCTTACTTGTATTAGTGGAACACTATAAAATAAGAAAAAAATAACTCTTCCAGTATTTTGTTCTGATAAGAACAAAGTTTGCTGAACAAAAAAGGGATGACACTAACAGGGATCTAACACTTTGATCAGCAGATTTTGCTTTTCTGGCATTTTCTGTGAACTGCAGGAGAGCAGTATTAGCCCGGGAGGAAGAATTCAGTCCTGGAGTTCACCAGTGCACCCAATACAGCTGTAAGAAAATTCCAGTTCTGAACCCAACACCAACACAAACATTTTTCTTCCCAAACTGTGGCAAACCAGAGCATTTCAAAAAGAGCATTTCAAATCTCGGAGAACAAGCCTAGCATTATTTCTGACAATAGTGAAACTATGTCATAAACTAATAAACACAGCCCTATGTAGACTGTTACATTGGTCCATGTCTGAGCTCAAACTGTTTAGCAACAATATCAAAATCCAATTCTTAATACTTGGCAGGTAAGTGAAGTGCTTTTCAAACTGCCAGGCACACATGTGAGCTGAACAGCTTCTTTTGATGGATTTTTAATGGTGTGTACTTTGGTTTTTATTGTTTGGAGCTTAGATACTTTTTTGCGAGGTTTATTTTAAAATGCAAATATATATGTAAATTTTAAGTCTACACAGATTATGCTGGGACTTTAAAAATTCTCTGGCAGTGTATTTCGTACACAAAATCATACAATCTTATCCACACAGTCTACACAGAATTTCTGCTGTCACCCCTTACATTAAGATTGAAAATAGAAATCTTGTTAAAAATAAGCATCACTGTTTATTATTATTTGTAAACAGACAGTATTCTTAAAACTCATTGTGCCAGACACATGGGAAGTCACAGACTAAGTCCTGAAGACATTATATTCTGTTTTGTTGTTTGTGCTGAAAATACACCTCTTTCAATTAACCATTCAACATTAACCGATCCGTTGCTTGGCCAGTTAAGAAAATAAGTCCTTTAACTAAGATGCAAAACCTTGTGATCATGTGCTGCAGCCAGTTTAGTGAACAGACTCCATTGTTGTAATACCTAAAGATGTAATAACATTGCACTTTTACATCACCTTCTATCCAAGAATCTATCATCTCTATCATACATTAATGATCTAAATATTAGAAAGCCCTATTGATGAAGGGAAGTATGACCCTTAGTTTTAGAAGGGAAGACTGAGTCCTACACTGGCTAAATGCTTTTGCAAGTCCTTACAGCAAGTCATAAGCTAATTTCTATTGACTATAACCCTTCATGCCAAGAGGTGTCATAGGCTAGTATTTATGATGCTTGTTCATAGACCATGATCGTTTGTATCAAATTTTCCTTGTGTAATATGGTCTTGTGGCTCCATCGTGTCACAGGCATCAACAGCTACGGAGTACATTCAAAGTAACATTCGGTGTCTGATTCTGACAAAAGTTACGGTATTATTGGAATTGAAACCTAGGATCTGGCACAGAAACGTGTGAAATTTTTGCAGAAATCACTGCAGAAAGCACCGTGACCAGATGTTTTTCAAGGGGTTACTTACTGTACACCATGGGGTGAGCGGGCTGAGCTGGCACCAGCTGTGGAGAAGGACCTGGGGACTGCGGCTCATCGGTGCTGGTGCCCGACTGCTGGAAAGCCAGGTCAATTTCTTCATCTGTCAGGCCTGGGGGAGCAGAGGAAATGAGATCAGTTTAGCACCTTTACCCACTTGATGCACGCATAATTAAATTCTCAAGCCAGGCAGAACCCTTTCAAGCTGCAAAGAATTTTGGCACCGACTTGAGCAGTACTGCCTCCCCAATTTTGGATTCACTGGAATCTCTCCCTCTCTCTTTCTCTGTTGCAATTTAACCTTAAGCGACAGAATATTAGCCTCAACGCTGCTTCCAAATGTGGCTCATTCAATTTCCTTAATTTATCCTTGAGTTTATTGCTGCTTTTGAAGTAGCTTTCTATTGCAATTCTCCATTCTTCCCCCGAAAAAAAGATACCATCAACTGCAAATGTGGCTCATTTTAATCTGTAATGGTGTAAAAAAAAAAAAGAGGGTAAAAAACTAACAATAATGCATGAAAACAGACAGGGAAACAAAAAACTAATTATTGGGTTAGACGACTAATTAGTCTAGATCGTTTCCGAAGACGGGAATAATTTGCTTTATTTTATGACAAATGCAGAAATAAAAAGAAAAAATCAGGACTGACTGTGATTAGTATGAATGGGACACAGAATGCAAGGAGGAAATAAAACTATAACAAAACAGATCAAAACAAGGCCAAGCCCAAACTTTCAGCTTAGCATTGCCCCGGCCTACTGCTGCCTGATTAGATTGCCCTAGGGCAGCCTGTTTTTTATTTCACGCAGAGCTGTAGTCACACTGCACACATGGTACACGTTGGTGCAGTCCCTCCTGCCATCAGGAAATGCCAGGATGACCATCTGTAATTGGCCACAACATATGGAAAGGATTTGGCCAACAAGGGGGAAAAGAAAAGCAGCTAAGGGATTCATGATGACCAGCATCTGTGAAGAAAGAAGCACAGCTGGATTATTTTTTCCAAGAGCAGAAAACATCCTCTAGAAAAAGAATTCGGTACTCAGATGGCAACCATGATGTGGGGCAGGAGAGCTGGGTATTATTTGTCTGTTATTCTCCTGCACAAAAGCAGATAGAAAGCCAGTGGCCCTGCTATGAGGAACATCTGAAGTGATTCAGGACCTTCTACTATACATACAGTGCATATGCAAAAGCCTTCAGAGACTGGAAGTGTGGATATGGATTTAAGGGGCGAGATTTAGAAGAGACAGACCACTTGATTCTCATGTGGTTGTTGCAGGGATTGAGCACAGCGAAGAAAATGGTACGAGTGCGACAGCAGTGGGAGCAAACAGAGGAATACTTTCCCTCCAGCACTTCCACTCGAGGTCCATGAAGTACTGCTGGCAGATGAAATTTCTGAACTTCAGCCTTTAAAACACTTAGCTCCTCAACAACACGGGGAGATGCAATATAGAAAATGGCCAGGTTTCTGGGCATATTACCAAAGCTTCAAAAATATTTTTTTTCACAATCTTAAACTTTACTGCTTACTGGGGGACTAGACAGAATAATCCATAGCACAAACAGTATTGCCAGGAATTAATATACAAGGCTGTCTCAGAACTGTTATTCAATATAACACAGCACTAACACGGTGCTTCTGAGCTTCAGAAGCCTTTATAACTATGAGCATTTTTTCCCCTATTCTTGTGGGTTAACTACTATTCTGTCCACTGTGCAGTGCTGATATGGATGTGCAGAGGAGTTAGGTGATTTCTCTAACATCACAGACTATTGTCAGTGTCAGAAACTGTACCAGAAATCTGAAGTTCCTAATCCCTGGTCCTGCAGTCTGATGAAATCACCCCTTTACTTTTATTTGATGCATGCCTCAAACAGTAAGGAACCCAAACCACACAGAATAGAATGGACTCGCAGTGAAAGTAATAAAAGGCACATGAACGCATCAACTCAGCCTACTGTTCTAGTCACAAAAACAATATTTATGGTGTCTAATCCATGTTAAAAAGAGAAATCCTAATAAGAAAGAAGCGGTTTTAACCAGCTCCTAATTATCCAATATAGGAGAAAGCATAAACAGATGCCAACACTGCAGATCACTAGCAACTATGGAATTTCATAAAGATGGAGCCAGACACACAAGACAATATCAGCTGCTGGCTGTAAATGTGGCTCCCACTAGAACGGGGGCATTTTGTTCTACTTCCATGCAAAGATAGCAAATCTGAAAATATTTAACATTTGGGAATGTATGGAGGTTATGAAGGATCCTTTACTCATTCTACAAAAAGGGCAGGAAATAATACTCACTGCTTCCCAACCATACTGCCCCCTTCAATTCTCGCCCTACTTGGGAAAAACACTAAAATCTTTCACAGATAAAACACACTTCTAGGATTTTTTCTGGTCTTGCCAACTAGTGACACTCAAATATCACTGTTTTTGTTAAAACCCTGCTACACGTTGAAGAAAAAGCCCATGTGAATAATAGAACAATGGGAAACCTTTCACATTTGAGTCCCCAGTATGAAGCCTGTACAAAGTAGAATAAGTAAAAAATGTTATTACCTCCCTGGACTATTCTGCCTCGTGAAGTCGTCTTGTTTGTCGTACTAATGCCATCATAAAATAGAACATCACAACTACCTCCCTTCTTAATTATCACAGAAGACCGGGAGCGCCGTCACCTTGAAACACCTCCTTTTTATTCACCTGAACAAGATGTTTTTAAGGCCCTGTCATCTTGGCCTCCAAGCATCAAGGGAATAATCTCCCGGAGCTGATTCCTTAAGCATACATATGGAGTGAGTCTACACTGCACTGAGGCATCTGTGGATTCAGAAATATACTCGTCTTCATGGCTGTCATTTCTCACACCCACTAACAAAAATGTAAAAGATATTCCAAGGCTGTCCTTGGGCATTTATAACTAACTCATCAAAATTCCCTTTGGATTTTATTTTATTTTTTCAGATTCACCACCTATACACACGTATGCATACAGTCTGAGTGAGTTTTCTATGCCCTAGATTATTCAACCTTGATGTATTAATTGCAAGGAAAAGTGAATATTTCTAAACCAGCTCAGAGTCATCTGTTCCAATATCTCATCTTGCTTTATTTTATTACATATTACATGAAAAATATCCCTGTTCTACTCATTATATTAATCTAGTAGGAAGTTGGTAACCCCAAAATAATACCACTTCCCTTGGATGCAAAAGCAGTGCTATGAAAACTGGAGCTTTGTGTCTAATATAATCCTCTCTCAAATAGGTATGTCAAGAAAATGACCTCAGTTTAACAGAAGAATTGCTCTAAATCCATTTTCTCAACACTTTGGAAAACAAACGTTTTAGTTCTTCTAGAGTTTCAGCAAGATCAAGACCATGCAGAATGCAAAAGGTTAAAAGGAACAATAAAGGAAACTGCCAATTGTAAGTGAATTATATTTGGCTTTGAAAGCTGAGCCACGGCTATATTATAAAAGGCATCTCTTTGCGTTGTTTACCATCACCCTGACTAATGCAGACCTTTTTTTTTGTTTTAAATAATCTCATGCAAATTAGACACACACTTCCTTCCAGTTGATTGCTATCTGCAAGGAATAATCTAACCGCAGAGGGTACTGAGCAAGGACTGAGCTGAGGAGAAGGATGCAAGGAAGCTGTCTTCACAGCCCTACAGAATGCAAACCTATTCCCTTCCCCCAACCATCCATCTCATTTCTCTTCTGTGCCACAGCCTTAGCAAAGAATTAGTCGTAATTTTCACAAAGCCTTAAAATTTCCTTCGCAGGCTTCGGGGTGTTGATTTGAATTATCCAGCACCCACAATTGTTTTGCATTCAAAGGTTCTTGCTGACCCCCTTTTGTGATTGTCACTGCTGCCACTGTTTTCAGGGATCACTCAGCCTCTGTAAATTGTAGTCAAACAGAGAATCGGGGCGAGTCAGGGAATAAAATGGGTTGTCAGAAACATCTCTTGATGCCTGCACCTTTGTTGTACAAAAACCTCCTTTGCCCAAGAACTTTTAGGACTTGACTGTCTGTTTAAGTCTGTTTACAATATCCACTGCTATTTAATTTTAGGGCTTCATGTACATCAAAATATTTTCCTCTTATGACCACTCTGAAGCAATGGAGTACTGTTATCCGTACCTGCAGATGAGGAAGTGAGACATGCAGATATGAGATGTGCTCCAAGGGCAGAACCAAACCCTGACCCAGTCAGAAACTAAAACTCAGGAGACGTGAGCGACAACTCTTTTTCCCATCCACTGAGCGTATAATTTTCTACATTCTATTCTCCCTTGTCTTGCTCAATCCAGTAACTCATGCAACATTTTTCCAAGCTGAAGGCAGCATTAGTTTTAAGGAGAAAATTTCTGGTTAGGAAGACAGAAAGTATTCTGCCATAACAGAGGAAGGTGGTGGTAAGAATTAAGTTCCTTTTGTGCTTTTCCAGCTTTATTACCGCTCTGACAGCCCGCCCTGGAGCAATCATCACACCTACCCTTTTGCAGAGACAAGCTGGGTGGGTTTTCTGTTGTTCACCCCACACATGCACACCCTTCTTATTCAGAAGAAAACAAACCAGATCTGGACAAGTTTAGCTACAACAAACTGTATGGCTGCACCAGGTTTGGGCGAAGAAGCACATGACTAAAAGGAAGACCCACTGTAGACATCCTGAAATGACATTACACTCCTGTTCCTGGAAGCCACGATGTCAACCCTGCTCAGAAAGAACACGGCCACATTTTAAAAGAATCATCATAAAAACCTTCTGGGATCTGATCCAGACTAATGATTCCACCTGTTCAGTCAGCTGCACGCGGTGCTGGGTGACTCGTTTTGTCAAATGTTAATCCTGTGGTCTATTCTGTGCTTAGTTTAACACATTTCAAAAGGGTCAAAAGGTATAGGCTCCTGCTCCATTTTCTTCCACATGTCCATGTTCATCAGGCTCTCACAAGGCCAATCCCAACCTAACCTCCTAATGAAACCGAAGGTCTCAGGAACATCACTGATTTTTTATTTTTTTTTACCCTTCATTTACACTAAGACACTTTATTTGAACGTAAACATCCTACTGCTGCACTTCCAACTCAAACACTGGGGAAAGGAACCCAAACATCAAAGTGAGAATGAGTTGTCTCAATTGTGTGGCAGAAAAATGCAAACATAGAAATCATTTCAAAAGTTACTGAAAGGGCTTTGAATTCTTGCAGCTTTATTCATCTGGGGGACTGCTAATTCTGCAGTTCCAATCTTTAAGAAACATTATACGCTTATTATACTTACATTAAATACATCAGGGTGCCTAGGCAGCATTTAGAACTGATAAAGGTGCTCTAACCTCAGCAACACTGCACTGAAATGAGGAAGGAAAACCCAGCTGACGATACAATGCTAAGAATTACATGGAGCCGACCAGGAGAGAAAAGGTTAAAAACAAAAAAGTATTTTGGCATTACAAATATAAATAAATAAATAAGCCTGGCAGCAGTTTCTCTTCCTGGCCAGGCTTTTTGGAGTCTATAATAAAATGAAGTGTAATGGAGGAGAGGAGGGCAATGTCAGAGGGTGAGGGTTTGGGAGAGAGGTTGTTAAGTATCTCCCTCTCCTCAGCTGTGTTTACTCCATTTACAGGACCCCAGGTGATTGATAGACAAAAGAAAAGCAAGCAGATAGTAACCCCCCTCCGGGAGCATCAGTAAAGAGGATAACTCCCGACATCATCCAGAGCCCCAAACTCTCCTCAGGCCACTTGTAATTAAAAGGACAGAGCAAGATATGCAAACCAGAGAAAAAGTAAAAGAGGAATTTTTTTATTTATTATTAACATTTTGTTGGAACAGTAGAGTGCAATAAGGACTCTCAGAGCCGTTAAAAGTCGTCGGGTGACCTGCAGACCCCTATTTCCCAGAGCCTTGTATAAAATTGAATTTTTTAAACATAAATTACACGTAATGACGACACTGTAAAAACTAACAGTAATGGAAAGCTGTGCTGTATTTCATTAGCCTGTATTATTCCGTGCCACCTGATCCAGCCGGGCCTTGTTTATGAGTTAGTGTGTTAGCAGATGCCGATGGAAGCATTTGCTTCGACCTTGCTCTTCTCATTGGGGCATGAAATTACGACGGCAGCACCTTGATATTACAGCCATAAATACAGTAAACTGCAAATTTAAGCCAACGGCTCCTATTGTCTCCGAACATAAAGCTGATCGGTATTTATTTAAAAGGAGAACGAAAAAAAATATTATATATCACCTTGTTTATGGGTCCAGTCCCCCCCCTCCCCTAATCTGCCTTATTCACTTGGTTAAATACTAAACAAACAAACTAAATCCTCCCTATTTTCTACTGATTAAATATTCTCCTGAAATGAGTATTGTCTTCAGAAAACTGGATCAAAGTACTTCCACTCTGAATAAGAAAGGATGACCTGCTTGCTGAGCATGTTTTGGAATGGAAAAAACAGGAACAAGTACTACAACTTTTCTTCTCAGTTTTCTATATTTGAGAAGTTCAAAATATACAAAGAAAAAGTTGCTTCTGGTCACTCTTCCGTGTGTGTGTGTTACATGTATGTACACGCACCCAAGAGAGAAATGTTTCCGTCCAGTTGTTGCTTATTTAAAAATATCTCCCTCGTTAATACTGTTTCGAATGGAGGGGGAAAGGTACAGAAAAAAATGCAGTGAGATTAATGGGAGGAAAAAAAAAAGAATGCACAGGACTCCTCTGTGCCACAGAGAGTGGGGAGGATGCCTCATTTTCCTATGGGCATTTAGGGTAAATACCCCTGTTCACTGACAACATACCCACTAAAATTTATTAGGGGGAAAAAAATCAAACACAAAGGCAAAAGGACATTGTAATATCACAAAGCATATCACAGCATAAATCACAGCATTATAAGTCAGTGCAAAATGTATTTCACTGGTAGTTTCAAGGCAGGGAAGGTACAGTTTCACTTGCAGTAAGAGAGGTCAGGTCTTCCTCTTCTAACGTAGAGAAACCTCTTTGCTCCTTGCCCATATGAAGTATGTTATCTCTGTTCCACACAGGAAAAAAGGAAGGCATGCCTTACGTAAAAGCTCCCAGTACTACAGTGTGTATTTCAGGGGCAAAGCACCAAGAGGAGAGTATGAGGAACAACATGCAGGACAAAATCGCTGGATAATGGGACTCAGACCCAGGACTCTGAAACGCAGAAGTCCTATTAGATGCAGTATCACAGCCTTAACAGGATTTGGACGCCTCATTTTTGAATTAATCTACAATAAACCTTCAACTAGCAGACAGCATAATTCAACAGGCACAATTTTTGCTTCACAGAAAGTTCAAACTACAAAAAGGGCAGCCAGCTACATGACTCTAAATCAAAGAGGACATGTCCAGAAGTCCTCAGAAACCTGAACTGCAGGACCAGAAGTTTTGTTACAAAGCCCGGTTAAATTCCTGCGTAACTAGGGCATGCAAAAACACATTGAAACTTCAGTCTTGGGTATCTTCTTCCAAAAACTTGTCTATTACAGAGCCATTCTAGGAATACCACGATCAGCAAAAAAAAGAGAGAGGAAATGAGTCTTTCTGTAACATAAATACAGATCTCTCCTTCTAAAAATAGGGGGAAATTTCCTTCTATCATCATCTACAAGTCTCTTGCCCGCAGCCTTTCCTTTCTATTATCATACAAGCAGAAGAACAGTATCTGATAGAAAGCCTCTTTTGAGTGGGCAATGGTAGAAGATGTCTGCACCTGCCTGTGGCACACTAGTGATGAGGAGACAGCACATGGAGCTGAGTTGGAAGCCAATTTTTAACAGGGGAATGCAGGACATCCAATTCAGCCAGCACATGATGTAGGAATACCATGTGAAGACCAAAAACCTCTGCATATTGTAAAAGATTTTAAATGAATATCTACCTCAGGGTTTGAAGGCTTTGAAGACTCCATGCCAAGATGCCAATTCTGGGGTAATTTATCAGGAATGGAATATTACCAAAGCTCTGTCATTTGTTTAAAAGAAGCCTGCATAGGGCAGAAAATCCAGATAATGGAAGAGACGCTACTCTAGTAACCATAGTGCTGTCATAATTTGTTACCACAACTGACAACCTCCCTAGAAATAAAGCTATGCATTCAGAGAAAACAAACATTAGATACACCAAACAGGTAAGTTTCCAAGCATACCCCAGCCTGTGATCTGCAAATGTTATTCCTGCAGAGAAACAAGTCTCATGGTGATGGTTCCTGATCCTCATTACTGGTATATTATAATACTCCTTAGAGGCTCCAAAAGGCATTCACTGCACCAGGCACTGTGCAGAAACAGAGTAGAAGGCAGCCAGAGCCAAAGCCTCACCAGTTCATGTGAATGAGACAGGCTGGAAGGAAGAACACTGCATGCATAAATGAAGCAACTTAACCACAGTACACAGGAGGTCTATGAAACTCCCATTCTATTAAATTGAAAAACTGCAACAAAAAAGCATTCTATAAATGTGAAAAGATATGTATTTCTTCTACAGGTTCATTTCCAAAAGTAGAACAGTTTGGAAGACAGTACTTAACTTCAAAAACCTAGTAACCAGACTTTATTAACAAAACTTACCGCAGATTTTAAAAATAGCAATCTCAGAAAACGTTTGTGCTTCATATACATTTACTTTATGTGAAAGAAAAATATTTTGTTAAACAGCTTGTTGAGCAATAGTAACAAAACGATTGGCCTTTGGCTACTCTTTGATCTGTGATAATATCTTTAGGAGCTTTTTAAGGGGAAAGCAAGAGGTTGTCTTAAATTCGGGAAAGGTAAAACACTGGCAGTATAAGAGTTTTGGTTTTGATCTGCCTTCAGAACTCCAATTTTAAACTGTATTTCCAACTCAAATGAAACAACTTGAACTAGCATGTCACAAGAATTCTGGCACTGAAGTAGAAGGAGCCAGCGTGGAAGATCTGAAGGTAACCAGACAGCTGCAACACCAACATCTTTGTTATTGCAGCAAAGAACCACCAAGCCTTTCAGAGGCACAAGCCCAAGTATGGCCCCTATTAGATCTGACCTAGAAAACTGGCACTAATGTGAACTAACTCCAGATTAGAAGCCATTGACTAGAACAGAGTGGTGTGAAATTCTAGAAGCAGACTCTTTTTTTTTCCCCAACTCTGAGTTCAAAAGAAAGTAATTGTGGATGAGAACAGCACATTCAAGCCACCATAAGGAATTCTTTAACCACATTTGTCATGATATCCAAAGGATGACCTCATTTTATATACAAGAATGAAAAAATCTGTCCTGATGCACCGTTCATAGTTCTTTATGTTACTCTGGAATTACAGATTGCCCTAAACACCCACTAACAAGTGCATGTGCACATTTCTTACCTTAGACAATACCCATCAGCATACCCTCTACAGGCTAAGATGGACTGCAATGTAAGGAGCAACTTGCCTTGATGTTATTTACTTCCTCTTCTACTGTTAAAACTTTTAGCTTTAGAAAGGAACAGAACAAACCCATTAGTCTAGACTGATCACATGAAAAATCATACAGAGGGTATACTTAAGGAACTTTCAGCTTTTGAAGAAGACACAGAATGGAAACGCTGAATATGCAGCACAACAGAGCTGCTGTGCCCTCTGTCAGAAAGCATTGCTCTAAGGAGCACTGAGAACAGTACCTACAGCTGCACGTTCCTAAGAAAATGGGTAAATATATGGAAGTATGAATGAGAAAATATATGGAAATGTAATGAAACGAGTGGCCAAAAAGAAATGAGTAGCCACGAATGCAGAAATCTAAGTGCTTTTTCGGACAGATATTTTCTTCACAACCTCACAGAGTGACTTTGCTTCTGTAACCCAGTTTCTATGAAGTGGAATCGATGTTAGACACCTAGGAGTCAGGTATCACAGCACTGAGAAGATAAGCACAATTATGAAAAATACATCTAAGTACTACATATTTGATTATTATGGCACAAACGTTTCAGGTAAATCCGGTTTGCGTTTCCCCCAGAAAGACACAGACACTAGCACACTATTATAAAAAGACATGTCAGCAAGTATTCATTACAGATTATAAATCACCCTCGTTCTTCTTTCTTTTGTTTTAGAGAAATTTTTTTACATGCCATTAAAATATTGTTTGCTGAATGCTACTACAAAGCTAGCCACCTGTAAAATTAAAGGCTGATGCTGCCAATAAGTGTTGAAATACCTTCTGTTTAAAAGGCAAACCTACTTTGTAATTTTTAACACAACTGTATAAATATTTCTCCACCCACCCTTCACAATTTTGTTGGTTACACTGCGTCCATTTAGACAACAACCATCTATGTCATCATACAGGATGTTAATCTTGGGTGGAGAAGAAAGGAACAATAGCAAATGAACTTTTAAGAAACCAAGATTATACATTCAAGCAGGGACCTTCACGATAAAAGAAGAGCGAAGACAAAAAACATTAGGGGACAAGTCAACAAAACAGCAGAATAGTTTCAAAAGCTCATTTTTCATCTTTTGGATTGTTTATTGTTATTTTTTTCTCCCCATGTGCCTTCAGCAGCTCTTCAGAGTTCTGGAGAAAATTAAAGGAGTCTGGATAAAACGCCCAAAGGACAACTAATGCTAACAATACTAAAAATAACGAGGTTAAGTGGTGGAAAAAACTATGGTGACCACACACGGAGAACTGGAGTGGTAAGGTACAAAAGGAGTTTCATCATTGCTCCCTCAGGACATGCACAGAACATACTAACTGCTTCTAGTTCTCTAGGGTTCCGATTACCATGCCAAACACACCTCCAGAGTTTCCTTATTAGTATAATAAAAAGCCTCTACACATTTGGGTTCTATTCCCAGCCTTGCTATTGACCTTGGGTAGGTCACTTAACCTCCATCTGCCTCAGTTTCTACATTTGTAAAACAGGAATAATATTACACAACATCCTTTGTACAACGTTGGAGACTGACAGGACAATTATCATGTACAAAGCATAACTGATGGTTTTGAGAATCTATACATACATTATGTGTATTTGAGCTATGTAAGGCATTTGTAACTTATTCAAGTAACAAGTTTAGACATTTTTTTTTCTGCTTGCAGATCATCTTTGGTAACACTTCTGGATTTCCGCCTCACATCGAACTACGCAAGTACCCGAATTTGTGCTTTGCTTCGGCTGGTTGCTAAAACACCTGGCCTTTCTCTGGTCTCCCTTTGCACAAGCATTGCTCTCAAAATCCAGTTACTGGGGTTGCACGTTCAAAATGGGAATCTCAAAGTACATTTTTTGAAGACTGCTCTCTTCCAGTGTCTCACAAAAGTTCCAGCCCAGGAGTAAAACAGGAGTGGCTACACAGAATTCACACAGAAACTGGAAGGAAGATTAAGAAACATTTGTGGGCATGTTACTGCAATATAACGCAAGTCAGATCAGTAGGTGAGGCAGCTGGAGCAGCTGAAAAGCTTGTGACTAGTATCAGCACATTCTCTATGAGGATACCCGTTGGAGCTCCAGGGTCAGGGGATATCCCCTAAACAAAGGAATCACCTCACAAATAAAAAGAGAGTGAAGAAAAACGGGAAGATATGTCCTTCTGGGCACCACCTAAGAATGTGTCTCCTCTACAGAATGCCAAAGCAGGAATCAATATCATTACAAGGAGCTACTCACAGAGTCAGGGTGAGCGATGAAGGGCCAAGGACACACTTTGCAGATCCCCGTCTGTCCATCTAAATCTGCAAACTATGGCCCCAAGGCACAGGATTCAGGCCAGGCCTCACTGGCACGCTACTGCAGGGAAAGGTGCTGTCTGAGGTGGCATTTAGGGGCAGATCCCTGCGCAGCAATTTCAGCCCTGGTGCCTGAGGAACAGCAGCCCCTGTGTTCCCCAGTGCCAGGCACCCACCACAGCAGATGAAGTTCATCAGAAGGACTCCGATTTCCCCCCCATTTTTCTTTTAGTGCTACTCTGGCCTGCCTCAGGAGGCCTACCATGAAACAAGCCCTCCCTTTCTGACAGCACCTGGGGCCAGGCGAGGCCCTGACCCTGCAGGTACCCGGCCAACGGGGCAGGGGCAGATTGCATTCGATCCGACGGGGCAGGCGCCGGTGCCGCCACCCTCCTGGGTATTCTCACTACACACAGCGCCAGCCCCAGCTCCTGGGCTGCACACACACACACACACACGCACGCACTTGCTTTACCCGACACTGAACTCACACCTCACAAACAAATTATTTAACTACTCTATCCCCCAAGGAAGCCGGTGATCATTTCAAATGCAGCTCCCTGCTCGTCTCTCACATACACGCAACGGCCTGATAGGTTAAATGCTGCCGTTTAATTACAGTAATGGAAGCTGCTATTTTTTGGTTCCCTTGAATTCTCTCTCGCTCTCTTTTTTAAACACATACAGAGTCATCTTTTAAACATGTATTTTATATTTCTGAGTTTAACAGCTGCATTCTCCTGGTTACTTGAAGTGCAGGAGCAATGGTATTCTGATACTCCTCACCTCCGAGCAGCTTACCTTTTAAATAAAAAGAAGACAGGCTGGGGGAGACGCTGGAGGAAGGAGACATGCGAGTGCCGCAGAGGCCAGCCTGCCCCTCCGTTTAACTTGGATGGTTTGCATTGGTTTTGTTGAATACAACCAGCTCAACCCCCACGCCCCAAAGCAGCTGGGGCCTGGGGAGGATAAACATGGGAGTGTTTTGAGTAATTTTACTGAAAATGCAACATCAGTTCACCACACGGTGTAGCACAGAATGGTTATCTATTTATGGGACTGGGAGTCGGGATTATCTCGGATCTAACTGTTCTTGATGCCTCTGACTCAGTTTCCCCCATCTAGAATGGAGATGGTAATTCCTCTGCTTCCCACTAAAGTCTGGAGTTTGTGAATTGCTGGGAGAACATAGAGGTCTAACCGAGAAGAGAAAATGTAAATAGAAGGACATGAAATGAATCTTATCATCTTACCATTCCACAAAAGGTTCTGCAAGCCTTAGTTGGTTAATATTTGTAGAGTACTTTGAATTTGCAAAGTGGTATACAAATATGAAATGCATATTTGTTAAATTCTTGAGCATGCTGCAAAACACTTTTTTTTTTTTTGGTTTTGTTTTCTCTCCACTGAATTCAGGGAGGGGGCTGCAGGTGGCCACAGACTAGAGGGCTTTATGCTTAGTTATTAGTGAAGAAAGACACATAACGTGTATTACCTGGGTAGCACATGATCTATTTGTGGATTTTACATTTTGCATTGCATGGCAATTGGAAAAAATCTACAAGCAAGGACTAAGTACATCTAAGTAAAAACAAATTGTTACCTATGCTAAGGCCACAACTCTCCTAGAAAAATACCCATACTACACCTGTCCTCAACTTTATTTGTCCTCTAAATGTGAAAAGCTTATTTATTTGTTCCGTGGCAGTTGGCTCGCGATCAGCCAGCCACCCATGCAGAGATATTGCCCATCTTCATTCTCTGGTACAGATATCCACCTGTGTCTCTTAAGGATGGAATCTTAAAAGGTGAGGCAAGGCAGAGACAAAGACAAATTTAATTTTATCACCATAAAAAGGGACATTTCCACATGGGCAGCAAGGACATGAATATCATGTGTATGCGGGGGCGGGGGGGGATTATAAACGCATTTTTGGCGAAATTCAATAAAGCTGATTCCACTGCATAAGGTCAGCAATTTACTTTTAAAAAATGATATGATTGCAACTTTTAATATAACCCATGTATTTGCTGCAAGATGCTCTAGAAGATTGTGTAATGTAACCACCCGACCTCTCCACAGGAGCAGAGATCACCCCATTTACCCTTTATTGTCTTGCTAAAAGCAATGCACATTTGCACAGTATGACAAAGTCAACAGCTTTTACTTAAGAGAGCCTCAGATTTCATTGAGAATGAATTCTCTGCTCTCCTCCTAGGGGAGTGGAGTCTCGCCTGGGCTAGGCTCTATCAGAAAGAATGAACCGAAGACTAAATTTCCCTTTTAGCTAAGGAAAGAATGACAGCCCTCCAAATTAAAATTAAGAGAGAGCCATGTGTAGCAGAAAAGTAAATAATGGGATTTCATGTTTGTGGGCACCCAAGACATAGTTTTAAGCAGGGTAGGAATGTTGTCTCAGAGAACCTAGAGAATTATCTCATACAGGAACTTATTTTATCTTTCCTAACAGGAAAGTATCATTAGGTCTGAGATGGATTTCAGCAGAAGAGCAACACAGATTAACCTAATTACACTCCTTGTTTTAGCCCCAAGAGAGAAGGCTGTCTCTTTAGACTTAGAGTACCAGGTTCATCCACAAAGCAGATCAGGAACTGAATTCCTTCACTCGCTCCAGGAAGACTGTGGGGAAACCCTGGGCTGCATGACCATAAAGAGAGAATTATTTCTGTAACAAAAATATTTTTATCCAAACGAACACAGATTTCTTCAACTGTCTCAAGGTGAAGCTTGCTTCAAAGGTCAAAGCTGCAGGGCTGGATTAGGATTGCACGCAATCTGCCCAAACCGTGACATCCTGACATTCTCAAGTTTGCAGCTCTCCCCTCCCATGCACAACCGATGGAAGTAAATTCTCTGCAAAGAGTGGCTCTTACTGCAGCAAGAAACTCTGAAAATCACACATGCTGCAGCACCAACAATTACAAAACAAGCATATCAAAGCAGTTTATAAACATAGTTAAGATAAATCTAACTATGTCGATGATGCAAAAGTGGTAATTAAACCCATTTTAGAGACAGACAAGCTGAGAACAGGTAACTTGCCCACAACCAAGCAAGCAGTCTTATCTCAGATCTTCAATGTCTGTGCTTAGATTGCAGCTACAAAGGTGACTTTCTTTTGGTACTCTACATTTACTTTCACTTAAAAAACATGATAAAGAAATTCTTAAATTTACAGGTCACACTTAGCATGTGTGTTTTTTTTGCCCATCACTAAGGTTAACAATTTCAGGACTCAGAATATAACTGACTATTTTAGCATCATCTTCCAGAACAGACTTCAACCCACTCTGCTGTAATCATATTGGTTTTTCAATGCTACCAGGAATGGAAATATTATTTTGACAGTAAACAAGGCAGATATGACTCAAAACCCACTCACTGAGCAATAGGAGTTAATTTTGCAAAGCCATTTTTTAACGGCTCTTTTGCATTACGTAGTTACTGTCAGATAGCCAAGTGAAGAGATACCATTAAGCTCATGACATTCTAATTATTTCTTAAAATTAAGCCTACGACTAATATTTTAGAGCACACACACAACTTCCCAGGAAGAAAAGCAGTCTGTTTGAATTTATCAATAATTTTCAAGCTACAAAACCACAGCAAACTTGATTCTGGTCTTTTCACTGGAATCACGGGGAATTTCTGTGGCCCAAGAGAGGCAGGAGATGTAGCACACTGCCCACCCAATGTACTCTAAATGAATCACCTCTCTTGTTCTGCAGAGTATACATCTAAATGGTTTGAGATCACTGTAGGTTGAGCCCGATGTGAGAGCAGGAGGATGTTACCGCTAATGTAACTTGTACTCTCTGTTACAGAACACGTAAACGTGCATTTAGAGGACATCAAATTTGAGAGTCTCTCCCTCAATGGCTTCCTCACAATGTCAGTAACATCAAAGGGGTGCCTCTTTTGTTGCACCTTCTCAATCTTTCCCATAGAAACCAAAGAAAAAGTCACTGAGATTTCCATGTTTTCAATAATAATTAGCAGAGCTTGAATCAAAGCCCTTTAAAACAAATTTGCTTAAAGCAATATCCTGTGAAGCTTAGTAGGCCTGAATTCTCCCTAACTTTTTTCTTCTCACTTTAAACAAGCCCAAGTAGGACTTTTTCCTCTCATGTTCAGCAACATACTAGCAGAGTTCAGAGCCAGCAGTCTAGCAGATTCAAACCTAACTTGCAAGCACAACACAGAGCAAGATGACAAGCTTCTTGGAGCTACCCAGTAACAACAGTGATGTATTGTCCTACTGGTGCACTTCTATAGAGGATTTTTTAGTTCCAAGTAGAGCTAGTTAACAAATGTCCAGCACAGCATTTTTTCATACAGAAAGAAAGTGCTCCTTCAAAAACAAACAAAAAACAAATTGTTTTGGAGAAAATTCAAAATCTCTTCCATTATAAATTACAATATAAAATACTCCAGCCTAGTCAATAGGAAAAAAAAAAAAATCAGAGTAAAAAAATCAGAGTGATCTGATGGATGAATAATATTTCATCTGAAAAAGTGAGATTTTAAATTTTAAACCGAATTTAATATGAAAACATTTAAAAACTACGAATTTTCTGTGGGGTAGAAATGTATTGTTCAACCTAGTTTCTGGATACTATTGAGCTACAAAAACAATTGTTATAAAACAATGAAACGTACACTGAGTACAATGCTCTTCTAAAATAAACTCATTTGTAAGCAAGTAGAGTTTCTATCAACACACAGATGCACACGTTTTCCTTAATCATCTGGCTACTCTAAACATTAACAGGTCGTCACATGGTTAGCTATGCCTAAAGTTATACCAGGTGTTTTTCTGCCCTCTCTCGAATCACTAGTGACTGGAACACGTCAAAGACGAGATATGAACAGATTACTCCACGTAGATAGGGACTAAATAGCTTCCTTTTTCCAAACTTCCTTCCAAATCTTGAGGCTTTCTTTCCATTATAAAGATTTCCTTCCAAAAACCTTGACAATTCCGAAGAATTAGCGTACCTGATTCCCCAGGATGTCCTAAGGTCAATCATTTGATCTCATTTTGTTAACAGTGTTGCTGCAGGTCTCTTCTTGGCACACAAGCCAAGAAAATCTGTAGAGTTCATGACAAGTTCAGATAACACAAGCAATGGTAAAATTGATGGGGGAAAAGAGTCAGCATGATGAATAGGCTGGTGCTGAACAGCAGGTGACAGATATGTACACAGAAGACTGGCAGGAGAGAGAGACATCTCCTTCACAGCAGATGGATGGAGAATCTCAATCACTTTCAGGAAGAAAAAAGAAGGCAACAAATACAAAATACAGAACTGTGGCAATACTTTCTGGTTCATGAGCACATTTATTCTTCTGGATTATGAAACTCTAGTGGTGGAAGTCTTCCTCGTATGTTGAACATTATCAGCATTGGGTAAACGTAGCAGAGTGCCAGTAACGGCTGTGACGACTGACGGTGCTGGTTGAGACAGGAGCTGTTGGGAGTTTGTTAGCACTGAAAGCATTCATTCTCTGGGTCCCTGATCAGTTCCCTGAGGATACAACTGGATTTCCCCACTAAGGCATGGTTGTATCGACCCAAAGCCTGGGGACAGGTGGCACCTAAAGAACAAACTGGTAGCAAGAACATGTGTAGGAGATATTTTTCTTTAACTTAAGCAGAATATTATGAGGTACATTTGCTGTCTTTCAAAGTCATAAACAGAGGCCTAAGCATCTTTAGTAATTAAATATCCCATAGTGCTTTTCAAGAATCTTAGTAAATTTTTTACTCGGTAATTACTTTCTCTATCCCTAAAGCTCCCCCTGCAAGATCACTTAGATAAAGTATTCTTCATTTCCTCTCCTAAAAAAGATGTAGTGATGTTAAACAGCCACTGTCCTCTACCTCAGAAGTGAAAGCTTTTCAGTGGAAAGCACGGCAAGATATTGATAACCCTATACACGCCATCAAATGTGCTCGATGCAAATAGCTGCAAAGTTTCAGTGGTTAATGGGTACAATGTACTCCAAGATTCTCAAATGAAAAGCATTATGAAAATGTAGAATGCACTCTGACTTTCCTTTAACCTGTACAATCATTTCCGTACATCTACACAAGCTGTTAGACATACTCTGTGCTGCCTGAACACCTGTTCCAAACTCCTGTAGTAATCAGAAAGCACACCCTGCCTGGTTCTAGCCATGGAGTGGACTTTCAGTGCTGAAGTACTCTGTTCTAGATGCTTAATATACTAAGTGCATTCTTGCCATTTCTTTTTTGAATCAATATCTGAATTCCAGGCCTCACTTGCAGCTTTGCATGTGCAGGTGATGAGGTCTACCCAGGCATGATCACAGAACGCTAATTAGACAGCTAGAGAACAAGTTACCCCATCTGCAAGTGCGAAACAAGACAAGTGCTCACTCACACTATCGGCTGGGCAGTGAAGTCAGGTCTTCGTTCCTTTTCTTCACCATCTCTTAAATCCATATCCTGCCAGCATGTCTGAAGAGAAGGGCAAGTCACCTAGCATTCCTTGAATAGTTTACACTTCTGGCCTAATCACACATTCTTTTCTCAAAACTGGTCATTTCTAGAGAAGAATGAGGTTTGGAGGGCCCTTGCAGTTGGCCCAGATACTCAACAGCACAGATTACCAACTGTATTTTTTGCATGAATTGTCACTGGACTCTATTGGCTTGCGTTGTATTTTCTGCTCTAGGAAAAGCTTTATAAAAACTGTTCGAGCTTCACTGAGACATGTTAAAGAATTAATTACAAAGTAAAGCTGAAGGAGAAAATTAATTTTGGAAACACAAGAGGTTACTTTTCTTTTCCTCCCTTTTCTGGAAGTGGGGGAGGAAAGTTATTTTCATCTTCATGCTGGGGGCAGAAGCTGGGAGCTGTCCAGTCGATAACCTGGCCATCAGAACAAGGTTTGTAATTAAAAGGTCAGTGACCTGGAAAGCTAGGGCCTCACTCTCCGGGCTTCTCAGTAATGACGGCGCTATTAAATTAAGACTGTTATGAAATCAATGCTAAAAAAGCTTTCATGGTAACGAGATTCCATTCAAGGACATGCAAACTGCCTCATGAAATGGACTTAAATTATAAAAAAGAAAAGTAATAAAAGAGGGTTAAATTGAAATCTGCTGAAGAATTTACTTCCTTTAAAGCCCTCCGGCAGTAGGCTGTGCCCCCTTCTCTCAGGTCCTCAAGGTGATCCACCTTGGTTTCTTTGGCAAAGAGGAAAAGACAAGGGTTCGACTTCCAGGGATGCAGACTACAGAAAGGAGAAGAAAATTCAGCTGGTTTTCTACTGGAGGTTCTGGGGATGATGGCCTTTGTTTCCAGGGAGTCAAGTATCTTTGAGCTCTGGCTGGAAGGGGCACGTAAAATTAAATTATTTATTCATCTCTTCAGAAATCACCGCAGCCTGACAGCTTGACACTTGCATAATTTTCTGGAACTCTGATGCACTGCAAAAAGCTGTGCGAGACCCAAAAGAAAGCATCGTGTAGTAACTCCCTATCAGCCAAAGTACTGAAACAGATTAATAGACACAGGATGGAAAAAGACAAAGACAACAATTCCAACAGCCTGCAGCACATCTCACCAAGCAAGAGTGCGATTACTTTGGGAAGCATGTAGCCTGATGTGTTACATATATATACATACATATATGCATACATTGATACAAAGGACAAATCCAGGTACCAGCACCCCAAATAATGAAGCACCACGTGTGTTGTGCACTTCCACCCCGACTCTTTATCTTGCCAGAAGTTACAGATTCGGAGTACACAAAATTAACAAACCACATGAGTTACCGGATGGGTAGCTGAGCAGTACAGGACATCTGAGGCACAACAGTTAGATGACAGACACATTTCCACAAGGGTTTAAACCCCACATGTTGTCTAATTACTCCCAAGGCGCCGCTGATTCTGTGGCATGTCATCAGCAGAATCAGCGAGTTGGACAAAAAACAAACAGCATCTTTTTTTCCTTTCTTTTCTTTCAGATACTCTGAAGGGAAACAGCTGTTTTTCCCTTCATCTGAAGAAGTTCATGATAAAAAGGAGGAAATGTCATAAATTACACAAAATGCCAGTGTAAGCTTCAAAGAAAATGATAAATGATTCTAATAACTTCATGTTTCTCATTAATGCCTCTGTATTTGGGAGTTTAAAAGTGCTTAAGACAACACAGAAATCTCAACCAACTTTTGAAAGACCTTTTTACAAATTCAGGACACCCTCATTCTCCCAACTGTCATCAACAGATTCATCCCAGGTTCCTGAGAGCAGTTCAGCAACCCCCTGACCTGTGAGCACCCAGGGAAGCCTACTTTCAGCTGCTGCAACTGCTGTTTCACAACCAGCCCCAGTCCGACTGTTGATCCTGAAGTACCTTTCATCTCCTATTCAACCAAAATGTATTAAGAACCTCAGTTCCTATATTAAAGAGTATTAAAAGAAAATAAAATTTGATTGGCATTTTTAGGAAAGAGATGCTTAAAAAAAAAAAAAAAAAAAAAGAAGAAAACCATAATTCAAGGCGGAACCATCTCTGTAAGTCTCAGAAGTGAGACTGCAGGACCTGAAAGCTCACCCACAGGTAACGCTCCAGTTCTGTTCCTGGAGGCTACAACGGCTGTAGCTGGGATAGCAGGAGGCTGCTGCAGGGCAGGGCACCTAGCCTTTTCCTTCAGCGTTCCCAGACACCTCTACAGCAGCAGCTTTCAGCCAGACCCAGTGGGCAGTCAGAGACCTCTCCTGCAGGGTTCCATAAAAGTAACTACAAAAAGCAAGTTCATACATGGTGTACATCTAACTGGCAATATGAAAATTCAGGGATTTGACCCTCCACTGAAATTCTTCAGTGGTCCACAGGAAGATCAAAGCTCTCTCTTTTACTGCAAGTTCTGCTGGAAGTAGCCTGGACTGAAGAAACCACAAGGGTATCTCTGTATAATTTCCTACAACGTTATTTTAATAGAGACTCTTGTAACCGAAATGGTTGCTGTACAGAAATTATTTTTTGACTGACAGTGAGGACTTCTCTAGCAGACAACACAACTTTCTCTAAAACGGGGATAAACGTTGTCATTGGGATGACAGTGACTGTATATCCAAGCAAAGCAGAAGCAGCCTACCAAACAGTACGACCCCCATTTACCCAGGACTGGATTTAGCCACAACACCTAGGTTGCAGGAATAATTGCCCCCATCTGCTACAGCATGTGCATACAGTAACAGTACAGACCCTCTGCTCTCGAGTACTGGACAGAGATCACGTTGTGAGCTCAGTGGTCAGATTCCATACGGCCGTATTTCCAAAGACCGCTGGGTACAGGCACTACTGGACCCTGCTCCTTCCTATCTCCTACTGTTACGTTTTCAAACAAATAATTAGCACAAAGGGAAGGCGGGCTAATTAACAAACAGGAACAAACAAACAGCTCTACCAAACCATTTCTGCTCTTTAGTAATTATTAGCCAAGTAATTCATAAGAAGTATTAGTCGGGCCACAGTTTCTCTCTGCCTCCATCTCCCCACCCTTCCTCTTCTCCCAGTCAGGGATTTATTAAAATTAAACAGATTAGATGGAGCTCCTGATACTAAAAACTGTTCAGCGAAGCCTGCGGTGGGGAAGTGCAGAGCAAACACCAGAGACATTTGTCTCTAAATTGCTCTAAATACCTTCTGCAAATGAAATTCTAACCCAGCTGTGTTGAGAGAGAAAATGAGGAATAACTGGTCATTGTCAGCACAGGAGAAGATCAGGCAGTTATAATATTGCACGATATACTGGGGGCTAAGGATCTCTCGGCAACAATAGATTTTGTATCAGGTTACCCCGGGTAATCAGCACAGCTTTTAGGCTCAGCTTTCCCTTGCTTCATTGCTTCGATGATAGAGTTGAAATCCCCAAGCTTTTATGATTAATTACTCCCCGTAGGTCCACATATTTCAAGGAAAAACTCATGGAGCACGGCGGCCAACAGGCTCCAAATTTTAATGCCATCCTGATGGCAAGGCAGGGCAAGCAACGTACCTAACTATGTGGCTGGAATGCTCTCTAACTGGCGCTAGGACAAGCAGGGAGATGAGCACATTAAAACTGATGGACCCATGAACTACTTGTCATGACAGCATTGCTAAAACACAAGACTGTGCCATTGCCTTCTAGGTCCATTGCTGTTCAAGATGAGCAGAGTGGTGTGTGTACTTAAACTCTCCTCATGACATTGGGTCTCAGGCATCTCAATAAACAGCTCATATCCCCAAACTTATTAAAGTATTTCATAGGCTTCCCTACTTTTTAAAGCCCAAGATCTTTAGCTTTAGAATTTGATGTACTCTGAAGTACTCATGACTTCACCGTTTAAGTGGGTCACTCCCCTCTGAAGTTTGGAGTTCGTATTTTCAGTATCATTCCAAGTGCTTAAAGTGCTCCACAGTGCATGTAATTAACTCCAAGGTATGATTGTCCTTATTATTTACATCTTACATTAAAGATTTAAGCAATAGGGTCCTAAAAAAAAGTAGAATCATATGGAAGGCAGCATAATATGGAATGAACTTCACCTGAAATACACTCTATGTTGTTGAACAAAACTTTATATTAAAGAAAAAAATAAACAAAATGTAGTTCCTTTATAAATCAAAAAGTAAAATAAATTCTCAGTAGGCAATGCAAAAATACGTTCCACCTGTCTAAGACAATATAGGATTTGTCAGGATCTGTTCTTTCTCTGCTATAGAAAAGGACTAAACTCAGTCAGTAATTTACCATTTCAGCCTGAAAGTCAGGTTGACCCCAAGCTTAACCTTACCCTGATCTTGTTTACTTTTACAAAGTCTTTCGCCCTTCATTCCTCTCCCTGGCTCTCTTCAGAAACAATCGACCTTTTCACCTAGAAGCTGGTCATTCTAAAGCCAACATCACGAAGACTAGAACTGGCCAGCTATTCCACATCTCTAAACCGTCCTCATCTCAGAAAATGTGCAATAATAGTTAACGTGAGAACTTCCAATGTGTCTTCTATGTTCTACAATTCCACATCTGGTGCCAATATTGCTCTAGTCAGTATGGAAGAAAAGAGTGGTATTTCTTAAAAACTTTTTTTTTTTTCCTCAGACAGACTACCTGCTTTGTTCTTAGAATCCAGTTTTCCATAGAAATACTTCTTGGCTTTAACCCTAACTCAAACTTCCTCGTTATCACTGAGACCACAAACTTAAAGAGTCCATACCTTTCTTCTTCAGAAATGCTCTTCTGGTTGCAATAGGACTTTGGCGAACTCGTGGATTCTGTAAAAACTTCACTGCTGTCACAATCTGATGAGGGTAGGAGGATTGGAGAAACAGAAGAGAGAAAAAGATCCAAGTTAGGAATGGGCAAATTCCTATTTTACATTATGCATTTTGTACTGCAAAGAAGGCATCAAATCTAACACATGGAGACAGTCTGGAGCTGACACAGATCCAACTTTCAGAGATGGTTCAACAAGCATCAGAGTTTGTGGCTAAACTGTAATCAGTAAATTACAGTGTTTCAACCTAGAAGTTTCTGTTTGAATTGCTCTTTCGGCAGGTTGATCTGTACAAAAATCTCTATTAAGATTCTCAGAAGTTTCTGTCATTTACAGTGATCTTCTTACCTAAGTTGGCTCCTACAGTTCATGGCAACCTTGAGACATCGCATGTGATCTGCAACATTAGACTCTTACTAGGAAGAATGATTCCTTTCTTTCTGACTTGAAGTTCCCTGCAAATTCTCAGAGATTAAGGCCTTTTCTGCCATCATTCCAACTCACTGTCAGCTATAAATAAACCTCAGCTTGTCACGACTGGAAAAGAAGCAACTTCCCGTGTTGTGGATCACACAACAAAAATATCCAAAAAGTCACTTCTCATGACATAAGTGGGTTGGTGAGTGGTTATTTTATGTTCCGCTCTGGTAGAAATCACAGATCATTTTTGTCTCATGATCGACTTCCTCTACGTGCTTCTTTAAGGTGTCATAGCACTTAAAACAAACTCACTTATCCAAACAAAGGATAAAGACTGGGATAACACTGAACGGCATCAGCAACAATGGCACCGGTTTTTCACATCAGGATTTAGTGCCAGTGACAGGTATTTCCTTTTTTTGTTCGTGTGGTAGGTCAACTTTCCACATACCCTCCTATATTGTTACACACATTATTACATGCTGCTGCAATGGTGAAAAACAGCTGATTTGATTTACTTCTGTACAAAGGCATCTGCTCTGATTGTGGCATCAGGGGGAATAATTTGTTTAAAGTTAACAGCATGTAGGAGATGGACGCATCTATGTGAACTACTGGAAGAGATGACTTCCTTCCTCTCTAGTTAAAAATAACCATGCATAAACAGGGAAGAGGTTTTTTCCCCCAAACAGAGGCCCGTGCTTTCTCCTAAAATGGCGGCACATGGCAGGCCTATGTTAGGTAGCTCTTGAAGAGTTTTACTTAAAACACTTTCAGAAATTCAGTTCCGAAAAGGTTTTCAAAATTTTTCACAGCAGAAAAAGAAAGACAAAATAGCATCACTATTGAAATCACCAAGTTTCATTTTGTGTTTGAATCAAAGCCTTCGAATATGCATTTCTGGTCAGAGAGCAAAGTTCTGATGGGTTTAATGGCACTTTCAATGTACTCCTCGGTGCATTCCATCAATGTTTTTTTTTTTTTTTTTTTTTAAATTGCATCTCTTATTTCTTTAAATACATTAATCAGGCTAGTGTAGGCAAAACGGATCCATTGGACAATGCAATAAACATGAATTATCATCTATCCAACACGCATAATGGCTTAAAAATACATAATAGCAGGTGTAGTTTAAATGATTAGTTATTACACCTGTGGTGGGTCTGATTCAATTGGGGAAAATCATCTTTAATAGGTTAAAAGGTTTAGATCACCAGGCTTCCCTTAAAGTGGCTGTAGAGAGGGTATGATGGAGTACGCTGTCATTACTAATTCATTTAAGAAAAACATGGGGGATACAGCAAAGAACAGCATAAACGAGCGAATCCAATTTAAACATCAGGTAAAGCAGAAAACACCTTTTAAAAAAGCATGATAAATGAATTTGGAAGAGAGATGAAATTGACATATTTATTTTAACGGGAATTTGACAAAGTCCCGGCACACTTCGAAGTTGGGAGGATAAAATGAAGGGGGTATTTTTCATTCTTTTCCTTTTCTTATTTTCCTTCTTCTTTTTTTTTTTTTTTCTTAAGTTTACATTCAGTAATTTTAAACCATAAAATACTACAGCAAAATACCCCACATAAAGTACATTTTGGTCTCATTTATGTGCACTTGATCTCTCTCCGGCTGAAATGCAGGTGACAGGCAAATCACATATTTAAACAGTGCTGATATTGCTACACCAGATGCAGAAATATGAAGCACACAAACTAATAACTTTAAGGTAATATGCTGAATAAGAAAGATGCCCAAACGAGCAGACCACCAGATATGCGAACATATCAAAACCACTTTCCCTCTAACAATAATTACTTGTTTGTTTCTTCAGGAACTCCTCAACACTCCCTCCCACATTTCGTGAGCGAGAGACACAGACACAAAAGGCCTGCAGACCTGAAATCCTGCAAGCTCTCATATTTAATTATCACTTTTTAAGCATAAAAAAAGCCTGTAAGAAATAAACAGTATTTTTCATTGTGCTATTTTAATCACAACCCTTTTAACGTTTTATTGATTCTAACTCTTTATTAAAACTTATTTTTGCCTTGCAAAAATGTAAACATTTCAGTAGTAAAATTCACTCCAAAATAAACTTCTATTTTATCTCTTCCCTGCATCATTTCCTGCATTATTCACAAAGTTTTTAATCTTAAAACAAAATAAAATTACAGGCAATAACAAACTTCATAAAAAAAAAAAAAAAAAAAAAGAACATTTACTCTTCTTTCGAATAATCCCACGTTTTTCATATTTTTGTGTTTGCGTTGTCTCCTGTAGGCTGAGCTGAAACTTCTTCATTTCTGTAATTCATCTTGTGTACGTGAGCCAATCTTGTATACTTACGAACCAATTTTGGCCATGTCAAAACGCCAATATTTTCAACAAACATACCCAAGAACGTTCCTACCTTCTATGGATCATTTTCTTTGCACAAACAAGGGCAGCTGCAGTCCATAATTTAAAAAACAGAAAAAGAAGAAGGAGGGGGGAAGATGAGAAGAAGACTTTGCAATCCTATGTATAGCCGAAAAAAATCATGCAGCAAATAGCACTCTGACTCAGCTGGTAACATTGTTCTGTACTATTTCTGTTGCATTTGTAACACTTCTCCAAATTTTTCTAGTATTAGGACACTGCCAAATAATGTGCATTGTATCACTGCTCCGATTCTTAGATTGCCAGCACACACTGGCCAGCAAACTCGTTTTATCTAGCGGATCAGTTACATATTTCTCTTCATGAAAGCTAACATATTTGGGGTTTAAGAACAAGTTAATCCCATAAACTTGCTATCCCACCAGCTCTTCCCCTGCAGTGACATGGAAGGGGAACATATTTCTGGGCGTATTTCTGGGTGGTGGTGGGTGGGATTCCGCGGCAGGTCCTGTCCTCCAGTTTGATTTTAGAAGATGAATGCTACTATTCATGGATTATATTTGTGTCTGGCCAAATTACATAAATTCAGGCCAAATATTCTGTTCCAATGTCAAAGATATAAAATGGAGACAAGAACTTTATTGCAGATGTTGTGGGAGTGCAGCAGGCTGGTGAAATTCTGGGCCAAAGCACGGCACTTTGACGTTATAGCCAAGGTCCCTCATTTCTAATTTCCCTCCCTTTTGTGTTAATGGGGAAGGTGAAGCCAGCCTTATTTCTTGTTATGCTCAAGACTACAGGAAAGCAGTCTAAGCTACTTTATCAGTTACTAGCATTAGAAAAATAAACCTTCAAATTTAAATTGCAGCACCAAATGCCCACTTTCTACCATCTCAAAAAAAAAAAAAAAATAAAATAAAATAAAACAAAATAAAACAAAAACAAACAAAAAAAACACCACCCTCATCACTAAAAGCTCCACAGGATTTGGTAAAAGAGGTCCACATGGAGAAGAGAAGCAAATGCCACTGGGAGTGCAGCCAGTAAGAGCTCTAATAGATTTCCTAATTCTGGGAACCCTCTGCAGGTTATTACTAAACAGCATTTGTTGATAGACTGAGACTTTGAGATGACCTGTGATGTAAAGGTTGGGTCTGAATTATACGTTGCAAGGGCTGGTATTTTGTCTTTCTGAGTGGATCTGTATCTGTTTAAATGCAACACTTCTTTTCATTAAGCAGAGGCGGCACAGGCCATGAACTATGCACAGACAGTTTACATTACATGTGCGGAAGCAATCAACACTGGCAATATGCATGACGTATGTAAAAGAAGTTGGAATTAATTTTTTTCCCAGTGTATTAAAAAATAATAATATGGCAGTATCAACAAACACTCAACCTATTTCAGCCAGAGCAGAAGGCCACAGCTATAGGGCAAATGGAACTGATCAATATATTAGCCTACAGCAACACCCCCTCAGTGTATGGCTGTATGTTCACAAGGCTCCGAAGATTAAATTGTCTGTGAAAGGTTTCTGCACTCCTACTCCAAAGGAGATACCCAGAATCCTGTTAACAAGCATCAGGCTAAAGCCAACTTACGTTTTAACAAGGGCTGACTTAAAAGCCTGGCACTGCGACGAACACGAGAAGCCCTTCGAAGAGAAACGCTGCGTTTTGGTAAGAAAGCAGTGCTCTGTCAGGACTAACTTGACAAATACGGTTAGCGGTGGCACACGGAAATAGTTGCAAAGCAGCTGTTAATCAGGGAAACACATCATAGAACGCTGATGCTAGCACTCGTGAAAAAATGCAAGGGGCTAATTATGAAGCCATATATCTCACTAAAGAGGCGCTGCGCCTCGCGATTGCAGGCAGAGCGCTCGGAGCCGGGGTCCTGGGACACCTCGCAGCGCCAGTGCCAGCGTGCTGCTCCTGGCCAAGCCTCGTCCCAACCCACCAGCCTGGGTCCCTAAATGCCCAAGTGATGCTTCCCAGAAACAGCAGGTCAGGCAAGGGAGGCAAATAGAAGCTTCAAAGCTCCTAGGATTTCATTGAAATCTTGGTGAAAATGGACAGAATCAGGGATTTATTTCTGTTGTGAGAGGATGTTGAAAGCTACGAAGTTTGGTAGATCTCAGTGTTGTACAGAGAAAAGTTTTTAAAAGAAAAAAAATAAAAAGCTGTCATGTAAAACAGAGCAAAGAAAAAATGAATACAATTTAAAGCAAGATTCACAGGAGTCAGAACCAGAAAAGAACAAAGGCAAGGAAGGAACAAGCTTCAAACCGTACCTGAAATTAAGAACCCAGAACTATAAGAGTACAGAAGAGCAACCAAAAAAGGGCAATAAAAACTAAAAAGGAAAAATCCCAGGTGCCCAGAACTCTAACTGACAGTCGTATGAATGAAACCCAACTCGAAAGCACGAGTGTAACAGCAAGCAGACAAAAGGCAGGAAAACAAATTCCAGCCGTGACTTTGCCACCCAATTTTCACGAAGCCTTGAAAGAACGAGGTTCCCGAAAGCGAACCCGAGTGTGAGCTGGGGGCAGGTGAATTTCCATCCAGCAGCGAGGAGGTAGCGGGCGGCAGGAGGAATAACCTTGGGCTGGCGAGCGGGTGCTAGCGCGGAGCCAGGACTCCCCCTAGCCGAGGCGGGCGCGGGCGGCGGTGCTGAGAGGCAGGCTTCAGCGGCGGAGCCCAAATTAAGTGTTTTCACTCAGTGGAAATGAAATGTTTTGCAAGATGAAACAGAAAGAAAATTGAGGTTTTAGGTAATTACTAGTTGGCATTTACATATCACAGGCTGGTTCAACACCTATTCATTTTCCTCTTTTATTTTCAATTTTTTAAAATTGCTCATTAAAATGAACACATGACAGGGACGGGGGGAAAAATTACTCTTCCTCTTTTTCCCGAGGACTACAAAATCCAGATCTACTTTAAATACATTTATCTATAATTATCACATACAAAAAAGCCTTACTTAATTTACATTAATAGGGTGACCAAAAAAAAAAAATTTGATAAAAGCCAGGAAAAAAAAATCCCAAGCTGAGCTGTCTTGGTGTCATCTTGTTGTGCCTACTTGGTTCCAGGGACAGCCCCCGCGCAGCCGAGACCCCTGCGCTCCCTGCGCGTGCGAGCATGGAGGCAGGCGCTGCAAAGCCCCCGTGCACGCTGCCACCCCGCTGCCATCCCTCCCACCCCGCAGGTTAGCTCCTGGGGCACGCTTTCAGCTGCTTTCTTTCCTTTCAGCACACTTTCCCCCCGTTTCCTCTGCTATTCTTGCTCCGAAGGAGCGACTCCGCGTAGTCCCCGTTCTCGGATTCTTTGTTCCAGGAGGCACTTCGCGTTTCCTCCAGCTGTTCGGAGAGGCATGACCTTTCCACCTTCTTTATTCACACCGAACCAGTCTTTCCTCACATAACCTCACCATTTCCAGGGATCCTGAGCTGCAGCTTGAATGAGCCTCACGGTCTCTCCCAGCACTGTGGCCTCTCCATCCAGATTCCCATTGTTCGGTTAAATATTTCCCATGCGTACCCCTTAATTTTCCTGCACCCTCCAGCTTTTTTAATTTTAACCTTGCGAAAGTCTTATTTAACCCCACGCTGCATTCCAGGATACAATTTGTATGAAAAATGCTGTATAAAATAAAGTTTTATTGTATCATATGTTAAGGACATAAAACATCCCTGATAGAAGTGTACAGGAGCTGACATGATAGACTAATATATTTTAAGGTCTATTGTGTAAATATGTATTTAGGGAATTCTAAAGCATGGTATTATTGACCCAAGTCTCTCTTAAAACACAATGATATATGGAGTGAAAGCCCTTATGAAAAGTAGCAACTTCGTCTGTGTAGTAGTCACCTTTCAAAGTGAAATATCTCTGCCATCTTCAGTTTCTTCTGATTCAATTTAAAACATAGTGGACATCCTGATAAAATTCCTCTCTTTTTATCAGAAATAATGCTCATTCAGGTAACACTTCCATGCGTAAAACTGAAGGGAAGAAGAAACCTTTGCTCATGCTTTAAAAGAAATGTACAATAACTATATTTCTACACACGATGTGCTCTGTATTCTTTTAATTCCAAAAGGAATACAGCTCCGAATGAGACATTGTAACACCAGGCTTAAGGCCACACAAACTGTTACAGGCAAGTGATAAATGCTAGAAAAACACCTTGTAGGAAGTATTAGCAGAACAGCAAACCTTGTCTTCAGCTGAAAATGCAGCCATAATACATTTTAAGCAATAAGTAGCACAAACCTTTTATCTGGAGTTCAAACATTCAATTTTTTCACTGAAAAGGAAAGATATAATCTCACTTTGGGAGGGAAACTTTTTAAAAATCCCCTTTTTGTACTTCTGCCTAAAGTTAAGTTGCAAGCTTACTCCAGCCACCAGAACCACCAAAGAAGGTATTAGAGCAAGATGAACAGGATGGAGGGGAGGGAAGATAATGCCTGCGATCCAACTGGCAGCAAATTATTTGAAGTTCTGTTTACATAAAAATGGCAATAACCTCAGTGCTGAATGCACGGGATCATTGCGGATAATATATGGACTAGAGAGGCAGTGCCTCGTGCAAGTAGGTAAGGCATACAGCTTCCAAGTGTGCCTGAAGCCAGCATGCCATGATCAGGTCAACAAACTGATTCAACGGGACCCAAGAAAGGTGCCAGACAGATGACGAAAGGTTAAAACTGACTAAAGAGAAGCTGATTTTTAAACTTTTCAGGCAATACCCAATTTATACATCTCGTTTCTCCCTTCTTGTAGAAGGAAGCTTAGGGATCATTGAGGCTCTGTGCTGTAAAATTAATGCAAGTGTCAAGTTGTTGAGCTGAATCATTCCAAAGGAATGCAATGACTCAGTGTCCAAGATGCTCACTACAGCAGAACCGTGAGATCATTCTGTGGCTCCACAACTGAAAAAAAAAATTAAAAAAGCACGAATCTTCAGGGAGCAGATGGGCAGCATCTCCAGCTCTTACCTTTCCCACTGCTCTCCCCCTGTTGCCATTCCTGAAGAGCTCACAACAGCTATGGGAAGATATCTTTTACCCTATTATCTTCACACATGCACAAAGTCAAAAAACAATGAACCAGTAACTATGTCTTCATTCTTTTAACTGCAGCATGGAAAAGGACTGCTGCTTCATTCCAGCTTCATTCACATGCTGGGGAGCTAGAAGATGACTCAAGAATAGGAAGTCTGTGTCACATCTAACAATTGTGCCTGAATACTTCAAATGGCCATTGAATGGTAGTCTCCAGAAGGCGACATCAATCAAAGAGAAGCACCAGGATGGGATCGTTGCTCAGACTTACACAGATATTTCTAATTCCACAGTCAAGAGACTGGCAAATACTAGGAATATGACAGCTTAGATTTAATGCAAAAGAACTGGAAGTAGATCCCATCTGTGGAAGATGCTAGTAAAGATGTTTCAGGCTGAAGTAACTCAAATGGACGTGAAAAATCAGCAAGCTAATAGTCCTTGAACCTGCTATTTCAAGCACCCCATTTAATAGCTCCATAGGAAATGCAGGTTAGAAACAGTGTCATCCCTCCTGCAACGAAACCCCAAACTATTAGGAGAGAAGTCAGGGGGCTGCGCTGGTATTATATGGAAGATCCTAAAGCCAGAATACATAAGGAGCTACAGAAGGAAACTACTTGGTTTCTGGCAAATCTAGCAAACAAAAGGTTTCATGTTGGAAAGATTAAAGAAGCTGGAAATTGTGACAGGTGCACAATAAATCATGCAAACCACAGCAGTTGAGAAGTAATAGCAAAAGAAGAAGGGCTTGGAACACTTGAAGACCTTAATGTAAATTTAATATTTTACTTAGAGCTCTTTGGGACAAGAATAGTCGTTTTACTCTATATTTGCAGAGTGCCTGGTGCTGGTCTGCAACTGGCCTCCTAGACACTTATTACAACACAAATAATAAAGACTGAGCAGACCGTGCACTTTGTTCCTGCTGTTAATTGCCCCATTAAGGGAAAAAATAAGTAAGGGGCAAGAAATCTGATTGGCCAGAGCTGCCTAGTCTATAGGGATTGCAAGTGTAATAATTTTATAGATTTGAAAGCAGCTGCGTCCCTTGTCTTTGTCCAGTTCTCAGCAGAAGGAAGCACACATCACAACATTTCTCCTTCATTTGTAGGCACTTGCATGAGCAGTTTCAAAAGTAACTGAGCTGCCCTGGCAATTCAGGATGCTTCCTCTAGAAAAGGAGTGAAACACAACATAAGGGCAAACACAGAGAACATTTCCACTGTAGCTGCCCACGGCATTAATATTCTACAAAGAATGAGTCCATTTTGCTTCCCCATGGGGAAAATTTGGCATTTTTCATGGATATGTTACATTCTCTGCTTAAAGAAATAACACATATAGGTGTCAGGAAAAATTCAGAATGCTGTTGCACCTACACAGGAGACAGCATACACCAAAAAATCGTGGGTACTGTACTGATCACCAGCTCCTATCTCCTGAAACACTTGAGTAAGATCCCACCATCGTAAGCTAAATTAAAATGTCCAAGGGAATTGGTTCTAGAGACATTTATTCTAAAACCAGGGTGCTCCTGCCTAGTTTCTACACAGAAATTTGGGTCCAAACCAGGAAGGTTTACAAAATCAGAGAAGCTTCAAAATTCTGCTTCTACTGGTTTTTGTTTTCCTTAAACCTTGGCACAGCCAGCACATGTCAGGGACTATCATAATTATACTCTTTATGTGCTGAAAAATTAATAAACAATTACTCACTTCAGGAAAAAAAGAAAGCAGCCTTTTTCCTTGACAAATGCTGCAGAGAGCATCAGCAATCTCTCTGAAATCTGGGTCCACACCACAGCAAGGGATTAGCACCAATGTAGGAACAGGCACTACTGCTTCTGAGAGCTGGCAGAGCTGAAAGCTCGACTCGGCGGCGCTGCAAACGCTGTGCTCAGTACTGCACCCACCCGTAGCAGCCTCCTGTCTTTGTAACAGAAGAAAGAAGATTCAGCCTTCACTTCTGCTTTGGCCCAACTCAGGCTGTTCAATCAATTTCTATTTCCACAAAGTCCAAAACGGGAGGAAGTGTTTGAAATGCACCCGTTTTAATCCTGCCAGGCCAAAAAGAGCTTGTGTGTTGTGGTTGTGGCTGGAAACTGAGGGTTACACTGCAGCAGCTTCCCTGTGGTAGGAATTGACATTCACCTTCCCAGGAAATCAGGAGAATGGTAAAAAACAAAACAAACAAAAAATTCACCATTCTTCCCTGAACAAATAGGTGAGACAACAAGTGTCTGGGATGCTGATAAATTCTTACTGAAATTTATTTGTGGTCCAAATCTTGACTAAAATCTGCATTCAACTAGCTCTTCCCTAAAAGACTAGGGAATATTAGCTTCCTTCCGAATCCAGAGGGAACTTGGGTGCACTTGCACTGAAAGGCTTCCAATTTTCTTTAAAATAGTAAATAAAATTAAATAATTTCCACATATCCTTTTTTAAGCAGACCCATGCTACTCAGTCTTCTCCCCACCTTAAATCAATGGTAACCCAATTCAAATGCCTTACAGCTCTGTCTGAGAACTAGTGGAGAGATCAACGCTTTTTATCTTAAGGATTATGGATCGCTACTTGGCTGACTAACGCACCCAACAGCCCATTAGAAATGCCACAAAAGGCTCCCTGTTTCTCCTTCCACCCCTCGGATTTGAGAGAGCAGCACATAAAACTTCGCCCCTCCATGTTGTAGTTCTTAGCCTGCCTGCCTTGTTTCATACTCTAAACATACCAAGATTTATTAACCTTTACAGTAAAAACAAATAAAATAATGATGAAGTAAAAACGCAGTGATGTAAGGGCTGCAGCTAGCACCGTTTATCTGTGGAAATCCAATTAGTGCTCAAGTGGCAGAGATACCTGGAAAAGTGCTCACAATCAAATCAAAAAATGATACAAAAACATTAACCTGATGGCTAAAAACTCCACATTTAAACATTTAAAGTAATAAAGGCGCTTTTATTGAGTATTTTCTATATTTCATTAGGTTCCAAATTGACGAGGAGCCCTAGAGATGCATTTCCTGGGCTTTTGGATCCCTCGACCAAATGCTTGACTTTGTTGTTGTTGTTGTAAAACAAAAAAAGCACAAGCGTTTCTCGCTAGAATGGCAACCTTCTTTCTGCAGCAGCAACCACAGGAACAACTGCATGTGCAGGAAATGCTGGGGGAGCCTATGAAGATATTCTTAGATCTCACACATTCATTCTGTGCTCACCATGACACGAGCAGAAATGTCGTTTG
Organism: Aythya fuligula; assembly: GCF_009819795.1. Classification (NCBI taxonomy): domain Eukaryota; kingdom Metazoa; phylum Chordata; class Aves; order Anseriformes; family Anatidae; genus Aythya; species Aythya fuligula. Next base: position 3,877,713 of record NC_045579.1, read on the forward strand.
AATTACTTTTCCATTTGAGAGTGTCTGGATTCACCTTTACCGCTATTGCTGCACTCTACCAGAAGTTCTTCTCTCAAAACCATTACATCATGGCCCTTTGCTGGAAAACCGATCACGGTGATGAGACAGTTGTCAAAAAGGCAAGTAGCTCCTATCCACCTTGGTGGTCTCAAAAGACAAGAGAGGGACTGAACTAATGGTGAGATTAGTGAAGACTTAGTCGTAGTGCCCTCCAACTAGGTCTCTTTTACAAGATTTACAGAAAAAGCACGCAGTACAATGCCCATGCTCCATCTGAGGCTTTATCTTCCTGGATACTATGACTCTGCTGCTTTTTGTCAGCATTAAATTCACTTATTTTTTAAAAGAGAATCAGAAGAGAGTCACTGTCAATGAACAAACGACTAAACTTCTCAGTAACAATTTTCTTCATCTCTCTAAAACCACAGAGCATGAGATAACACTTGATAAGTCTGGAAGCATCTCATTGAACCCTACCCATTGGTTTGCTTACAGCAAAAATGTCACACTTGTTTCCGGCATTAATTCATGCATGCTGCTCTTAAACTTCATACAGAGGAGTTGAATATACACATTCAGAACAGGCTGCATTAAATGAAAAATATAATGTACTGAAATTCCATTCCAGTGTGAATTTATTTAGTTAAAAGAAGCAAAGTTCCTAAAAATACACAGAAAGTACAAAAAAAAATGAAAAGGGCTTCTTTCTTTCAGCTATTGCAGGATTGCTGCCACCTATTTGTTTTCTGTATTTTGTCCATCTATTTTTAAAAGTCCTCAAGTCTTTACTACCTTTCTAGGGAGAAGATTTCACTACAGATCACTGTCAGGATTTTTACCTAACGTTAACCCTTGCGATTCTTTTCCTTAATATGAATCCACTACTCAAAAATAAAGAATTAAACATATGAACAGCTTGGATTGTAAAGTACCAGGTACCTGAAAAGTAGTTATTTCCTGACTTTGCTGTTTCACTGGGCTGCTACTCATTCTCACATGTTCATAACTGACTGGCCCTGTGTGTGGTATTCTCTTTCTGCAGCAAATATTCATGAATTACCTTTTAGATGCCCAGGAGTACAGCCTGTCTTCAGGGAGCAATTTCTATGTCTCTTTAACTTCTGTGTTTAGTGTGTAGCAAATTATAAAGAGGAATGTGATACCTGGAATTTGCACGCTGAAATGTAAAATGTTTAAAATAAAAAAATAAGGGGGAAAAAAAACACTATACCAAACAGATTCAACACAGCAACATTTAGATTCCCCTCCTCTCCTTCCCCTGTGATCAACTGGGATGAGTACTGGGTAAGAATCAGTGGTGAGAGACCTCCTGCTCCTGTTTGGAGTATAAAGAGTCCTGTTTTATTATTCTGCATTTGCATGTGGCAGCAAATGTGTAAATGTTTTAATAATACAAAAAATCCCAATAGAGTGGAGGAGGAGGATATGAAATAAAGAAATACAAGGACATTTACTTTCTTGAGAGTGAGACAGAAAGGGAAAGAGAGAAAAAAGATGACACGATAAGGGACATAGCGAGCTTTCTGGGGTATATCTGGAAAAAACTAGAAGAGAAATCATTAGGAAGTCCATAGTGCATCTACAGTGATACAGTGCGGATCAATTCATTTAACACTGCCCTGTACATTTACAGAAAAGTACTTTTGATATAATAAAGGCTCATAAACACAAAGAAATTGGGTTAGACCTGTTTCGAATTCCTGCCAAACAATGGTTCAGAAAAATGAAGCTCTATTTTAATTAGCTCGACTCAAGAGTGATTTGATAACAGCAGATGCTGTCTGGATGCTTTCAGCTTGATGGGCTCCACATACATGAACTTAAGAGTAGCTTTGATGCAATTAGACCTGTCTCTCTCCTTTAACATGTGTTAGGCTCTGGAACCCATGGCCTGTGTGTATTTAACATCTCGAACTAGGACATTGACACTCTTCCTCATTCTGCTCCAAATCTGTGGAGCTACAGCAAAGAAGAGGTGGCTTACCTGGGGCTTGCCCATGGCATTTCAACAGCTTGACGACAGAAAAGAAAGGGCACCAACACCTTACCCACAACGTAATGTTAAGATCTGTTTCTCCCATAAACCACATTTCCTTGCACGCAGTTTTTATAGTCATGGTTAGTCCCTGCTCTGTCAACTGCTGCTTCAGCTTATGTCATCTTCTGAAAAAAAAATGGAGGGACTCACTAATTCCATGCATCCTTTTCAGTCCTGTATTACCAGAAGATGCTTCACACTAACACACTGCACCCGAACAACCACAGTACAGTCCTCCCACCTCCTGCCCACCATTTTTGTTCAGAGCCAACTTCTTCCACTCCTGGGAACATCTGTGCGCTGACACCTTAGAGCACCCTTCGCCTTTCTGAAGTGATCTAACTACCTCTCTCCGTAGCCATAAAGCACAGACATTTGCTAAAGGACACATGCAACATAGGAGCTGCTTCAGTGCGTCGGGGACAAGGCTAATAGAAGGTCTTGATTTGTTAATTATCTGTCTGTTTGTCACAGCTGGGCTGTAAGGAGCGGGTGGGGGAGAAGCTTTCTGCTCAGCTCTATCTTTCTCTAAATGCTGAATTAGGCTGTCAAAACCTTCATCCCACCACGAGAGGCTGTGAAAAGAAGAGCCTGGCGATCCTTTTCTTCCTTCTTCTCCCAGCAGGATATGCTGTTTCAGATGTCCTACCCTCCCACCACGTCTCTGGAAATGTATATGGCATATATAAAGTGACCTTCACACCATCGCACTGTGCCCAGTTTAGTCAAGGGACATTAGCGGACCCGAGCACGATAAATCAGGGAGGAAATCCCAGTGCCAGGAGAGCAAGCAAGAGGCATTTATTCTGCAAGGAGCCCTAAAGTTGCTACCTGCTTGTATCAGCAGTTTCAGAGCAGGGTTTTGGAAGGCAGAAGGCTTGGCCCCTGTGAGAGCAGACAGCTAGATATACATGGAGCGATAAAGGGGTGGGGTAGCGGCAAGATTCCCTTTCTTCTTACGGCTCTGCCCCACGTAATCCTCTAAGTAGGAGCAAAAGTTCAGGCTGTGAAATGGGATAACGCATGGAATACCCCCATGGAGACAAAGCTAGAAAAGCAGAAAGCAGGCTGTGATGTAGCAGTATTTACTAAAAATGCTTACGCCTCTGAAATCCAGTTAAATGTGGCCGTTAAGCCATGAGAGCCTAGGGAGATCCCCACCCACTCCTCCTTTTTCCCTGCAGGCCACGTCCAGAGCATCCCATCACTCAAGTCCTCTCCTCAACAGGCCCTGGATTATGAAAAATCCCCTGCAGGAGCTTCCCACATGCAAGAGACACACCCCTTTCCTACCACCAGCGATGCTTCGCCTTTGAGGTGTGGGAGGCTCAAAATTTATTCCAGGTACACAGGGGTGCTGCCTGCTTGGGATGGGAAAATTGGGAGCATTCAGCTCTGGCTTTATGCAGCTGATCAGATGCTGTAAAGTCACCTGAGCCAGGGAAAAAAATGACCAGAAGCATTCCCCTAGTCCATTGCAACATAAACGGAGGTGCCTCAAGTTAACGTTTGTTTGTTTTACTCTTACAACAGCCAAGGAGCACATACAGGCAGGACACAAGTCAAACTCTCAAAGCAATTTTCTTCTGTGGACTGTCTTCAATAATTTGAAGAAAATGGTGCTTTTCTTCTTTTGAGCTCGGGTCCCTTAGAATCAGCGTTCCAATTTCTGGTGTGACCCACCCAGCAGTGCACAGCAAGGCAGCTGGAAGGGTAGGATAAGAGCTGTGGTCTCCTAGCCTCATTATTTAGTCCCGGGCACTAAAACAAATGACACTTTCCTGCACAGACAAATCCTACATTCCCCAAACAGGGACTGCTGAGAACTCCACTGAGGATGAAACACCAGTCTTTAGCTTTCATCAGGTAAAGTTAATAGATCCATTTCAGGGAACATTTGCAGAGCTTGTCCCTTGAAAATGAAATTTGCTAAAGCACTGCTTCTCAAACCTTCTGCATGCTTGACTCCCTTCTGCACTCCTCTGTCCTGGTGGCTCATCCCACATTCCTCAGCTGAAACGGCAGCAAGTTCCTTCTGGAGAACGAGAGTTACTGGAATAAATGCTAACTCTTCAAACCAGGAGAAACAGAACTCCTGATAGCAATTAAAAGTAGAAAGCTGTTTACTGGCGAGTAACTTTGTGACTTCCTTTGAAGCCTTTTGCATCCCTTTGGGGGTCATAACCTAAGTTTGAGAAACACTGCTTTAAGGAACTTAACTATAAAGAGGAGCAGGTGATGACATAGCATTGTTCCCCACCCTACACCTACATAAGAGTTTAGAAGCAATTTCCCAGCAGGTCCTGGTGGCTTCAGCCCCTTTGCCTTCAAAAGCTCTGCCCTACAGTGATACAGACTCATGGGTGCTGAGATGATGCTTGAGATAAAGACCCGGTAGCATCATCGATAATACAACCAATGCAGCAGTCAGCATTAATTATTCCAAACCACTTACAGGGGCAAGGCCTGTGTCTCTTAAAACATCTGTCTCTCAATCTTCTGGTCTTTAATAAAACCACCCTCCCAGCCATAGGGTGTAACTGGAATTGTACGTACGCATGTGCATGCAAAAACAGAAATGCATAAGGAGAGATTCAGGTCCTCATTAAAAAATGGAATAAATAAGAATTCACCAAGGAATTCTGCCAGAGTCTGATTTCCAGATCTGGTTTTGCTGCATTCTTGCCCACAGCCTGCAGAGTTCTGGGTGCCTCCCTATCCTTCTCCAGCTGCACAGTCCTCTTCAAATTCAGACTTCTTGCACCTATAATTACTAGGTGCCCTGTGCCAGGCTCCTTTAATTAACCAACCCAACTCTTCCCCCTTTGGGATCAGACTAAGCTCTTTTTTATTAGTTCCATCATTTCAGTATCTAGGTTATCCGAAGTTATCTAAGCAGGAGAACTTCTACCACTCCGTGAGTGGGACTGAGGGGTGCAAATGACCTCCAAAGCACCTGTCCTCTTCCCTGCAGAAGAGACAGAGAAAGCAAGGCAATGAACCAAGGGGATACGGCACGAGGGGCTGCTGCAACACCTTTCAAACCTAATTACATCAGCAAAAATGAAACAGCTCAAAAACCTCAGGAAAATGCCTGGCATGAGGGGGACCCCGGTGGGCCAGTTAGATGCTGTGACAGCGCTGACTGCTTCAGCCTGCAGTCAAGAGGAGAGGCAAGAACAGCATTCCCTTACTTGTTGTTACACTGGAGCCAACCTCATTATTTTCAGGGCTCCAAGAAAGCGACGAGCATTCCTGGAGAGCTCTACTACTTCCCCAAGCCTCCCGCTCCCCCGCTGACACTGCTGTACCAGCAGATGGTATGGAGGCTGAATAACAGGTCCATGCAAAGCCCTGGAAGAACAGGATCCCCATTTTGCTCTTTGTACTCCAGACTCCATATTCCTGTCTCTCAGGAGAACTGGTAGATCAGAGCCCTGATACCATCCACAGTTCTTACCCTGTGTAATACCATGCCTTGTGAATTCTTGTAGGCAGTTTCTTTAGCATTTGGTGGGATTTTACCTCCAGCCAAGAGGTAAAAACTGAAGCTGCTACACCTAATTCATAGTCAAAGAGCAGCACACGTGCAAAAGAGTAATGACAAAATGTACACTGGCCTTCCCTGGACCACGGCATATTCTGTACATGTGTGCTCACACACAAGGAGGAGAGAATGGGAAGTGAAAAGCAAAAGAGCTAGCTAACGTCCTGGGATTTCACAGGACAGGCGGTCGCTCTAGTTGCACAGCTTGACTTCCCCTGAGAGTTTTCTCAAGGAGAAACCAGCCATCGATCCTGGGACACACAACTTCCAGGACCGTTCCTTATCTCAGAACAGCTTCTGCCACGAATTCCTGCATGCGCTTTAATGTTTAAATTATTAAATGCATTAATGTATTTACATTATTCAAGTCTTATGTGCATTTTTCTAAGATAATTTATGTATAAGAGTTTGAATGTCCATGACTGTTAATGTCTACAACCCTTCCTGTTCATTATTGATTCTGGAAGGAAAAAAAAAAAGGCAGTGTTTTAATGCCTTATTTTTAATGTATTAAGAGTCTGAATAAGTGCATTCTCTTTTTTCTTTTGTAATTTCATAATTTAAGTAGTGCATTTATTAAACTGACACAGTATGAATTGTGGTGAAGTCTGGCACAGGTCCATGCTGCCAACGCAGCCCAACCGACCATCACGCTACTCTGCAAATCAAGTACAAGCTCAGCTCCTCTTACGCCAGCTTTTACTCCCTACCTGAAATCAGAAGGGACACAGAGTACAAAGAACTCTTGCGAACATATATTTTCTTTCCTATTCACATTTTTTTTTTTCCATTTTAAGTCAGTGAAAGTTTTCATACTGTATTGCTGAACTGTTTTATTGCAAATCTGTTTTGTCAATGAGCTCTTACACACGCACCGCAGTTAAAAGACTGTATTCCTCCAATACCTTTTAAGCCCAATTGCTCCAAAGCTCTTCAAAAATCCACACTAAACAATTTTGTTGTTTCTACACCATAACTGCGCACACCATAAAAACATTTTTTCCTACAATTAACAATCTGCCCATAGCTTTATGTCCACAGACAAATTACACGCAGGAATCAGGTCACCTTCGCTGACGAGCAGCAGACACGCCTGAAGCAGAGCACAACCACCACCCGGCAGTGGTTGGCCATCTTGCACGCCAGTTTGGGACAAGAATGCTATAATAGGCAACAGAAACTAAAAAAATAATCATCTAACGCACAACAGAGCTACCTCCGCTCACTCCACCCACACGTCAGTGGTGTTGCACGGACATGCACTTTACATATAAATTATGTGTAAATGCCTCAGATGTTTATAGCCCCAAATACTACTTCCAAAGTCCAGCTTTTATTGCCAGACAAACCCACTGCGAGCTGAGCCTATGCAGAGCAACAGTGACACCCGATGGCTTTGCAGCCTAACCTTCGGCCACGCGTTCCCTAGGAGAGGAACCCAGGGGCTCCGTCTCCTCTCTCCTGATACCCCAGCTCACATCACCTATCAGGCCAACTCATCAAGAAGCTCAACTGCCGAGAGATAAAACTTGCCGTACGTAGGCACTGTATGTAATTAGGAGTGTGTGCAGAAGTTTCACAGTACATTCTGCATAATTACAGCCTTGCCTGGCACAGTTGCCAGTGCGAGCATGAACACACACGCACACACATAATGTATGCACAATATTGTGCATATGGACTTGGGAAAAGAGAGAGAACAGCGAAAGTTGCTGGCTGTTGTTTTAAGAGCTGACTCTGCCATTTCTAAGGTTAAGTTTGTGTTTTTTTGCTACTCATTACCATTCTTTAACTGTTACAATTTATATCAGCATATAATGTTAAATAATTACAGGGAGCGGAGCTCACTCTAGCGAGGATATAAACGCGCTGTGGGATTCTACAGATTTAAACAAATAACACTCACAGCAGGGGGTGAGCAGATGAATTAGCATTAATATCCTGCCTGGGAGATCCCAGTGCTGTGCTATGGCTTAAATACAGATCTTTTCTGTAACAGTCAATATGACAGCTACCAGCAATACAGCCCGGCACATTCACTAGTCAATATAGCAGCTGCAGCGAAAAGAATGCCCTTGTAATAATCCATACGGCAGCCAGTTAAAATAAATAACTTCCCTTTAACAGTCTATATAGCAGCCAACTGCATTAAAACCTTCCCTTTTAAGGTCTATACAACAGGCAGCTAAATGGAAAAATTGGCATCCTTCTTGGCAGCTTCAGAGGGAAGGCAAGCATCGAATGGACTGGACTGAGCTCTCCCCTCCTCTCCTCTCCTGGGGGGCGAGGGGGGTCCCTGCCACGCCGTGCTGGCGAGGAGTCCTGCAGTGCTGCTAGCCCAGCTCGGCGCTGAGTCCTGGGAGATGATTTAAGTCCCAAAGCCAACACGCTGCTGTCTTTGGCAACCATTACATTCCCTTTAAGAAATAAAGACCAAACCTTCTTCTTTCCCGATCAGAATAAAGGATTGGGTACACAACAGCTGGCCAGGAGTAGCCAAATGTTCTCGGAGCAGTGGCAATGGGGCTTTGCCCAGCACTTCCACCCTCAGAGAGATGCCCCACCTCAGACTACGAGCAGAACCCAAACTTGAACCCTCCATTTTAAATCAGCCCCTGTTTTTTTGTTGTTTTTTTTAAAACTCTCTAACAAGAAGGAACAGGCTGAGGTGGGCTAGGAGCGTACCTCCCTTGGATGATACCCCAGCACTTCATTTTGCAATAGCAATTGCAAAAGATCATAATATAAATCATGGCAATAAACAGTTGCAAAGCATTCAAACCTGCAAACTGAACTGGAGGAAAATCTATGACCGCGATGAATTCTGTCGTAAGGCAGAATACAGTTTTTATATTTGTATAAAAACACCCAGTTTTTATAACTAGGGTCATATTCTGTTCTCGTGTATACAGACTTTGTACTTATGTAACTCCACTCTTCTGTGATGGAGTGGCTGTAGATTTTCACTGCGAGTTAACTGACTTCCAGAACGAACCTGCAGAATTTTGGCAAATTAAAACAACACTTCTTGGGGCAGATTAGAAAGTAAAACACCCAAAAAACGACCATAAAGCACTTAATATTAAGCTTACAGTTTACAAACTGTTGTACAAGCAGTGATAAATCACTAGAAAGTAAAATGTGTACATATTTTCACATTTTCCATACTGCTAACAGATTTTATTGATAGGGAATTCTGCCACTAAAATACTACACTTGCTGGTTTCCTATAAAAGAAAGGAGATGGCCGAAAATTTTGTTAGAAATTGAAATGATAAAGCAGGAATGGCATCTATTCTTTAAAACTCCACAAATGAAAAACATCTGTCTGCTTTCCTTTTGAGGAACCTGTCCCTTTGGGTATATATTAAAAAAACAAAAACATAAACCAGGGGCCGACAATCCCACCAGATGTTTGGCACCTGGAGCTTTTTCAAATAATTGATCAAGAAAATGAATATTTTTTTCAGGTAAAAGAAAAAAAAAAAGCTCTAAAATCTTTCACGCTGTCAATGCTCTAATTCATTTTATCTCAGACTTTAAGGGAAGACTGCAGCTACAAACACATTCCAGCTTATAGCCTCCCAAATTAAAAATAAATACACACCACCCCTACTCCAGAAGTCAGGGTTTGAAGCTTTGACCATATTTTGCAAAATGACAGTTATTAAAAACAACAAACATGCATCGCAGTGAGTCATCTGGTTTCCAACTTCTGAGTCAAAAGGGGCTGATTCCACACAAACTGAAACCTGGCTCTCCGACTACTTGCATGTTTAACGATTTGTATCTCTGCACCACAGCTTCAGAACAGGATGTGGAAGAAAAGAATGAAAAGGAGATGGGAGAAAGGGGAGGGGAGGGGAAGAGAAGAAACACTTCTTTACTGGTCCCAGTGTCATTGCAAATAAAGACCACGTCAAGATTTAAACCATAATAATGGAAAGGCTATAAAGGTCCCTGCTATAATGTTTCCTCTGATATTCCCTTTCATAAATGCTCTCTTTATGTTGCATGCTTTGCAATAATACATGTAATGTTTGTGAACTAGCCCCGCTGGGGAAGCTGTATCATATGAAGCTTCACAGAACACAACATTAGAAGGCAGACAATTCATTTCCCAGTCCCCCAGCCTTTGTCAGCTCCACCTATCTTCTTGAAACGAATGCAGCCAACGTGAGGAGACAAGTCATCTAAAGCAACCTCCAGATCTGTTTCGCTGGAAATGGATCTGTATGTTCTCACTCCTGGACACGCAGTACGGAGCTACCTCTGCTCCCAACGCAACACCTCCCTGGGCTGGGCTAAAAGCCTCTTCCCAGGCCCAACATGTAGGAGCAGGAACCCTGAACTCGTTCACAGCTATGCCAATCGGATCGATAGCATCCTGAGCTTCCTCTTGGCAGAGACCGCGAGGAACATCAGTGCCAAGAGTATCTGAGGCACAGATCCCTGCCAGCACCAGTGCTGTGAGCCTCCCGACGGCACTGCTTAAATACATGCACCAGGGCAGTGGCTGCAACACCTCTTTCAGCGTGTGTGTGCATAGCAAGAAGGGCCAGCAGCAGGCTGAGACCTCTACAGGCCCAGCAGAAGCACAGGGAAGACCTCTGTAAGAATTTCGGGTCAGAACAGAATCCCATGTGGCTTTAACAGTGAATTCCCAAGTGACCTGAAACAACCACTCTGAAACACACCGGTGCCTGGGGCACTGACCACTGGAGTGAGACCCAAATTCATCTTTCTGAGCCTGTGGCAACCTGATGTTGAGAAAGGGATTGTCAAAAATACAGCGTCAAGGGGGAGGGGGGGGACTCATCTCAGTCTTGACTGTAATTCTCAATCACCGCACAGAAAGTATTTATATCCTGTTGGCAGCGTGTGTAACCAATGCGACTCTTCGTGTCAGAGCTGTCAATTACAGCCCTGACTTATGAGGAAAGATTAAATGAGCTAAATATGTAGAGCTTGGCTAAGAGACCGGGATGGGGGTGGGGAGAGGAGAAATGATGTGATAACTGTCTGCAAACATCTGAAGGGTGCAGATGCTTAAGGAGGAAAGGAATCACTTGGGGTGGCACACAAACAGGAGAAGCAAGCTGGAGGGGAGACACAGGAAACTCTCGCTGCATGGCAGGGATGCTCCGTCCCAGGAAGGAGTGCTGAGCTGCAGAACTGCATCCCAAGGAACAGCTGACAGCAGAGGACAATCCTGCTCTGACCAAGAGATAGAACACAATGTAAAAAAGCAGGGCACACTGTGAGCGTGGCTGGTGATACGAAGTTATCCCTCGTGCTTCTTTCCAGCTGTAAAATCCCCTTACTAAAGAGCTATGCATACTGTCATTGCTACTTTTCCAGAAATGCATTTGTCAAATGCATTGTCAAAAGCCATGGTGTGTTACGGGATCACAACTGGGCAGAAGACACGGTCTGTACAATCACGACAGGGCAAAGAGCTATGTACACACACTCACAAAACAAACAAAACCCCAAATGATTAAGACGTTTGGAAGGATTTGCAATTAAGTGACCTCCAGAGAAACACAAGAAAATTGAGCAACAGGGAAAGTCTTCTCCAACGAGCTGCTTAGGAACTCCCAATCTATGAACTACACTGACTCTCAACTTTCTAGTTTTACAAACCTCACTTCTGAAGGTGTTGGCATCAGAAGTATCTGAAGGATGTATTCCTGCTCATCAAAGCTAGGGAAAGTTCTTTCAAGTTCCTGAATAATTCATTCTGCCTTTTGTGTCTCAGCTTCCATACTTTAACGTGATGAAGATGCAATGTATCCTGTGCTCTGAGGCACTACAAAGACGCTGTAGCTATTGCAATTTTTTCTTACAGCGTGTTCTCCCAGGTAAAAGTAAGAGAATGCCAAGAAATTAAGAAAGTTATTACATGTAAGCAGTTATAATCTCATGAAAGTCGCTAGCAGTGACAAGACTAACTCTTTGATTGCAGTAACAACAACCCAGACAGCAGCTGGATAAGGGCAAGAGGAGTCCAACTGCTCAGTGGTATTAGAGGAGAGGAATTAAGAATCTCTGGCAACACTCTCCAGGTTAGGAATTTAATAACATGGAGTCAAGAGGCACTCTAAAGAACGAGTCTCCTACATAAAGTTATTTCAAGAAGCTAAAAAGGCAGACACTCCTGTGAAGTTCTTAAGCTGGTCCCTCCTCTCCCTAAGCGGAAAGAACTGTGGGCAATTGCTGCCCTCTACAAGTTGTTTTGCACATAGCATATTTTCCACGCACACGGAGCTGAAGTGATACTATTATCTCACCTTGATCCCGTAACCCATCATTACCAAAGCACACACACTGCAGGCGCCTCCTTGCTGTGTGCCGCCACCTGTTTGAAATTAAAAGGCACCCTTCCCAACAGCTGGGGTGCACACAACAAAGTGCTCCCAATCCTTCTGAGCAGGCAAAGAGCTGGGCTGCCAACGAACACAGAGCAACCAGCTGGCAGCAAAGCAGACCCTGATCTATAAAAAGTTCCTTGTAGGTGTAGCGTGTTTATGCCTCCAAAACATCCTGTGAGCATAAACAGAGAAATGAAATTCATTTTTCTCAAAGGTAAATAGCAAGCAATGTTAAATATTTTCTAAGTGGGTGCCAACATTTTTTTTTTCCAACGTCACAAATCACCAGAGCTCCCGTTCTGCCTTCAGTGAGAGCTGGGATCTCCGGAAGCCAAACCATATCTAACGTTAAAGGGATTGCAACTGAACTCCCAGTACATTAATTTCCTTGCATGTTTTGTAATGAGCAACTTTGCCTGTAAGGAACAGCTTTGCCAGAGTATCATGACTATTTCAAAAACATCTTAAAAGTCTTCTGAGCAGTAGTAGTGGTTTATTTGAAAAGTGAGAATTGCTTTCAGAAATTTTTTCTGCATGAGTACATAGAACAACGCTGTTGGTAACCAAAAATGAGTGTACCTACCTAGATGTTATGATACTTTCACCCACTGGCTCTAAGTTGTTGTTTAACCTGTAAGCTCTCAGGGACATCCAAAGCCATTATTACATTTTGTACAGGCTGATAGGGCCTTAACCTGCTTTGGCCTGTAACTACTGCAAGTTTCTAGCTTTCATTCATTAGCATATAATGCTACAGCAGCAATTATATCCCAAACGATTATATTCCAACCTCTTTTAAAATTGGGATTTAAAGGAATTCCAAGGAAACTTTCCCACTGACGTCAGACCGGCAATTTAACTCAATGTGGCAGTGCTCCTTTAACTATGCACTGTAGGTAAATTTACCTCGGCATGTTTTGCACATATAATGTATTTCTCTAAATCAACAGAGCAAAAGAGAAGTACATTTTGCATGAACAACAAAAGAAGTCAGTGAATACTCGGTAGTGAGACCAAAAAAAGGGGAAAGAAGGGAAGAAAACAAAAACTTCCAAGCTATGAAAACGTCACATACACCAGAGGTGTGCTTCATCAGTATCAGAATTCGCTTTGCAGCAAACCAAGGCATATTGTGTAGGGCAGTCACACACCTCTGGCTCCCTGCTCCTGGCCCTGTAAAACTGAAATCCCCACAGCAATTGCCTTCCACAGCCTGATGGAATTATTGTCCAGCACTGGAAATCCACAGCAACACGTTCAGGAACTCCCAAACAAACGGAAGCATTATCACACCATTAGGGTTACTGCCTGCACAGGAGGTCACAGAGCTGATAGTCTCTCTCCCTCTCCTGCTGACAGTGGTAAATTATCCTGACTAATGTTTCGCTGGGGGCTATAAGTTAGTTGCCTACTGACTCTGGCTGTCTGGAAATCCCCTCTGGATAGATTTACTTTTAGAGAATTATTCAGTGTAGGCCACCACTCTGAACAAACCCATCGTGGCAGAGAGAAAATTTGTACAGTAAACAGGTATAAATCTTGTGTTAAACAATAAAGGGTGGGAAAATGGAAAGCAGAAGTGTGATAAGGATTGTCCCTCCAGAACACTCCTGTCCCTCAGATCATCTCTGAAAACAAAAATCCTTCTGAAAAAATAATACTTTTTCTACAAACCTAGACCAAGATCTGTAAACTTCAAAATAAAGTATAAGGACTACATGGTATCCCTACTGGAGGAGTGTGTTTCAGAAATCCAGGTATAAGTTCTGCAGTGAAAATGCTTTTAATTTCAACAAAGTTTGGACAGAAGAAAATCTTTTTTTAAAATAATTAATTCTTGACTTGTTTTCTGTGGGGTTTGATTGGCAGAAAGATAGTATCTATTGCTTTGTAAGAAGGAGAGCAATATGAATTTGCAATGTGCCCAATGATTTGTTCATCAGAAATGGATTCTGAATCCCCTTATTAGCCCCAATGAGCTCTCTCATACCTTATGGCACAATTCTGTAACCTTTCCTCATTCCCACTCATCATCTCGTAGTGTTAGGCTCCTGCAACTTCTGCTTACAACAGTCAGAGCTAAAAGTAATCAGACTTAAAATCTCAATTGTAAAGCTCCTTCCTCAGAACTTGAAATGAAATTCTCTTTAACCACCGTCTACTGAAAAGGAAGCTTAGCAGAACAAATAAATCTTAAAAGGAGGCGATGAAACAGAGGAACTGACCATTCTGCTGTCATGCACCAAATCCAGGCAGCTGGGAGAGGTAAGTACATGAGGAAAGTTCATCTCTGTCCAGTTTCAATGTCAAAAGTTTTGTCCACCACAAACACACATCATATTTTTTACTGGTTTACTTCCAAGGAAACAGAAACGGAACACAGAAACTGCAGAGGAACTAAATATGCCTATAACCAAGCCACAGCATCACGGCTTCAATTTGGGATCACAGCTGATGGGTCAGGAAACCAGATACAAATACCAAAAGTGTTCAGTATGGGCAAGAGGCTACATTAACTATCGCGAAGCTGTGCCTACATATAAGCTATGGCTATAGCAATATCAAGTCCCCTTTCTGCTCTTCATCTTTCCCCATTATTCCTTGACCACCAGAAAAGGAGTCAAAAAGAAAAAGGGTGAACTAAAGAAGCAGCTGAGTGAAGTATGCCGCAATCACTTAAAACAAGCATACAGATGCAAGCCTAGAGTCTCTTCCAAAGACATGCAAGGGAAGAGAAAATAGCAATGACCTCACTTGCCAGGCCAAAAGCCCAGGTCTCTGGGCTCCACAGCTTTATTCACACTTACGCCACCAACTTGCCAAGTGAACCTGGCTGAACAGTTAACCAGAACATCTCAAACAGCTTTTCTAAAAATCTGAAACAACACAGACGCATTCCCTAAACATGATAACGAAGGGCTATAGTATATAGCCTGTGATGTCTGCACAAAAGAGGCTATTAAAAGTATTTTGGCCATTACCATGAGCCTTAAAAATTTGAAAATCTGCTTAACAAAGGGTTGGAAAGAGCCATGAGGGCTCCAGCACATACCAACAAATTCTACACTAATTGCTGTAGAGACAGCAGTAATTCTTGTTACCTTGTACCTTCTGCCTGCCTGTAAAAAAGGGAATAAAACGTCCACATTTCAGTGCTGACTGCTATCACTTGCAATAAGAAACAGAAAGAAACAGCACATGCTAAAAATAAAAGTTAAATAATTCTACAAAAGAAAATACCCCGCTCTTTACAACATGATCCAGGCATTTTGTGACTCAGTAAGAAAGCAACAGAGTGATTTACATTTGCAACCAGTATTTTTATATTTACTAGTACTTCTTCCAGCAGCAGCAGGGGAAGGAGTATGTTTTGTGGCAGAAAAAAAAAAAATAGCAGCATGTGGGAAGACCTCACTTATGGGCTCCGTTCCCTTAGGTTTTTCTCACAGCCCAGGCTCGTGTTAGGGGCTTTCAGATGCACTGCCTTCCTAGCTGTAATTTAGGCTGCAGTAGATTGGGCAAAAACCAAAGGCCAACAGCAAACATATTCAGGCTATTGAAAGCACCTCAAAAGCAGCACAGTAGGTCTAACAAGCTACAAGACCTTGCTAGGGAGAGTCAAAACAAGCTAAAAAGAAGCAGAAAAGACTAAGTAATCACTCTAAAGAGAAGAGAGAGAAATGAGATGAAAGAAACAAAGATTGGAGAAGAAAAGGGGATTTCCTAATGTTTTAACCTCGCAGAAAGGGGCTTTGTCCCTTATCGTTACATCTTTTACACATCCCAGGACTTTGCTGTGAGTAGCAGCAAAAAGACAAACCTATTCCAACGCCACAAGTGCTCAGAGGATTATCGGAGGTGGCTGCACATACAAAAGCTGGGGAGAGCAGAAAGGGATGCGGCACCGCTCACTGATAAGCTGCGCTCAAGGAGAAGCTGATCCTGCACTGACGATGACAAACGTGGCTGTAAACAGCAGCGGAGCGAGATGCTGACACTCTGCTAACACAAGGTTACACTTCCCACTACGGAGCTACACGGCAAATTTTAATGGGCCAAGACCGACAGCTAGGGAAATGAGTGTCCGCTCTCGGCTGCAAAAATTATAGCTGCTCCCATCCCCCTCCAACCCATTCTCCACTGTCAGTGCTGTAACACAATGACCTCTCATTAGGGAGTATTTTTCAGTTGGGACAGTTTATTGTAAGGACACCGGATAACTCAAGGGATTAATGGCATGGCTGCGGAGCCCCTTATCTCCATTCTGGTGGTTTGGAACAGCGCACACCACGAGGGAGCTGCGAGGAGAGCTGTTAGGAGTGTGACAGGAATCTGTAGGGCCCTATTCTGGAGGCCTCAGTAAGGCCAGAACAGCGAGGTACGGTCTGAGGACACAAAACGCAGGACACCGAGGACGTGTTGGATCGCACCTGGTTACGTGATCTTGGAGAACATCGAAGTCTTCCTGCAAACAGCCAGAAGTCATCGCTTCTCCTGCATTCCCCCTGCGAGCTGCATGCTTTGGGGGCACAGCACCCAGAAGAGTGTGACCAAGCACAGAGCAGAAGGGACTCAGCACCGTGCAGGATACAGTACCCATTACAATCACAGATGCGATACAAAATCAGCTCAACCCTATCATGACATGCGTTGACACAGCGTAAGATGCTTTAATTTCCTTGCTTTCTCACTCTTGGGTATAGCACCACCGATTTGTTCAACGCACATTCCAACCCTACAAAGCCCCAAGTACCATCAGCCACCAATTAAGTCAAAAAAGGCAAGAGGGTACAGATCTGAATGTGGTCCTGAGACACTTTTCCCCCTCCTCCAGACCCTGTAAGGCTCTGAAACCTTATATTCCTCCTCAGCTGCTTACCACCAGATCTGAAGTCAGCGACGACCTGCCTGAGCGCATGACCCTTCCACATGGAGCCACTTGCTGGACTTGTGCCACAGTTTGTTCTGGCGTTTCCGTAAACATTTTTTATGACATGGCTCCATGTGCCTACAAGTCCCCTTCGTGGGCCCAGATCTGCTGCCTGCGTTAGAAGGCGGCGTGCATGATCCTGGCTACAGAGAAGCCACAGGAGCGTGGTGGGAGCTCGGTCATCTGGCTCGCAGAACCGAACGGCTCCTTTAATAAGGCTTCTCCAGATACTCAGCTGGAAACAATAATGGCTCCTAAGCAAACGTGACAGAGGCTGTGAGAGCTTAATATAAAAGACAAATAATGAAAAAATAAGGAGAAAGGCTCCACCTTTCAAAGGGCCCTAATTAGTTCACATGCAAGACTCACCATCATGAGAGGAAAGTTTACTTTGGAGTTCTTTACATTTATAAATATTTGTACATGTCTACAAATATATATCTGCACAGAAAGATACACAGCTGCTATGTGCTTCCTCTGAGCAATTCTTCAGTTGCACATACAGTAAGAAATTAATTAAATCCAAGGTAATGCTGGAATCTGCCTTGAGAAGGAGAACGCACAGTTTACCAACACAGGCTGTGATGATATGCTGCCAGCTACGAGCCTCCTAAATGGGAGCACCAAAACCACCAAATCCATCACAAAGCTGGTGTGCTACCCTTGTCAGTAACAGCTTCAGGTAAATTCACACGTAGACGTCTATGCAATTAAGAGATCACACGGTGTTACTAGGCTACTAGGATTTTCACTGCAGAGCTTAACAGAATTCATGAACAGCCCTCTCATTAAATGCTTTTTACTGACCCTTCCCAGTTCATAGTCTTTACTCACATCTCCCTCCCTTAAAAATCATCTCCTGGGTTATCCAGATAAGAGTTACAAGGTAAAAATATGTTGATGTAACTGGTGCCATGCCATTATGGAAAGTACTCGAGTCTTCTCACTGCAAACAGCTTGTATTCACCATCGCCACAAACTGAAATCCAGAGAACGAGGGGACGATATGTTTAGCACAATAAGAAGGGCTAACATTTTTGGCAACGTTTTGACTGAGTTATAGAGAGCTGAAGAAGAAGGAAAAAAAGAAAAAAGAAGGTTGTAAAATAAATTAATGCAGCTCAGGAGACTGGTGGCTTGCTTCCCAGGCTGCGTCACCATAAAAAAAAAAAAAAAAGTTCTCTTAGTTATCCTCATATAAAAAAAATCCCAGAGCCCTTTCCAGAACAGTTCTAGAGTCAAAACATTGGATCACATGCACTGCCAGCTGCAAGACACTTCTAAGCTAACTCTGAGTGCGTCTGAAAATAAAGACAACTTGAGTGAGGTCTCTGAGCAGCAGAAGTTATTTTATTAGACAACAGCCCTAGGAATCTCTGTTCAAATTATGCTGCACTGGTCCTTCTTCAGATTCTTTAACAAATAAGCGCTAATCGAGAGCACGCACTGCACACATTTAGGACAGATGGTCCCTGCTCAAGGACAATTCAGAGCCTGGGTGCCCCATGTGTGACCCACTGGAAAGGCAGGAGCTACAGGTCAGAGGCCAGCAGCACGGCGACATCAGGCAGCTTACACCTCGTTCACAAAACCAACTCCTCAGAAACGTAAGGCAATGCATGCAAAATGATGCAGCAAGTACAACAAGCCATGTATATAATATTATTAGCAAGAAATTATTTACTGCTTCTAGAAGAACTCACCAGTGGCTCCCGAGATGCTGCAGTTTCAGTCGCAGGGCAGGAGCCAGTCTGTAAAACAAAAAGAAGAGTGAGGTTACATTGCCACCTGATGGACACGAGTAGAAATGCTCGTCTGTAAAGGCTACACATTTGGGTAGACACTTGTTTCCACTATCAGCGATGCACTGAAGACAAAAATCCCTGGATCACAGAGATAATTAGTCCCAACAGTCCCCATTTACACCAACAGAACTCAGAGAATGGGCAGGACTTGCTCTAGGGAGCCAGCAGCTAAGAGCCAAATGCCACTGATAGATGTCACGACAGAAACGTTCACCTTAACTCAACCTCTGTAGTGGTGCAGTGAATGAGCACAGCATTAAACTTGCTCTCCCTCTGCTAAACCCTTGGTTGCAACACTTGTCACACTGCAGGGCACAGACAGGACGGTTTCATCACACATGAAATGAGGATAATAACTTCTTTGTCTCTAGGAAACCTGATGAGCACCTGGTGGCAGCAAAGAACTTTGAGATACTAAAAGGAAGATACTAAAAAAGCAGCAGCCCGAAGTATTGCTGTTAGAGTGGATGCAAAGGCACCTTGCTCTAATTCCAGGGTTCTTTTTCTCCTCTGCAGAGGGACTAAACCTAACCTGACGCTGAGCATCTCCCATTTCCATGATCCAGTAATGCACCCTTCGTTTTCTGCACTATTCCTGCTTTCAAAGCAATCACGATTTAACTACAGCCCCCTGCACCTCAGCAACACCAGCGCCATCCTTGTTCCCCACACAGAGGTGAAAGACATAGCTTTAGGACAAATGCTGAACACTTCCCCTTGCACACTAGGAAGGAGTGAGACACAGTAGGAAAGTGAAACAAGCTGATTTAGGCAGGACAGCAAGTCAAAGGTGGGCCTAGACTTAAAATTCAGGAGCTTCCACTCTCCTGCTGTAATTTTTTAGCCAAGTCCCATGTTTTGTGAAATTTTTCCCTGGGCTTGTCTGTAGTGCTGAAAAAAAGCAAAGTTTGATTCCTGTATACCTGAAATACATTGGCTCTCCCAAAGTTTTATCATAAACTAAACTTAACCTTGGTCAACCACCTACTTTCCAATGGGATTCACATGATGTTAAGATGGTCTAACCTATACTGCCTTCACTGTGTTTTTATCTTAGTAGAGCTGACACATACAGGTTACCTCAATTGTAAAAAAAATGCAATTTTACTGGTAAAGAAGCCATGTTTTAGGCTCACTTACAGAAAAGAGATCCTATTCATGGAGTACAGTGAAAGCTAAAACTTTTGAGCGATACCATAGAAGTCCTTAAATGACTTTCTGTCCTCCAATTGCATTCATCACTTTTATGCAATACACCACACCTCCAAAGCAACTCAAGATTTTTTTTCCCATCTACAAAATACTCAAAAAATACAGAAAGAAGTACACATTGCCACAAGAGGGTGCCAGTAACCCAAACATACTGCAGCTCAGCTGCTTCCAGATACATATGCATCATTCCCAGGGCCCAGCTAGATGTCACAGCCAGGCAGTGATTTTCTCAAGAGGCCCTTATCCTCGTTTTTGTGAGCCCACTGAATATCTCCTAAAATTTCAGTCACTATCAATTCATTTAATATAACCACTGCAAATACCAGCTTATCAGCTTCAATGCCATGCTAGAAGTCCCACTGCCTGCTGTAGGGGAGGCAACACTGTGTGATAGCAAGAAAAGGGCACCTCTCTCTTCAGGCTTGTCACTGGCTTCCTATTTTTATATACACAGTGCATCTGCTTTCAAATCTTTTATAGCTGGATGAAAAAAAAAAAAAAAAGAATAGTCTCAAGCTTGCTCCACTGCTCCAAAAATGTGGAAAACATATGAGAATCAAAACAAGAATATGGCTTGCAGGGTTTATTAGTAAGTTAGTTGAGCCTCTCTAGGTTGTGGATAAACTTCTTTGGTACACATGCCCTACTTTGTTTCTTTAGTCATGTCCCAGGACTAACACAGGTATCTTCCTATGGTGAATACTCCTGATTAATAGGACACTGAAGTTAAGGAAGAGATTCTCATCAAATTCAGTTAGTACAGGGTCAGAGCTGCTGAGACAAAGCAGCCAAAGCGTAGCACAGATAAAATTCCTGTTAAATACTTCAAAAAAGTACCAAGAGCTGATAACTACTATTTCCATGGAACTACTCCATCAAGATACTCGTGTTAAGTGTTGAGCTTTCTACGAATGTGCATATTTTGCTATCTGCAGCATGTTTCAAGGAAAATTTGAAGCATTTTAACTATTTAAGCTGGCTTTGCAAAGAATTGTGAGGAGCAAACAGCGAGGTCGCAAAGCCACAAAGAAAGAAACCATCTCCCTGCACTGCCCACCACAGAATTCACATCCTCAGAAAGTTCCCAGAGCCTCCAATGCTTGTATGCTCTGCCCTAAGGAGCTGCCGTAGTGTTTATGGACTGTCGGACACAATATGTAGCCAACCTGGGACACTGCCCAAAGAAAAGCATCTGGCACGAAGGCAGGTTACTGTGAGAAAATGTGTATTAAGTGGATGGGTAAGAGGCTTGATGCTGAATACGCATACTCAGAAATTCTGATGTGTGTGTGAGCAGCCCGTTGACATATTTGATTAGTCGGATAACTTATGGTCCAACACTTTAAATGGGATCTGCATTTTCCTTCCAGCAAGACTTCCAAGCACAGCACATACTGTAACAGCGAAGGAAGCTTCGTGTAAGGCAGGAGTCAGCAGCCCTCTGGAACATGGTGGCTCTGACACAAGTCAGGGAAGAATCCATCCATTCCACGTACAAGCTGTTCATTAGCCTGTATTTAATGAAACAATGGATATCCAGTCCAGAGACCTAATATCCTATATCATAAACCATCCTTTAAGATGAACACAGCAGAGAATCCTGAGGCTAAGCACTTGAGCAAGAGGGAAGGAAAAAAATCCCTATATATTGGCTAACAATGCAACCAGAGAAGTCTCTGGAGCAAGAAATCAGGCATCTTTCAACACCTTTGTTTATAATCTTTAATTATCTCTTTACATGAAGGCAAAATGCAGCTAGATGGCAGACTCAGCCCAAGGCTGCCATAATGAAGCTTTGGAAAGAAAACAATTAAGATTTGGGCCTTTGTATTCCTCTTGCTTCCCCACTAACTGACAAGTAGGAGCATCACCAAGCATAGAAGGTGTTCGAGCACCAACGCATTCTGTTCACGTTGTCACCTCTCTGTTCTCAGTCTCTCACATGACATTTACATGCAGTCTGGCTACAGCAAAGAGAGCCTCGCAGTGTTATGAAACAAACAGAACAATTCCACGCACAGAATCCACTCTTTCCTGCCTCAACGGCTGCACAACCGTTTTGGTACCAAGTCCAGCTCAGCCACTGACTGTACCAACTTGAGGCCTTTTATGACTCACAGCAACTCGCCACACACCGACTTCCAGGCTACAGGATTCCTCCTTCTGCACATAATTACATGGACAATTAAGTATCATTTTGTGTCCCAAACTAAACAGCTTTGAAAATTTAGACATGGTTATCTAAACCAAGTGCTAAATAACGTTAAAAAAATAATAATAATAACTTTCTCTAACACTGGGATTCAAAGTTACATGCAACACCGAGGAACTGGGTTGCTGGCTGGCTGGGCCAACAAAACTCTCCAAATATCCTGTCAAGGTACTCAGCACCAAAGAAATGCACCAAAGAAATACTGATAGCCAAGAAAAATCAGTAACTGGTTACTCTATTCACAGGCCATACTCTTCTCTTGCTCTTCCCTTACTTTTATTATTAGGAAGAGTCATAGGGAGATGGGCTTTTTTTTTTTTTTTAGCAAAGACATTGTTAAAAGACCTAAGGAACGTGATTTTTAACCAATTAATGAATCTTTACATCTCTGGTAGAAATGTTTATTGCCTTTAGAATACAGAACCACAGAATCATAGAATATCCCAAGTTGGAAGGGACCCACAAGGATCATCAATTCCAACTCCTGGCACCACACAGGTCTACCCAAAATCTGACTAAGTGCACAGTCCAAACGCTTCTTAAACTCCAACAAGCTTGGTGCAGTGACTGCTTCCCTGGGTGCGACAACCCTCTCAGTGAAGAATCTCTTCCTGATGTCTAGCCTAAACCTCCAATTTCATTTAGCTCCAACACCACCCCCCACAATGCTTGAGGCAATATATTAATTCATGAGAATGAGAAAATGAAACTAAGTAAAACAGACAGCAAGCCAAAAGATATCTGACACTCCCTTTGCAGCACCTAAACTAGCTAGATTTGTAACAGAAAATGACAGGAGCCAAACATAAACACATTGAGCAAATCACTGCTACTACTCATAGCCTTATGTTGAACGCTTGATAATAAATAAACAAGTATCTTCAGTGGTGGAAAGTAAATATTTCCTTTAAGTTCTTTAAACATCTAGCGTGCAATAAGGACAACTTTTTGCATACCAGTGTCAAGACTGCAGTGGCTGCTCAACAGTAGCGGCATTTACATTCTGGTAGGCTAATAAAAGACACTGTCATTATTCTGTTTTATTCCAAAATTGTGCCCCTAGGAATTCATCTCCTGGGCAATATACCCTTTAATCACAGATTACACCCCTTTTTTTTTCCAGCCAAACTTGGAAGATGCTTTCAAATTCTACCCAAGTCGACAGAACTTGAGAGTACTGAACAGTTCTCACCACAGATCTGGAGCAGCCTTGGTGAGCCGTGTCTCACACGAGCACACACCGTGGGGAAGGAGGAATTCAATAGAGAATCAGAGCTGCTCCTGGCATGTGGGAAGGGGTGCCGAGAGGCATGGCCACCCTTTAGCCAAACCTGGCTGAAGCAAGGCAAATCGCCAGAGGTGCCCTTTAATCCAGCTCTGCAGCTAACAAAGTCCTGACAGGCCAGGAGCCAAACAGGGCACAAATAATTGGCTCTTGCCTGAGAATCCCGTGGTTTTGCATACAATGTGGCACATTCCAGCAAGGATGCGGTTAATTGACCATTTCCTCCTAGGGTGGCTTCAGATTGTCTCCCTCCTCAGCGCTGCCAGACACTAAAGTCTCTGTGGTGAGAAGTTCCTTTCCAGCAGCCTGTATCCAAAATGCAAACAAGCCCTGAGGTAAAGCAACACTAAAGAACTATAAAACAAAAATGTGAAGGGTGCAATGGGAGGATACTGTACCCAAACTCATGAGAACCCGAAAGTTTCTCGGGCACTCACATTTGCCCATTAACCAGCTTTCTTTATCTAAACCTGCAGTCAGCTGCCTTGTGGACTGCCCAGTGGCTCACAGATCTGTCTTGGGTTGTTTCAGGTTTCCTCCTGCTGAAGGCATTCGCTCTGAGCACGAGGAATGGATTGCAGTGCCTGCACCTCAAGCTGCTGTTGATGAAAGCACATATCCATAGCAAAACTGCCCAGCAAGCCTACCGCTAGTTTGGCAAGAGGGCCTTTCACAACCTGGCAGATTTGTACTGATTAGTCAGGGCACATGCTTTATGTAATGTATTGCTATCGCAGTTCACTTCAGCATTGGGCCCTACAAACTCAACCAGTCCCAAATAAAAGTACCAGCGGAGAGGTGCGCGGCCATTGAGTCAAATCAGGAGAGATTTGAGCGATTGCACAAGAAAGCGTGGCAGACTTCGCTCTGTTTTCCTCCCTCCTGCTGAACCGCCAGCCCTTTCATCTCCTGGCTGCTGCAGAGCAAGGCCCTGCTGCAGCCACCTCGGGGGTGGTTTTACAGATTTCCACGGCTGCCACACGTTCAGGTGTCTGTGGGGGATACTGGTGGGACGGGGAAGGTGCCAGGTCACTGAACTGGGGTCAGCTGAGTTTGCAGCGGGCCTGAAGTTACACTGGGCCATCGGTGAGCCAGCACAGCTGGCTGAAACCCATGCTGCGATGATTCCCTTTTCATTTCAGGTCCTGATTTATAAAACCATGGCATTTTCAGTGCATTCCTTGAGCACAGACCCAAACCAGCGAACCCACGGACCCTTCACCCTCCACACTCGGTTGCTGACAAGGTTTGGGCTGCATCTGTCACGGCGCTGCCCTTTCTGCAGGGATCTCGGGGACTCGAAGCCCTGCTGAACCTGGAGGTGCCGTCCGGCCTTTTTAGTAATAAGCAATAAACCGGCCTTTTTCATGACTGTGGCCCTGAGACTTTCTCACTGTTTCCAGCCAGAACCACAACCACAACCATTTCCCCCAACCAGCGCTGCCCACCTCCAACCCCGCTGCCCCCCGAGCTGCCTGCTCTCCCTTCCCGTGTTTTGGAGGGGGATTTTGGTATTTTTTGTGTTTTTTTCCCCCCTCATTTTTCCTACACAGCCCGGGGGGGGTCGGCGCCTCCTCAGCAAGCAGCGACCGTTGGGGAGGGTGAAGGAGAAGGGGGGGGGGGGGAGGGCGCCGGGGTCGCGTGAGGCGGGATGGGGGGGGGGGGGGGCGCTGAGTCCCGGGGCCCTGCCCACGATCGTTCCCCGGCGGCAGCGCCCGGGCCCCGGCCCCGGCCCCGGCCCGCCCCCGGGGGGTGGCGGAGCGCAGCGGGCAGCGAGCGCCGGCCCCGCGTACCTGGCTGGGCTGCTCCGCTTGCTCCGAGGAGGCCATCTTGGCAGGCCCGGTTAATCCATCCCCGCCCAGCCGGCGGCACAGCCCGCCCCGCCGCCCGGCGGAACTACACGTCCCGGCGTGCCCGGGGAGGGAGCCCGGCCATGGCGGCGAGGCCCAAACGCTGCCTGGTGAGGCGGGGAGGGGGGAGAAAACAGCACGGCCTGGCCGCCTCCTGCCTGAGGGAGCTGCGACAGAAAGGTGAGGGGACAACGCCGGGGCCGCTGCTCAGGCGGCTTCGACCGCCTCAGGGCGCTGCCCGGCCCCGCGGTGAGGTGACAGAGCTGCGCGTCCCCCGTGCTTGTCACGCAAAATGTTGTGTTTTTTTGGTGTTTTCTTTCTTTTTTTTGCCTCAGCCAGCGGTGTTCTGGCCATCGATAAAGCCTTGGAGCCCATCACCATCGTGCTGGCGGAGGACGGCACCATCGTGGACGATGAGGATTACTTCAGGTGCCTGCCGCCCAACACCAAGTTTGTGGCGCTGGCAAAGGACGAGAAGTGGGGCGGGAGGAGCCCAGGTACGGGCTGGGGGTGCTGGGTGGGCTCCCCGAGCCAAGAATACTCCTGATATTGACTCAGGAACAGCCTGTGCTGCCTGGCTGCTTGCTCCTCTTCCTGCAAACCCAGCGAACGAAACAGCGAGCAACGGAGAGAGCAGAGCCACAAGGGGAGCATCCTCCTTGGGAGGAAAGGCTGAGGGAGCTGGGCCTCTTCCATAATAAGGGATGACCTTATTAATGTTTGTAAATATGTGAAGGGTGAGTGTCAGGAGGATGGAGCCAGGCTCTTCTTCAGAACACCCAGTGATAGGACATGGGGCAGTGGGTGGAAACTGGAACATAAGAGGTTCCATACACAGGTTCTGCATAAATACGAGACAAAACTTTTTTACAGTGAGGGTGACAGAACACTGAGCAGGCTGCCCGGGGGGGTTGTGGAATCTCCTTCTCTATAGACATTCAAAACCTGCCTGGATACGTTCCTGTCTGACATGATCTAGGTGTTCCTGCTCCAGCAGGGGGATTGGACTAGATGATCTTTCAAGGTCCCTTCCCATCCCTAACATTCTGCAATTCTGAGAAGTGGGAGTAACAGACCTCACTGCTGCTTTGATGCTGATCAAACAACCCTAAACAGCGTCACACAGCTTCCAGCACAAAGTCAGGGCTCTTGTTCCTGTATTGCTTACTTGTGTTTCCATCTTTTTGCGGGTGACTTGTGTCAGGCAGCGGAACAACCTGGCTCTCAGATGTGGATGAAGTGGACGGTGCTGCAGAGAAGTGGAAGCAGCTGGCCAGGCAGCTGAAGGATGACCTGTCTAATATCATCTTGATGTCCGAAGAAGACCTACAGGTACACAGGGAAAAACTATTCTTAGCTTTGCCCCTCATCCATTTATTGCAGTAAATGGCACAGAACAGAATAAGCACACAAGATCTCAAAGTTTAATTCAGCTGTTGTATTTTGGCTGTGATGCTAGACTGAAATTTCTCCTTGACTTGT
The DNA here is from genome assembly GCF_009819795.1 of Aythya fuligula. Lineage (NCBI taxonomy): Eukaryota > Metazoa > Chordata > Aves > Anseriformes > Anatidae > Aythya > Aythya fuligula. The sequence continues at coordinate 3,904,490 of NC_045579.1, forward strand.
TTCACCGTCAGGGCATGTGTTTGAGGAGGATGCTCTTCATCACTGATTGTCCTTCAAAGCATGTCTAATTCTGGCTGTAAGAGAGTGAAAAAGGAAGTGTGGGCCAAATGACAGCAGAGGTGGGCTCTTTTCATAGAAAATAGACACCTGTGTAAAGCCTCAGAAGGGTGGGTAGAGCAGCATGCCAAATTTGTCTGCTCCAAGGGAGGGTGAAGAGCTGCTGACAGCTTCCAGAGCTCGTTGTTTCAAGTATGGGAGTGCCTAACACCCTGTGTGTGGTGAGGCATGGTGATAACAGCCTCCTGGTGCCTTCCTGCACTGTGCAGCTTCCCAAGTGCCAGCCTGTTGTATTTCTTTTATGTGTTCCCATGCACACGTAAGAATTGGTGCTTTGATTGCCAGAAATTGACAGGATGTTTGTTAAAAACATACAGTTCTACACCTCCCTGAAGACCTTTTGGCTGCTGGTAAAGAATGTGGGCTGGTGGAGTACCACTACAGCCTCTCAGAACCAGGCTGACTTGCTGTGACATGAAAACCTTGTGAAACGTGTTAGCTTTCATGAAGGTGGAGGCTCTGTCATTCAGGAGGCTTGCTGTTTGCACTGCAGTTGGTGTAATGGAATGAGTTAACAGGAGCACTCCTATTTTTTTCAAGGTGCTTATTGACGTCCCGCATTCAGACCTGGCAGAGGAACTTGCCCAAAGTCAAACCAAAATCCAGGCGTTGCAGAACACCCTGCAGCAGGTGCTGGACAGACGAGAAGAAGAACGCCAGTCAAAGCAGCTCCTGGAACTCTACCTAGAGGCCTTGAAAAACGAAGGCAGTATCTTAAGCAAAGTAGCAGGTAGGCAGCATTAGTATACTAACGAATTAGATTTTCAGAAAAGCCTGGAATAGTTGAATAGAACAAATAAGGCGGAGGGAAAGAGTGGAGTGAGCCACTTGCTTAGCAGCTATTAATATGACTGATGTATTAAGCTGGTGTAGCATAAGAATTCTCTGAATGGGAGAGATCAGGAGTCCTTTTGCTGCTTTGTCACAATTCTCACGCCTGAAAGTAGAATATTGGGGGGAAAAGCATAAATCATGTAGTAATCCTTAGCATAATAGATTTCCTAAGTTACAGGCTGCATCTAGATACAACGTATGCCTTACTAATCTCAAAAACAATGCAGTCTGAGCTACTTTTCCTTTCCTGTGCCTGTCACAGGTTGTAATGATTTTGCTGCCACTTTTCAGAGTCTGAGACCGTACCAGGAAAGGAGATGGATGTGGTTGACACGGGTACCAGCAGCACTGGCACTTCAGCCAAAACAACACTCAGCGACCACCTCCTTGCTGTTCTGAAAGGGAAACCTGTCCCAGAGCTCTGCTTGGACAGTCAGGATCTAGAGGTGGGTGAGGATCACATAACCATACTCTGGCAAATCTCTCTGGTGAAAGGGGTGATGGGGGAAGTTGTCCCTGCCTCTGGAGGCTCTACTGTCAATATACCTCAGTCTTAAAGTGCTGAGGTTTAGCCCGTTTTTCTTCTTCAGTAACACTACCTCCTGCTTCACTGTTAAATGCAGCTGATAATCCTCCAAGTACTCTAGGACATACTTGGAAAAGCCACAGGAAAAAATTGTGGTTTTGATCTCTGCCAAATCTTGATAGCAGACAGCCAGTGCTTCAGCTGTATTACCAGCAAGTCTTTTGGATGCAGATACATTTAGCTGTATTTGTGTGCATCCCAAGGCAAAATAAAAACCTCCTTATTTTGGAAAATAGTGTAAATAAACCCATAGCTTTGAAAGGCAAGTCTAGGTAAACTAACCATTAGGATGTGTTCTGATACTATGAGTCTTAGTTTCTACAGAAGAGAAAAACAACTGCTTTCTGTTTGCTTGAACATTGGAACATAGCTTCAAATTCTAAGTACCAGTAGAAAGAAAAATACAGTAACCTAAAAGATGAAATATGTAAGCTAGAAACATCACCAAATTGGCATTGTTAAATAGGTGTCTAATTGCTCCTGTTCTTAGTGCAGGCAGAGGAGGTTGTGGTGTTAAAGCATCAGTGGAGAAGACTGTTACAAATCTGTCTCATTACAGCTGGTCGTGAAAGAAGACACACAAGCCCTGGCTGCAGCTCTCAGCTGGGACAAGCAGAAAGCTGAAGCTCTGCAGCAAGCCTGCGATCAGGAGCTCTCCAAGCGCCTACAGCAAGTGCAGACCTTGCATTCCCTGAGGAGCACATCAAAGGGCAAGAAAACGCTACCCTGGGGAGACTGGCTTAGTTCAAAACGTAAAAAATAAGACTCTTGTTCTGCCTCAAGTGCCAAGGGAATGCAAGTGGGGTGTGCTGTTCTTTTTTTTTTTATTGTTTGTTTTTTTAAATTGCAATCAACGTAAACATGATACGTCCTGGCAGCCATAGTTTGCTGGTCATACCATGGTCTGGCTGTAGACAACTAAAATCTGGACATTGTCCTGAGGCTTAAACTCCTGTGATGACTCAAATCATGTGTAACCAAAGGGATTTAGACTTTTTGCAGAATACTAGAACAATGGAATTACTAAACACAGCATGTAAGAGTTCAGCTTTGAATAGCTGCTTGGGAGCCAGAAAATTCCATCTGATAATGCTGGATTTAGCTTCTGGAGCCTCTGGCAGTTTGGTTACTTTATCTTCCCACCATTTGCAGTGTAAAGGATGAAATTCATCTACCTCGTGGACATTAACAAATAGGAAGAAGGCATTCTGAGGATTGCTCATTGAACACAGCGTGCTTTTTCTTTGGAGGGGTTTGTTGTGATTTGGCCTATTAAAGTTGTCATGTGGTTTTTCCAGCTGCTGTCTGGCCTTAAGCTCTAGCCTGGCATCTAGGAACTTGAACTTCTCTCTAATTTCACCAGTTAAAAGTAAAATCAAAACCTCTTAATTTCTGTGGCTTTTTTTTCTCTGTAAGGAACTCCTGCCTCGAGTGCAGTGTAAGCACTAATTTGTAAAATAGCAAAAGTGGAAATGCTTGTTTTGAAAGGCTGTGGGACGGAAGACTGTCATGGTTCCGCTTGAGTGGGCAACTGAGCTCCACCACAGCTGCTCTCTCACTCCCCCTCCTCAAAGAGGAACGGGGAGAAAATACGATGAAAAGGGCTCAGAGGTTGAGATAAGGACGAGGAGATCACACAGTAATTATTGTAACGGGCAAAACAGACTCTGCACAGGGAGATAGTAAGATTTATTGCTTATTACTAACAAGCTAGAGAAGCAAGAAACAAAGGAAAGAAACCAAAAGCACCTTCCCCCCCATCCGCCCTCTTCCACCTCCTCCCCCCGAGCGGCGCAGGGGAATGGGGGAACGGGGGTTATGGTCAGTCTACAGCACTTCTCTGCCGCTCCTCCTCCATCACTCTCGTCCCACAAACCCGCCAAGGTAAATGTTACATACTCACCATGGTAGAAGCAACTACTGGGTGGCTGGAAACGTATCCAGTAAACCATGCCACGGCCCAAAACACTATCTTGGGCCTGGAAAGGCAAGTGCTGTGGTGACATGGTACACCAAAGAGAATTGAGTCTGACAATGGGAGTCACTTCCGAAACAATTTGGTCACTTCCTGGGCCAAGAGACATGGCATTGAGTGGGTGTTTCACATCCCTTATCACCCACATGCCTCTGGGAAGGTTGAGAGGTACAATGGACTGTTAAAAACTATGCTGCGAGCATTAGGTGCTGGGATGTGGAAATATTAGGATATAAATCTACCAGAGGCTGCTTGGCTAGTTAACAACAGGGGGTCCGACAGCCGTCCTGGTCCTGCTGAAACAAAACCCCGACACACTGTGGGAGAAGCTAAAGGCCCTGTAGCGCATGTGGGGAAGCAGATGGGGAAGGTGGTGTGGGTTGCCCCTGCCATGGGAAAAGGCAAACCCACTTGTGGGATTGCCTTTGCCCAAGGACCAGGGTATACCTGGTGGGTAATGCAGAAGGATGGGGATAGCAAGTGTGTGCCTCAAGTACATCTCAAACCTCGAGTTCTCTGTGTTGTATTTTCTCCCCCTTCCTCTTTGAGGAGAGGGGGAGTGAGAGAGTGGTTGTGGTGGAGCTCGGCTGCCCACCTGAGTAAAACCCACAAAGACTTCTATTTGGCCTGTCTGTATTCCTATCCTAATCACTGGTATAGTATCATAACACCTCTGTATTAACCTGCTTATTTTTAAATTGGTTAAAGTCTTTTTCTAATGTCATTAAAACCTTTTTACTATACTGTTGGACCAGTTTTGATATTCCTGCTGGTGGCTATGGTTGAAGAATGTGCCAATATGTACACTATTACTTTACGGATAGAGGAAGAACTTAAAATACAAAAGTATTCCATATTTAACCTGTCTGAAGATGATATTTGGGTATAGGTGTGAACATGGTGACAGTTTTGGTGTAATCTTTTCTTCTCCTGTGAGAATGTAAAATGTATACAAAAGCAGCTGAAAGGTGAGCTGAAACTTCCGGGAAAGTTTTTGTAGGTATAAATCCTTCCTAGTATCATGCAAAATCCACTGATTTGACATAACCTTAAACCTTTAACATAACCTTAAATGGTACTGGATGCTGTCTGCTGAGTATTGCTACAGCAGGTACTGTATATAGATACACTGGAAGTCTAACTTTGCATGTGGTTAATTCAGTAATTAAAATATTCTTATCAGTTTAGTACATCTGTGCAGGTAAGCAAAAAATACTTCAAGGAACTTCTGAAGATTCTACTCCCTGAGATCTGGCTGGAATTTGGGGGTAAGCCTTCAGTCAACTTTTTGGACAATCTGTTTCGCTTGGGCAAGTGACTGCTTCTTACAGTGTATGCTTCTGGCTTGTAATATCATAGGCCACGGCAGGTAAAAGGGGTTCCTGCTGCTTTAAATAGCTACTTATTGCAAGCTTTTTATATTCGAGGCTTTCTGAAAGAACACGTATGGCTGTCCATTAACAATTTCTGAAGCATGCTGTATTGCACTCAAAGCTAATTACACTGGCTACCCATTGAAACTGAGTGCATTGAGCAGATTAGCTGTCAGCAGGCTTTTTCTGTAAGCTTATGTCTCTGCCTGTGATTACCACTCTTCCCCTTTTAAACCCTTTTTTCAGTCTTGCTCAAAGCTTCAGTGCTTTGCTTTTTTCAAGCTCAGCTTAGCAATGGAAATCCTACTGCTCACGCTGTACAAGAGGAAAGGGGTTTTACCTATCACTTTTCCATATATCTGAAATAACAGCATAATTACTTCAATCCTACATGTATTACAAACATTTTAACTACTTCAGGAGAACACTGAGATGGGAGTCACAGAGACCGTGCTGATACTTCTTGTAGAAGGCAGTGATGGTCCTTCCAATCTAGCCTTAAGAAAAAAGAGGGTTTTCATTTCTGCTTTTTTTCTGTTATCAAGTTTAGAGCTCTTCAGATGCCTGTAAATTACTAAATGCTGCAGTTCTTATGCTACAGAATTCAAATTATCAACTAGATGTAGCACAGTATAATTTTAATTGTTACTCTTAATTGTTCTGTTCTACTAACAACAAAAACAGATTTTCATAAGCTGATGGGAGCTGCAGTTAAAATCTATCCTAAAGCTGAGCTGAAGTAATCTTGAGTATTATCTGCGAAGAACACATACACAGTACTTAGCTTTCTTTAAAACTCTATTATAGTCAACATCCTTCAAATGTCTCTGTGACAAATGAGAAGCGATTAGCTAATAGGCTAACAGACTCCAGTGCTATACCTCATCCTCTAATTTCTATGAAAAATCCTTTTATAATAGTCAAGTTTATGTACTGCTTCTTGGATCTCTTTCAATAGTGCAATCAATCAAACAAAGCTGAAAACTCCTAAAACATCTCCATTAATGGGATTTTTAAACCTAACAGTTCAATTATCCTTATAAATTGATTTTTTTTAGGGTAGACTTTATTATAGATCTTTAGATCATTACATTCCAAAAGTCAGCTCAGAGCTAGAATTTCCTGTCAGTGATAACAAAATAATCTCTGCCAGATCTAATGTTTCCACAGCAAACAATTACAAGGCTTTTCAGTAAACGATCTCTAGCTTTCAGCCAGCATCTTCTGCATTCTGCAGTGAAATATGCGTATGTGTTCGGACAGGAAGTGACAGATTTCAGACAAGGAATACAGAACCGTCTCTCCTTCAGTGAGAAGTGGGTAAGAGCAAAAAACAATACTGGGTTTTTGTCCTGGGTTATTACTCTTTTAGTCAGTAGAAAAGTTTTCTAAAGTAGAGTAAGTTTTCTAAAAGCCCATCTCATCCCTGGAACTGGAGCAGTTTGGAACTAGAAAACAGGAGGGTGTTTAGAAGTGTGATTGTGAAAAATGTCCCGTATAGATCCAGAGGGAGAGATTCTTGCTTTTTTTTTTTTCCTGCACTGCAACGCTTGGTTTTATTTGATCAATACTGAATAGTTACAGCCTACAAAAAGCCTGGTTTTTCTCCCCACCCGCCACTGTTTGATAGCTCAAACACAGAGCAAGAATAAAATGCAGCGCATGTAAGGAGCCTAGAATATTACTTTTCTCCCATGTGCCAGGTACAAATGAATGACCCTAGTCCAGAAATAGTACTGTTCTTTCAAGAGAGAATGATTTTAAACAAGAAGCAAAGCTATACCTAGAAGTTTTTCAGGGCAATTAGAGCTATCCTGTAATCATGGTGTAGTATTTAAGGGCTGAGAATTACTGAAATGAGAACCTGATAATTTCAAACATGTTTTGGGGAAGTTGCCCTAAGCTGCCTCCTTCAGGACGGAACAACTGGCTTCAAGGAAGTATTTGTCTGATGGGTCAAGAGCAAGGGAAAACCAGCATTTTGTCTCTTACTGCACATTTTAGACTATCCTGGGCAAGCATCCTCCTGCTCTATAAACTTTCTCATACCACAGTTTTTTAAGCAGCCTTCTCCTCCTTTCATTTCACTATATCTAGTACCTCATGTCTTAAGGCTGGACTAGATGATCTTTGCGGTCTTTTCCAACCTTAATGATTCTATGATTCTTAAAATCTGCTTCTACAGAATTAACATTTGGTAAGTCTGTACCAGGCCAGCAGAGGGCAATGGTGATATATTTCTGAACACCACTGGGGGGGGCATATTCCATAAAATTCAGAAGTGTCATGCAACCAAATGAAAGTGATTATTGCATAACAACAATATCACAGTAGAAAAATTACACAAAATATGCTTTAATTGTCAAGAGAACAAGCAATATGGCTAATAAAAAGAAAATATAATACCTAAAAAAAAAAAAACAGAAATGGAAATGAGGAAGAGATCAATTAGTAGAAAAACTAAGTTTTTGCATGGAGGGAGTTGCACATACTGAGGCCTTATGCTCAGTGGGAATGCTTTCCTTTAAATCCTTTCAGTAAAGGATTTTCTTTTAAATAACAGTAAGATAATGTTTAATAAGCAATTAAGGCATTTTGGCTGTATACATTGCTGAATTCTGACAGCCTTTTCAGTTTTGGAACAAAAAATACAACTAATCATGTGCACCTAAGAAGGTAAAGACTTGTTACTGTTGCTAACCTGCAAGGGCCATCCCTGGTATGCTAACTTTGGTCTTCTGGGTTAGTATGAGAAAACGACCAGAGAAGTTACTTGAAAGGTAAATCATGCCATGCTGGAGTCTTCACTTTCAGACACTGGTGCTTCTTGTTCCTCAGAAGTTCTCCCTCCCTTAGCTGCACTGGACTTCTTTTTCTTCTTCTCCTTTTGCTCCATGGTATTTGATGTGAGCTCTTCACTCTTCTGTGTGATGTACTTTAGCTGAGAACAATAAACTAATCAGTAATCTAATGAAGAACTTCATTCATGTATCTTAAGATAAATTAACTGGGCAAACTCTTATTACAAAAAATAAGAAAATCACCCCAAAAAAGTGACATGTATCAATCCCTTTTAATTCTTGCACAAAGCCCTCAGTCTCAGATGGATAGTCTCAGATACTGCAGTGCCCTAGCAAAAGTAGGATTTACAAATCTTGCATCCATCACTGGAACTAAGACAGCAACATTAACAGTTACTTGGAGTTTGCTGAGATATAATCAGAGTACTGAAACATTGTCAGATTCCTCTGCACCCACTAGACATGACTCGCAATAGTTAAGAACAAAAAATTCAGCTCCAGCATTTATTATGCCTTCTCACAGTAGATTCATGTTGCATATTTCAAATCACACAGAGAGAAGGGGAAAAAACACACAAAATTAAAATTAGCATTCAAAGTATTCTTCAAATGAGGTGTATTCATTTGCACAGACATTCTGTTTTTGAAAAGAAGCATCTGTTTATATTGTAAAACCTTGAAAAAAACTTGACAAGCAAAGGTAAGCCTCCTTCTGGATTCTACGGCACACTGAACACAATTTTGGCAGTTACCAACTATTAGATACTGACAAGAGCATCCTCCTTGTGAAGGTATTGCCCTCTTCTTCATGTAAGCATTCACACGTATGCCTTAAAATGAGTCAATTTAAGTCCACCAAAGTTTATATAGGTCAGAACATAAGAGAATACAATAATATGAATAATCCCTGAATTAATGTTAAGAGACTCAGCATATCGACATGGACACAAGCTGTTCCTGACCTTAGGCTAAAACAAAGTAATACAACATCAGCAAAAAAAAAATAGTGTTTCTTTGTTGTATTTTTGTACTTGAAACCTCAGCAGCTCTGATGCAACCTGAACACTGTTGCTTGAACTACAATCAGATCTGTTCCCACAGTGAAGAAAGAAAAGAAATTAAATCATTGAATAATGCCCATCCATCATCCACAGATCATTTAAATTGCTTAAGCAATAGTTGCTTCATCATTTATACCTTCCATTCAGATGCTTTTTGAAATTAATCAATTGGTTTGAGAAGAGTGTTGTGAGACAGAAAATACAGTGAATCTCACCAAAGAATTGCTCCTTCTAGCCAAAAGCTTCACATCTTCTGTAGTGACTGTGCTTCGTTTTGCATGCCTGCATATAATTAAAAAACACTCCTTGATGTGTTTGCCAACACCAGCTGTAAAAGGTCATACAGCGTGTAATACAGACTCTTAACCAGTGCAGCTTAATAGGGACCCAGCAACCGACAATGACAATCTTTTCCAACTACAACATAGAAAAGCCTTTTTTCAAGTGTGCATGCGTACATCTAAATACTCACACTTATGTGTAGAAAGAGTAGAATTTAGCAGAGAATATCTGGCGCTGCTGCTGGCTCCTACTTCCCAGTAAGTTACTGAGTTGGTTTTGACTCAGAGCACCAAACAGATTCCTTAAAACATTCCCTTACCTCCTTGGAGCAACTAGATGAATCACAGGCATGGTAGCAAGCATCTGTCACTCCCAAACCATTCAGCACCACTACACATCAATGAATTTGACAATTTTATGTGGCCATTAGTCTAAACAATCACTTGTACCACATAAATTGGCTTCAAAGATGAGGAAGAAGCTGTAGCAGCATACTTATTCCCTAACTTCACAGCTGCTATTTAATCAGTCAACAGAACCTTTTAAAACTTGAGTTACAAGACACATTTTAAAGATTATGCAGTTATCTGAGCTGCTTTTGCAGTGATCAAGTGTCCTACTACCTACCTGGCAAACATTTCGAGGTCTCTTGCAAAGTTTTCTGGAGAAAAAACAGACACCGTGGATTTTAAAATACTGTCTCTGATTAGGAAGAGATAAGTAATACAGAAAAACAAAGGTGCAGCTGCAAATTGTCAATGTAAGTTTTAAGAAGTAATCATAATTCGTTGTGTGTCACTGTTGCAGGTGGCCCATAAAATTACTTCGTTTACATTTAAATGCTTTTTTGCAGGTCTGAAAAACAAAATTACAACTTCTTGCACTTCTAAAATCGCGACGCAAGAAGCGATACATCCGTGACAGCGGGCTTAACGGCTGTTTTTTGTAAAGCACCCGATGTCCAGCCCGTGCCGTTGGGCAGGTAATTAGGACACAAGGGAGGTACCACACTGCCTGAAGGTGATCTCCGCGATGGCGGCGATGGCCTGCTTGCTGAACCGCATGCCCTTGTCCTCGGCGACGTCCTGGCACAGGCAGCCGGCCGTGTAGTGCACCGCAGCCCGCAGCCTCTGGAAGGTCAGACCGACAGGTCAGTTCCCCGCAGACCCACAGCCGATCTCTCGCGGAAATCACGAATTGTGTGGTAAAGAAGCGGCCGTGCGGTCACGCAGCCCCCAGCCCTCCCCTCAACCCCCTCAGCCCCTCAGTGCCCCTACACGCTCCCGCCCCGGCTCCATCTTGTCCCGGGGGGCTCCCTCCGGTGGTGCTGCGGCCGGTTCTGTTTCGAGAAGAGCGGGCATCGGGGGAAAACGGCGGTGAAGGAGGAGAAAGAGGAGGAGGAGGCTGAGGCAGCCCCGGCCTCACCGTACCTGTTCGAGCAGCACCCGCTGCTCGTCGCCCGTCGCCTCCATGGCCGGCCCGGGCGCGGTTTCCCGCCCAGCGCGGAGGCGGGGCCGCGCCGCCGCCATGTCGGGCCCCTCCCGGCCGCTGAGGGGAGCCCCAGCCCCAGCCGCCTCTTGTCCCTCTGCTCTAACGCCCCGGTACAGCTGTGGCTGCTGTTCACCACAGAAAATTATAATACAAGGTTTCTACAGCACACGTTAGGGCAAATTACTAAAATATTCACGATGCCTCAATTATGGCTACTGCCTGCAGTGTCACCCAGGTGTTCCATGGTATCCTTTCACCTAACTACACAATCTGCAAAGAGTTGCTTTAAATTGAAGCCTATCTTTTGTTAATCATACTGATATTCCACTGATAACTGTTAAATAGCTGTCTCAGTAAACGGCGAGCAAAAAAATAATACAGTGAACAGCTCGCAACACACACTTTAACACCTGATAGGTTCTGTGAAATAAAGGTACAAGTACCCACGTGAAGTTCCAGTAATCTAAAGATGATATCCTCTTCCTTCAAAACCATCAAGTAAACAGAGACAATTTTGCATGCTTCCACAGGTATTTTTAATTGGACCAAGGAGGAGGAAGTAAAAAAAGCAGGAAGGTTTGGTAAGATGGCAGCTAAGCCATCATTTTTAAGCTAGGAACATAAAGATAGCATAAACCACAAACTGCATCTGAACAGAGATTTGCTTGGTGACAGGAATACCAGTCTTGACACCCTTGATTTGTATTGAATTTTCTCCATGACCCATCCCACCCTACGCCCTTTCACTAAAAGCAAACACAGCTTACCGTGTGCAGTACTGTGTGCAAGTAACACCCAGGAATCAATCTTTAACAACCAAGCTACTGCCTGTTCTAAACAAACAATCAGAGGAAAAAGCCCTTTACCTCCCTGGAATCTTGTGCAGTGTTACTGTGCTGTCTGCCACTCTTCACTTCAGCAATTATTGAAATGCAGGCTTTTCTATCTCGATTCCTATGTGTTTATGCACTATAATACAATAAAAATATTAGCACATTAAAATGTATTCTATGAAACACTGCACAGAGACATTTTAGCCAGTTTTGGCCAGCAGCAGAGTAAAGAAAATATCTCGATACATTTATAAGCAGGTTTATTTAGCTCTCTTATATGATATATGAAATATATCCACAAGTTATTACAAAAGTGTGCAAACACAAGTTCTAGCACAGTACAGTAAAAAGGGGTGTTCAAGGAGGTACATCTGAGATCTACAGTATCTTGTCTTCAACAGGAAATGTTTCCATTAGACATTGTAGGCAGAAGAAGACACATTTCCTCCATGGCCTGTCCAGTTAGTATGGATAAATACACCTGGCTTCGATAATAATTCATATGTATGTGCACCAAAGTAATCACGCTGAGCCTAGAAAAAGAACAAACACAAAGTAAAAAGACACGTAAATATCACAGTCATACAACTACTAGAAATTGCACTCACTGAGACTTGAGTATATGAATTCAAGAAATAAGATCCAACTCTGATAGTGTAACATTCATACTTTCTCATTATTAAGAAAAACTACAATGAAACATTTATTAATACTAGCAATTAAGAGTTCCATAGAACAAGTGCATTATTTTATTCTGCATACTAATCTAAAAGACAAGCACATACATCCAAAAGTCCAAAGATAAATACTTTTTTTATATAGCATTTTGATCCAAAGGCATTGTAATGGAACAAACTCTCCTTTGGAAAAGAGGTATTGTCTGTGTTTAATTGAGCGCCCCTTTAATCAGTTATCATTTATGCAGTACTTGACAAAAATTACATTTAACTTTTAATCTTTGATCAAGAACAAATGCTACTTCTGGAAGAAACAAAGGAAAGTTGGCAAGAGAAAGTAGCCTTACGCTGTCCTTATGTGACATGCAACCACATATATGGATAAAAGGGGTTAGGGTACTTCATCAAGGAAGACCACCAAGGACCCCCAAAAAAAGGAAAGGCCTGAACAGGAACCAAGAAGAAAGATATCACATACTTACACAACTCTCTTTCCTGGCTGTATGAGAACTGGCTTATGACACACTGGGTAAAGGATCTGTTTTTTTAAACAACTGTATTATCACCTCTAGTTCACAGATAGAATACTAACATATGCTAGGCACTCTCATACCCCTACCTCTGATGTTCTATGACCAGACATTTCATAGTGTTTTTCTGTCTTGAATTTAAGGTTTCAAAGGCAATCTATGCCTATATTTTTATAATAGTGGAGTATGAGATACTGCCATCATGGTCCTTAGAGCAGTACTTATACAGCAACATGATGATATTTCAGTAAATAGATGATATACCATGCTATTTCAGGCACCTACCTGAACCAGGTTAGCTGGTAGCATTTCATGTCTGTATCCATCATAAAAAGAAAGTGCTGTAGTGAAGCAGGGCATAGGAATACCAATCTGGACTCCAGTACTAATTACACGTCGCCAGGAGTCCTGAAGGAGGGGAGAGAATATTAACAAAAAAAAAAAACCTTATCCGTGCTTGCTCAAATGCATATGCAGGCACACAAACTATTCTAGTATAATAGTATATGCCATTTCACATTATATAAAATCTACATCTGAGCAAATGCACTGGTAGATTACTGATTTTACATAAAGAAGGTTGATCTGAAATAGTAGCAAGTAAGACAGACTTAGCAAACAGGAAAATAAAAGTGCAGGTATACACTTTTGACTTTTTGACTTTACATGCAGTCAAACAACTCAAGCAATGGTGCTGTTCTTTCACAAAAATATCATCTGTGCATCCCAAAAGCATGAACACAGTTGCAAAAATACTGAACAAACATTGGGACATTTTCAGGACATCTAATCGAGCACACACAGTACAACAACTTGCACAAGGGCATAAAGAGGTCGGCACATTGCTTCATACGGACACGTGGATAATCATTATTTCATCTGTATATCTGATTTAGTAACCTGCATGGAATATTCAGATTCAATAAAAAGGATTATTAATGATAACATATGACTGCTTTGTTTGCCAGATAATCTGGTTTTAGTTCTGCCTGTCATCTCCTGTTCGAATCACACCACTGTTTGGACAGACCTAAATCTAATGAATAGGGTGTCTGGAACACTGTTATTTTTGTGCTCTGCAAGCAATAGTAACAGATCAGAGCTTTATACTTTGTACCACTGAAATCCAAGCGCATAGTAGGAATAAGATACATGTACGTGGCAGAGAAGAGAATCTTCATACAGGCTAGACATTTTTTTCCTGACACTGTGGTTCTAGTGAATTGTTACATTCTGGCTTAAGGCTCTTCTGTAATGGTAAAATAGAAACCTTTAGTTTCTAATGATAGCTTGGCTAGTGTTAAAGAGAAGAACCGTGACACAAGGACTATATGTTCATTTGGTTCTGTATTATCTTGATGTTCACAGCATAAATATACATTGCAACATTATATAAGACCTAGGTTTGCAGCATGATATATTTGAATGATGATTAATAAAGTGATGCAAAAGCTTTTCTTTGTTTAGAACCAACATTTTCCAACTTTTTGGTGAATCAGAGGTAAGAGGCATTTGTAGGTATTTTTGAAGGACAGGTCACTAACCCTGGTGTCTGGCAAAATTCTAATTTGGATCTCAGTATAGCCCACCTCATCATACTAACTCGCTTGTGCAATTTCAACCAGCTCCAATTGTTCAGTTTATTTCCCATCCTGATATTGTAAGAGTGGTACAGTCTATTAAAAAAGAATACCTTGAAACCATAGTGATTAATTCCTGCTCACATGTGTACAGATGCACAAAAGCAGTTGTAAATAGCTATACTTGTGAAGGAAACAAGCTGAAGAAGTTATACTGCTATTTTTATGCCTTTTCTTCCTTGGAAACTCACCTGACATTTTTCAACAGCTGTCTTAAAGAAATCATCCAACAGCAAATTCTGGAGCTCAGGGTTCCGATCAAAAGCATCTTTGATTTTTCCCAGGAACACACTAGGCAGAAACATGTAAAGCAGGAATCAAATTTCTTATCTTTCTACAGTGGCCCAGAATCCAAAAATTACAGCGCCAAGATTTGACTAAGCTAGAGTGATTCCAAACATCAGGAAAGATTAAAAGAAAACAAAGATCAACAGCGGCTAAGCCACCAGAAAATTGGTGTCATCTGTTAATCTCTAATGCTGACTAGAGAAACCTGGTGTCTTATCAGCTGATTAACTCCGTGGATTTCCCAAGAAGATCTCCAGGCTTCTCAGTTTAGCACTGCATAAAGAAAATTGCCTTCACTTCTCCCCTCAATATCTAAATTACAATTCATCTCAATTACCTTCTGATGATGCAGCCTCCCCTCCACATCAGTGCAATGCCACCATAATTCAGTGTCCAACCAAATTCTTTGGCTGCTTGTCTCAGCAGCATGAAGCCTTGGGCATATGAGATAATCTTGGATGCATACAGGGCCTAAAAAAAACCAACAAATACACATATTCAAAGAGAACTCCAACAGAGCTGAACAAGAAACTTTATGACTGACATGCTCTATGTAGTCCACCTTTCGCTCTGCGGACACCACTATGCAACCCAAAATGGGATGGCCGAAAGCAGGCAACACTTGTCATGAAAGGCAAACACAAGAGCTTTTCACCAAGGTTTACTGCATCCAAAACTTGCTTTGATCTGCTGCTTTAACAGAGTACTCTGCAAAGCACGACGACTCACCTTGCGTATGTCCTCCAGAAAGGCTTTCTTGTCCCCACTAAACTGAGTCACTTTAGGCCCTTTCAGCAGCTTACTGGCCTGTACTCTCTCTTCCTTGAGGGAAGACAGGCACCGTGCAAACACAGCTTCACCTTTACACAGGGAAGGAAAGGGCAGACAATTAGCAAGTTCAGCATCACCGGTAAGGTCTACTTGAGATACCTAATGCACAGTCAAAGTGCCTCTGTATAATGAGCTACTGCTCAGACAAATGAGAAGTGTACAAATTAATTATTTCAGCTGCATTACTGAGGGACCAAACTGCCAGCACCACAGCCCCTGGTTAAATACTGTCTGATACAGCTTTGAAATGATAAAGGAAAAAAAAAAAAAAAAAGTTATCCACATGAAAATTTAACCTCAGGAACCATCACCAGCTCTTAGGTTTTAGCTGCTTTAATACTTCTCCCTAACCACAGAAAGCAGATAGTCTTGCACAGCAGCGCAAGGCTTGTTGACTTCACTAATTCTTGTAACATACCTTGAAGATAAAAAGCTGTTGCATAAATGCCAGCTCACATCAAAACACTAAATGTGCTTTGAAATACACACACACAAAATAACCATAACTAGAATCGAGAGTAAACCAGCAGGTTTGAACAAAGATGTTAACTTATGTGAGGAAATAAACTTAACAAATTTGGTAGGCCCACAACACTAGGTTCTAGAAACCCACAAGACAGTTTTATAACATCATTAAGCAGATTATAAAACATCATTCACCAGGGCTAAGGAGTTATCCAAGCTGTATCTTCAGCTGCTAAAGAATAAGCCTAAATGCCAATCTCTTGATCTGATTCCTAATCATGCTGCTTTAAGTTGTATTTATTTGCAACTGAAAACAGTGTTGGCAAATGAAAAAAAAAATCATCCTTTCCAGTGTCTGATAGAAGGAAAGTAATTAAGGCTTTTATAGCTTTCATACTGAACTTTCCTTCTTCCTTTTAAGTGAGCTGTAAATTACACACACAAAAAAAAAAGGTGAATGTGTCATGAGTCACATTTTCACAGAATTCTGGACCCTCCCAGCATTAACTGAGCATATCAAAATCCGAGCTGGCTCCTCTCCATTTCAGCAAAAACTTCCTTCTGCAGCTGGGGAGAAGAAGGAGGGGGGAAAATCAGGAAAAAGCAGAGGCAGCATGACGCTGCTTTTACAAGGAGAAGTCTGCGAGTCATGTTTATGCAATAAAACCACATGCACAGCAACTGCCCTAAGAATGGCCATGTTTGCACAAGGGCTATTACACATACTTCCTTATCTACTGCTCATTACCTAACAGTGCTACCCTGGCACTGCAGAGGACTCATCAAGGAGCGGCTCCTCCACCCTAATCTTTCCGGGAACCCTAAACTAGGGAATACTAATAGCACAAGTGAAAATCTTTGTTTTTCAAGCCTACAACTGAAAGACTATAGCTGCAGTAGAATGCTAAAACCATTTACAAAGCTTGTTTTGTAAAAATATGTTGCTGCAATGCAGTCACATTTCTGTCATAGCTATCATTGCAGTTACTCTCTTTAGCACACAATAAAGTTTACCTTGTCTTATAATACAGCAGGACATGGGAAGGGAAAAGGAGGTAGAGAAAGCATGAACAACAAAGCCAGTCTGAGAGCAAAGAATCTTTTGAGTCATTATCTTACTTAAAAGGAAAGTCCACATTAGACCTGTGCTAAGAGCACTCTAAACATGTTGCAGATCTATTACAACTCAGGTGTCACAACTCTGAGGCCAGGCTGGATAAAAGGGCAGGTAACTACTAGGTATGGATGTGGACAGGTAAATTCTCACACACTTTAGGGATACAATCTAAAGTAATTACAAAATACATTCCTATCATCTTAGTTTGGCTTTCAGTGAGTGGCTGTATTAGCCACAAAACAAAACACAGCACCATTCCTCAGCATATAAAGAAACACCACAGCCAACTGCCATGATGGAAAAACAGCAGTCACCACCACAGGGTAGCAGTTTGCCACTGTTTGTAAAAATGTCTGTGCTCCTCAACCCATAAATGGTCCAGCCGTTGTGTTTTTGTCTAGTTATAGTGAAACACAGAAAAAGGAGAAGGAAATGCTTCAGTAGATATCTGAAAAAGAAGTACTTATCAAGCAGTGTGCAAGCAACAAGGTTTGGGGTTTCCCTCCCTGCCTTTAAAAAAAACAAAAACAAAAAACACTTTCAAGGCTATGATGGGATTGGGAGCTGGAGATAGAGCAGAGGATGACTGAGAGGAATGTTGCCTCAGCATGACACTGACCTACATTTACTTGTCACTAAGTAATCACCAGCAATGTGAAGATACCACATACAAAGGTGCAGTAACAGCACTACAAACATTTGAGAAACCAGGTAAAAACAGGCTCAGTGAAAAAGAACAGAGTTAACAGCAGTCAAGAGCAGAAAGACTGCAACAGCTACATCTGGAACAGCCTCTTCTGTGGGCCAAGCCCTAGCATGGGAATCTTTCCTGAGATCACTGTGAGTTACCATGCTCCTCAGTGTGATGTGCTGCATGCAGGTAGGAAAGACAAGGCTGGATCAAAGAGCTGCTTACCTATGAGTGTGACAGGGACTCCGTACTCCAGGGCGGAAATTGCTGTCCACTTCCCTGTGCCCTTTTGTCCTGCACTGTCCTTGATCTTTGGGAGGAGGTATTTGCCATCGCTGTCTTTGAATTTGAGAATATTGGCAGTGATTTCAATCAGGAAAGAGTCCAGCTCAGTCTTATTCCATTCCTGAAATACCTGGAAGAGAAGACAAAGTATATGTAGACATACATACATAGGCACCAATTTACTATGTATCTAATATATATATACACACACACACAGATTTACTGATACATATACACACACTGATTTACTGATACATATATGCATATAGATAGATATATATGCTTACAGAAATGGTTCATATCTCAGTTACCGGTTCTTGGTACCTCGCCACAGCTACCAATGATTTCTGCACCACTGATTCAGCACTGCTCAGAAGCCCTGCGCTGGAAGGACACCCCAGAAACACAGCTGCAGGGCATCCATTTCCAAATGGAAAGGCAGAAGCAGAGCTGGTACTGTTAGCTATCACCACAGGCACTGAGGGCTGGAAGCAGAACTGGCCTTTCAAGATAGAACACACTTATCAACTTGCTTCAGGCAAGACTTCCCTGGTTGATTATAAGGCTCAATCTTTTACTAGCTTTCTTTCTGGCTTGAAGTTGCTTTCTGAAGACAAGTCTGCTGCAGATTGGGAGAGTTCAGATAATTTCTATAAACATTGAGGTGTAAGTGCTTGCTGCTCACTACCTCATTTGAAGCTCACCTGTCCTTGGCACAAAGCGTGTCAGAAATATTAATTTCACTTACTTACAGCAGCTTTAAGTTGCCCTAATCAACAGGGGACACCAAGCCTCAAGGGAAGACACTTAAAACTACAAATCACCTTTGACATCTCATCATGCTCCATGCCCACCACATCTTTCATCAGGTGGTAGGCCTCACAGATCAGCTGCATGTCTCCATACTCAATCCCATTGTGCACCATCTTCACAAAGTGTCCAGCACCCTCATCTCCTACCTGTCAGGAAACATTAAAAAAAGAAATTAAAAATGTCATCAGCAACACTGCCGTCACCATGTCCACAGTTTATTACCTACCTATGGATTTCTTCTGCCTAAGAAAGCTTTATCAGCCAGGTACTGACTGAAAACGCTTTGAGTCTAATCACTGATTCACTTTGCTTCCCTGCCTCATGACCCAGCCATAAAACTTTTTTCTTCCACTGTATTGGGTAAGTTATCAGAGTTCGGTTCAGAGTAAATCTGAATTAAATGCAGTCAGCCAGAAAAATCAACATACCAAAGTGGCTACTTTATTAGCATTTTATGCATTAGTTTCAGCAACCAAGCTGCCTACACAAGGTAAGGTCAGTATCAAATAAATATTTACCCAGTCACAACAAGGTTCCCCAGATCCCACTTTAGCAGCAATGCTTTGGAATATGGTCTTGATATGGGGCCTGTGGGGAGAAATAATATGGCTCAACAGGTAAGCAGAGGACACAAACATCACAAGAGAAAATCCATCAGTATGATACATCCTTCTGGAAGGATGGGGCAAGGGCATGCTGGCAGGCTGACATACGCAACATACAGCAATGTCAAAAAGTATGCTTTTCCCAGAACTAGACACTGCAAGAAACGGGGACAGCCCATGTCATACACTTAAAGCACTGTGCAGACAAGCTTAGTGTACCTAAAAGAGTCCAAATATCACTTTCTCCATTTTACAGATGGGGAAACCAAGGCAGGTTATGATACAGGCTCATACTCGGAGAGGATCAGTGGCAGAGCTGAAGCAAAGCCAAATTCTGCTCAATAGCTACAAGAAAAATCCAGGGTGATCTGGAGGAGGAGAGGAAGGAGGGAATAAACTCCATGAATGCGAGTCAGGATACAGTAACTTGCATTTTGTCAGTAACTAGGAGCTTCTGTGACTATCAGGCTCCTCATCACATGGTAAATTTCCAAGCCAGCAAGAGAGCATTACAGAACACCAAGTCTGAAGCAAGCTAAAAAGTGACCACTGGGAAAGGAGCATGGGTGGCACATGGGTTGCAGGTGCAATGAAATACAGGGGGCAAAGTTCAGGAAAGGGTGGCAAATAGAAGCTGTCTTCGTAGAGCTTTTTATAGCAAAAAGAAGACCAGGCAGCAGAGATAACTGTTACGTTGTCACTGGCTTTGTGCCGTCAAATTTGAACAGGCTGTTACTGGTGTGAAATGCTAAAGCAAGAGGGAAGGGACTTGAGATTCTAAAGCACTAGTAAAGTCTGGAAAACACCTTTTATTTCTACCTTTACAGAGAGAATGGGCAATCAGGGATAAAGTCAAATATGAACATCACTCTTACGTTAACTTGGGTACAAAAAACTAGGGTAGCAAGGCAGAAATTAAAAAAAAAAAAAAAAAAAAAAGACAATAAACATGTAGTGAAGCCTCCCTTAATAATTCATGTTGATACAGTGACGTATACTGCTGCTCATTTTATGGCTAACAGCTTTCCTAGTGCACAGGGCCCAAAAGGAAAAATCATAATAAAGAAACAGGGATTTTGCTTAAACTAATAAAAAAAAGTACTTTCTCTTCTTCCACACATTTCTGCCTCTAGATTTCTATAGGTATTACTTTTGCCTGTGATTCCCTGAAAGACAAACCTGACCTAGTTTTTCCTGCTATGAAAATCCGCACTGGCGGATGACCCCAGATATGTTGAGAAATCTTGAGCCTTGAGGAAGTAAGATGGCAACATATCTTGTTCTCTCCACACCCATGTCCCTCCTCCTTTCCTCCCTCAGCTTTTAGCATGAACAAAAGACGATTATTGCAGAGCAGTCTGAAGAATATACAAGCAAATGCTTACCAGGCTTCTTTGGCTCCTCCTGGCATGAGTGAAGGGCCATATCGGGCACCCTCCTCTCCACCACTCACACCGCTTCCAACAAATAAGATGCCCTTTTTCATCAGCTCTTTACAACGTCTCTGGAACAAAAAGAGGAGCAACATTAATTAATTTCTTGTAATGCCAGAGTGTTAGAAACAAAGGTTAGCAAATCAGACCTAAATTAGGTTTTCAACTCTGCTTTGAACATGCTGGCAGACAACTTCAGAGAAAGCTTGTACGACAAAGTGAACGTTAGAAAACTTCCTGTTGCTTTGACATGGATCCTTGCAAAAGAGACGTGCCAAGAGAACAAATTCCTTGTAACCACCAGAGAAAAGCGCACCGCACTGAGGCTGGAAAAGGCTCACAATAGTGCCAGGTGATGCATGCTGTGTGCAAAGATGTGGAGGAGGCAGATTAGGCCCAAGTTGCTGAGTTCATTATGCAGCAAAGGTGCAATTCTGGACAACTACATAGGAAGCTAATTCCTCTTGAGTGGGAGAGAAACACAAGCTGAGATCTGTAAGCGGAGCTGCAAGCTCGCCAAGTATTAAACCTCATTTAATACCTGTTTTTAACTCTGGCTTGGCCAAGTCACTTATTGAAAAACAGGAACGTGAAAGCAGAAGGGCTAATACCAGTATCCCCTCTAAGATTCAGAAGCACCAATTTGTGTGCAACACTTTCATGTAATCATCCCAGATAGGCTAACGTAACTTCAACAGTTACAGCCTGCTCATATGTACATGTAGGCCTTTAAATAAAAAAATAAAAAAAAGAGCATTCAACAACCAGATCATTGCTGCTTTCATTACCAAGACAGCCAAACCAGCAGTTCTGTCTTACTGGATCTTCCCACAGTCATGCAGAAGAGAGCAATAACAATACAAATAACAATAGCAAATGCAATGCTGTCCGTACTACTTCAGAACCTGTATTTCAGGACGCTGTCAGCTCCTAGCACACAAGACCAATTCAATAAATATCCTTAGATTTTCAATTATTCCTTAAGACTGTAACAGGACATTTTCTAAGAGACTTCTCTCTTTAGAAGATGTCAGTAAAAATATCCTTTGATAATTTGGGAAACTTAAAATAAGAAATATACTTGCAGAACAGTCCTTATCTACCGCAACAACTGATTTTTAATACACTGCATGATCTAGTTTTGCAGAGAACTCAGCTTGGCCTTTCCCAAGGGGAGATGACCAACCGTTCTCATGATCAAAGGAGAAAGAATCACGGGAAGTGTATTTTATTCACCCACTTTAGGCAGAAAGCAGGCTTACCGTGGTATCTCTGTACTCAGAATTCCCACCATCAATTATGATGTCTCCAGTCTCCAGCAACGGCACCTGCCAAAAATAAATCAGTATTGTTTTTATTTTTTTTTTGCCTAGGCTCAAAAATTTATTACTAACAAATAATTGAAATCTTCCAGAGGAAGCTTTTCAAAGAGCCAGATGTTAGTCGCAGTTAGAAGAACATTTGTCTCACCAGTTTATTGATGAAATCATCCACCGCGTTTCCAGCCTTCACCAGCAAGATGATGCGCCGGGGCTTCTTCAGCTTCGAGACCATCTCCTCCAGGCTGTGAGCGCCGATCACTTTGGTTCCTTTGGCCTCGTTCGCCAGAAAGTCATCCACTTTGGAAACCGTCCTGTTAAAAGCGCAGACCTGGAGGAACACGTTAATAACACCTCAATAAAAGTGCATTAACAAAAGCTGCCAGCTGAACAGTTACATTAGCTCAGGCTACAAATTGTATAAGTGAGGCCTGGTGGTGCGTGTTCTGTTTCCACCTGAAGGCACCGAGCCTCTAACACGCAGCAAGTCCCTGCAAGCACCTCAGGAACCCATTGCTAAGGGACAAGCTTGGAGCACGCCTCAGCAAAAAATCACCACGGGCTGATTTTTGCTGGAAACGGGTCAAAGCACAGCCGGGGCGACAACGAAAAGGAAAACCCAGCACCCAGCGGGCTACCACAGGGGGACATAGGGGCTGCGCGGCCGGGCTGCCTTCGGCTCACCACGAAGCCGTGGTCGTTCATGTTGAGGATCAGGTTCTGGCCCATCACGGCCAGGCCGATCAGGGCGATGTCGGCTCTGTGGAGAGGAAGAGGAGAACGCGTCAGGGAGCCGGCAGCGCCCACAGGCAGCACCCGCACCCTGACCCTGCCAGCGCTCAGCCCGGCTCCCTCTGCACCCACAGCCCCCTCACGACCCCCTCAGCCCCTCAGGGCCCCCCCGGCCCCCTCAGCTCCTCACGACCCCCCAGGACCCGGTGCCCCCCCCCCCGCCCTCACTCGGCCATGGCGGCGGCGGCGGCAGCGCTCGGGGCTCGGTGCGCGGCTCCCCCCTCCCGCCCCGCTCCCTCAGCGGCACCGAGGGGGCGGGGCGAGGACAGAGCGCGCCCATTGGGTCCCGCCGCCTGGCCCCGCCCCACTGCCCATGGGCTGAGGGCTCGGGAGGGAGGGGAAGCTCCGCCCCTTAAAGGGCCAGGCCCCCGTTAAAGGGGCAGCGGGGCTGGGGGAGGGGACTGCTAAAATGGGGGGGAGTGAGGACCTAAGGCGTGGGGGCTGTGATCTTTTTCTCATTAAGGAGCAGTAATTAGCTAACCAAGCAGTAATTAGGTAACCACTGTTGGGAAATGGGCCCCAGCTACAGCCAGCACCTCAAACACTGGCCAGGAGGGGTCCCAGCCCAGGGGGTGCCACAGGAGAAGCAGCACCACAGCACAGCCGTGTTTTAAACACAGGGGTGAGCTCCCAGAAAGGACTGCCCAGGACAGCAACCCTGAGGAGGGGGCACTGAGTGGAAGAACATGACTGTCCGTATGCGACCACGCGTATTGTGACCGTCCCCAGAGCTGGGACCTCACAAGGGCGGCTTGATTTCACAAATTTCCTGTCATTCTTAGCAGTCACCCCCAGATAAATTTCAGCATTGGCAGCACTACTACCATGAGTACCACCTTATTTTATCTGTTAATCAAAAAACATTTTTGAAAGCATCTAAAAGCTACTTAGAAATGCTATGGAACATACCAAAGGGAAGAGGACATCTAAGGATAGGGACAGTCTCCCACCCTCCTGAAGAACGGGGTCAAATTTCTTTCCACGAGAGCATAAACTTGCTCAGGACAGATTTTTAAAACAAGAAACTAGTAATGAAATCCTAATAAAAGGAGCACACGTTATACCTGCTAATGCACTTGGTTGTACCTTTATTGTTTCACCTCGTTCACTAACAGTTCAGTGGTGCAAGGTTACCATACACAGTTAGATAATATCTGCATTGCACACCTAAGGCTATACAGCAAATGGATCAGAATTAGTACAAATACATGAACTATATTTACATTTTGTATACTCAAGCTCCAAACATCAGATATTTACAAAATAAAATATGAAAATGAAAATCTGAAATTAATGTACAGTGTTGCTGATGCACTCCTTCGCTGGGATGAAATCAGTTTGCAAAGACATTTGTTCAAGAAGGCCACTTATACAGTGTATACCTTGTATACCTTGTGTACAGAGAGGTTAAACAGGGACATGGGAACTGCAAGAAGAAAAAGGATGTGTTTCAGTGCAACAGCATGTCTAATGTCCAAAGTCAAGAACATTAATCAACTGCACGTGAAGTATGAACAAGCAGAGTGGAAAATTAAGAACTGATCCTGGGAAGTGCTGATCGTCCAAGACTCCCTCTGCTTCTACTCCTTGGATTCAGTGTGAGCAAGAGGTAGCTCAGTACTGCTCAGGATCGGGCCACAACTTGGCAACATTAAGAATTCAAGAGTTTTGACCTCCACACCCTCAGTTTTCTGAATACACGTCTGCTCCTGTTAATTTAAAAACTGTTCCAATTGACATTGGACACGACCATCTGGTTAGTGTTGGACTAGTTTAGATTTCAAATACTTAGAGCGCATAAATGGCCTTCTGAACAAAAAAATCTCAGTCCTGTTCTTGAACACCTGATGTTTTTAAACAAGGAAGCACAAAATTAATACATTCCTGCTACATACAGTATAGTTCAGACCACAGATTGGGGTTATTAACCACAATGGAGAGATGCAACACGCACGTCAGAGACCCATTCTGAAGTACATTCAGCAAACCGTTCCAGAGCAGCATTAGTATCCTTCCTTCGAGCAGCAGGTTAACAACTGCATGTTCAACAAAAACACCACCACAGTATAAACTAACACAAACTGAGGCTGTGTAAGTGTACCAGAAAGATGCAGAGGCAGTATTAGTTGATGGGAGAGTACCAATGGGTGTTATTCCAAAGCTAATCCTCTTTCTTATCTAAGGTGCAATTAATTACAGATGTATAAATATACAATACATTACATAAAATTAAATCCCTGTAAATTAGGTAATAAGCAGCAAAAGGTAAAGTCTTTGCTTTGAAATACCTTGCTAATCAGTAATAAGGACTATCACACACTGGCAAGAAAAAAAAAAACTTCTCAGTGGTTTGGAAATAATATTCCCTTCCCTTCTGCATCCCACAATAGAGGAATCTTCTTTTAAAAAGTACTTAAAGTGCATTTCTAAAATACAGTATAGGAGGTTCAGTTTAGTTTTAAAAATATCCAGGAAGCTCCATCAAACATCGCAGGGTTTTCATTGGACCAAAAGATAATTTTCTTCTCCCATTCACTGATGAACATAAAAAAACCCAAACTGTGGCACAGCTTCACTCCCAGCTCTCTCTAAGAAATGCCTATCAAGTTTGCTACGAGTGTTTATGCTGAATGGGCTGGCAGGCCCACAGCACGATGCCTTGCCTCTAGTGGCTGGTCCTGAGAGCTGTCTGACTCCAGGACATCATAAGCATAACCAAGAGAGGGTTTTTTAATGTCCAGAGAAGTCAGCTTAGCATATTTTTCCCTTCTAAACAGACATTTTTAAGTTGTCAGGCTAAATCAAAAAATCTTTGAAGTGAATGGAAATCAACTTTTTTTTTTTTTTTTTTTTTTTTTTTGGCTTTGCTCTCCTTTAGAACATTTGGATTTCAGTCATCCAGTTTTAAGCAGGGAAACCAATGTCTCAGTACATACTGAAAAACTGTGCCTTCATGTCAGACACAGTAATAGTAATGCCCACTTGAACTTCACGTGAAAATTGATTTTGTCATAGATTATGCAGCTTTAAGAGGTACTGATGTTTAAAAATAGCATCTTGTTCTTCTGATGACCTGTTATCCATACAGACATCAAGTCATCAGAAGCTGCTTGGAGTCTTTAGATATAAGACACTTATGCAACACAGCTGTAACATTTCCAGCTCTGTATAAAGTAAGCATCCATCTCTTCCTGTTTTCAAAGGAAGATCCCTTAATCGTGTTTTTATCTAATGCTTATTTCTCCTTGTTTCTTTTTCTGGTTTATCCAAAGCAAAGACTTAGCAAACTAGCTTTCTTCTAGTATAAAAAAGAAAAGATAAAAATTAAAATTTTTATCTCTCAGTGCGTCACGTAATACCACCACTTAAATTGCTAGCCCTCCTCAGACTGGTTCCACTTTTATTATATACAGTGGTGGTGGTGGCAGCAACAACTTAGTGCTTAAAATTAACCTAATTCATTCTTAAAACATCTTGACATCGGCTTAGCTCCAGCCTGGGGAGCCCACTCCCAGCTCTAGTGGTCTTACTTATCCACACACTGGAAGTGCATAGCGCCCATTGCATAACAAAGAACTACCATCACTGTATTAAGAGTCACATACAATTAAACAAGACAAAAACAGAAGGAAAAAAAAAACAACTATTATGCTCCTGGGTCCCCAGGACATACACTCAACTCTGGGTTCCAGTTCTGAAATAAATCTGAGGTCCATAGGAGACAAGATGAGCACATGATTTAGCTTGAGTACTATCTTGAAATACATAAGGATATGTCCTAGCAAGTGTCAGACTCCATCTCCCTGCTCCTTTTTCCAACCATCCTTTTAAGAGGTCCCATTATGCATTGCACTTCATCAAATGAAAAACTCATAAAGCTAAAAAAAAAAAAAAAAAAAAAAAAAAGTGCTGAGCTGATGACAGTCCCACATATACTTTTGGCCACAGAACTTCCAAGGCATCGTGAGACCTGGTGATGAGTGACCTGAATCAAAATGACCTTCCTGAGCTGGAGTCACAGAACTGTTTTTTTGTTTGTTTGTTTTTCCCTAGATGTGCCTACTGTAATGGTGGAACAAAACCCTTTTATCTCTCCCCAAGAGACAGGAACCTCAGGATGAAATTCCTGCACGTTCCCCCAGGATCACAGCTAGCCCTATCAGTGCCCAAGGTAAGTCAAGAAAGTACAGCGTAGCAGTCAAACACAGTAAAAGAAAACAAAGAAAAGCCCCCAACCTCCCTGAAAACCTAACTAAGAAAGATGAGCTCACTTCTCAGGAAGGAAACTCATTTTGCCTTTCTTTCTTGGGGCAAGGAGCAAAGCTTTGCCCACAAGGAGAACTTCCATTGTAGGTCAAGAACTACCGCCACGCAGCTGATCTCCAAGAAGCCAGATGTTACACCCCACTGACCAGGACCAGAATCTACTTGATCCGTCCTCCAGGAAGGATTATTTCTGAAATTAAAAGTAAGTGGGGAGGGGGGTTAGCTGATGAGAATTGCAGCAGGTAGATTAGAGACATTCAACAGTTATTCCAAACGGAAGTGAAAGTGTCCTGCTGTTCCCTGAAGAATACTGCAAGTGCAAGGTCTAGAAAGCATTTTGTAGGCAGAGGGTACTTTGCCCCATGGACAGACAGGGTGTCAGCTGAAGATTACAGGTAGGGGTGTGCATGCATAAAGCAGGCATTTCAGAATAATGCCAAAGAACTGTCTTTCTTAGCAAACCAATTACAAGTGGCAATCTCTTCCAGGAGAGGTGAGGACTGCCGCTACGCTAACTCCAAAGTCAGAGCTAAAAGCAGAAAGGGGAGATATTGCCCTCCTGTGGTGATCTCCTGAAAACGCTACAGGGAATGACCACACTGGTTCCTCACCTTCAACACTCTTCACCTGTGTAAAATCTGAGGCTGAGCACCTAAAACTTTAGAGAATATATCTAATATTTCAGCGATGCCATTTATTTTTCCCCCAGTTCTGTCTGCTCAGCTCACAGACAAGTATTGTTAATGTTTCCGGGGAAGAGTTAAAGCCAAGCACTGCTCACCTGCACCCCCACATCAAAAGTTTAAAGGTAGATCACTGCAGCCAGCCCCTCTTGATTTGTTCCCTACCTCTTTCCAGTTTATGTCTTAGTCTGTTGGATCTGGGGAACTCAAAAACTTGCACCAAGTCCAAAATCCAGTCTGCCCAGATAGGTTTATCCAACATCAGCTTTCAACAGAGTTTAAATCGGAGGCTGGATCCAGAAAGCCTGAGGAGCTATTGCAGTTCCTGGCCGGGTATTGTCTACATAGAAGGGATAATCTTGCCCTGGCATTAGCACTTTGCCCTGAGGGAACCGATGACTATTGCCAAGTCACAAATTGAATGAAAAACCTGCAGTGCTCCAGACAGACAACAATGGACAGTGGGACAGACACCAAAAGGTCAGTTGGAATGGGAAAACAATTGTTGTAAGATTTTTTTTTCTTTTTTTAGAGTCGTGCATAATCACTTTTTTTTTTTCTTTTCCCTTTTGTTTGGCCACATGCTACCAGTAGGATTCTCCGCACAAGTGAAAAAGAAACAAGGTAGTGTTAGAATATCTAGAAAATGTGATGGAGTTGGGAAGGTAGGGGATGTTAAGCCACAGGATTACATACAAGAGAAACTGTCAAGAATCACAAAGAGAAAATGAGAGGTAACACTTTATCTATCAGAAGGCGAGTTAGGGAGAACAGATGAGAACATTACATGGACTCAGTACTTCAGCTGGCCCGTGCGTCTTCGAGCCAGTTTTGACC
Source organism: Aythya fuligula (assembly GCF_009819795.1). NCBI lineage: Eukaryota > Metazoa > Chordata > Aves > Anseriformes > Anatidae > Aythya > Aythya fuligula. The sequence continues at coordinate 3,933,115 of NC_045579.1, forward strand.
TGCACAAGAAAGAAGTAAAAAAGCATTTGTTGAATTCTGAAAGTTTATTTTTCTTCCCTCCCCAGACTTCCTCCGTTTTTTTAGTATCTTTTCATATAGTCCTTGCTTACTTCACACATTTAGAAAGGAAAACATATCAAGGGCTATAATCTGAAAGACATCTCATTCTTCTGCTGTGCTCCTTTGGAAGGATGACTGGTTCTTTTAAAGGACTGCACTGTTAAGAAACATTTGACACTACAGCAATAGCTTAGTTTCTAATTCTGTCTTTCTTTTTTACTGACATTAAAAGGTACAGTAGTGAGACCTCTCCAGCAAGCAGGGGATGTCTGTGACTTGTATTAAAGAGAAGGCTTCTGGAGAAGGTCAAAAAAGGAAGGAAACAAGATTTTCTGCTTTAGTCCACAATAAAGAGAATGAAAAAGCAGTCCAGAACCATCTGCACATAGATACTAAGAAATTTTATAATTTTGTAAAATAACAAGGACCTTGAAAGACATTTTGTGGCTTCCAAATGCTTCATTGCATGATGCATACCACACATATCTAAACTGTATACACATGTTTAGAGTGTCACAAACCAAAGCAACAGCCACTGCATATCTTGAAATATAGGACTTTTTTTTTTTTTGTTGTTGTTGTTGTTGTTGCCCACCCCCCTGGCTCCCCTTCAGGCAAACCATTACGTCAAATTCTTCATAACATGATTAAATTCTGTGATGAACTATCTGCTTACTTTATGACTTTCTCACTGTCTTTATGCTCTGCAGCCGGTCTGCTCAGGAACTGCCTCTTACCTTATCGTGCCAGCAAGAAGTGGGTTGAAGGCGTATAACCAGTCATTCATGTCTTTGTCATTGATGGCCTGGAGCAGGACCCCACGATGCTTTGTGCACACGCCAAAGGTGTTGGGTGTCTGGAATATTGAGGACAATTTAAAATAACTAAGTCTACAGTCACAGAATTTGATGCATAATCCCTCCCTCAGGAAGGATGTGCTACGTCCAACCTCTAAAAAGATCTAAGGTCTTTCCGTTAAGTTTCACTGGTCATTTCCAGGATGTTACTAGTCAGACAAATGGAACATCACCTCCAAAATACAGTTTTAATTCAAGCAAGAGTGTGGACTTTAAGGGCAGCTAAGATGGACAAGTAAAGCAAGTTTGATTCTTTGCAGAATGCTTGCATGTGGGTTTTTTAAAAACAAAACAATAAATAGGGTCATTGGAGCAATACTTGCTCATTGAAAGCAAACACAATCCAGCACAGCAGTTAGTTTCAGTCTCCTGTAGAACTACATCCAAATCACAAGAAACCTTGAACAAATTGGGAACACTGTGAGCAGAGCCACCAGATACCAGATAAATCTCCAAACAAATGCATGTCCATCAGACCAGGGATGACACAGGATGTTACAGATGCACTACTACCTGTAATGTTCCTGCTCTGAGACTCACCTTTACCATTGCCTGCTGATCCTCACTGTATTCCACCTGAGCTGTGGATAAGTTTATGATCCCTCTTTCCACAGGATCTTTGTCACTGTTGTAAATAAAAACATAGGGACGGCGGACCACCACAAAGTGCTTGGCCCAAGAGCTGGAGAGTGGTTCCTTGAAGTGGAGGTATCCTTTCTTTGAGACCACAGAGCTGGAAAAACAAAAAAAAACACAGATAAATATCAATACATTTTCCCCTAAAAAAAAGGCAGCTACTGAGTACTCCTATTAACTACTAAGCACTGTACAGAACTTGGTCCTTAGTATGTTTTGTCTGCAACAACATCAGCAAGCTCAATTTTGTCTTCAATAACTACGTAAAAAGTCTCACAGGAAAAAGGAACCACAAAGATCTCTGCTTCTGTGACTTTTAGCCATGGCTTTGATAGTAAAAACCTTTACGTATAACTAACTAGAATTCATTAAATAGATGCAGGGATATATAGATGCAGGAATACTGCAGAGATCAAATATTGACACAACTCTCACCAGTCCAGTTTCCAGCCTACATCACTGACCATGTGTAGTTCTGCTATCACCTGTTTAATTTACCTTCCTCAAATGGGGAAAGGAAACTAGAACTCTCAGAAACCCTTGTGATAGGGCTCAAGAAGCCATGACGACACTACAGTAGAAACATACCCTGGTCTGATTTCCTCAATATCAGGAACAAGATTTAGGAATTCATTCTTTCCAGCTCTGGCAAGATAGGAACTTTCTACTGCAGGAATTATCTGGAACTGTTCCATCTCATGACAGGGACTGGAGGCACGAGAATTTGCTTCTGGAGTCCTTTAAAAAAATGGAGAGAGAAAAATAAATCAGAACAAAAGAACTGAATGTGGCAGCTGAATTTAAAGTGCACCTACAATCTAGGCTGTTTTATAAGTTTAATCCTCCAGTACAAGGTTTTGTATAATACTGGGAGCCATTTGTACAATATTAAAGATCATTTCCCTCAAAATCTTTGAATAAAACTGGAAGCTCTGTTGTAAGGAGATAAACAGTAACTGCTAGTAAGTTGTTTCCCACTACTTCTCTCATTTCTCTTGCCAAATACGTCACAACACAGAAACATTTCTTACTACGGAGTACTCCTCTCAAGGATGTTAAACAGTGAAAGTACAAATTATATCTTTCACTAAGTAGTTATTCCTGATTTCATCCAGTTCATTCCTAATTTCATATCTTCTACAGATACAGCTGAGAAAAATAAAAACAAATGAAGACATTATTTGCTAAACTAGTTTATTCTGGGTTGTTGTTTGTAGGGCTTTTAAAGAGACACCTGAAAAAAACAACTTAGGGACTCTTGCTTGCTAAAGAAGCACTGGGCCCTAGAACAACACACACAGATCGTTTTTTCAGCACATGGGATAAAAAAACTGAAAACTACAAAACAAGGGGAAAAATAATTGTGCGGAGTGACTGGAAAAGATAAGGAGAAGGTCTACATAAAGAAAATACTACTGAAAATACAGAAAAAGAAGGGGAAAATTCAGAAAACATAGCAAAGATAGCCTTAAACGCACTATATAAACTAAGAATTATTTTTCCTATTCATATCCTAAACTTACTTCTGATCAATTGAATTGCATCTTGAATCCACCAGCGAAGGACAGGTAGATGAAGGTGTGAGGGTAGCACTGCTGAAGCTTGACACTGATGGGTCCCGCCCAATCGGAGAAATATCAGACAACTACAAGGACAAATACACACAAAATATTGGAGTTTTTTTTTTGTATTCAGTCCTGGCTAGAATGTGACAATTCTACATGCAGAAGGCTCAGATAACAGAAAAGTATTTCTATCAATTGTTTCCCTACTCAGTTTTACAATTTTTGCCTATCTGTGGGTGAAAATACAATGGCAGTTCTGTGCATGCAGCTTGTTATTAATGTCCTACACTCCTGAGTATTCACACCTTAATTTCCTCAACAGAATATTAGATTATCTGGTTTGCCAAGTAGTGTTACCCACGCCTACTGTCAGTATTTTTAAGACCTGATTTATCTTTTTGCATAGGGGAAGTGAATAACGAGAACCTCCAGTCTGCTGTTAAACTAGAACCTACAACATTGTCCAAGTTCATATAATTTCTAATTCCTTCAGTAGTCTTTGGAACCTGATGCTGAATAGTCAAATGCTTCCAACAGACTGAAATTAAAGATAATTAATACAAAGTGTTTTGTCTCTTCATAGTATCAACAGATTCCATGAACTACAAATATATTGTTATTGTACTACAAATACAATGCATTGTATCAGATGAATTCTTTACCTTACAATCACTGATGCTGTTGTACACCTGGTTAAATTCCCGATTGAAAGTGTGAGTAAGAAGCTGCAGACACTGAGAGGAAAAGAAGAAACAAAGAAAAGGATTTTACTTTAAGATTTTTAGGGAAATTAGAACAGAAGGCAATTAGCCAAACATACTTGGCAGCTCATGAAAGAATATGCAAATTCTAAACTGCTGTGAAAAAAATAGAAGAGGGGAATAACCACTTCCCTTAATTAAATTTTGAAGTTTCATTTACAGAACAACTAAGGAAGAGGGATGAGATGCAGCCATAACCACATAAACATGGTCACCTGCGCTGGCTGGTGAGAATGGCTGATTTTGCTGTAGAGCTTATTAAAGCGAAACTCGTGCAACACTGGGTATTCACCACTTTACGTGACAAGCTCATCATTAATCCATAATCAGTTGACAACTCAATTTAGACCCACACTGCTTCTCTTATGTTATACCTTGGTGGCCAGCTCTTTCTCCCGATCCACCAGGCTCTCAATATCTGTGGAGTCATAGCCACTGCTCTCACTGGGCGTCACAGCACTCTCAAATGTTGTGGTAGAAATCTGGGAGGAAATGCTAGTGGAGGTGCTGAGGGTTCCACTGCTCAGACTGGGAGACAACGAGTCACTCAGAGACTTGGGGATGCTGTCACCAAGCTTTTCACGGAGTAGAAGGAAGTGCCGTGTTTTTTCCACCTAGTAAGGAAAGAAAGCATTATCATCTGCTCCACGGTGTTCTGTAGTTGACAAGCACTTCATTCTGAGGCATTCTCATAAAATTCATACAAGTAAACACGTGGCTCCAACAATAATCTCCTATGGCACTAAGTTAAATTTAACTTTGTTGAGCATAGCAAGATTTCCAACTGAACATTGTATGCAGCAGCTATCCACATTCTATCCTCTCTGTTGGAGAACTTACTTAAATCTCAGCTCCCATTTGGGAACCTGTTCAGCTCAGAAGGTTAGGCAGTAGCCACACTAAAGGCAACCTCAAACATACAGTTGTCTTTTTGCTTTCACTTCCTGTAGCTACTTACCTCATGCAGCAGTTCCAGTTTCTCCAATTCCCACTGATGCTCTAGAATGAGACTGTCACCGCGGGGCCTCCAACCTGCCAGGTTCTCTTCTCCACGCACATATGCCACAGATGTATCTAGGACTTTCCTCCTCCTCCTCTGCATTCCTGAGCAGTCAAAAAATAGCATAATACATGTTAAAAACAGCCAGGAGGGAAACCAACAAGAAACACTTATCAATTAGCAATCTGCAAAGAAACAACACTTCCGCTGTTTGGCTGGAATACAAAGCAACAAATTCTTTAACAAAAATCACACATCCTAAAGAGGTTTCATTTAGTTCAGCTTTGTTTCATTCGGGTATTTTCTATTCACTGCCATTGAACACAAATTCCTGGTCAGTCTAATTCAATATAAGAGCTTTGATTCCTAGGTACTAGAGGAAAACAGACTGATTCAACTCGAACTACATTCCTTCCAAGTTATCAAGCTAGCCTCAAGTGTCAGCAATATCTAAAATGTGGTCTTCAAAAGACCACACAAAAATTCTATCATTGCAAAACCAAGTCCCAGCTGTCTTAGTTACAATGAGCAATGTATTTATGCCCCATAAATCTATGACACAAGAACATGATAAGTTTTGTGTTACTGGGAATGTCAGGAAAACAGGAATTTTTCTGCAAATCCTTGGTTCATCAATGATAAGCACAGACACAGGTCAAATGTAAAAGCCTGCATAAGTTTTTATTTTTAAATGAAGTAGCAATGTTTCGTTGCTCCTACAAAATGTAGGAAACTGCTCCCCATCAAGACAGAAGTATTTACTCCATCTTGTCTAGGAAATTTTCTGCAGTATCTCAGTTTACAGCATCTTTAATGCATTCACACTTGGTGACTGCTTACCTGGACTTCCTGTGTCTGCCATTTTGCACAAACTTAGCTCATAGATCCCAGTTACTCGATTGCTGCTCATAAGAAGCCAGAGGGGAAAAAAAGGAAGAAAATTATCTTCAGAGATAAAGTACATTAGCTTTAGTTTTGTGGTCCCCAAATTAGAAGTACAGTTCCTAGTAGAACTACATCTGAATTCTAATCTTGACATAAAATAGCCATGCACTGCAAGATCTCTAAAAATGGCATTTCCCTCAAGGTGTTTTTTTCTCCATTAAAAGCTGCTGCTGCAGCAGCAGCTTTCAGCTTGGCATCCAGGTCAACTACAAGCAGGCTTGAAAAATAGATCTCTAGTCCTGGCTGTTCAGACAGAAGACCAAAAAAGGGGTCATTAAAGAGATAAACTATGAGTTTCACTGACATGCAAGCAAGACAAAATGTTCAAAACCAGACTGGAGATCTATAACTAGGTAAACTTTCAAGGAAGAAAAAAAAACTAATCTATGTTCTCCCCATGCCCTCCCCAAGACATCAAACATCAGATACCAAAACCACCAACTGAACTTACGAATCTGGAGATTTGGAGTAGCCACTGCCAAAAAGATTGCGCAGCGATCGTGGCGGGGAGATCTTGGCATCTCGTGAGTAAAAGACCATGCAAACATCCTTTGTTATAACAGCAGGTTGAATGCAGTGATCAAGCTAAGAGAAAAAACAGTAAAGAGTGACTGCCTGAAGACATTTATGCCACGTTATTTACCTTCCCTCTTTTAGTAGGACAGCTTTTTAGAATCTGTTCTTCTTTGGGTCTTTGGTGGGCTTTTTGGTATGTGTTTGTGAAAGACAATTGTTAAATGCATCTCGTGAGTAAAACAGTGGCACCACACAGAACAACAGTGTATCACACACAAAGCCAAGAGTTAACCCAGTGTCTGCAACACTGGTAGGACTTGTATTACAATATTCACCAATTTCAAGGGGTTTTCAGATAGATAAAACGAGGCACAGAAAGGTAAGGATATCACCAGTTTCACTTCAAATTTGTTGTGTTAACTGCGAATAAGTTTTTCTACCCTGTTCTCAGAAAATTAATAGACTTTCACTGCCTTCAGGGTGTGAAAATCCCTTAGTCCAGTAGGTGTCTGTCTCAGGTACACAGTCTGCTGTCTTCAGTAGTTCTGTTGGAGTCACAAGTACAAAAAACAACACAGGATTCTAACCTCCAGGTAAGCAGAAAGGGTCATATATATCTTCTCTCCATACGGTGTCACTCGATTGAGGAGAAGGGAATTATGCAAGGAGCTATCCCAAACTGCTTCAAACCGATAGAAAGTCCTGGAAAAAAGTACAACAAAAGCTCAACAGTTGGTTCCTCTGCAAGCTTCTCATCGGTCAGTGCAAAGCACTTCTTCCTTGATATCACCCAGTATGATTGCTATGGACCACAGTGGCTTGCATTACTAATTAGAGAGTTATCTCTTCTCTCCCAAGATTACTTCTACTGAAAAGAGTCTGGCACAAGAAACTACTGCCTGTTTTTTAAAAAAAAGACTCATATGAAAGAGAAAAGGAACACAGAGGAGAACAAAAGCTATCATAACACCACAGGGAAAACAGCACTAATAGACAGTGTTTCTAAAACAGAGCTTCTCTCTAATGCTTTAGGTACAATTCAGCCCAGATGAACCTTCTTTTTATTATATTTATTTTAAAAAACCTCATTCTACACCATATTCTAGGGCTGGCATTTAGCAACAGAAGAGATCCCTTTAATAGCTATTCATATAAAAACAATAGCTTCTGACAGCAGATCAGAATGATTGATAGGTACGGGTAAATCCTGTATATTCAAGTCATAAAGATTTCTTACTAATTCCCTACTAGCTTCAAGTGAAAACTTGCAGACCTAACACAAGCTTTTGTAAGAAATTTCTTCAGTTTGGTATACAGAAAGAAAGGAGCTAAAGCCTCCCTCAGTTCTACCTCAGCAGTCAGGAATGTCCATCTGTTCAAATAAAAAGTGAGAGGGAGCATCACACAAAGCACATCTAAGCCATCATGTCTGTAGTCAGAATTATAGTATTACCTCTCTAACAGGCGGTTAGGGAAACAAGCTCTCTCCTTCCTCACAAGTAAAGACCTGATTTCACGTATGTTCCTTTGGAAAAGAGTCCTGTACCCTTGTCATTCAGGGATACAGCACGCTTTTCAGGTGTTTACACTAGTAGAAAAAAGGAGGCACTAATTCTTCATCACCTCCATATGATTTCCCTTCCAAACTCCCTTGCCATTCAGGTTTTCCATCCCATTTTGAATATAAATGAAACAGTACTTAAAGTAAGGAAGCGCTTCATGTACATTTAAAAACAAAACAAGTTACATATCTAAAGAGCTTCTGTGCTAATACTCAAGGCCAGCTCAGTACAATACAAAATGAAACCCAAGACAAATGACAAAAAGCAGTTCAGGGATGGAACAACCTAAAAGCACACACATCAGAAATGAGTTCTGACCTCAAGGAGTTCCCAAAATCCTATTTTCCTAACACTGGTTCCACTATTTCAAGCTAATAAATACACTGAGACACCATGAACTGTGCAGTCTAGTAATATAATTTGAGACTATTACTAAACACTGCTTGCAGCATGTGTTTTAGTGTTTGAAGTAATATCTAAATTGCTTCTATTAAAAATGCTCCACAGAAACACATTCCAAAGGCTAAGTAATAGGAAACTTGAAAAGCCCTATAATGTAATAATCCCCACTTGAGTTAGATTAGGCAAACAACACAGGTTGTCTTCTAACCCTTTGCAAATCTGTGTGTAGTGCTCATGATTTTAGCTTTCATCATAGCTTAATTCTGAAAGCAATTTTTAAAAACCATTTAAGCAGGCTCCAGATCTACATTCTGGGTGGAAGAGAAGCCTGGTTCTCCAGAGATGGCAAAGCCAGGGTACCCAGCCCCTGAGCCAGCTCTGCACTTTGGGCTGAACACAGCTTCTCATGAAGAGAGAACACGTGCGTAAACGTTCAACAGTGAGAACAAAAGGCTCCTCTAAGCAAAATGGTGCTTTTTGGATCAACACCAAGTCGAAGGCAAACACAGCTTTGAGACGGTTCCTCTACTGGAGTTTGTCTAGCCAGGAAGTTAAATATACACAGGCCTGCCTGTCCAAACCAGAACTTACTAGAATAGCTAGAGAGGGAGACAAAAAAGCAGCAGTGAACAAACCTCTTTCAGTATAGCAAACAATGCAAGGAGGAAAATGGAGTACTGAACAAAGCACAGAAAACAGGAGAAGCAGGTTAAGGGCACACATGTACAGTTAAAACTGATTTTTAAATGTTTTTTAGTGTTAGTGAAAAGTGGTTAATTGAAAGCACTGAAAACTTAAGCCTTCTCTTTTTCAAACAGGCAGAACAGAGAAAGCAGAGAGCAAATTGTCCCAGGCTGTGCAGCCAGCATGCTTGGCTGTGATCCACAGGAAAACCTGGAAGGTGAAAGAGGAATCCAGTCGGAGCAGCTACTAAACGCCTTGCTTCCCTGCCAACTGGTAAAGTGAGTACAGCCACCACACGGTTAAACTTCCGATGCAAATCCAGCCCAAGAAGGGAGGCTGAATGCCAGTCACATGGCAGCCACAGCTTTTTGTTCAGGGCAATTGCAAGCTGGAATTTCAAGTAACTTAATCATTCAGTCCTTGCCTTGGTACTTCCACCATGGCAAACATTACAGAGTCAGAGACTGCGAGAAATTCCAAATCTAGTTCCGATACAGAACAAAGGAAGAAAATAGCAAAGACTATGAATAGGAACTACACTCAGATGGCACATTCTGAGGATCAGAAAGACTGAATGAGGGAAGCTATCTGTTGCATGTGAAGGAAAACTTATTCTCACATGTTCTCTGCTGAATTTTACCTGACAAGGCAGGAGATCTACTACTTCTAGAAGAGCTAAGAGGCGTGCTAACAAAATTCAGTAAAAGCTACAAGGGAAATGGCAGCAATAGAAGTGGGACATAAAGCATTCTATTTTCAAGAATCTTTATGTGCAGAGGAAGCAAACAGAAAATACCTAGGCATATCCTTATCAAGAAAGAGCCTGTAAAAACACAGAAAGAGCTTCAGTTAGTGCAGCCAAAAGCAGAACAAAGCAGCAACAGCTGAGAGGAACAGAACAAACAGACAAAGAAAAACACCACCACAACCACAAAACAAGTCTGCAGACGACAGGCAAACATAAGACATCCCTGATCAGAGCTTCAGTCCCACTCCACACACCCGTCCCTCAACTTGAACTTCGGCATTTTGGTAAGAGACTGTCAACGGCTTCACTTCGCTCACCCTCATCCTTCATGCAAGCAGCCCTCCCAGCAGAAAACTACAGAGCTGCAGGAATTTATTGAAACAGCAGGCATCCAGAAGGTATAGGACTTCCCAACTACCTAACAGCATCAGACTGGAAACCAGCACCAATCCCCTGAAGTTCCAGTGCTACTGAACCATTAGTTCAAAAACACTAGAAGTAAAACGTCAACATTGTGTGGGAGGCAAGGAGTAGCTGCTGAAAATACCATCAGCATGTGTGTTTACAGACACTAGGTGGCAGGAAGACATTCAGTTAGTAGGAGCAGCATCCTGAATCCTCCTCTAATATTGCAGTGATATTTTGAAGCCCAAGCCTCTAAAGGAGAAGGAAGTTAGAAGCCATTTCAGAGCCGAGAAGGACACCGCCTCCAGAATTAAGCAGTTGCAGACCCAAAACAGCCCTGCTCCCCTCTGGGAACACACGGAGTTCAATTTCAGAGATATTCCTGCTTTGCACCAGCTAAACAGAGCCACGAAGTGGTCAAGTGACTTGGCTGATGTCAGAGCAGGGGGAGGCTCTGCTGGCAATGCAGAACTCTGCCTCGCTGCCCTTTGTTGCAGACACTGAAGCAGAACAATGCAGTCTGACTGATCTTCGCAGCAATGCACCCTAATGAGGAGACACATGCAGCCAGAAACCTCTCAGAGAGGGGCCCTGCTGTTGCCCCAGCGATTGCAGTTACACAGAACAGACATCTCCTTATCAGAATTAGCGTCAGCTTGTGATATATCTGTATAAATCCACAACTTATGACATTTAATTTACAAAGTATGCTCTTGCTTAAACTGTCACATGCTTGTTACAGGAATAATACGGGTATGTACACATCCATAAATATATCCCCGTGATATGGCCCTTCTGCTTCAATGCTTTATTCTCAAAACAAACCTTGACGTCAGTTTAAAATTTCTGTCTTCAGTTCTTAGTCTCCCACAAACCATGCCTTTCCTTCCTCCCTTTACAATCCTCACAAATGGGAAGTCATCCAAAATCTTCCATGCAGTTCAACGGACCAGCTTTATCAAGAAACTATGGCACCCCTCATTCTCTGTATGCCCCTCTCCATGGAATTCTACATTTGATTATGAGCAACACTGCTAGCTTTCCAAACACCCTGTCAATACCTCATTCTGCTAAAAAGAGTAGCCATTGTATTCACTTACCTACTGGAGCTGTGAGATGACTTCAGGTATTTTGCAGAGATAATATTTAAAGACAGAATAGCATCCACAGCAGCTTCATCTACCTCTGCTTTGTTTCTTATACGTCCTGATAGGGGTAGAAGGAAGGAAATCAATAAAATCTTGAAATACAAAATTTATTTTCCAAATATCATTTCAGACTACACGATTAAACAAGCAGCTACAAGTAGAAATGGTAAAACTTCAGTTTTTCCTCTAGGTAATTTTCAAAACCTAACTCCTCCCACAGCCAATACTCACAAAGACAGCAGAATAAACTGTAAAGAGACATTTCCATTCCTCATGCAGAAACACACAAAACAGAATACACTCACCAACAACCAGCTCTCGTACATCTTTCCAGTGCAACTCGTTGCCCTTCTCATGGATAATAGTGACTGTGATTCTACGCTGGATTCCCTGGTAGAGTTCAAAACCAAGAATTTATACTGGGGAAGTATTTCCACCCCCCACACACTATCATCATCTATTTTGCACTTATTCAATAAATATGGAGCAAATAATCATTTAAATTATCCTGTAACTGTGAACAAAAACCTTTGTGTGTCTGGACCCTAAAATTAATCTACCAGAGGAACAGTATGTTCTCATAAGTAACAAATTACACTTCTTGCCTCTACTCCACAAAGACAAAGGCTTTTCACCTAAAATAGCCCTGAAATCATTGGCACGATACATACAGTCCCTGGGGTATAGCAGACTCAACTACAAAAACATTAAGCAGATATTCAGATAATGTATGCTTAAGCACTTCTAAGTATATACAACAAAATAAAAGGTACATATAGCAAAAGAATTATATGTACTGAAGAAATGTAAGAAAAGTTACTACAAACCAGCAACTATTCATGCAGATATACTCCCTCTTTTTCACATCCATCTATATATAGTCAAAATACAAAAAATACTCTGCAACAGCTAGAAAGGAGGTAGAGTAGTACAACAGAAATAAAGACCACATCTGAACAAGAAAAGATCCCCAGGTGTTGGTCTCAATAATTTCTGCTCTTCCAAGCAAAGGTGTCAATTACCCAGAAAGAAAGTGCTGCATGCATAGCTGCTTCAAAAGAAGTTGAAAGATGTTTGCCTGTATTGTGGATTTACATTAGTAATGGGATTACAGAGGATAGAATTACTCTGGTTTGGACTGGAAGTAACTGATGAGGACACTGGTAAATCCAGAAGTAACACCTGTTCCTTTTTTTTTTTGTTGGTGGTGTTTGTTTTATTAAGGAAATAATTGGAATATGACCATTATTCCCAAGGTACAAGAGTTGTTCCTATCCTTGTAAGAAAAAGAGGAAATGCATGTCACCAGCAAAGTCCTTGAAAAGGAACTGGGAATTTGAGAGTAGAGAAAAAATATAAACGGTATTTAACCAGGATTATCTTTAGAATATGGCTAAAGACAAATTATTATTAAGGATTATTACAGTAGCATTTTTGATTAACTACAAAGATTTGAAGTGCACAGAGGCAGTCATTGAACAGAATCATCTTATAGCCAGCCACATGTAGTGAGAAAGAACCAAGTTGAAATAACAAAGTTAAGTCCACATGCTCCTCCATTGATCCTGGTACAGAAATCAGAGAATGTGAGGGGCACAAATTTGGTCTCAAGGGTTCCTGCTTTTCAAAAGGCTTTCATCTTTTATGATTGAGACACACTGATAAGCAGAGGAAACAGCAATATACCAGGGGCCAAACATATTCTCCACATAGCTCAGAGCTAACAGACTAAATACAGACTGAAAGATGACTGACCCTACAGCTATCATTAGACAGCTGTGTGGGAAAGGACAGGACATGAGATGCAAAATCCCATCATTAGCACTCTAATCCCCACAGAGATGAAACTTGCTGTTCTACAGCCTTCATTAGTACCTGGTGAAGCAGGAACGTCCCCTGACAAGGCAGGCCTCCAGTGTGGTCCACAATAGCAGGAATATACCTGTATGAGAGACAGAAATCAGCAGGCAGGAAAGATACACTAGCAAAGCAACATTACTCTTTATTGTACTGCCGATGTTTACCTCTCCATATAATATCTGAAGAAATAGGGGTGTTTCTACCAGCTCTCAGAATGGACTCTTTATTTGACCACAGCATCAAGTTCAATAGAGAAGTCTCATGTACCAGTCACAGAATCGTCTAGGTTGGAAAAGACCTTCAAGATCATTCAAGTCCAACCATCAACTTGACCTGCAGAGTCCCATGTCCCTTAATGCCATGTCCATGTGTCTCAAATATCTCCAGGGACGAGGACTCCACCACTTCCCTGGGCAGCCCATCCCAGGGCTTAACCACCCAGCCTCTCTATACGAAGAAATTCTCCACAATGTCCAATCGAAACTTCTCTGATGAATTTGAGATTGTTTCCTTGCATCCAATCTTCTGGAAAACTCTGTGAAAACTCACTTCTCGATATAATCCCTAAAGACCTTTCAGGGGAAAGCCTTCTGCATAGCCGAGGTGAATGTAAAATAGGGTCTGCTAGAGAATTTCTGCAGTGTAGACTCTAATGACACAAAGAATTTAAACTCATGGGCTAAACATAGAATAAACATTCCCAACACCTGTTCAGCTGGTGTGCAGGGGCTTCCAAAATGGACAGATTACTTCAAGTGTTAAAAAAATGACATTCTGTCTCTTCAGTCCTTTCCAAGGGGGATGACAAATGCCAGCAGAATTCATAGCCCCTCATTACAAGCTATTAAGAGACCAGGCTGACACAAGCCAGGCTACCCTTCAGATGATTGCTGAACATCAACCTTGTCTGAATGGAACAAAGGGTAACTGATCCCATAAACCACTGTTCTTAAAACATGATCATCTTGAAAGCATGAATATTGGACTTACTCCCCTGTTGGCTCCAATTCACTGATCTCAAACCAGACAAGGAGGTCATATTTGCTCACACTCTGGCCCAAGCTGGGTTTGCTCATAGTATTTAGCTTTGTAGCTGGCACTTAAAGAAAGAAAAAAGAATAGTTTATCAAGACTGAACGAAGTAAAGATACCCTAGGGCTCACAGAAACATGTCATTTCATTGATTCCATGTATTCTATGTACATGGGCAGATCACATCTTGTCTCCTGAAAATACACAGCACTATTCCTCGAAGTATTGGCATCAAATAAGGTTATTTAAATTTAAATAAGAAAACAAACGTAGTGGAAATAAAGAATTTGCAAAAATAAGAAAAAAACATCTCTAGATCCACACAGTCTCCTCAGATGTCCACCAGCTACTTTCTGGTTTATCAGCTAGAGATTTGAATTGCTTAGATCAGTTCACCTGTAACATTTTTTCACCCAGAACATACATTTTCCCTTCCCCATATAAGAAAATAAATTAAGAACTAAAGAATTCGGTCTTCACTTTTTTGCGCTGCAAAATGCCAGTCTCCTTTATCAGTTTAGATAAGAAAATGTGCACAGAAAGAGGATGAATAAGACTTATTCCAGATCTGTAATCCCGTCAAAGTATGTTTCTGGGCTCCTTATGTTTTGGTATTAGTGATTTCTACTGACCAGATCTCCTCAAATTCCTTTCATACTAACGTAGGGATAATTCATGTAGAAAAACTACTACTAATAGGATAACTGAAATTCTAGAAATACCCTGATATTCCTTCATGCATACCTTCATCACACCTTTTACTTGCCATTACAATATTTCTCCTCTTTCTGCACTCATTTCATTTTTGTAAATGAGAATATTTTAAGAGCTTGGATAAAGCAACACTTGCAGCTGCACATGAACTCATGACAGCTGGACTGAGTATTGTTGAGAGTAGGAAAAATCAAAACACGTCACTCAAGTTAAGTTTACTGCTACACAGAGAAACTCAAAAGCACCAGAAGAGGAAAAAAAGACCAGAAAGACATTTAATTAAACTTGAAAGCTGGTTCTGGATGTTCTCATAGACTTGTTCTGGCAAAACCAGTGTGGGTTTGTTTGTTTTCCTTTTTTTCCCCTCTAAAACAGAATGTAAATGTAAACAATGAAGAGCACTGTACATGTCAAGTTAATGACAAAAAGATGAGCAAAAGGAAAGGCTATACAGAACAAAGCAGAATGTCTCCTCTACACCTAGCTATTTTTTCATATGTAGCATCTCCCAGTATCTCAGAACTATTTACAGAAGACAAGAAAACAGAGGTCCAGGAAACTTTGGGAAACAGATCCACAGCCAGAGAAAAATCTGTGATACTTATCACACCGGAGTTTATTCATTCTCTACATAGTTTTCTCTAGAATAGCCATAAACAAAAACATGGTGTCACCATTCTGTGACTGCGGCCATGGCAATTCTAGTCCCAAGACTACTACGAGATAAAAATAAGGAAAAAGGAATCTTGAAATCTTGAAGCATGTTTCAAAACTACTTCTACATCTACCATAGGTCAAATTTGGCTACTAACCATCTCGTTTAGGAGCCCGCTCACTCTGACAGTTGGGAACAGGCAGAAAGAGAAAAGGAGGCAGCTGGTCAGCCCCATCTTGGAAAGCAGCCACAGCAGAGGATGCAAGCACATTGGCATGCTCAGATAGTGTGTTCAGCACATGCACGTTTACATAGCCAGACATTAGATACCTAATCAGCTCAATTTTTCTTTCATGGTCTGCAAAGCGAACAAAACACACAAAAAAAAGGATGGTAGAGATGGCAGGTGAGGAAAAAAGAGGAGGAGGATATAAAAGGTGAAACAGGAGGAAAAAAAAAACATAGAAGTTCAACATGCATTGTTAAAATTAAGCAAAGAAAAACATAGATAATTTCAACAAGGCTGGCTCACTGAACAAGAATGTTACAGAGCAGAAAGATGGAGTGGTTAATGAATAAGCAAATTTCCAGTCAAGTGCTCAGTATGCACATGGAGAGTCATAGCCAGAACTCATGGAATATGGATAACACCTGAGGAAAAGAATTCTACCCTTTAATGAACCAAGAAGCACTTCACTGCAAGAGGTGGTTGAACACAAGGAAAGAAAGACAGCCCAAGAGGGTTCCAATGCCCTTTGCAATGTTCATCTCATTTCTCGGTGTCCTGAATGGCTTCAGAATACACTGTGACCTTTGTTTTCCATGGCAAACAAATGCGATGTACAGAATTAGAGACCTGTTCTCACCTGGCTTTGAGAGTGGCATAGGGGGAGGAAAGAATCTTCGGGAAGGTTGTGGAGGGCTACGGAGAAATAAAGAGAGTTATTTTTACAGAGGCAGCCAAGTAAAGACATATACAATCACATATATACACATATATACACACACTCCAGTACATGTCTCTTACAGTCCCATGAAGATAGGTAAATATCACCTGTCACCATAACAAGTGGACTAAGCAAACTTCTCTAATAGACTTTTTTCTATTCTAACTAAATTAATCCTAGCCGTCAGTGAAATATATTTATCTACATTTTCCAACTGGACCACCCCCCATCTTGCATTAAAAATTTCAGTGGGTAACAGGCATTTCCCAAAATATCTTCAGGAAAGAAAGCACGTCTCAGCTGACATTTCCTCTTAAAACCAAGACATACTTCCTCTTTGCAGCTGCTGCTTTCAGTAGGACGGGTAACCAGAACAAATAACCCAAACAGCCTCTTCCCTTAAGCTGTTGAAGAAGAGGACTGGGGGTCTTTTCCCCAGTTCAAAGGCTCAGCAACTTTGTCACCAGTACTTCCCAAACACGTAACACATTCAGAGCCTTTTGTTTTCCCCTTAATCTTGTCTCTCATTTGTAATCCCACCTTCATGCCACAGAACACTGCATCTAGCAGAGTGTGAGGATTTATTTATCCAGAACTCACTGGGATCACCACTAAAGACTAGTGCACAATATTCTACTGCCACTGTTTACAGGGTGGATGCAGCTGTATTGACAAAGCAGCTTTCCATGTTTGAAATGGTAAAACAATCCCATCAGTCATTAACAAAACACACTATACTGGGTAAAAATAGACCTCTGCCAGCACTCCTACACCACTCAGAAAGCCCACTCGTAAGAGTGTGACTGGATGATTTCAAGAGCATGAAAAAGAGGTGCCTGAACTGCAGAGCTAACCTGAGTGTGATCACAGACAGCCTTTATGCCAGAACAGTGTGCAATACCTATTAAGATCCTGTCCTTGAAGATGGAGAGGGTGCTGCTGATAGTGTCCAAAGACTTCAAATACGATAGGCTTCGTTTTGATGTACTCCACAAATGATTCTGTCACTTCCACAGCAATCTATTAGGCAAGTAAAAAAAAAAAAAAAAAAAAAAAAGAAATGAAACAAGCAAGAACAAAGTCTTGAAAGTGCCAATTGTAAATTTTAGGAGCCTACATTTTTCCTACTGTTTAGAGCAACTCGCAGTAAAAGCGATTGTATTCCATTTTGGTTTAAGCACTAATTCTACTCTCTATTAAAGGAAAAAAATAAATGTATTAAATCGAGTCTCTCAAGAAGCAGAAGAGGGAGCTACACATAACAAAAGGATTCCACAGTTCATAATGACAGATTTACTCAGTTTGTTTGATATCATAAGCACTGCTATTCACATATATTTTATTTCCTGAACTCTAGACTAGTTTCATTGAACACCCTACAATGGGAACAGAGAATTCAAAGGCAGGAAATAGATGTGAAACAGAAGAGTTAAATCTTCCACATAGAATCATCCTGTATTTTGTTCTCCATGGGGGATTACATCATTCATCTGATCACTCCTCCTATTGTCTATTCTTAGCAATTCCCCTTGCTCCCCTTTCCTACACATCTCTCATGTGGTTAACAGGAAGGATACACACAACTTCCCAGTGCTAAAACAATCACTTACTGTTCAGCTGAAGTTTTACTTACATTCTGAACGTGGTAAAACCCAAGGGGAGTCCCACGACCATTGTTTTTGAGAGGTTCAGTTGAGAAAGCTTCATCGTGCCGATGTAAAAAGCTTTTTAAAAGAGACAAACAATAGTTTAGCAAAGAGTGTTGTGCTGTGAACCCAATACCAAAACTAAATCTATACATTTATTTGGCCAGAGGTTTACAGGGAGTTGCATGATGGCCTAAAGCTAGGCCTTTGGAACCAAAATTCCCCTTTTGGCTTTATGACACCCAATTTTCATTCTCTTTCCTAAGAAACTAAGTCAAACAACACTTCACTTGAGAGCTACTGATACTGAACTTTATTCCTCAACACCATGCTGACACAGAGCAGGTACTGTTTGTAACAGGAGTTCTGATAACTGACAGTGTGGTACAGCAGAGAAATGCATGCTATCATTGATTTGTAAAGCTCTCAATCTGACCCTCCACTAGCCACTATTATTTGCACCCTCTATTAAACCATACAATGCCTAATGCAAACAAATAGGAGCAAATTCTTACTTGAACTGGCAGAAAATATCTGCATATTCGGGAAGGATGCCGCTGGCTTGTAGCACTGTCACACGGAAGGTAAACACGCTACCCAGTTTCAAGTGATTACCAATTTCTTCAGTGAATCCTTCCATGGTCATCTTTCCATCCAGTAAAGTTGCTGACTTCAGGTCTTAAAGAGAAATAAACCACATTAGGTCAGGTTTTTGTTTTTTAAAATATTCCTCGGGCAACCATTTAGTCCCATCACACATTCTTAGAGCTGAAATTATTTTTTGATTATAAAACAAGCTCCAAGTACTTGGAAACAATTTTTCTGCATAGATCTTCAAATACAGAATTCCAGCATTTACCATCAGCAATGAATTGATAACAACCTCTCCATATCACATTCTTGAAGGATACTCCAAACCCCTTTTTATCACAGATTGAAAGTGTCCTAGATTTCCCTTAAATTCTCCAAAATTACTACATATTGCTTGCTTACCTAGCTCATTAATTCTGTTGATCTCCTCTGGAGGAGTAATAACTTCTGAATTCTGTCCCTGCCCTTCCACAATTCTTAATTCTTCCAATGACAGTCCAGATCGAGTCATTGCAACCGAAGAAAAATCACTCTGAAAAGTGAGGTGAAGTTGCATTTAACAAACTCTTGCAGGTTCTTGCTTTCCCACGCCCTTCTTCCCCTATATTACTTACTCTTTTAGAAGCCCAACTACTGTGTTCAAATAAACCTGATGAAATTTTAAGACTTCTTACCTTATCAAAATATTCATTGTCAAATGAAATTTTAGCTGTGCCAGACTGTCGAATACCAGATCCATAATCGGGAGCTTCTTCATCAGCTAAGAAAACATTAAAAAAAAAAAAAAAAAAAAAAAAAAAAGACCAGTCAACTGATTTGACTTAGTGCTGGAAAAAATCATGGCAGAATTCCACCCAGCATGTACTCTTGGGTGTGAGAAACCAAGACAAGCCATGAAGTTTCATCATGAATATATTTAACTTTATAGAGAGTTTTGAATGCAAAACAACTTCAATACTCATTTTATTTATTTACTTCTGAATGTTACACTTGAAACAAATTAACTTAGATAATACAATGGCCCTCATGGAAATGTATGCTTACATTGATTTAAATTACCATCTAAAATTCCCTGGTCATAAAGAAAGCAGTCACACTAGCCAAGTTCCTCAGGTACATGATGCAAGTTTGAAAGGTGGTTTTGTGCATACAATCTGCCTGTTTTAACCTCTACCCCTTTGTGGAGAGTACCAGAAAGAAGGCCTAGCGAAATACCACCTATATTTTTCCAAAGTAAATGCATGCTTCTAGCATTTAGAATGCCTTTTGAAGCTTCACTTTGGTTCAAAATAAAGCTGTGGCCCTTTCTCAAGAGACGTCCCCAGTTTAATTTCTCATAACCGCAGTGTACTCCTTATTATCATCCATTTGGATGACAACACCAAGGAAACCAAACTAAACTAGAAATAAGACTGTTGTACACATTAAAATAGATTTTATTTCACTTGCTGTTTTAGTCCCTGCCAGACTGATTCTTACAGATCTCCAGAGTCTGAGATTTCATTATATGTTCCCACGGAGAGTGAAACTTCCAGGGTTACCATACTTAAATGAAGAATGTTGGCAGATTGCCATTGCTGAAAAGGACAAACTACAGGAAGTGTCTGTGGTCTCACCAGCACTGATGAAACACTGCTAACTACCAAGAGTAAGAGTCAGCTACCTGACTTCATATTGGAAAAGAAGTTAAGTTAGCAGTTGATTAGTAGACAGATTTAGGCTCTGTCATGAATACAAGGCAGTTCCAAACTGGATGAAGCAGTTACCATTCTCATACATCTACCCTGCTCTTCTGGAAGTTGATAGCTCTTGGTGATAAGATGTTAAAGCAGCTTCTAAGTCTCCATGCATTTTAGCGGGGCAATGAAATGGAAAATTGCTGATTTCTGTTTATTCTATGCCAAAAACTGGACAGTTTCTGGACTGAAAACAGGAACATCTCCACGTGCTATTCAGTCAGAGTATGACAGAGCACCCTTGTGCTCATCACTTCAATGAGTGGTTTGAGAAGAACAAGCAGCTGGTACATTTTCCATTCTGCAAGTCACCACAGCTATCAGGCTTGCATATACCCTTGTGCACTGTTCATACTGTGCACCAGAAAGAGAACCTCTGCTTTATTTTTTGCTGATTTAAAAAGCAGCACTGCATTAGTCACCAGGTATAAGTTAAGTGGTTCCCACCGTCATTCAAAGGTTCTGGTCAGCATCATTATTTCAATATTTATCCACACTCAGTCCACATGATCACACCAATGAAAAATTTCAAGAACAACTTAATAATAAAGAACAAGTGTTCATTGAAACACTGAAACTGTTGAGGTTTGAGTATAACATAATAGTTTCTGTTTGTTTGTATGTTTTTTTAAAGCTGCAGCTATACAAAGCATACTGAGGAGTTGCAATGCAAAGCTGAGCACCTCACCTGCTATAGCTTGCACTGCTACTCGCAGAAATCCTCGCACTTCTCCCTTCTCGCTAACAACAGCTACTCGGTGAATAAGAGGCACTGGGTACAGCAGATTGCTCAGGTATACAAATGCTCTGGTAATAGGAAGGAAAGAAAACACGAACAGCATTAGGCTATCATCTGCAGAACCAGACTGCAGCATTTGGCTGGCTAATGGGACATTCAAATCTTCAGACAGTCTACTTCACTCCATCTGCTAGACCTGCACTGTGGTCTTGTATTCACATTGCCCATGTGGGGCTCTTCACCAGTGCCAAAGCTAAGTGAAGCCACGAAATGCTCTAAATCATGGTAAATTGGAGACACAGGGCTTGTATTAGTGAGTTATAAAACAGATGAAGGAGACAATTTAAGGTGATGGCTTTATAAAAGGTAATTTTAGATCTACTACAGTTGTAAACAGAGCTGTTAACAAGATGGTAATCTATTAAGGAACTACTGAATATAAAGAATTATTTCATAAAGAATTATTTCAGTTTTCTACCCTGTAAGCACGGTTTAAAATGATAAAAGGGAATTGATATACTGTGTTTGCACAGCCTCAAGTATTTTATCAAACATATAAAAACACTCTACAAAACAGCTATTCGACTGTTCTCTCTTCCACATTTGATAACTCTGCACACAGAGGAATCAGAAATCCCCAATGAATCACAGATCATCTAGGTTTCTTGGAAGATTCACTGAGTGTACAGATAGTGGAAGTCAGTCCCCACAAATAAATACCTTTAGTATTACATTTATTTCTCTAAAAAAGAAACAAAAAAAGACCACAAAAGTACTCTTGAACAGCCATTTAGAAATTACAGTTTACAATAATGAAAAACAGCATTTAGGGCCAGCACTGGATGATCCTGCTGAACGTTAATTTTTAAAATTATGTATAATTACAAGCAGGGTCTATTTTGGAACAGTTAACAAGCTTTATTGCATATATTTTAATTATAAGCTAGACTAACAGTGTTAAATTATTTTAGGTTTCTGCAATGAATTGCAGTTTTTAAAATGCTACACTTCAGTATGATTATAGCTTCAGGAAAACCTGAAATGTTGAGAAGTCTAATGAGTCTGGTAAAAGATGGTTCTTAACAAGGGGAAGAAAGGAAGCCTTCATTTACGGGAGCTGTTTCAGAGTCCAGAAGAACGCTGAGATGGACAGAAGTTTAACCAATAGCTTTACCAGTCATTAAAGTAAAACTAATTATATAGGAAATTATTAGGAATGTATGCATATTAAATTACACTGAAACATTGGTAATTTATTTAACTGGATTTGCTTCTTGCAGTCCTTTTTATTATTAAGTGTAATTAATTCCTCAGATTTATAAGTTTTCTTGTTTAATATTCACAAGGAAAGTCCTGCCTGACAAAACAGGACTGAGAGTTCCAAATGCTCACTGCCTGTCTGGTGCCATCAGCTGCAGAATTTGTTCCACAAACACAATTCTCCAAACTCAATTCCTTGTGACATATAGCTAAGAAGCAAAGTTATAAAAGATTAAGTGTTCCTCCATGAGTTCACATGCCCATTCCCAGGATGAATTGTTTTGAACTGATAAAGAAGTCAAACAGGTGTCAATTGTGAACCAAAGAGACAAAAATAATGCTACTAAAAAACAAAGTGGTGACAAAATGCAATAGAAAAGAGAACGATTAATGAAGCTATAAAAGTAACAGGGGAAAAAAAAAGCATACAATGACAAAAAAACAACTGCAACTTAACATTTGACTAAGATTAGGATCTAATTCCTTTTCAGTCTGCTCCAAAGTGGGGTAAACACTGACAAAGCAGGGGAAGGCAGAAGGTAAATTTAAAGTAACAACATAGGAAGTTTGGTGGTGCTTTTTTTTCTCCTCTAAGGAAATATTTTCAGCTTTGAAATTTCAGGCAGTGCTCATTTTGGGAAAGAATTGTCCCACCATGCAAAATAAAACAGCCTCCCACAGTACCAGCCTGGAATTGTTCACTTGGACTATGCTCATTAGGAAAAACACATGGACTTTGGAAATCACATTGCAAGCTAGGGAAAAATGTTCATTGTCCCTACAGAAAGCCTTTTGTATAATATGTATACAAGTAAGAGACAGTTTAACTAATTAATAGAAGAAGTTGGTACAGCCTTCCTACTCCAAAGCCAAATGGCTAGAAAGTAAAAATATTAACTGCATGCAAATGTATTTTATATGTATGGCTAAAGTTCTGAAGCTGCTGTCCAACACATGACAGCCAAAGCATTCAGCTTTATTAGCCACTGCAATTTTGTTGCTTCAACAAAAATCACAATCCCAAAGAAAAAACTATTTCTTAACGTCTTTCCATCCAGTCACCCAGCTCACTGCAATTATTTTGACTTGGAGAAAGAAAAGCACATAATGCAAAAAGTGTTACATTTCCCATTTGGCAAAAATAAAGTTGAATATCTTGTGTGGAATCATGAGCCATAGCACATTTGCTGTACAGAGGTAAAGAGCTGTTTTACGGTGTAATACTGCCTTCCTCTGCCATTCCATCTGCTTCATTACAAGACAGTGTTAAATTAGGAGGGGATGAAGTATTAAGCTTCTCCTTCTCCTCTTCCCCACATCTGGGAGGACTCCTTCTCCCCGAACACACGCTATGCAAGTGTCCCCCTGCACCTTAGCCCAGCAGACTGAAAAGGGGGGAGCTGTATTAGCAGAAAGATTGGTGAGGTAAAATGGCATACTGACAACAAAAACTAGAAATGAAATTTAACAAACACAAATACTTGGAAAAAATCAAAAGAAAACCAACAGAAGTCACTCAAAATGACAACACGTTTTTAAATGAACACAACAATAAAATGTCCCATAATCCTCTCCCACCTCCCTTAAAAACATCACTGTTTGATAAGTCACGCTGTTAAAAAGAATCAGCTTTAAAAGACATCCCAGCATGCCAGAAGAGATGGCTAAAGGGACCAGCTCTTTTTTTCCCTTTCTTCTTTCTTTATTAACTATAGCACAAATAAAAGGCCAGCACAGCACAGGAAAAAAAAAAAAAAAAAAAAAAAAAAAAAAAAAAAAACAATACTGTGATGCCCAAGGAATTGGGTAACTGCATGATCAGTCTCTTATCCTCATTCTCTCCTGCATGACCTGGGCTCACTATTGCTGATAAAAAGAAAATAAAAACGATCTCCTTTTTTTCCACACATTCCATAACATGTAAAACAGTGCACAGTTAGTTAAAAGCACACAATGTTGATTTTGTTAAGGACTGAACACTATCTTCTGCTCAAGATACTATGTAGATTGACATGTCCTCTGATACTCTAAGATGCGTTGTTCAAAAGTAGAATTCTCATCCTGTAGGACCCTGAAGAATCAAAATAGTTTCTGCTAAGTGGTGTTAAACAGCTTTCTGCTGACAGAAGCAGCGTGCTAGGAAAACATGTGGAATTCAACCAACAAATGGGGAAAAAGTCACTCAGCTCTCTTCAGAAATATGAACTAAGTTTCACTCCTCAAGACAGCTTACAACCCAAGCAGAGCTCTTTAATACGTGCAGCTCACACGGGTCAGGACAGTTTCCTGAGCTGCTGCAGCTTCACACGTCTGCCTAAAGAGACAGCTCAAAATTCTCTTTAATACATGGAAAGGGGAAGCAGGCTGTGTAATTGCCAGGAAGCACAATGGTTCTTACTGGACACTGCATTTGCTCAGCTTGCGTTGTGCTTCCTGAAGTCTATGAAATGAAGATGAATAGTTCAACTTTCTCCCAAGCACTGAGTGCCCTGCTCTGAAGGAACGTGCACAACAGGCAAATGCCCAGGGTGCCAGCACTGTCACAAGAAAGCAGCCTGGTCTTTGCCATTTTCACTAGCTCACAACCATTACCAAGCCAGATAAATGGCTTCCCCAAAATAACTCTTGGCCTGAAAGAATTAAATTTTGTTAAAAACATTATCAGACACTGCACATAAAGGCATAAAGTCGCAGAGATAAAAGAGGACTATTGTAGTTTCTTACATTTTTAGTAACTGCAGTTTGTTTTGAAAACAAGGTAAAGGAAGTTCCCAGCTTAAATCACAAATGGTACCACTGAACTCATCTAAAAGCTTTTTTTGTTGATGTTCCTTTCAGAAGAACAAACTCAGGCCCCCATTTTTACCAATAGCAGTTAGGGGATCCTGTTGTTTCTCCTTCATAATGCAAGTGAGTTTCCAGCACTTGAGGAAACCGCACTTTCCTGACTAGGATGTCCTCCCTGCTTACAGTCATGGAAAAGGATAAAGTTAAGCTCTGGTTAACTTGGTCCAGAAATTCAAGCAGTGCACGGGGAACACACTAACAAACATAAACGGCCAATGATTTTTAATGATGACAACCTTTCGCTACACAATACAATGCTACTCAGAGTCATACATAATCTGAGAATCAAATAATCAAGGAATACTCTTCCTCATCCAGAAAGGGCCATTCTCCTTTCCCCACGCCATCTTTTCTCTTCCCACACAGCAGACATTAGTGGAGGTTTCCAAAAACGGATTTATTGGAATGGATTTAAAGACCTTCCACCATATCCTGAGATTCTCTTCTACAGAAGAAAGTTAGATACTACAATACTATCTTTGTGAGCTTGCAATGGCTAAGTTGAGCATTGCTATAAAGCTTAAATACTGCACACAAGCAAAATCAAATACATTCTATATTGTGACTTCTATATAACTAGAAGTGGATTTAATCACACTGTCACATCTAA
Organism: Aythya fuligula; assembly: GCF_009819795.1. Taxonomy (NCBI): domain Eukaryota; kingdom Metazoa; phylum Chordata; class Aves; order Anseriformes; family Anatidae; genus Aythya; species Aythya fuligula. The sequence continues at coordinate 3,959,041 of NC_045579.1, forward strand.
GATTATTTCCTCAATTATTACTTAGGCCTTCCTGGCCTCTGGTAATGGGATTTTAAACCTTAGTGTTAAACTATATTCATTCTCTTGTAATGCCAATTTACGTATATGGCTATTTTGGCTGGCTTAATAGACATTCAGTGCAACACAAAGCTAAGACACTGCGGCCTACAGCAAGAGCTGGTCCCTTTTGGCCATTCTCACAGTAACCTCACCAACCTTCCCACTAAAATGAACCAAGGGGATCGGTCGTAAAACGGGTCGTGCCCATCATTGAAGAGGTCTGATCCCTCCTCAGTTCCAGCGTCGGAGCCGGTATCATCCACAAAGGCCTCATCATCAAAGTCCTCCATCTCATCCTGCTGTTCATCAGCCAGTTCGGTGATGTCAGAGTCAGCCGTGGAGAAAGTGGGGGAGGGCGTGCGATCAGCAAGACGCTCATTCACGCAGCCATGGAAAATGGGGGAGCTAGATATCAGTTAACGGAACACCAATTAACACAGGGAGGGGAAAGAAAAATGCTTCATTTAACAGCCCTCTGTTGCCATCAGCACAGAGCCAACCTGAACAACAAGCAAAGCCTTCAAACCGTCTCAACTGGAATGAAACATAAGGAAAGGGATCACTAACAGTCAGGAAAAAGGGCATCGTCGAACTGAGTGAAAGCAACAAAAAATGAATACAAACATGGGTGAACATACATTGACAGCACATCCATTTAACAGAGCTACAATTCTTATTTCCAACATGTAGCATTTCTGTAATTAAAAATACCATAAAGATGCAGCCAACATTAGGAAACATTAAAGAACCCCATTAGATATTCTGTATTTCTGAAGAAAATAACCAAATCATTTGAACAACAGATGTAAATAAGGTGCTGGACTGCTTTTCCCATCAGTTTCCAGTGTCCTTCATATTCTCTGTGCTCTCCTCCAATGGCGTGAGATAGAACTTTAGCTAGACACCCTCTTTAAAGGATTTACTTAGAATGTGTATGGTCAAATCTGATTCTACAAAGTTACACCACGACAGGCAACGTTATAACAAACAGTTTCTGCTCTTCACTATACTTTAAGTCTATCAGAAAACCCTGCAAGACAACACACACAACCGACACTAAGTGGCTACACAGTTTATAACCACATTCCAAGACAAAACCCATCCAGAAACTGATGAGAGCTCTCAGCATACCAGGAGCTGAGGTTATCGCCACATACCTTCCAACCAGCTTGAACCAATGAAAGCGATCATAAAAGGGGTCACTGCCTGTCATTGTGCTTTCACTTTCATCCTGCGTACTAGATGCCATTTCCCCAGCTCTGTCATACATCTCCCGCATCAGGTCCAACCTCTGCCTGCACAAAAGAAAGCAGGATTCAAAAATTAAAACAGAGTAAGGAAGAAAAAACAGACAAAAAAGCAGACACCACAAAGTTGGGTGAACTAAACTCACCTATACCAAATTACACATAGAATAGGGAGAATAAAGAACAAAGTGAGTACCCCTTTTCTGCAGTACAAATCCCCTGCATGGAAGGGATTGGGAGAAAATATCTGTAGGCTAAGCCCACAAATCACAAGGCAAAATCACTTCAGAAAACTACATATATCTTGGATTTCATTTAAACTTCTAATTATGCTCTTTTGACATCTAATTTCGGTATCTTTTTATGTAAAACATTGCAGAGTAATTTAAGGCAGTGCTTGCAGAAAGCTGGTATTTATAACACTGTACTATCTAGAAAGGTGGCGTTCAGGAGGACACATAAAACCAAATATAACAGAGTGAGCAGCAAGGGATGAAATTTTTCAGTGAAACTCCTTGGATATAAGGAACTCTGTTCTCCAGTAATGTTTCCATACTTGAGTTTTTCTAAGGACCAATAATGTGTTGCTCCATTCTTTAGATCCTGGACTTCCACAGCTACCACTGTGCGGGGAAAAGGCCTGTTGTCCCGGTTCTTCTCCACCTCTGTGGGCAAAAGCTCTGGTGGCAGTGGTGAGTAAAGGGTGTCTGTCAGCAGGACAAACTGAAATTGCACCTGAATCAAAAAGAAAACAAAGTTCAGAGCAATCAGATAACAGTATTACATGGGGGATAGAGATATAACCTAAGGCAGATATGAAGAAAGTTTGACTTTCACCTCTGTGAATAGGCTTTTGCTAAGTCACATGATTTTGTTTGTCTAAAGTGGCACAAAACATTTTTCAGCTGAATACACATAATTTGCTCTTATCACAACTAGCAGAGGTCCAGAAAACTATAGACTTAGCACACCCTGCAGCACCCACTTGTCTTAGAGAGACATGTGACCAAATGAAGTTAAAAGCAACAAGGAAAAGAGAGGCCCCAGGGGGAAATGGGCACGCACATGTGTTTATAATATGGACAGGAACAGCATAAGGAAAATGAAGAGGAGAATATATCAAACAGATTTGAATGGAATATTCATTCAACCAGAAGACTGAATCACAGAGATCCATGATTTTCTGAACCCTTTAAAACCCAAACTAATAACCAAAATACATTTAGCTTTAAGGATAAGTGACTCTGAGCATTTAAAGCAGGATTACACAGTCAATCAGAAATTTCAAAAAGATGCTCTGTATGCTTCTAACCTTTTTCTTTAACTCTACGCTGATAGCATTGGCTTCTTTCAGATACACTGCATTTCCCCAGAGTAGGTCCCTCAGTGAAGTGAACTGGTGGAATTTCCATTTCCTGAAAGCCCACTGTGCAAGTTCATACTCATGTCGTGTCCAGGGCACTAGAAGAGCAAAGAAAAAAAAATAAAAACACTGTGGCTTCTTCTCTAAGCCATCACATGAAATTACTTATCGCTGATATTGTCATCAAGTTCTCAACACCTCTTCTGCAGGATTAAAACCAGAAAACAAAGATCTGCATTTTTATCATTCAGTGACAAAAAATAGATTCAATTTTTCTTACCACTGGTATTGGAGATATAATGCTAAGTAATAGAATTTGGAACATAGAAAGTAAAACAAATCCCAATCCTATTAGTTTAAATTAGCAATTATTAAAGCCAAATACTAAAACATTGGAATGAAAGCAAGCATTACAGGACTAATAAAGCTCTACCCATTGTCCAGAAATTGAGTTAGTCAGGCATGTCAGAGTACATAAGAATTCCTACAAAGGAAAAAAAAGTACCTTCAAAAATCAGGACAAAGAAACAAAGGCAATAGTATTATTTTAAGGACACTTTAACCCCGTTAGTACCAAGATGAGACAGACTCCAAGTTCAAGATCACCAAATCTAAGCTTATAGTTGAACTAACCTAGTTTGTATATCAGTTGAATTTGAGGATGTATATCTACTGCTGATGTGAAATGTTCTATGAGTAGGTATTTTACATTCCTATGCTGTGAAAATTACAGATCCACAAGGTAATAAAGGCTTTCACAGCTTTCCAGAGCAAATTTTCCGTTCTGTTTTCTCTTGCAAGAGACTATAGCAACTGTTATTTCAGGCTTGTGTCCAAAATTAATTTTAGCTTCAAACTCACCTTCTTCCTCCTCTTCTTCCTCCTCTGTTGTTTCAGCTGCCAAGGACCGTGTCTCTACCTGCTTCTGCAAGGCTTGCAGCTTACTCTCATAGTCCTATGGGGAAAGAGGAGATACTGTATAGGAGGACAGACAAAAGCAAGAACAGTCAAGAGACACACAAAAACCTCAGATGGAGTGACAGACAAAGAACAGAGATAAGAAGACACTTCTGTTAACACACAGAGGCCACATACCAACATCTAGTGTTTTAGGATAGCCTGTCCTGGGACAATGGAAAGAAGGTAGACAGAGGCCAACACAGCTAAGGAAGTGTTGTTTTTAAATCATCAGATATCCATGCTCATATGTGTCAGATGAAAAGGTTTAGGAATTTTTGTTAAAGACTGGATGAAGTGGACTTTGGGAACCCGCTTATGGGTACACTGGAGGGACATAGAGAAAGGTATGGAAATAAATTTAATAAAGGGAAAGATAATTCATTTTCTCAAACAGGGGGATTACAGCACCACTGTTTTAAATTTTGTTGTATCAAAAAGCAATGCAAATTCTAGAAAAAAGATTCTGTTTTAAATTATGTTTTCCTTTTTGAGGGGGCAAGTATCCTTTTCTCATGCTGTATTTAATAGAACATGAAATACCACTTCCAGGACAAAAAGGCTGAACTTATTTAAGGAAGAAGTGTGTTTGCTCTATATCTATTCCACACCTTAAGACAATCAATTGGCTTAAGGTGTGGAATAGAAAGATTCAGGAAGTTCTGCCAAGCCTTGTTCTTTCCATGGAAAGGACTGTATGACCTGGTTCCCTAGGCATACGTATATTTACAAAATACTGGAATATACAGGAATAAGCCCCAGTGAACGATTCAGATTCATCTTGCAGGAAGGGTTTAGATCCTATTTTTCAGATTTTAGCAAAATTGATCAGGGAAATTATTCTGACCTACCCAGGAATCAGAACGGGACAAGGGCAGATCCCAGCACTGGAGGAAGGAAACAATTTGGAGGTGGGAACCATCCCTGGGAGGCAACCATCAACCTGCCCTGGCACACAGCCAGAGAGATCTGTGCCGAGGCTTCTGCACAAGAAGCAGCTCAGCACTTCAACACCTTCTGGGACAAGAGCGTTTCCTCCTGTTCAGCTTTATCACACCTTGAAATAGATGCTACTATGACCCTTTTATTATTTGCTAGTAAAATGAATGCGTCCCAACGTTGTTTTCTGGTTTTGTTGCTGTTCAGTTTGTTTATTTATTTTTATAACAACTACTCTTCTCTGCAACTCTTACAAGGTTTTTAGAACAGATACTAAGCTCCTGGTCTCAGAGCCTACCTCACGAATTTATTTTTTAAAAAGATGATCCTTTGGCATTTACTACACACATTAAATTGGCTTCTTACAGGTTTTTCCTACAGTGGCAAGGGTGCAAATATTCAACGTACTTGACATTGCCATAACAGAATCACATCAAATTTAACACCATTTCATACAGAAAGACCTTTAGACAGTACTTAGAGAAGATAAATTGTAAGGGCGTTCCTTTAAGTAATATTTCTGGGAGATAGCATTAAAAAATGGTAGCTGTGCTCTTAGAACAACACATCAAAAGTACAAGATTTCCAATTAGTTAAGATCCTTACATGCCCCATGGCTTTCAGAAGAGAAAACCACACTATTAAAAATATATGGCCTTCATAAGAGACCATCATATGAGACCACATTTTAATTTTTCTAATTCCCTCTTGAAATTTTATTGGGCTAAAATGCCCCCTCCTTCTTCATCTGTATCTGCTCCACTGACTCCATGATGGCTACATACAGCACACGTAAGGAAATCCCAGCCCAGCAGCAAAAGAACCAGACAGAATGGGCATAAATCATTCTTTTGATATTACTCCTGACATTCTTAATTCACCATGAGGCTACTCTAGATTTATGGAATCAGCTTCAGACTTATTTATAGCCCTGAAAATACCCAGGAGTATTCTTAAAAATTCATTAACAAAGGCACTGTTTTTCTTCCCCAACCACCTCTGTAGATAACACTACTACATTTGAAACCAAGATAAAAGGGGTCAGCTGGGAAGTGACAGAAACAAGCTTCTCTTACTTGCAAGGAAAGGCAAAACAATTTATTTCCCTGCACCCTGAAGGAGATAATCTGCAGGTGTCATTTTGAGTGACTAGATTATAGAAATGAAGAATGTGTTGGACAACAGCTCCATGGAAGAGCTTTTCAGTTAGCATTTAAATAGAATCTTTGATCAGATTCTTTCAGAAAAACTGGAAAGCTGCAGAGGGAACGGTCAAAAATCAGGAACATTCCACCATCTTACTTCCAGCATGAAAAACCACATGCCCATTACATTCATTTATTCAAAGACAAAGACTTGCTTCTTGTCTTCTGTATTTTCAGACTGGTAAGCCAAACAAATGCAAATAATGCATAATAAAGTAGACTTTTTTTTTTTTTTTTAATCTCCACACTAACAAACTATCCATTACTTTTAAAAGTAGAAGAATTCAAGCTTGTTTTCCCATAATGAAAAAATAGGTACCACTTCTCTACGCAGAAAAACAGGACTAAGATTGCCTCCTGGCACTTGATACTCTGGCAGTACTTAGCAGTAATTGGCACTGAGCAACTAATGATGGACGAATTTCAGGTTGGTTCACTTACAGAGCACTGACTGAGGAGTGGTCAGCCCTACTGAGCAGCATTTCCAGATCTGATTAGTGGTAATACACATGTAATAGTTAGTACCAACGTAAAGGTACCTCAAATGCTAGAAAACAAACAAAAAATGCATCTAGAAGCAGCTGTCCTGGAGGTCCGTGCCTGAGACTCGCTGGAACCCAATGCACATGGTTGCACAGCTTCACACTGTGTTTTAATCATCAGATTCATGAATGCAGTAAAAGGGAACGCAAACTTTATCTTGCTCAGGGGCATGGAAATAGGTAAAGCCATGTCAATCATTGTTTTCAGAAAACAGAAAATTTATGCGCCCTGACTAGGTCTAATCTCTTCGGACCAGACTGGATCAGCTTTTTCATCAGAACACTGTATCTCAGCATAGATACTTTGGACCCAGGTGATGTCTGCAAGTCCCTCGTGTATTTGAGGCATACAAAACTTTGGTTTCAAATACATACAGAACAGTCAGCTCTGTATTTTCTCCAGGATTTAGATAAACACCACCTGTGATGGTGCAATGGTATAGTACTGAAGATGAGTATGACGTTACCCCTTGCAGTATGATTTTATCTATTTGTTTTAAATAAACTACATGACAGCAGACAGAAATCTGTTTAAGCTGCTGTCGACACAACTATACAGCAGAAACAGCAGGGTGGATGTGCTTGCAAGATTCAGACTGAGGAAAAATTAGAGAAACCTTGAATTTAACTCCTAGAACAATATTAACACCTAGAACAATATCGACCCCAAGACAAAAAATAAAATCAGGACAAGCCTGCAATACGGTATAGTACTGAGACAAGTCTGACACTTACAAGAGTATTTCATAGTTTATTGAAAGAGCACTTGTTACAATACAAACCAGTTCTGCTTTTCACGAGGCAGATGCTTGCTCTTAAGACAATTCAAAACTTGTATTTTCTTTAACAATAGACAGATCTGAAAATCCCATTTAATTCAAAAGGCAACTCACTGCTTTCTTTACAGTACAAATGGGCACACAGCATAGAATTCTCATTTGGCAGCTCCTGAAGTGGTTCAAAGGGAAGTATCAGAGTCAAATGTCAACATATAAAGGATAAAGGACAAACCTCTAACATATAAAGAATAAAGAACAAACAGTGAGTGTTATTGAAACTATGCTGAACGCACTGATAAAAATAGCATCCTCTAGTTTGACAGATCCCCAAGATTGTGTCAGAAAGGACGTTGAAGTCAATCAGAGGAGAGTTAGTGTCATGCATTTCCCCACCCAACCCCCAAATCCACATGTCCCTAGTGTGTCTTAAAGGACATTTAATCAATCATCACTAAGGCACAGGTGGATACAAGCCAGCTGTCAAAGCACACAGCACATCAGCACTTAGCAATGGCAATTAAGCTCACTAAAACAGCACTCCCATCACGGATGCCACATTTCCATTAACCTGAAAGCCTTTTCCACAGTCTTCTATGAAAGCAGCTGTATTAGTGTTCATTAGCCCCATTAATGCAGAATTTGAAGTGAGAGGTGTGCATATTTCCGAATACTGCAAGGAGATCCATGAGTTCTCACCCTTTCCCTTTTAAGACAAGGCACTATGCTCTAGTAAAAGTGGCTGATCATTTTAAGATTTCTTCCCAAGTTTCATTTCTGTAGCAACCTCCTGAAACCCAGGAAGAAACCTGCTTCCTCTGAGCAGGCTGGACGCTTGACATTGACCCTTCTGTCAATGACTACTCCTTTTTCAAAGGAATGGTATGTCAAACCATTCAATAAAATGAACGAGGTTATTCTTCTAGTGCTGCACTAGAACAGGGGGGTAACAGACTGATGGCAACCTATTGTTCATCATCACCAACATCCAAACATTTACGGGTATTTTTTTTCAGCATGTTCTGCTGAGGTAAATTGGGAAAAAACTTTTTAGCATTTAGACATCAAATAGAAGGATCTATTTTTAGTCTCTTATTAGTACATGTACTTGCATGGACTTGAAATCCTGTCGTGATTTTGTGGCAGCCACAATCCTCAATGAATAAATGGGACAAGAGAATCCTGACTTGTTCTCTTACCGCCTACCCCTAACGCCGACTACTACCTCTTTGGCTCAGGTATTCGTACAGAGCTAAGAGGATTTTGCAGAGCTTACATCTGTAAGAGAGCCCAAGCCTTTCTGAGGACATGAAAGAGAACTCATTGCATGTCAAGGGTGAAGTGCAATGCACTCAAAACAGAATTCTCAAAAGAAAGGCACCAGGACAATAGTATTTGCAGCCCAAAATCTCATTTAGCAATTTTGACTCAGGCTAAAATTAAGTATTGCTCATCTATAAGGCTTCCTTTTTTTTTTTTTTTTTTTTTGAAAAAAATCAAGGCATTTTTGGCTATGTTTGGTTTCCTTTGTTCACATAGGCCAAACATGAGACAAATGCAAACTGAAAATCCATACGTGGACAAACAAATTAAACCTGCTGTAAAAAAAAAAAAGTCCTAAATGGTAGGATGAGCTGATTCTTCTAGGACAGTCAGACTTTGGATCTCCTATATCAGAGGGCCAGTATTCTATCAGTAAGGCACGTGCAGAGGCTGCAGTGGTGACACTTGATTAAACTATACATAAACGGTGCATGGCTGCCACTTACCATGTGTTGCAACCAGCACCTATACCATGCACAGTTGGGAAAGGGGAAAAAAAAAGTAGGACAAGAAATAAAAATAAGATGGAAGGTAAGCATGAGGCATTTTCTACTTATCTACAGCTATGTTGAAACATGCAGAAGTAACAATTACCAGTAGGGCTTGTATTTTAATCAAAAAAAAAGCAACCTCAAGTAAATCAAGGATATTTGTGCAAAACAGCACAAGTCACTTAACTGTACAAATGCACTGCAAAGTGGACCAATCTTGCCGAATCTGGTATAGTAGCCAAGTTCGCTTTTAAAGTTTTATTCAAGTTAAACTTAACAGCAAAAGGAAGTTCTCCTCAAAGCTTTAGATTGGCTTATGCTTATGTCCACAGTTTTTTTAGAAGTACGCTTGATTTTGTTTTGCACCTTAAAAAACTCAGAAGGAAAGGTCTGTAATCAAAAACGGGACTCTCCAATTGAGACGAAACCCCAAACTTTTAAAAACATTATTGCTTAATCAGTATTTTCCCTGTCATTTGTTTAAAAGATTCTGAAGTAGGGATTGCAAGCATTTGTTTTATGGCAAATCACTTGCAAGTATAGACACCTCAGATCAGAATAGATATTAAAAATACTAACTTGCACTTTAAGCATGGGGAGAAGGAAAATTCATCTTATTTTTTCCTAAATGTGACCTTCTCCTTTATTAAAAAAAGTCTGGAAACAGGGGTATAATCCAAGACCAGAAACACTAACATGAGGTATCACATTAAGATAAAACAGTTCAATTATCCTATCTTTACCCCAGCCAATTCAGAGTAGCGATTGATAAATCTTCTTAATAACAACTACCTCCCAGGCTGACAGCCTGAGAAAGCTGAAAACAAAATAAGAATTAGCTCTTTGAGGCTTCTTCCTGCACCAGAGTATTAAAAAAATCCCAGTTCCTTTCTGCAATCTCCGTATAATAATTAAGAACTATTATACTTAGAGATGCAATCAGAATTAGAAAACAATTATTTCCAACGTATTGCTTCAAACATATATATATCCTGACATCAAATTCCATTCAGGCAGCTTTAACTGTCACAGCAATTTCATACCAATAATTATGAACTTGAGCAGAAGGACAGAAGGCATTTCCTACTCAGGTCGTAAGATTGTGGCCCAATAGCTCTTCTTCATTTCTCTATACAAAAAGCCACGTTATCTTGTCAGCCAACATTTCGTTTATAGATTATGGAGAATTTGGGTTAAGAGTGGAAAATATTGTACTGAAGAGCCAGATGGATTTAAAAACAGATGGTCAGTTTCCTTATTTCTAAAAAAAAAAAAAAAAAAAAGGCACAAGAAACATTCAACGCTCTAAACTAAATTCCTTTTTTGATTGTCTACATAAAAACACAGGAGGAAGGTAGCACTTGGTAAGTTCCAGACAATATTTTCAACATTAGAAAAATACTCCAAGACACACAAAAAAATTGGTAAATGAGCTAGCAGAGAAGTTCTCCCCTCCACATCCCTCCCTCCAAATCTTCTAGTCTATGACCGAAGTTCTTACAATTTGTCAGTGTTCTTCCAATCGGGGTTGTTACAACTGCACCAAAAGTCACATGCAAACTGAACGGGCTGAAGCGCCGGTACCTTGTGCCGAATTACTCAAGTTCTCCCTGGCCAAACCCAAGACATAAGCAAAGCCAATCCTGGCTGTTTCTTAAGAAGCCAGCATTGCCCCTGCTCCCCTCCTCCCCGAGACTAGCCTCGGCCAACTAATCATACGGTAGTTTCTCTGCCCGTTTTGAGGTTAGGTGCTGAGAACTGGCGCCTCATCCGTGGGGGCGTCACAAACTGGTTATAGTGGTTAAGCCGGTCAGTCTGTTTCGGGTGGGAGTTCGCCGTACTGCCTTCCGCACCGCCGCCGGTGCTGTGATTGCAGTAAGGCTGCCGGTGCTGGTGGATGTGGCGCTTTTGCTGGAAAGTCTGCAGGTCTGGGTTCTGCTGCCCGCTGTACGAGTGCAACGATTCGGACGAGCCCGATGCCTGCCGCCGCAAGGTTTTTTGAGAGCCGTTGTTGAGAGAATTGCTTCTCCAACGCAACTGGGGTTGCTGCTGCTGATTGCTAGGCTGGGCCTGAGCGTTTAGCTGCTGCCTGTTAATTTGGATATTATCTTGATTCCTCTGGGGGCCATAAAGATTCCACAGCTGCTGAGGGTCCTTAGGGGCAGCTCTACTTTCTTTTTCTTTGCTTTCATCTTTGTTTTTATCATCATCTTTTGGAATTCTAACCTCAATAACTTCATCTTCTGTGATAATTATATGAGTGCCTGGGCTCCAGGAGTTTCTATGCTTGGGGTTGCTTTTGAAAGGAAACCGGGGCTTGCGATTCTCAGGCGGGATAAATCGGTGAGGCATATTTTGTCGGCGAAGCTGTTTTGCTATTTCCTGCTGCTGCAGATTTTTAAATCGAATCTGTTCTTGCCTCATCCAACGTAATCTCCCACGTCTGAAAGCTGGATCACCTGCCATTAACTGAGAAACACGCTCCTCTTTAGCAAGATCATCATTGTCACTTCTTTTTAATTCACCTGTGGGCTTCTTATCCACATCCGCTACACTGTCAGAGTTTGGAGACTTATCATTAGCTGTGGTTGACTGAGCTTTCTCTGAAGACCCTATCAGAGGCAAAACCTTCTCCATTTTTAGCATCTTATTTCTAAGAACCCTTATCTCTTCATCCTTCATGTTGTTCTGCTTCTTCACTTCTTGCAAGATATCTTCTAATTTGTCTATATGCACCTTCAGGTCATCCACATCAGTTATTCCTTTACCATTGCCCATAACATCTTCAATTTTCTCATCTCCAACTCCTACCGTATCCCAGACATCGCGGGCAACAGCTCGCCACGATTCCCGCTCATTCGGATCTTTTTTCCCATACATGGCACAAAGCTCCTTCATTTTAACAATGGCCAGAGCCTCAATCTCCTGTCTAGTGTGCCTGAAGTCATTGAGTGCTACCTCATAGCATATCTCTTTCACAGCCTGGATCTTTAAGTCTGAGATGGTAACCCACTTGGAGTCTTTGCTAAGGCGTCGGCGTTGGGGTATCTGGTACATTTTAATAGGCTCTCGTTTCTTCCCACTGCTGGGGAGGCCACACTTTTTTACAATGGTTTGGAGCTTGCTGGGGGGCAGCTTCTCTCTCAGGGAAGTGATCAGTCTCCAACTCTCCTCACACGATCTCTTGTCCGAATCATCCCCACTATCAGAGTCTGCATCCTTTGGAAAAACAAAAATCAAGAAGTGGCCCCAAAATAACCAAAATTAAAATTGTAAGAAAATGGAAAAGCTAAACAAGAAGTAGCAGGCAAAGAAAACTAAATCAAAAATCAAAATAGAACAAGTGAAGTCCCTGAAGACTGAGCAATAAGACATTAATGTGTATCTTCGAGAATCATGGACTGTCAAATTGGCTCTCTTCACTAAATTAAGATTAATATTACTTAGAAGTCTCGTCATCTTGACATATCAGATAATCTAAATTCTTCCCTCCCAATCCCTTCCAAAATTCTTTATACTGATCAAGAAAAACAAAGTTCCTGATTAAAAAAATAAAAACAAATATCAAGTGTCAACTGCACTTCACACATGCTACAAAGACATGCAAATCCCCGCCACACACATTTGCCTTGGTTACTGCTGTTGCTTCTTTCAGCAAATCCTCCCCAGGTAGGTGAACAAAACAGCCATCATAGAAGATGTCATGAGCAGCCAGAGTAAGTCAGGTTAACACTGGTTAGTAACGTTGCACATGGTTGCAGGGATGCTCAAGTTTAGAATCCGCTTCACTACAACAGCAGCCAGAGAAGTGTTAGACGATAAGAAAATATGAAACAGAAGCAGCCGAAAGGTTTCAATGTTAAAAGGACTGTAAGTGCCACTATGACAGGTGAAGACAGTGGTTCATACTCCAAGACTTGCTACAGGCTAAAAGGATATCCAGAATCAGAGTTTCAGAGGTGTGTTTTTTTGTTTATTTTTTGTTTGTTTTGCTTTTTTTTTTCTCCATTTGTCACCTTGTTGTTTAGTTTAAAAAAGCAAAAACATTAACAGTCTTCACTGTCCGAAGAACGAGTTTCAGAAGAATGTAGTAGTGACTTTTTTTTTAATTGTTTAATTTGAATTCTCAATTTGATATCCTTGATTTGTCCTCTTCTCAAACCCTAGAGCTTCCACATGCTAAGAGTTATGCTTGTTTGTTTTGCTTCTTCATTACAAGTTTTCCATCTTTTGCTAAATCATTTGTAATGAGCAGTGCTTCGGGTTTTCATATGCCGAGAATATTTATTCAGGTATACTGCCACCAAAAGTTAAGCGTATCCATTATTGCTTACTGCAACCAGGAGTTAAAGTCAAACTACCTTTTTTTGTTTTGTTAAAGGATTACTAATTTAAGACCTCTCCAACAAATAAAAAAAAAGTCCTATGTATTAGTGTGATCCACTAGATCCACATCATCCTCAATAAAACACAGCAGTCAGTCTCTAGTGAACCTCTAATGTCCATATTTTTCACATGGAGAATTATAATGCATTAGAAGTCAGGAACAGTAACAGCCAGTTACTCTACAACCAAAGGAAACTGAGGTAGTTTACTCTGCACCACAAGTTTCTAGACTTAAGACTTCGGGTAGAGGACCACGAAGAATGGGGAATACAATATAATTTGTCTTAGAAACGATGAAAGGGAGTAACAAAAATATTGCTCTACCCTATGGTCAACAAGCTCTATAGCCTAAGAATCAAGTTATGTGAGCTTCTTGTGACCTTATGTATCTTCAGTATTCAAGAATAGCACTAGAGAATCAACTTGTACTAGTTCAGGCCAAAAAACGTCAGATTAGAAACAGACCCAACTCCTCACGAGTTTACAGGCAACAAACTTTGCAGCCTAAGGAAAGAGCATCTAACAAACTGCATGTTGCAGTGGAAATAAAAGATGCCCTGGAGGAAAACACTGCACAAACTACGCATTCAAGACTACATCCACAAAGGCAAAACAAACTACTCAGACGTTAAGGCATAAATTCCACAGGATTATTCTTACAGATTACAAGAACTACCATATTACTACTTATGGGTAAAGGACATCTTGCTTATAAAAAGCTGACTAAGTGACACTAGGTAGTCATTGTCCTGCATGTATTCAGATTAACCAACCCAATGAACGTACGTATATACCTGTATTCTAACACTAAGGGGTCACTGCAAAGGCATAATGACCAGGAAAACCTGGAAGATAACTTGAGCTCTATTAAACACCTTTTCACATTCAATTTGAAAAACGGAGAATGATTATTTCTACTTCCAAATAATGCCAGCAAGGCAAATAGATATTAGTTGTAAATTTTGGAAAAAGAGTTCTCACTTTTTTGTATAGCACATCTAACTACAAAGAAATGCCCAAATTGGTTGGCATCTCAGCACAAAACCAAAACATTTTGGAAAACACTATCTTATATCCAAGATCATAATCCCATTTAGAACAAGAAGAATATTTATATTTCAACATCAATCTTATATAGCAGCAAGATACAGAACCTGACAGTGTAGCTGGATATTGTGGCAACATAAATACTTTTAAAGTACACAAGCTGGAATGCATTCCCAGATTTCCCAATCACTATTCGAGAGCTAAAGAGGGCATTCATCCTGTCCATTCCAGACTGCATAGTGACACAGAAGTGACAAGATGTGTCAAGCAATTGTGCTGTATTCTCACTAAGCAGCGTAAAAAGCAGTATCCTGCTGAACTGACCAGTGACCACATTTATTATGATCCTTACAACTAGGAAAGCTGTCCTTCAGAAATTACAATGGTAATGCATGCAGGATAGTCTTCCACCTTTGCCCACTAAGTGATCAAAATAATCAGCAAAAAAAAAAAAAAGCTTTAAGAAAGTAGTAACTATACTACAGTATTAGACGAACCTATTTAAATCTTCCCCCAATCATAAGTACAGGGAGAAAAATTTCCTTTCACAACACTTGCATCAACACAGCCTTATTTGAAGTGGATCCCCAGGCAGCCAATTCTCTTGTTTAATTCATACAGCAGCTTTGCACACGCCTGTCACCAGAATTTAAGGGATGGAATTGCATCTCTTTTGACACACAGCCAAACCTTGATGCTATTTTTCTTTTCATGTGGAATTGTTTTTTGCAATACTGCTTTCAGCTCCACAAATTTAAAAAATGAAATTGAAGTAACGTTATATTAGTTGCATCTTAAACTCCTTTCTGAACTAAGTTTTGCTTTGACTCAAAGCCTACAGCAACTCCTCTCCACCCAAGAGTACTCTCTAGTTAGAGATGCAGAAGGCTTTAAGTGCACCGTATAATATAAATTAAAAAAAATGATGTAGCTTCTATCTATGGAAGCCAGAGTACTCTGCTCCAATATGCTTTTGGGAGAAGGCTAACAGTGGTTTAAACCTCTGGGCTTGGTCGTGTTTTTAAAATTCACAGGATGCTTGGAGATTGCATGCATTTCTATTTGTAATGAACTTCAGAAGACATTTGTTGTGAAAAGACTGAAGTCTTAAACAGGAAGTCTGATAAATTAAGTCTGATTATAAGAAGAAATAGGTGAAATGGCGGAATTCCCATTGTTCTGAATGAGTTAACGTTCCCTTTGCACACTTATTCCCTAGTCATAACCCCACCATCAGCACGTGTAGCATTAAGAACCTTACAAGGAACTCCATGCAGGGGAAGGGAGAAGGGTTAAAACATGCACAATGCAGCAACATTTTCAGACATCATTCAGAAAAAATAAACCTAGCATATCATTGTTCTATGAGTCTCTTTGGCAGCACAAAATGAGTACCTTCTGGTGATCCAAGATCAAAATCAAGGCAAACATCCCAAAAGTAGCTGATTAGACTATTGAAAATGAACTTCAAAAAACATGAGAGCATAGAAATGCTCTTCTTTAAGGTTACATTGCAAGAAATCTGACCTGTCCCAACAAGAACTGATTAAAGCCTCTTCGGTGTCAATTACATTCCCAATTTAACACGAAGGAGCTCACTCACACTGATCGTAATCCATTGTAGGCACAAAGTATTTAAAAGCAAAGGGATAACTGCATTGTGCAGACAACCCAAGCAGGTTTCCTAAACTCTCAGATAAGCAAGGACAGGAATTACTGTTGGCCAAAGGTATAGTTAATGTGAAGTAAGGACACATACCAGCCTTTGCTGCTCCAACAAGAGATCTGCTTCCTCTTTTTCCTTCTTATACAAAATCTCCATTTCTTGTAATCTGAAGACAGACAGAAGAACAGAAATAGCCAGATATCATTAGTTTCATGTTGGTGTTGATGTAAACACAAAATCCACTAAATTACAATAACAAGAGTAAAAGTCGTTCCATTTAAAAAGAAATACTTGTTATAAAGTTACTATTTGTTTAACTCCTTTAACCTAAAAAATTAAAATAAAGTACAGTTTACTCAGATCCATCAGTTCTGTGCATACTATCAATTCAGTGCATTTAATTTGTTACATAAGAGATGTCTATTGTGGTACTAAATAAGTGAAACTACCTAAAAGTTATAGTGCAGTCCTTCACCAAAATCTGGTCTAGGGAATTAATTTCAGGTGCTTAACTTTTTTTTTTCTTTTAAGGAGCTACAGCACTGAAGTAAAATTGAGGAAGTTTTCTGAACGTTCACTAGAGGTAGCGGTGACATTACTGTCTGAACGAGCACGGGAATATGTTGGAAGAAGGGTACTTGAACTCTGTTTATTTTTGGAAGCTTCATTTAAAAGTCTTCCATATATACGGCAGACATTAGCTTTAGGTTTTGCACTGACACAACTCATAGCCTACAGCTGTATCGTTCTTGTTGCAAGAAGAAACTCTTCTTTCCATTACCTTTTCTCCATCTCCTGCTTCATGTCAATGCCCTGCTTCTCCAGAAGCTCCCTCTGAGCAAAAGTCCAGTCAACTGGCTCAGAGGGAGTCTCAGCTGATGGTGTTTTCTCTCTCTCTGCTCGTGCTTGCTCTGGATGGTTGAATCGGAAGACATGGTTCTTACCCATGATGATACGATTTCCTAAAAACAGCAACACAAGTTAATTCTTTCAGGACTCCAAGGCAATTAAAAACATCACTCAATGATTCATCCCATTTATCCTCGTGTGGCATTGGAAAAGATTGCTCAATGAGGATTTTACAATACATTCAAATTAGTAGGTGACAAGGAAGAAAAGAATGTCTGGTTTGTACAGGAAAGAACTACTGGTGATAAGAAGCACTGCTCACAGAGGATGGCATCGCCCTCAAGAGATCCAATCAAACATTCTGGAAAAATTTATCAAAAATTAAAGGATGGACTTGGAAACTGACCAACTGTTGCAGCAAATAAAACATTCACTAAGTCCCATTCCTCTCCTTTACCAACAGCGCCAAAGCATGGGCAAAGACCAATTTAGCAGAAATTTCAGCTTGGAAAAAGTCTAACTTCAAAGAATGGAATGCATGGAGCTTACTTTTCTTTAAAATGTGGTTTATATGCATTGATTTAATTTGTACCCTCATCAGTAATACTTATACAAGGATTTTAGTTTCTTTTAACTAATGTGGGAAGAGCTGAAGAAATGTAATATCAAATCTTTAAGCTAAATCCTAGAGATATCAAATGTCCAAAGAGCCCGAGACGTGCTTGATGGAAGACAGTGGAATTCCTCTGCTCTCCCAGGGAACATATTAATGTAGTTAAAAAAATATATATATTCCAGTAAGTAGATCCCCAGAGTAACCAAAATTGCCCTTATGAATATGTTACTACAACACAGGCATTTCAAGATGTCTAGGCCATATCTAAATTCTCCTGGTAACTCAATTGTCTAGATGCAGAAAGCAAATATCTACTTTTTTTTTTTTTTTTTTTTAAAGAAAGTAATTACTAAAGGATAGAGTCATGGTTTTCAGTATGAGCTATATGCTGTCAGAACAACAAAACACTTGCCCTTCATTGTTCAGGCTTGTACTGAAGTCAGGATGCTTGATTCCATGCAAATACTGACTTATAACTTGGTGCAAATAACTGAGGTGGTTTTGTTTGTTTGTTTTAAATGAGAGGAAAAAGAGGAAAGACACAGAAAGCACCGTGTCTTGAAAAAGATGGGTTAAAAAGCATAATTTAGAGCAGTCACTCCCTCCCCTCTAATTCTTTCCCCACACGCCTTTCTAAAGGAATGTAGGGGACTGAGTGGGAAACCCAATGAGAGAAAAGAGAAGCTGTTGTACTCCTGCAGAGGGTCATATCTTAGCTTTGCCAGGAAGCTGGGAATTTTCCATCAGCAGCTGGCAGTCTGTCTGCTCTGTCTCACTGAGACTGCCAAGGGCAATAGGCTTGGGCAAGAATGTACTAGAATAATATCAGGGTAAGCAGAAGGACAAGCAGGATGCTGTGTGGCAGTGAATATTTAAGTACACTTACAGCTAATGCAGCAAAGAATGAAAAAAAAAACCTGCTGATAAGAGAAAAATGCTACCAACTTGTTCAAGAGCTTCACTCCAAGAAGGTAATACTCCTGCCTTTTAACAGCACCCAGCACTTTCAAACAATGATGCAAATGTCACAAATGAACAATTCTTAGACAAAGTCTGGAAAAAAAAAAACATCTGTTCTAACATTTCTTACCTGAGCGCAACTGCACAGGCTGCACAACCCTCTTGCCATTAACATAAGTTTCTGATCGTTCGCAAGGCTCCAGAGTAACAATAACTACAAAGAGAACAACAACAAATTAGACTTTAGAGAGCACTCTGTAGAAACAGCTAAGTGTGCAGACCCTAATTTTCTGGCTGTCTTCCTACTAACACCAAAACAAAATAAAAGTGAATCACTTCTTCATGCTATACTGGTTAATAAAACCCCACCAGAGAATCAACACTACTGGCATCTTAATTTTGCAGGTGGCAATTATTACTAGTTATTTTCTATTTTTTCTATATTTCCAACACTTTACTAGGAGAAATAGTTTTTTACCTTCACCATTGTTGTTCCTCTCGCTCCGGAAGATACAGTGTTCTTCTTTGATATGAGCCCCACTCAATACAATATCCTGCCTTCGCTCAGCATCAGCTTGGCCAACCCTGAGTCCAATAAAAAACATTTCAAGAGCAAGTCAGACACTTTCTACAACTCTGTAAGACAATACGGCTATCCTTCAAGTGAAAGGTTTGTGGTGCTTAACTCTGGGTTGTACAGGACATAACAGATTTACTGGAAATTGGAGGAAAATAGCTTGAGAAAAGGAATAAGTTCTCTCTCTGAAAACATAAAAGAGAGAATTGAAACATTAAAGACCTCTGAATTTGAGGTATTTCCTTCCCTGTGTAGTCCCCCTCTCACTACAAAGGGAAGCGGAGGAGAACAAAGGGACAGGAGCTTCCAGTGGTCCATTTCATCCAGAATTATCCCTTCCAATAATTACCATCTGCACTTCAACAAAAAAGCAAAAATGGCTCAGTAGGCTCTTGCTGAATAATTTGATGCCACAAGCAGTTTCACATAGCGTTCAGACAACAAGAGGAGGCTGGCTATATCCCAGAAGCATGAAGATTCATGTCCATTCCAAACTGAAATATTTGAGCAATTATAGATATTTGGTATCCATAAAAATGGACAACTTAATTTTCAATCCTAATGTTTATGAACTTGTTGCTCTGCTGATCACTCTACATATTTCTACTGCCAACTGGTTAGACTCAAAATTTAACATGATTTCTTAAGCCCTAAGCTATTGTCATCGTTCTGTGGTGAATTCTGTACAAGTTTGATACTTTTTTCACTAGATCCAATGCAAGTTGGAGTAGTACAACAGCACCTGTCTGCGTACTGTCCTCCATTTGTACCCCAGGAAAATAGAAACCAAGCAGCCAAACACTGCTTAATGCACCAGAGTTAAGCAAACCAGCCTCTCTTCTCCCAAGTATCTTGACAAGTTTTCGAATATAGTCTGCTTTAAGTTCCAATTTTGGCAATTAAATTTAGTCTCATGTATGTGAATTCAGAACTACATTAATTGGGCATTTACACTGTCAGCCAAGAACACCATGTGACTGGCTATAGAAGCGTATTACAAAGACGAGAAGGCATTACATCCAAGAAGACAGCAGAAGAGGCATGGATAACAGTTTGTTTATATGAAGTGAAAGCTCAGCCCTATTCCATTTCCTTTTATTAGACACTGTGGTTTTCAATCCTCAGTTCATCAAAACTGCATTTCCAGTGTTTCATTTCTTCTGTTTCCCTATATTTCAAAAGGGACATTCTGCTTTCTTGTACTGCCCAGTGCAGTAATCAACAACTTATAAAGCAGAGCAACTGCAAAAATTACTTCTAAAGCACAAAGTAAACTATAGAGGGAAATGAATTTCTGTACTTTTGCACCTACAGCAAATCTCATGCTTTATTTATACCTGGAAGTTGAGTAACTCAAGGAATACTTATTATTTAAGCTCAAGGTGTCTCCAGCATAGGAACTTAAGC
Source organism: Aythya fuligula (assembly GCF_009819795.1). NCBI lineage: Eukaryota > Metazoa > Chordata > Aves > Anseriformes > Anatidae > Aythya > Aythya fuligula. The sequence goes on from NC_045579.1 coordinate 3,979,452, forward strand.
AAGCAAAGAACCAGACGTCAGCATATTAGTACCAACCCTCACCTAGTAATACCATCTTTGATGTAGTAGAGCAGACATTCAGACATGAGTGGATCTTCATTAAGGTTTACAAGATGAGGAGTCTGAAACAAAAAAAGAGAAGATAATTAAGAACTGAGGACCTACTTTTATGCTTCTTCCCACAGCTGTGGAGAGTGCAGATTAATACAGTTTTTCTATGTATATCCAGGTTATTCCATAATCCATCTTTTTTTACAAATAACCTCCTGCAGTACTGAAGAGCATCACGAAGTTAACAGCAGAAGTACAGCTCAGATTAGTTGATATTTCAGACAATAAAGCAAAGAGGGGAAATAGTTACAGCTTCAAGTTTTAAAAAAATGATTCCTTAGAAAGTCTCTGTAAACTTTGATATGGGATGGCCAACACAAGAAAAGGGTGCTTAAATACAATTTTGAAACTCATGTGGAATCAACTTTGGCTTTCCTTGGGAACTGTTTTTTTCAGGAGTTGGTTTGGCAAAGCGTCCATTAAAGTCAAAGGAAAATCTAGAACTACCATCATTTTCTGATACAAACAACTAAAAAGCTCTTCATCTAAAGTGCTTCTAAATTTAAGTTCACTACAGTTACTAAACCAACCTTCTTTGGTGAAAAAACCCCATTGGAATCAGCAAACAAGTCACATGGCCTTGGTGTGAAAATCTAGCCAGTGAGATAGCAGTAAGCACAAGCACAAAAGAAAAGCAAAACTGGTTAAACAATGCAAGATGATGATAAAAGTGTTAATAAACCTCCCTTCATTCTGTTACTCTCAGAACAACTAAACAAAATGAAATAAGTTTGGTTAAGATTCATTTAAAGCACATTGTCCTTCAACTCATTCTAGCTGCAAAAAAGTTGACTTAATAGAAACGTTAATAGCACTTAGTTTATGGAAGCTCAAAAATTACTGTCTGTTCACAATGAAACTTCCCTTTGAATGAAGAAGTCTGTCTATGGCCCAATGGAAGACTAACTAGAGAGACAGAAAGGAGGGGTAAAAAGATGTTTTTCAACCCCTAAAATTCAAGAGGGCTCCCAGAACTGTAGCCAGAGATATGCCATGCTATCAACCGTGTTCACACCATTAAAATAGACATTCAGAGCTGTATGAACTTCTTGAATCACGAGAAAACTTGAGAAACCAAATCCCAGACATACTCAACTGCTATATCAACACTATGACTGTACTACTTGACACTCTGAAATTCAAGCTGTACCCTATACAGATATGTGAGATCACTTTATACACTGTGCTCTAAGTCTGAATGTGTCTGTCACAGGCAACAGAAGGCTTTGTAAAAAAATAAAAAAGTTCAACCATTTGAAATATGATGCTGGCTAAACCTGCTATTTACTCCTTCTGAGATCTGCTATTACCCAAGGACAATGGTCTTCAACATTCTCCTGTACAGCATTCCTCAAGCATGAACTGAAAAATTTTCCCTGCTCTCTTCTTTGATGAGAACATAATTAAATTTCCACAATCCATTTCAAGTAGTTTCCTGTCATCAAAAGCACAACCAGTAGATTCAATAATGGTTGCACAATGTAATACCTTTTAATTTCTGAAGTGTGCAAAATTTACCTTAGAGAGTTCATTTTATAGCTCAGCTGGTAAAACCACAGTGCTGTCCTAGTAGCATATGATTATATTTATACTGGTACCTCAGAAACGTTAAATCTTTATTAACAACTTCAAAATTTTCTATCTCCCACTATTTCACAACAGCAGCCACAATTACTAAGAGGAGAACTAATGAGAGATCTGCAAGGACAGCAAGGAACAGAAACAGCAAGGACTAGGTCAGAAGTTTTACTTCTAATAAATCCTACGTGGGTAAAAATAAACACTATCTATTACCAAAGCAACTACTTCACTCAGATGGCATTTATACACAAACCTGATCAGCTGAAAATGCATCAAAAGAGTCATCAAAAAGAGTTGATGGCCTCTGAGGGAAAATCTAAAAGGAGATTAGGATCCATAACATAAGAGAAGGAAATTTAAAGAACACTCAACGATTTAGCACCTTTACAAACCTTAGACACTTCTAGACTAGATACCAAAAGCTAACCAGAGCTCTACCTGCTCCAGACATAACACACTAGCACTCCTTTACCATAAAGATAAAACATTTTAACCAACTCTGCTGTCCTATGCCTGCAGATAGGGCCCCATTCACCCTCTGATCAAATTTATTAGACTTGCAGAAGCAATGTTCACACTTAAATATTAACCTATGCTACCTGTTCAAAGATATGAGGTACAAGAAAGTGCATTCCTTTCTTTACACTTCATTAATTCTGCATTAGCTGCATAGGTAGCTTCTTTAAGTAGATCATTTTATATTTATAGTATTGATTTATGCCCTCTTTCTGCACAGCTCTGCTCCTTTTAACTTCCAGAAAATAGAACTATTGACATGTATTGAAAGAAACATTCTTTCCCCTGCCCCCACTGCGTTCAGTGTTTGGCTTGTTAGATCACAATCCCTTCTGTTAACCTTTTTCCACCTTGGAAAAATTCAAGAAAGGGCATCTAAACAAGACTTGGAACTCTTCTATGTATCTCAGAGATGAGTAGGCAGAGCACATCAAAGTCACACCCAGTAAACAGCAACGATATAAGAGGCAGCATTTCTGAGTTGCTATTGATTCAACAGACACGCAAGGAGCTACAAACACTTCCACCAGCAGCACAGATTTTTTCTAAAGGCAGAGCATTCAACCATTTGGGGATATCAGAAATCCCCCAGTGAACTTTTCATACTGCTCCTGTTTCATCAGCACATCAGGCTAGCACATGCTTCCCTACCTTAATGACCAATGGAAGCTATGGCAGGCAATATGCTTTACACAGCTCCCTAGAAGCACTGGGTCATGTCATTTCACACAACAAACAGCACCCAACTTCATTGCTATGAGCAAAATAATCCTCAGATGTAGAGTGTTCTAATAAAGGTATTTCCAGAGAGGTATTGTAAAAGGAACTTATTCTGCAAAGTGTCCGAGCCTCACTTGCATTCTCCTGCACCTTACACAGACACAAACCCCTGTGTGAATGGCAGTTCCTTCATCACCTTCTCCCTGCAAGTGGATCTGCCACTGACAGACGGGATTCAAAGATGATCAATTTTCTTTACCTTTTTAGGCGAGAAGACTCCCAGCGTTCCACCATCTTCACGAATGGCAACTCCCATTTCTGCCAACAATGCCTCCCTGAGAGGGTAAAATGAGTCATTTACCATATCTTAGGCTTCAAAAGATGCAAATTTTAGATAATGTAAGGTTTCATTTTCACTATGAAATACATTATACTTTCAACCAGCCCATCCATGGACCATACAACAAGAACTGTTGCCACCTTATAACACAATAGGGCACATTTCTAAACTTCAGCCCCAGAGTTTACAGGCCTGTAGCACAGGAAAGGCAAAAAAAAAAAAAAAAAAAAAAAAAAGTACAGATGTTTGACAGTATTTTAGTGATTTTAGTGCAATTAAGTATCACAAGGTAAGTATATTTTAGGACACTGACCTCCCTTAAGGTGGCAATGAATGTACAAGCACGTTCTAAATTTAAACATTTAATTTAAATAAAGCTACCATTATTCATTAATTTACAAAGATTTAGCTGGCTGTTCCTGATTTAATGTAAGAAGTATTCTCTCCTTAAGACATAAAAGGGATTTTATTGGGTCAGACAAACCACTCATGTAATGCAGTACTCTTGACTTTGACAAAGCAAACAGTGACTCCAGAGAAGAATAAGAACATGGCAAACTGTTTTTTTTCCGTATTCTCTCAGTCTCCCAGTTTCTTCCCAAGAAAATTCCAGAATTGAGGGTAATATTTCTTTTACATAGCTTTCCAAGTGCTTTCGTTTGGTGTTTTTGGGGCTGTTTTTCTGTTTTAGTTTGTCATCTTTTTTTGAATTCAACTCCTAGCATCATCAGCATAATGCAGCAGATTTCTGCAGCTTACCAATCTGTTGTGGGAACTTCCTATTTGTTTGAAATCTACCACCTGCTGGGCTTGATGTCCCTTAGCTCTTACATTAGTCAGTAAATAATTATTCTCTATCCACTTTCATATACCTCTCATGATTTTATTCACTGCTCAAATTGTTTCCAGGCAAAGATGTTACCCTTATATATTTTATAAACAATTAATATTCTAACAAATAATGCTTGGTTTTGTTCCAACCACCTTCTGACAATTCTTAAGCATGGCTTATTGCTTTAAGACTCAAGTCAAACCACAGCTGGAAAGGTGGAGTTGTATCACAAATTTAGATACTCTGGTACAAAAACCTTAATCTTATCTGCTTAACCTAAGGGCCAGAATTTTTGGAATGTAAGTGGAAGGGGAAAGAAAGAGACCAGAACTGCATGCTGCTTTACAACAGAAGCCATAGCAGCAGCTCTGGATGTTATCCATGTTACAACTCTAAACATTAATGTTAGGAAACATCAGAAAGGATGTGGCCTTCTCTCAGCATTGCCCCTACTGTTACACATAATACAAAGGCCAGCAGATTTATCACTAAGCCCTATTCCGCTGCTCCATTGCTTTTGAACAGTGACATTCTCCATTTTCCACACTTCTTTTTAGCAGAAACCACCCACATGTACAGCATTTCTAATTCCTGACCTTTCCATCCTAATGGCCTCTGTTTTCCTCAGCTTCTCTTCCCATGTTTCATTCAGCTCTGCAATGATCTTCTCAGATTCCTGTGTAAAAATCCCACAAGCTGTTTTACAGTTTTCTCAACAAAGTTCCTTCCATAATATACAAAATAATTAAAGGTTTTATCAGTGCTAGATGTCAATTTAATTTTGGGTACAAAAAGTACCCAGTGCTTCAAATCAATAAGTTGTCTTCCTTAATTTTTTTTCGAGTTAATATCCTCAAAGGCAAGCTGAGAAGAAAAGACTTCACATTTAAACTCAATCAGACTTTAATTTGAACCACCTAAAAATTGCTTTTTTCTTTAAAATCTAATTTACAGACATCATTCAGTAACTGTACGCCAGGGAACTGCAGAGACCACACCATTATTTCCATGGTAACAGCAAGTTTCTAATAGGAAAGGGAAATGCAGTGTGTGTTCCAGCCCATTGCAATCCCTGTGGCACTGTCTCATGGACAAGACATGAGAACGAAGCACAGACTCAATACAGCCAGCCTTCCCCACTCATCCACCCATGGAGATTGGGGGCTTTGGTAAAATAAAGAAATACTTCACTGTAATGCACTTTTGATGCGGTTCAATTCTATGCAGAATTGGGACAAGGCTGCTATTGTCTGGATGAAGCATGCTATTCTGTGTGCTTCACATTTTAATCTGTGGGGGCTGGGTGAATACAACAGTGGCAGGATTATTCTGCCTCCTTTTCTCAACTTTGGGGTAATTTGGCTTTCTGAAAGCTGACTACATTTTCTAGTCAGACCTAGTCCACACCAGTGTTGACCAGGCCTCTTGAAGTCTTTACTTAAGATTAAATTCCCTGTAACTGCCACTTTATCAGAAAACCTACAAACAAAAATCAAGATGGTCATTTATAGTTTCATTGTAGCTCCAGGCTACAATCAAACCCGTACAATCCTACCAGGAAAGGCTCTGCATGAACCCAATCTCTAGCACACCTCAGTTAAACCCACTTTCAAGGGGATACAAGGAGGCTTCAGAAAACAGCAGTGTACTGGACGTATCTTTGCTGAAGGCAAGTTTTCCCAGCTTTGCCACTATTTACCCTTGGAAAAGACCAAATCAGCCTGCTTAATCTCCAGCAATACCTACCTTCAACCGTTCAATTGCCTCTTCTCCTCCAGGTGTTGACATGATTCTTTCCTGTATACTGGACACAGATGTTAAGCCCACCTGACTACTGAGAGAGCAGGAGGATGGAGATGCAGTGAGGGACCCCATGGAGGCTGTGGAAAAATTGCCAGGACGTTGATTCTCGGAGGCTAGCAAGTATCTATGTTTATTGTTCTGAAAATCTTTCAGATCTGAGAGAAAGACACACAGACAGAGGGAAAGCAGAGAGACAGGGAAAAGGAAAATAGGAGGAGGGAAGGAATGGGAAAGAGGAAGATAGGAAGGAAATACCAGTATAAGAGGAAAGCATTTAAGCAGCAACAAAACAATTTCTGTAATTTTTAGATGGCAGTTCTGAAACAAGTCCTTGAATATTAGTATCCATGACAAAGATAACCCAAATCAGACCCTGGGGATTATTAGTAAGGATCATTCCGATCAAAAAATCCTTAAATTACACTCACCAAAAATGAACTGTCCTATTCCTAAATGAACACTAAGCTGCTGAGCACCATGAAGCTCAGACCAGGAGCACCTACTAATGAGAATAGCAACATTCTGGGCTGAAGGCTGAATATACCCCTTAAATTCAGCAAAAACTTTCTCTTCCTGACTTCTTTAATCTAAAGGGATGATCAAGTAAATCTTTGTCATAGAAGCAGTTCTGCTGCTGAAGCACCATGACCACAAGGACAAAAAGCTAACCCCTCGCTAAATTCTCCCAGCAGAGTGAGTACCTAAGCCACCTGTCAGCCCACGCCAGGGAGAGAAGAACAACTTCACAGTAACGTGGTTGTGCTTCCTCTCAACCCTCCTCATCTCAAAAATGGAGATCTAGGATACGTGATTGGTGAAGTATCTGTTACAGCTCCTATACTTCAGAAGGTGGTTTAGAGGTTTTTGGTCTTCATTTACACAAAGGACTTAATAAAAAAAAAAAATGCTAATAAGGCAGCTTGTTTAGTCTGAAAAAACAGCGACCTGAAAGCTGCCCCTTTTAAAGGCAGAAAACAAAGACGAGGCACGTGAATGATTTACCAACAAACATCCAGAGGCAAGTTATTTTGATGTAACTTAGCTTCTCAGATACGTCAGTAAACCATATCCTCAGAATAATCACAAAAAGTAACTTCTAACATGGAAATATCAGACTACTAGGTAGCTCACAGTTTAAATAATTCTGATAGCTTTAATTTTTATCTCAAACAAATCCTTTCAAGTAATTACTCTCAAGAAAGAAGCAGGTCAAATCAGATCTCAAGTTCCGAACAAGTGCTTTGCACTTAGAAAAATTAGAGGTGGTCACACAGACATTGCAAAAAATGTCAGCATCCTTCCACATCTCCTCTGCTCCTATCCTGAACAGTGCCATGGGGAAGCCTAACACCCCAGCTCACTCCACATTCAAGTTTCCATTTCAGCCTCATGAAACTAATGATTGCCATCAAGTCAGTTTGAAAACCACCATCTGCAGATAAAGGAAGCAGGGGTGGAAGGTTAACAAAAGAAAGGTAGGTTAAGGAGAGGGAACGCCATCGGGATGAGAAAAGCAGACATGGCAGAGCAGGGGGATGAAGTCTCAAAAGGCCAGTAGACACATGCACTCCTGGAGATAAAGAAGTGGCTCTTGCAATAGCTTTCACACTTGCTGTGACCGCTGAGAACCAAAACCCTCAACACCATGCACGCTTCTCCCGGAGGCTGCAGCTTTAATCAATGACATATGCACACGCTGGAAGCAGCATCAGAAAATCAGACAAGGCCAGGATGAGTCTTTACACCACCAGTAGCTTTGATTTTAGGAAATTTCAGACAGATCTCTTCTAGCTGATATTGTTTCCGAGTGAGAGTAAAGACTGGCTGAAAGAGTTTAAAACTATCTGCCAACCCAAAGTTTATATAAAATACTTAACAGATGTTTCTTTTGCAATGGACTACGCATATTTCCCTTCCATAAACACAAACAGAAGAACAAAACCAAAATGGTATTTACTGAGTATTTCTGTCTCTATTACGATAACCATCATCAACCAGGTATTTCAGCTCAAATAAGGGACCTTCATCATTACGAGATGTGGAACTTCTTTGTTTAAATAGACTATATATAAAGAAAATAAATCTCAGTCTCCAGGAGGAACTGATACCATTTCAACTTCAGTTAATCAACACATTTAAATATAAATGCTTCAAAGTGGAAAAGTTAAAAGGTCAGGAAACTAGGTGAGTAAGGGAGGTTTCAGCTGAGTAACTTGAAAGACATTTGAGAAAACTATTTCTAGCTCAAATGTAAAATATTAGCTGTGACGAAAACTGGCTAGATAATCACCATTCTCCCTGCTGTATTCTGCAGAAAGCAAGCTAGGAACATATGCTGCATTCCAAACTTTTTTTTTTTTTTTTAGACTGTCAACTTTAACTAAGCTGGTTAAGCTGATTTCTAAGAAACTGTATTACATATCCACAGCGAGTGTTCTGTCTGGGATTTCCCTGTGAGAAATGCTGGCATGCAAAGCTCAGTTAAAAGCTGACCCAGAGGAAGCAGGTTAAGAAGAGAACCACACAATACACACATTTGCCTCCACTTCCAGAGTATTCATCTCCCATTGGATCAACTGAAGGGAAGCAGCAGGGAAAATACAAGAAGGATCATAGTTGAAGATTCACCAGTGACATAGGAAGGGAAGAAAATACTACTTTAACTTTAAAGAGACAATACACAATTTTCAGTAACTTTTCCAGTTTTGATTTAGAACCAAAAAACATGGACTACACCAATCATGAAAACACCTGCATTTCATTTTCTTCTGGCCCCCATCTCTTGAAAACAGACAGGTAACGTACATATTACACATCTTTAAGTCAGGACTTCTGCTTCACAGGCAATTAAACTCTAACAAACCAAGGACTGGTGAATATTTTTTTTTTTTTTTTTTTTTTCCTTCTTAAGCAGCAAATCATAGCTAATTCAAATCCACCAGAATACACTGTGTATTTTTATGGGCACCTCCTTCACTAGGAATTAAAACACTGTTCATATTGTAAAAGAATGTAGCAATTAAAATTGTAGTTTGTTTGCCTTATTTGGATCGAGTGCCAGGAAATAATTCAGGAACAAGTTTGTTTTAGTACTTTAAGAGGTTGTTGGCAAAGCAAATCAGTACAATACAGCTCGGCTAACCTAACAAACTCTTGTCCCAAAATAATGCATTATTTTATTCACATGCAGCTGTTTCATAGCTAATTTTGAGATGACAAATTCTTTTTTTTTTTTTTTTTTTTTTTACTAAGGGCACTGTACAACAGGAATTAGGCATCCTTTTCCATTCTGAAAAAGCACTGTAGTGAAGCCAGGTATCAACTACTGACCTTTACCCTTCAAGAAATAGCAAAGTGTATGCTTTCTCAGTATGAAATTAGTTTCTGTATCACAACTATCCTCTTACCATCAGCCAGACAAAATGCGCTTCGTAACTCACCAAGGCAACTCTTGAATGTGGAAGTTCTATTACAGAAAAATCCCCTCCACAGCAACAATAGGTTAATCCATCTCAATGTTTTTCCATGGGAGTCTGAAGGTATCCTATGAACTCTACAGACAATACTAGGATGGGTTGTTTAAAGATCTAAGAAGCTACCGTTCCTAAAACTATGTGCAAAACCCGAAGTCAGCACCTACATCAACTTCCATCTTTTAAACTCCTTTCTCTCACAGGCCCAGCTCTCCTTTCTCCTTAGAGGAGACCAACCCCAAGATGGCAAGGTCTGTTTAATCCACTTACTGTCAATAATATCTCCCAGCCCCTGGGCTCGCAGGAGATCCTTAAGCCTTGTCACCTCCTCCTTCAGCTCACGCACCAGCTTGGCATTGGGATCTTCATTGATAACAGCATTACATTTAATCTGTTTTGCACGATCAGCATACCTGGAACCAGTCAAAAGCAACTTATAACAAACATATACTTGCCCATATGCAACACAGAAATGCAGCAACAGAGGAGACATTTAGTTAGTAGCTGTATGTCAGATTAATTCATACTTAACATAGGGTACTGCTCCAAAAAGGACAAGACCTCTTCAAGATCTAATCAAGATGCATTAGCAAGGTGCATCACATGTATAATAGATTTTTTTCTTCCATTTATTTGGTATTTAAGAGCCTCAGCTCAACTAAAATGCTTAATTCTAGCAAACACACAGAAAAACAACATACAAACATGAGAAGATGAGTTTGATTTTTCAAATTAAAAGTAGCCAGTAAGATCCTAGCTCCTTACTCACATACTAAAAATCAGTTTTCCTCTTTCAGGATAACTGAGTTTTTGCCATTATAGTTTTTCTTCCCTGTAAATTTCTCAAAGTGTGAAGATTTGAAGGACAGCCTGTGCCCAGTAGAGCTAGTGTCTACCCCTATCCATCTCAGATGAAAAGACTGTACCTTAAAGTGCTCAAAGTTTCATCATAGTTGATATCCGCTGGACTCAAAGCAGCAACCATAGCAGTTCGGGAGTTACCACCTATAATGCACAGGTCAAGTTTTAGATGACTACACAATCTAGATACTATTACCTACTAAATACCACTATTTTCTATAAAGTACAAAATTCAACTACATTGTGCATAACTAAGGAAAACAAAAATCATAGAACAGTAACAGAGCTGCAACTTTACCAAAGGGTGAAACATAAGGCTCAGATTTGACTACTTAAAATATTTAAACCCATACTGAATACAAATTTATGTTAAGTGATTAAAAACATTCAGAAAATGTAGTGGGAATTTCTTTCTAAATTGGCATAGGTAAAATCAGCCATACCTAGATTTTCTCGAAGAAGCCATGTTAGTACAGAATCTCTGTATGGTATGAAGTCTGTCTTCTTCTTCTTTTTACTCTGCAAAGGAAAAAAAAAACACACTTAAAAAAAATCAACACTGAATGGAAAATGAACTTGTAAAACATCAGCATGGGATTAGTATTAAAAGAACTATGAAAGCATACATATTTACTGTCTAAAACAGGGCGGTCACCTATCCTTAATTGAAAAATGATTACAGAGATTGATATGAGGTAATTTGGAACATATTCAGACATCTACACAGGTAAGCAGTCCACATAATACCTTTGTAGCACTGCCTTCAGAAAGGCATTCCTGTTGACAAAGAGGATCTTTATGGCATTTAAATACTGTGTTCTAATACCATTACAAGAAAATTTACACAGTAAATCTGACTTTCAGGGAAAAATTCACTCTTCCTTTAATAGGCACATTATGACTTTGAGTAGTCTAAAGGCCATTACAGGAAATTCCACAGCTACAGAGGTACAGGTACACATATGAGAGGACAACTAGCCCATCTTCTTGCATTTCTGTAAGCAGTTATTAGGAAACTTGACAAAAAAGATGAAGAGGCTTAGTAACCATAACTAGAAGCAGAAAAAAGGGCACATACTTGTTTTAAAACCTAAAACCTTTTTACAAATCACAAGGTCACAAGACAGGTGCCCAAGCATTTAAGTACTTTGTCCACAAATCAGTAATGTAAAGCTTTCAGACAAAGAAAGAAGACCTTGTCAGCACCTTTGGCAGAATTCCCTCCAAATTTAATTGCGAAGACTTTCCCTAGCTTCCTTATTTGGTCTAAGAGAAACAGCATTAACTTCCTGAAACTCTATACGAGAATGTGAATCTTGGGTCATCCATTTACTTATTGAAATAGTTTAAAAGGCAGACATCTCACTTCAAAAGATGCCAAAACTTTAATTCAACAGAACATTTAACAAAGGATATGCCTTTGCAATAAAAGGCCTAGTTATAAATTGTGCAAGACTACTCTCAACAGTCAAGAAGTACATAAAAATGGAGTATTAGTCTTGCAACAATTCTATTGACCCTTGCCAAAAGTGAGTAACCTTACAATGGACAAGTGAAATTATGAAGAACAGGTAAGCACCAGGTCGTGTCTGCAAATTTTGCCAAGTCTATTTAGAAAACGAGAAGAAGCTATTGCCTGCAGCCTACCATGTGAGGTAAAGAAAACGCATGGAGAGCAGAAGCATGACAGCAAAGAAAGTATTTCTTCCTAGAACAAATAATCCTAATTTTGCTTCCTAGAGCAAAATTCATTCACCAAATCAGGAGCAGGGATGTAATAAAAGAGCATCTCCAAAATATCCTCAGATGTGATTTTTTCATGAATTTATCTCCAGCATTAGTATATTTTTTGAGTTTTAGTATTGACAATTCTCAGATTTCGTAACTGTACTTACTTCCTGTAATTACAGGAACTTCCCAAAGACCTATCATGAAAGATCCCTGCTCTTTGATTTCAAACTCAACAGAATAAAATCTCACAGCTTGTCAGAAAAAGACAACATTTACTACTACTCAGACCATCCTACCTTGCTGGTGCAGTTATCCTAAGTTGAAAGCATTAAAGGAAGGGGAGTAAAATACAAGATAAGCTTTTTAATATACCTTTATGCATAAATTTCCATGTTAGCTTGGATAGCATATTCTTTTGAGAACCCCATGAATTAGAATGGTTTTCATAAAAAAAAAAAAAAAAAAAAAAAAAAAAAAAAAAAAAAACACAACTAAAAAGCACTTAAATACATTCAACCTGCCCCAAGCTGTTCACAACTCACTTTGAAAAGCACTATTAATTTACTGAACTTTTAAATAATAATTGAGAGTATTTTTCTAAATCTAGAAGATAATGTTTGGATCACTATATGCTTCCTCCACTCAAAATATTAAGTCTGGCCATTGCAAAAAAAAAAAAAAAAAAGTGATAACCAGGTTATTACACTGGTATTTCTAACATTTGACATTTTAGTATTTTAACAAGAAGTCTGCACTTTGTTTCCTAAAATTATTCTTTCTAATAAGTAATACTATTACAGCTCTGCAGAACTAAAAGCTTGCTATGTGAACATGCCCTTTACATATAAATGTAGACTTTTTGCAAGGCTTCCTCACAACTAAATAAGCAGATACTTCAAGCTACCTACAAATAAAGTTTCTAGTAGGTTACGTAAGATTCTTAGGATACAATTCATCTGTCAAAATACACACAACTAACTCCACTGAGCCAAGAACAGTGAATGGTTCAGCTGTACTGTACAGTATTCACTGTTTCAGTTTTACAGGTTATAGAAAGGTTGTTGCAGGTAAGTAAATGCTGTACTTACCACCTCTGCCAATGCTGAAATAACTTTGCCCAGAGTTGTGAGAGACTTGTTTATATTTGCTCCTTCCTGGGAAAACATAATCCAGTATTATACAGTAATTCATAATTTTCAACCATGAATCTCAGCAGACTAAAAGAAACAAATGTTATATCCTCCATTAGAGGAAAAAGAAGTCTTTGCTTTTGATATTATGAGTATAGAAAAAATAGTTGCAATTCTTTCTTTTCCTTGTGCTGTTTGTACACCCACTCCCCTTTCTTCACTTGTAGATCAGCAGCCTGATACCTTTAATCGGGTTCCTTTGGCACCAGTTGAGTCAGCTCGCTCACTCCCAGCTAGATCCACAAGGCTAATCTTGCTGACCTGATGACAGAAAACATTAACAACAAGAATTAGTTCTTAGTGAACTACAGTAAGAACAGAACTTTGAAGAATTCTATAGCATGAAAAAAACTCCGTCTAAAAATCATACTGTGCTTAAAACTAGTCAAACCAAGTTTTCACATACAGACTGTTTTTTTTTGTATCTTTCCAAAGTAATCAATTGAGAAATGTGAATGATACCCATACTTCAGCTACCTCTGCATGCAAAGCATATACTTGAGTTAAAAAGAAGCCAGAAAACTGTTCCATGCTAAATAGTGTATATCTCCTTTTAACGTGCATGTTCCAAAAATTCCTTAAGTCATATTCATCTCCATCCCTGTTCCCACAGAGAATTAACAAAACAAAAATTTCCAATTTCCCCCTGACAAGCAAAAGCACAGGAAGTTCTGGGAACATGAAATAAATTCATCTTCCCCAGTCACATATCCCTCCCCATAGAACCTAGTCCTTAAGGTTTAAGTTCTTCCTACGTATCCTCCTCCTGCATGTATTCCCAATTTAGTTGTTTTTAGAATTACAGTCAAACAAAATCCAGTAAGAAATAAGAAGTTTCTGGCAAAGCATACAGCAAGTTCACCCTTTAAAAAAAAAAAAAAAAAAAAAAAAACAGAAAAAGTAATTCCTATTGTCTCTTCACACTGCCAATAAGAATAGGTCATTGCAGGGAGGCTTTGTGAAAACCACTCAACAAAGCTATTTCTTATTTGTAAAATACCTTCTCTGTGGAAAGATCAGTTTCTGCATCATGTTTCTTCTGAGTAAAGACAATTGTAAACACTGCATGAGAGCGGCTACTAGTTTCATTCATGTTGGTAGCTGCCACAGTCCTAAAAGAGGAACAGATACAAATATGTTTAGGAAACAGTAGCCTCTACTCTCCAAGTAAACCAACCTGCAGGACTCAGTGCAGCTGCAGGGTACTGAGACCAAGACGCTGTACAGTTGACGTTTGGCCCTATCCAAGACCAAGCCACACTGAATACCATGAACATTTTTTGCTGCTCAGCTCCTCCCAGTTTCAGCACAATTTAAATAGAGCTTGCTCAATCTGTATAGTCACTAATCTGCCCACCACTAACCCATAAGAAAACACAAATTTACATCAGTCTCTCACACAGACTGCTAACTGGATTGTACAGTTTACGTATGACAATAACTACTAGTGAACCAGAACCTAAAACGGGAATGCCAACTTAAGTCTTGACCACTTCAGTGAATCAAGCATTATGCTTACATGCTTATTTATACCAGTAATGTAATACAGTAGACATCAAAAGGCAGAATTAAAAGCCAGTAATTTACATATCTCATCTCAAGCCATTACAGCTTTATGTATCTGTACAGTGATTTGCAACATTTCTACACCACACAAATCAATTTTATCCTTTTAATAGAATTGACCAGTGTGTATTTGAATACTATTCCAAATCTGACATCAGGTTTTAAAAAAGCACTAGTGCATCACAGAAGTTTATTAAATGTGGTTCCATAGACTATATAATCCCACAAAGGAGATAAAAGTCTGTACCACTGTCGCTCACCTGGCTTTGTTTCCAGCATCCATGAGGTCTGCAATGTCTGTGTAAGATGTGACTGCTAACTTGGACAGATCTTCCACATATGGTCCAAGCAGAGGATGTTCTCGCACCCGCAAATTCCCTTTGTTCTTCGGGTTCAACAAGTCTCGGACTCTTTCACAGTAAATCTCCATGTAACTCACCTGGAAAGAGGAATTTGCATGGATAATTTAGCGATTCTTAAAGCTTTCTCCACAAGAAACTCTGCAGCATTCAGAATGCCACTGGCAGAAATTCCCCCAGTCCACTACAGGAAAGCTGTAGGTGGGTGTCTCAGTTTGTTTTATGGCTTGACACAATGGGAGAAGGGAAGAAGAGTCATGAGTCACATGTGGCAAGTCTCCACTATAAGCTACAGACCCTCTGCCCATGCATAGATCCCTCAACTACTTCAAAAAAACATTAGTGTTTGGCTAAAAAATTATATATTTGAGTTCATAATCACTTTTCACGTGACACATCTAACAAAACTATCTTTAGAAAGAGGCAAACAACAAATGGTAAAAAGAGTCTCCTTACAAGTAATCTCATATAAACCCCAAGGTAAACTTAGGGGAAAAAAATATATATTTTCCCTGCATGTAGGAGCAACTTTTGGTTCTGACCTGTACCCTAGTCCTATTATATTCCTGAGTTATCAGTACAATTATTCAAACAATGGTAATTTTAAATCAACATGCTTTAAAATAAATTCTAAAGATTTTTTTTTTTTTGAAAATTAAGTGCCAATAAATTTCTAACCACATGCAAAGTTGAAATACTTTTTTTCTGTAAACCGATCTTTATTACAGGTAACAACCTACAAAGAAATATTACCAAGTACTGAGTGAAATGAGTACTGAGTTACAAATAGGTTACCAGTGACAACCTCCCTGAACTGCTACACTAACAAAAAATAAAAAATGAAACTGTACTTTGGTCTGCCTTTCTATCTGAGACTAGGATACAAGAAATATTTTGTTTCAATTAATCACCACCAGTATTATCCCATAACTATGCACCTAAAACTCAGCAAAAAGCCTGGCATACTAAACAAAACAACTCAGGGCATGTTTCAGGGACTGTAACTAACAAATTAAAACCACTCATCCAGAAGATGGTATGTCAAACAAAACAGAACTGCAGTTGCTGTAGAGACCAATGTAACCCATCTAGCCACAACTGTGGATACCAACATCCTCCTAAGCACTTTCCTTTTGTTCACACCCCAGACCTCCTTTAGCACCAGGTGATTCATTCCACCAGTTTAAGCTCAGTCTATGACCAAAAAAACCACACTTATCTGTAGCATTGTTTCAGTTCTGCTCCTATTTTCAGTCTGTCTGCAAACTTGTCTTGCTAATGGTAGATGCTAGGTAGGAATGAGCAACTAAGCTCTTCTAGTCAAGTCTCGCAGAGAGTCAAGATACAAATTATGACTATTTTAATTGACAAGAAACGTGGAATTTTCCATCTAGTGGTCAAAAAAATTATCTGTGAATGCATCTTTTTTTTTTTTTTTTTTTTTTTTTACC
The DNA here is from genome assembly GCF_009819795.1 of Aythya fuligula. Taxonomy (NCBI): domain Eukaryota; kingdom Metazoa; phylum Chordata; class Aves; order Anseriformes; family Anatidae; genus Aythya; species Aythya fuligula. The sequence goes on from NC_045579.1 coordinate 3,995,986, forward strand.
CATCATGTACTTGACAACTACTGTCACAGGTAAAGGTACGTTCATTTTCTGGTGGGGAAAAAAGTCCTAGAAATATTTTGCTTGTACATTTGCATCTAATATGAAGCAGAGAAAAGACAATGCTTTCAAAACAAAGAACTCAGCATCTTAATGAAGTATCAAGAATGCTGCACCTAAGCTCAGCTGGATGACCAGCACACAAATATTGATTGATCACTATACGCACCTCTACAGAGTAAGACATTTCTTCATTGCTGTTGTCATTGATTTTCTCAAACAGTTCTTCACATAGCTGGAAACAGATTAAACCCAGGACAGAAATCAGTACTGCGCAGGAAGTAGTAACTACTATGACAAATCATTAATTTTGCACAGGAGGGAAGGGGAAGAAAAAGAACAGATTTCAACCACAAACAGCCTCACTAGGAAGAGGCATCATCTCACCTATCACTATAAAATAAACTATTAAGGTTGAATTATAGAGTACTACAGTTGTTCTAGGTTTAACTAATATTATTATAATGTACTACAAAATTAGAAAAATAACCCATTATAACATTAAAGCTTGTAATAACTGAAAGTGGAAGTAAGATTAAGGAAATATTAAAATACTTAATCCTCTCCTAGTCTCATAAAAATAGCAGTCTGTTTATTTTTAAACTAACAACCCTGTGTGAATTTATTGGTGTGCTGAAGTTTCAGGATTCAGATTTAAATCAACAGCCAGATAGTTTCAAAATTTATTAACAGCATCTTCATATGACGAATACTTCTGCTGTCAGCATTCTACTACTTTGATAGTGCTCATCTACAAATAACTTGTGTAAGAACTAAAATTAATATCATAAAGGAGAAAAACAACTCACAAGCTCATGGATACATACAGGGAGATTAAAAAGCAGGAGCACATGGAGGGATAAGCACAGAAAAAGAGGTTTCTAACTTAGCTACTAGCCTCTGTATGGAAAATAATCATTATGATGAACACAGGCAATTTAAAAGTAGTCCACACATGGTTAAAGCATAAGATTTCACGCTAGAAACTGGCAGACAGAGCCAGGGAATTTTGCCAACACACTGAAATTTGATGTCAACAACCTATATCACTTTGAATGTGATTGTGCTGTACCCTCTCCACACATGACAAAAAAGAACAGAGTCAACAAGTTCTCCCTGAACAGATAACTCATTTTGTTCCTTTATAAGGAAACTTCTCACAGTGAAAGTGGAAGGAAATGATTTTGCTTAGAAACTGTGGTAGATAACAGGAACGTGATTACATCTACAGGAATGTTACAGATTTTAACAGTCTTTAATTACCATTAGAGGTTACAAAAAGACAAATAGGAACATCAAGATTACAACTCAAAGAATCTGAGCACTGAGCTGTTTCCACAGACTTAACTAATTTCACCTGTTATACTGATACATTACTGCAGAAGAAAAAAAGGGAATGCTTCCATGTAACAATGTCTTACATCAAGGCACCTCTGCAGAAGTGTACAAATACACTCTTCTAACATTATTTCAAGATAACCTACATGCAGCCTCAAATGGTACCAGAGCAGTTGCTAAATAATTGAGCATACAATGCCTGTACTATTAACAGAAAACAATGCTCTGCATTGTCTATGTCATACCCATGGCACAGGGTCAATGCCTACAGCAAACCTGTAGCAGAATGACGACTCAGGCTGTTCAGCATATTTATTAAAACAGAAAGCCAACCTCAGATTTCTACTTCACTGGAAGACAGTGCATTCCTCCATTCCCAAATTTAGTCCACTGTCAACACCTCCACACTGAGGAAGGTCTTCATTTAGAACAAGTGGCAGCATCGTTTGAATGCCAGTCCCAGTTTTCTGTGGGCGTATCTCAACTTCTTATATTTCATGGGCAGTATCAAAACCAACCTCAGGAGGCAACAACACTGTGCTGTGCTCTAAATTTGAAGCCCTAACTTTCCCATAGATTTGATATACTTCATTTCTTACTAAGATAAAAGGTATTACTCAGTTTTTAGCTTTGGGAAACTCATTTTCACAAATAGTTTCTGGCAAGTTCATGAGCAGCATCACCTTTGGAATTTCTGCTAAATACAAAGTGCTCAAGTGCTGTCCTAACTAGAGGCAGAGAAGCAGACAACAAACCTAGTGAAAAAGACATCTTCATTTGCTAGTTTGTTGGGGAGAGCAGAGACATTGGATGCAGAAATATACAGAGAATATATAGTACAATTAAAAAAAAAAAAAACAACAGTAAAAATTACTTGCATCTCTTTACTCTTTTTCTGAGTAGATTTCTTTCACTTCAGAAGTAAGCTATGGTTCTCTGTGAACTATTGCAATACAAGAAGACTCTGTCAGCCAGCAAGAATCTGAAGATGGTATAAAAATAAACCCCTTTCTGGGTTCTGTTCTACCTGGGGGATTATCCCTGCTTGGCTCTCCTCCTGCTTGCCCATCATCGTGTAGGATTTCCCAGCTCCGGTTTGTCCATAGGCAAAAATGCACACATTGTAGCCCTCAAAGGCATGCAGCAACATCTCCTTTCCAATATCATTGTACACACGGCTCTGTGACGCAAAACAGGGATCTTCAGGCTGTAAGGACATGAAAACAGCATCAGAACAGACGTTTCTCACATAACATTTCAGAAAGCAATTAGTTTTAATCTTCTGAGTCAATCTTTTAGGGAAAGGCAAACAAAGCACATTTACACATTTTTCCAAAGGCAGTACCAACAGGATGACACTGACAACCCTGGCAGGACCACTCCATCGCTGCTCAGGAAGCAATCTCCACAAGAAAAGAAACCAATTCTGGTTTGCGAACATTGTTGGAACTACTGGACATGTTTTGTGCAAGATCACTGCCAAACAGAATTCAAGGTGCTTGGAATAGAGGGAGCTAAAAAAAGAGAAGTAGAGCTCAGAGAGAATACCAACAGAGAAGGTCTAGAAGCTACAAAATCCCCCAGCGGCTGGTCTTGACAAGGGCTCAGCAGGGCAGAGGAAGAAAAGCAAAAGCTGCTTAGTTTTTTTTTTTTAGACTAAAGGTGTATGCAAATAATTTAAAAAAAATTCTTGCAGCTTTCTTATTTCCCAGCCTATAATCCAATCCAGATTTCTGTTTGCAACCTTGCTAATTGTACTGGGGATTACAAAATCCTTAAGTATGAAAATATACATTTTTAAATTACCTAGTCGCTGAACCAGTCAAGGACAGTGTATCAGAACATTTTTCTATGGTTAAACTCAGAGTTAGCAATAAAACTGAAATATAGCACTGGGAGGGGAGGGAAACTACTTTAAAGAACTTCATCCAGGTAATAAAATGAAGCAAAAAAAAAAAAAAAAAGAATGCACAAAAACACTTTATGACAGGTGGCTCCAGTGACAGAAATGCGAAGAAGGACAAAGCAAGGCATCACCTTCAAACGCTTGACTGAAAAGTTTGTTATATTTCGGCTAAAGAACCACCTCCACTACTGCCTGATGAAAAGGAATACTGCTGCAAACGCAATAAAAGAACAAATAATCACAAGACATCAAAGAGAACAAAGGTGCCCGATCTCAAGGCAAACATAGAACCTGCTCAAAACAAAACTTCATCAAATGAACAAATGAATCCTCCATTTTTTATGTAGCACGAGTCAGGCACTCAGGCCCTGCCCTGGTCAGACTCCAACATGCAGTCACTGGAGGCAGTCCAAGACACAGCTCCAGGCATGGTACAGGATACAAAAATAGTGACAAAGTGGGATTTGCTGGATATGCTCTTTTTCCTGATGTCCTTTTCATCATTTGCAAATGTTTACCATGGACTTTCCTAAAAGTTATCACACTACTGAGAATCTATGCAGGAGTTTTATGTTGCACACATGAGAGCAGACTGCACAGATAACATATCATTGAAACTTCACTGCGTACATCACTACATTACTACTAAATTAACATTCTCCCTTTTCACAAAATGTTGCATTTTAACACTAGTTGCTCCTGAAACCAGGACAAAATTTAGTTGCGCTAACACTCTCAAGCGAGTTTCAAGGGTTTTTTTTCGGGTTCTTTTCCTTGACACAGAGTATCTGCTGGTTTTGAGTACTACTTATGTTCTTAATATTCCTCCCACTGACCCCATAATCTATTTGCATAGCTGCTCTGGAAATTAGGTCACTCAACAGGAAGAATTGTGAAAAGAGCTGCACAAATCCAAATTTTTCTAGGTTTTCATCGTGAAAATATCATTCTTAGCAAATCTGTGGCCAACAGGATTGTCTTTGCGCCATCCAAATTAATAAAATTAACAACTTCAAAAAACATGACCCATTCTTTCTGTATTTCTGGAGGAAAAAAAGGCGGAGGGTAGATGGCAGAACACAGTCCTGCTTTAGAACAATTACTGGAAGTCAGCAAGACCTTAGTACTAATTTGCAGGAGGGTGGGGCAGAGGAGTTAAATGACAGAGATTATTGCTTTTGCAGCTAGTGGAAGCATAGGTCACTACTCTGCCTTTTCCAGATATGCCAAGGGAACCCAGACCACATCTTCTCTTGAACTGCACGAACTTGCAGACGAGTGAAAGTTGCTCAACGTCGAAGTGAAGTAACTGTGGTTCACATGCATCCTTAAATATTTACAACAGGACACAGTTGGTGATTATTTTAAGTAATCTTCCAAATAACTACAACTTGCTATCAGACTCCCAGGAGCTTAGCTTCCCCATCTCCCAAGCTCTTAATCTGAATGAGGGCAAGAGAGACAGTGCAGAAACATCTGACAGGGATGACATGGTCAGGAAAAAAAAAAAAAAAAAAGAATGCAGTTAAATCAAATCAAGTAAAAATGGTTTTCTTCTGAAAGAACTTACCGATGTGTGGGACCAATAAGAGTAGTCAAAGCTGAAGGACTTTGGCGCTTCCTTAGGATTCTTTGGGTTGATAATACCTACAGGAAACAAAATTTAAACACTTAGCTAACTTGGCATTTGGCAACATAATTAATGAACTTGCTGACCCTCAAGTTAATCTGTGTGAGTTTTCAGAGAGTTCCCACACTGCAGAGCAGTAATAAGATTGAAGCAATAGACTCGCAGTTTCCTAATACTATTTACGTAAGCCTTATTTGAAATAGGAAAAACATTCCTAAAACGAATTGATGCTGCTAAACAAAATTTTCATAGCAGTACCTCTGTATTTTTAATTCTCTTTCTCTCAATCCCTTTACTTCTTTCAATATTTGATCCATACATACGCACTCCCTGCGATTAACGGAAACTTTTCCAGATACATGTTAGGTGTGTGGGTGGCTTTTTGGGGTTTTTTCTTCCCAGCAATAAAACATTCCCATAACCTTTGCCTGGAAGCAATTAATACACGATAGATTCCAGTTCTTTTAATGGCATACAACATGCCTTTAGATTGTATATTCCAAGGAGGGTAATTTATAAGCACAGCTCTTGATGCCAAAATTAATCTCTACTGTTTCTTTCTCTCAAGACTATAGTACTGGAAATACATTATCATTTCCATCAGCTGTTTTCAAAATCATCCACATAATAAGGATTCTAAAAAGGCACACTCATGAGGATATCAAAATTAGATAAACCACCTTTGGTTTACACATGCCCACCGGCACCTATTGCAGCAATTTGCCTTTGGGAACGATGTACTTATTAAGACACACGCAAACAAAATCTACAAAGAAAGAAGAATAGACTTGTGGTGACACTCGTCCCAGGGAAAACTGACACCGATACCAAGCAAAGGATACATTCTGATCCCAAACAACCATCCTACACTACAAATGACTCCTTCGTACATATTCAGGCCAGGAAGGCCATGGTTCTGAAAGATGGGAGCTTCTTCCACTTCTCCTCTAAGAAATAAAATCTTAACACCCATATCTCTTGGCATTTCAAGCGTTATGAGCTTAACATGCTGCAGTGAAGTCCCTGAAAATGCGGTTGCAGAATTCCCTTCAAAATGTAATCACTCCACCAGATGCTGAGTCCCTGCGCAGGGCTGCTGGCCAAAACTACAGTGTGGAGGAGGGATCACTTTGTGGACTGCAAATAGCAACAGTTGCTACTCTATTTCTTGTGGTCAGCTCCATTTTACTTGGATGCACCTTGTGCTGACATTCTTGCTGTACAAAAGCCGACAGACAGGCAAAGCCAACGCAAAATATGCTGTGCACCAGTACAGCATCACGTGGCAGAAACGCGTGCAGCTTTGGGTAGCAACATGGGCATCAACACACAACAAAGAGGTAACCTAAGCAGTCCTACATGGCTTTGGGCTCCCTTTGCTAGTCTTGGCCCAACAGCAGTAAATCTACAGCACACAGGATTAAACCAGCTCTAAAGTGAACAAATCCCACAAGGCAGCTCTCCCGCCCCAAAGCCAAACCAGTTCTCTTTCAGTGGATTCCAGGCTGCTACGATTTACAACTTGTCTTGTTTTTCATTCAATTATTAGCAATCAAAGCTCTGGAAGGTAAGGAAGTCCTCTCTTGTACCAGGAAGCTCCTACACAAAAAACAGTACAAAAAACACCGTCTCCAACTCAGTTTGATGTAATGTCCTTTGGGATAGAACATTACTTTCCTTTAATCATTTTGGGTTAAGAGCTCAAGGTAAAGTAATTTAACCATTAAAAGCAGAAAAAGCAGCAATAAATAGAACCTGTGCCTTTCTATTGCTAACATAATTTTAAGCAGAACGCACCTCTCCTGGCCATAAATTTACATTCTTGCTTAATCTCCACAGAATATCATTTTAACCCAAACTCTTGGTGTTGTTTGAAGGAGGAATGATGGCTAGGGAAGTAGAGGAGTGACTGCCTCACTGGAACACCTTGGCCTGAAAATGGGAAACTCCTGGCCGGGCAACCTGGGAAGGAAATCCAGACGAGCAGAAGCCTTGCTATGGCTTGGCTGACCGAGAAACCTGCTTTTAACCCCAATCTAAAAACTCACCCCTATGCCACATCAGTGCAGTTTTATTCCAAGGTACAAATTCAATCGCAGAAGAGAGCTTTGATCTCGCCTTATTTACCCCACAGAACAACTGTAGATCTCTGTAGGATCTACAGCAGAATAGCAGGTATTCAGTCTTTTTTTTTTTTATTTTTACTTCATTGTCTATAAACAAGACAGCTACTCCTCCTGGCCAAGGCAAAGCTGCAATTGCTCTCTCCAAGGAAACGAGAGAGAAATTGCATCCTAAGCTTCTACTGCGTCAGGAACAGGAAACATTACAAGCAACGGCATAAATTTCAGCATTAATCAAAAATAAGTTTGATGTGAAAATACACACATCATACCGATTGTTTACAAAAATGAAAATATCTACATTATTTCCAAAAGGAAAGCGAGGAAGCCAAGCATTTAGTCAAAGCAACAACTAGCTTTTCCCTCAGCTGGCTGTGCATAAAAAAGCACGTTGACTACCCATGAAAGACAAGATCTGCAGTGATACAACACGCTTAGTGTCAGGACACGCACTACAAGCTTGCCCTCACAGCTCCATTCTGCTGGCTCCAGGTTTAAATTTGATCCATCACATTCACAAAGAGCCCAGTTTAGGCTCCATGGTTTATGCTAGCAGTTCCCCTCCAATTTTTACTTTTATTTATTTTCTTTAGCTTCTCTGAGCTCCTTCACATTAAGTCCTGTGTGCAGCTCACTATTCTCAAAGCTACTTTCTAGGATGCACATTTTTGCAAAGCATATCCTGAGAAGCATATTAGGAAAAGGGAGATCAACGTGCAAGGAGGCAGCTCTGTCAGAGGTTGGGAATGCAGCTGCCTGGCCAAAACCTTCCATAGCAACAGGAACAGGGTAGAGGAAACCTCCTGGCTGCCAGGAACTCTGCATGCTGTCCCTCGCTGCTCTGATCCAGCCACAGCCTTCTCACTCAACTTCAAGTGCAAGCTTGAACTGTTTTTATCCCCATTCTGGTTTCTTACAAACAGTCTACATTCTCCATCTTCAGAATCACTGGTTTAACAGAATGCTGTCTGTCTGCAAAGGAATCCAGGAGAGCAGAACAACTGAGAAAACGTAAGATCACAACCTCAACTGATTTCAAGCGGACCAAATCCCTCTTCTCTTACAGCACTGAGCATCAAGTGGGTAGCTGCTAACATCAATCACGTTTGACGTGGTCTGAACTTGAACCAAGTGGCTGGATACATAAAGTGAGATACAATGCCTGAAAGAAGATGGTGAGGCTGCTAACAAACCAGGAATTCAAATTAAAGCAGCTGACCTAGCCTGAAGGTGTCTATTGCACCAAGCATCATCTTTGGAGGGACTTCTTAAGGAAGCTCGTGGATACATCTGAAGAAAATTAGAAGACCTCCTGTAGTGCAGGTAAGTTTTAACCTCAAATATCGTAAGCCAAACTGAAAAAAAAACCATGATCACACAGAAATTAGACTGAGTGGGCACCACTGATTTCACATACCATGTTACTCAGCAAGCCGTGTTTTCGGCTGAACAAGGAAACAAACAGAATTAACAAGTAAAAGGATTGCTTCCAGGGTCTTCAACACTCACAAGAACAGTAAAAGCTTTTCAGTTATTTTGTTTGGTTTTTAAACCACGCAAGGCCAAGACGCATTGTATTAGCGAATCATGAACTAGGTCATCATCCATCTCCTCACACCACAGCAGACTCACGGCATGGTACACAAGCTAATGGTTTAATTACAGAGCCTCAGGAAATGAGAAAGGCAATAAGGCAGACGATCACAGCAGGAACACATTAATGGCCTTTTTATCTTACAGGATAAATTTGTTTATCTGATATTTCAAAGGTCCAACGTGGCAATTAACTTTTCTGTTTGCAGACTGAGACTAACGCTTTGTGCTGCAGCTATAATTAGTTACCGTCAGCATGGCACTGTAGCAACTTAGAACGTTGGAGCTAGCCTAAGCAGCCGGTTTCTGAGAAATTCAATCCCTTTTTCAGGCCCCCTGCTTTACCACGAGCCAACTCCTTAGCTCATTTGGAATCTTTCGGCTTCCCACAAGTTCAGGTTTCTGCACCAAACAGAACTGGCAGGGGTATTCGATCAGACCACCATCTCATACCACTGCCACCAAAGGTTACATACAACTCTATTTCACATACGTGGAAAGGATAGAACAAGTTGAAGATGCTGTTTTCTGACTTCAGTGATTAAAATCTCTTCTGGGATCAGCAAAGCAAACTCTGGATTAATGGTCAGCATTTCCCTTTGGAATGGAAGGCTGAGAAAAAAGCATGGGAATATTCCTGCTATAAAAATACTCTGCAGCTTGTTGGTCTGGTTGAGGGAAGTAAGTGTCCACATTGTTGGTGTAGTGTTTTTAAATCTGAGTTATGAATTCCCCCAAATTTTGAGTAACAGAATTGACCTTCAGACATAATATTCAAATGAGTTTTCCAAGTTTATAAGAAAACAAAATAGGTTAAAAAAATATCAGCTGTCAAGCGGATATAAAATTTACATAAAAGCGCACTGGGTGAATAGCTCTGTAGTGTTACCATTGAACTTGATTCCATTTATTTAATTGAATACAGCAACATTTATACTCACTGCCAGCCCAGCCCAGACTTATAAATTCTGCAGAAAATAATCTTACATTTTAAAAGCTTCTTTCTCCTTACAGTTACATGGTAAACTGTAGAGAACTTCTTCACGCTGTCTGAGGTGCCTTTAAGCAGTAGTAATCCATATACTCTCTGAAGCTCAAGTTATTTAAAGAGTTTTATTTAGCTGTTTAACTTCTGTGGGGTTTGTTCTGACACCTGTACCTAGAAATATTTAGGGATTTTATGTAGCATTGACCAAAAAGTAAGGAAACCGATAGTTTTAAAACAAGTTTCTTCACACCAAATAATCTAAAGCTGTGTATCATTACATAAGCAAACATATGTTATCCTGATCTCTTTCGTAAACTTTGATTTTCTTAAGTGCGCTATTAAATGATAATACACAAGCCAGCAGCTGTAATTTCAAGCTACACTCTGTACTTTGTACATATAACTTGCCAGACACTCTTTGGGATGTGGAAGGAAAATAAATGCAACTAAGTCATTTTTGCAGACAAATCACCATCACTGAGGAATCAGAGCATAAGACTCACAAAGAAAAATCAGAGCCCAAACACAATGACAGTCTTCCAACGCAGCTCACAGGTACTGCTCCCATACCAGCACAACTTCCAAAAGCAGAAGCGTGCTCCAAAGCTTTCAGAAGGTTAGCATGACTTTCCTGGAGTCTGCTTATCAAAAGAGATCCTGTGCGATTACACAATTGGAAAACTGCAGGGGCAAATAAAGGATAAAAAGTGACCTATGGCTCGTTACCCAGAATATAAGAGATACTCATATAACTCCTGTTCCCACACTCCCTCAAACACAAAAGAACAATGCCAGTTCTGCTTCTCCACTTAATCAACTGATACAATAGAAATGACAGACTTTTTTTTCCCCTCCTCTCCAGGCTACTTCTTCATTTTCCAATGCAGCTGATCTGTATGGATAACTACAAAAAAAAAAAAGAACTTTTTCAAAACAGAACAGATGGCTGGCAGTGCAGATTTAGATTACAAGATGCAACCCACATATTTTAACCAATTAGTCCTTGTAAAGGAAAAGTGTATAGTAGGAGCGGTACTGACTAATAAAAGATAAGAAGAAAGCTGAAGCACAATCAAAGGGATTACAATTTTAGATGTGCAGTATCAACAACAAGCCCATCTCCACAAAGCGTTTGATCCTACATGCCCTCATTAACAGGTAACTTCGTTTCTTGGCAGAGGCACTTCCACAGCCCAACCTCTAGCTCACTCCTTGTTCCTTAGGTAACATTTTCATACCACCCACCATCTGCTGGATCAGCCAGCACAGAAATAACATACACCTTCAGCCTTTCAAACCTATGTGATCGAATTCACTTCTCGTTTTTAATTTTAGCAGATCTGTTTGCAAGCTTTGACAGAGAGCTTCAGTATCAAGACAGTACCCTTATATTTTCTAACATGTATTATTTTGCATTCCAACTATCATTTCAGGATTTTTTTTTTTTTGCCTTACAATGCAGTTTTGATTTGTTGAAGTTTATTTCCACAAAGCACACATCAAATATACACTTAATTTTACAATTGTAACCAGAGTGCAAAGCACAACAGAGAGCTAATACAAATTTCTAGCCTCCTGTGATACTTTCAATTAATTGGAAGCAGCATTCAGTGTCCTCACTCCTTCCTAAACATACACCCAAACACAGCCCCACTTCAGGCCTTCATTTCTGGACTTACACTTCCATTCCCCTCTAAAGCAGAGTAAAGAGACAGTGGGAAACCTACAGAGGAGAAAGGGGGGTGGGAAGGAAAGCTCAGCCAAGATCAGCCCCCATTTCTATTCCCATCTACTCAGCTGCATCAATATTTTTGTGGGCACAAAGAATAAAGAAAACTCCTTCCTAACTGCTTTAATCTCATGTCAGTTTACAAGGTTACTGAATTCGTGGTTCAAATAAAATCTGCTTTCATCCCAGGCAGCGCTGCTCCTCAGCATGCCATAAATCTTGCAGGTTCAAAATTATCTACAGCCCTTTGTCTGGGGGTACAAGCAATGCCCTTCACTCTTCGAATGGAGACACAGGATGCAAAGCACACAAGAGGTAAGAACTGAAAGTATTCTCTTATTCCTCACTGCATTTAGCTCAAGTCACTTGATTCAACAGCTCCACCTCCCCAGCGATCAGAGTCATGTTTCGGGGCATCCTGCCATCAAACACGCCACATATTGGTCGCTCTGGAGGGTTTTCCAGCAAGGAACGGGCTAACTGCAGTTTGCCCTTCAGATGAACAGTGGCAGACAGAATTAACTTGGGCTAAATCCCGGGATTAGCTGACACACAGTCTGTGCAGGGGAGGGAAGGAAGCTGATAGATTAATATTCAAAAAAAAAAAAGCAGCCTCCTATCAATTGCCATTCAGAAATAAAACCCAGTAATGGTGGAGGCCGGGTATGGAGCTGCAGACACTGAACTTCCATCGTTCTGCAATGCAGTCTGCTTTCTGTCACTTCCCTCTTCCATCCCTGTATTCCCATCTGTCAATGCTGAAGGTGCAAACCCTCTCTTATTTCTACATATGAAACAGAAACAGTTCAAACGATGAGTTTTCACCTAATTAAGAGTTCCCACCAGCCTCAGTAACCCTCCTAGTGGCAGCAGTAGCCTACCCAGAGCACACATTCCTACCAAATGCCAGCACACATTAAGAGGTAACAGCTAGCAGAAAAGGCACAGTCCTGCCTACACTTTTGTTCTAGTAATTATTGGTAAAGAAACAGGTAGAAGTTGACAGAAAATATGCTAGTCCGGACAGAAATACAGAGGGCTAAGTTTTCTTCTGTAAGATCAGCAACATTTAGGGAAACAAACACCCAATAACTCTTTACTGTGCCTTCTTGAAATTCTATTTGAATCAATACAAGCAGTAGTTTTATTTTATGACATCTGAGTAATCAATTTAACATATAAAAGAACTGGGACTTTCGGAATCGAATCCACAAGACCAAATTAACATTAAATATACAGTCTCCTAAAATGTGTGTGTCTGGAAAATATATCTGCGCCATCTGTAGACTGGAATGACAACAATGAGAACACGTTCGTTACTGAGAGCAGGGTGGAGCAGGAATTCTTATGTGCTGGAACGTGAATAACACCCCGCAAAAACACGTTTAATACAGGCTTCTTTACTAGGCATACGTTGCAATCAGATATATGGCTATACTGTTTTTATAAGACAGACTTTCAGGGTTGTTATTACAAGAGATAAATGAAGGGAAATGGACACTTCCAGCTTGTAAAACAGTGCCTGCTTTTCAAAGCATTGTTTGCATTTTTCAAATCATTAAAAGGAAAGGCGACCAAATAGAAGCTAAGAACAGCTCATTTGGAATTCAACCGGATTCTCTCCCCACTGTGGAATTTCAGCCCTGCACTGGGAGAAAGGTTGGGTGGGGGAGGGCATTGTGCTCACCAGCACCAGAGCAAGGCAAAGGCTCGCTCACAGAAGCTGCTGGAAAGCCGCTCTCATCCTCAGCTGCTCTCGCAGATCCCACCGCTATAAATACCATCTCTACAGCTGGCGTTCTGGGAGAACAGCATGCCAGCAGGCTTCGCATCAAGTGGGAGCTAGTCGAACCACACTGCTCTAGGTATCAGAAAAGCTGAACCCAAGCCATCCCAAAACTTCCATTGTGATTCGATTACCTGACGGCGTCCTGCTGCAGAAGTTGTGCATCAGCTTCATGCCGTGGCTGGCTAAGCACCTGGAGTTCTGCTCAATTCTTTTCTCCTGTGTTTTGTTTTGTTTTTAATTTTAAGATAATACAATCTCACCCCCCACTCCCTGCTTTTACATGACTGTGTCTCCAAAAGCCAAAGGCCTTCTACTAAATCTATTTTGACCTTCAGACACATTGTCAGGGCTCCGTTAAAAGGACATCATGCAGCAGCAGAATCCTGGGGAGTCGGTTCTGCCAGCCTCAAGAGCTGAAATGATTCACACAGTGAAAATGTTGGATTCTTGAAGCAGTTCTCATTGCAAGTAGAAGTAAAAATAATGCAGATGGCCATAATGAGAGAAGGCACATTACTTAAGCATTTTATAAAAGAAACACCTCTAAAAGCCCTTGTTCTGTGTGCATAGTCAGTGGGCACTAATTCTGAAGAAGCATTTTGCACAATTTTACTCACCACTGACACACAGAACCTCTCTGGGTTCGCTACTGTTATCACCTGTCTATCTGTACTAACTCCTTAACAGTTTTGCCGAAGTCCCACTGCATTTAGTATTAGCTGAAATAGCTTGGCCATCCTACTGTCCTGCTCTAGGCCAAATATTTGCACCCTTAATCACTAACTGTTCATCTTCTCCACCCCCACCTTGCGTATATATGTTTTTTAATGGTGTTCAGAATTAACATTTCAAGTTATTTTTTGTACAACCATGAGAAATGCTTTAGAAGGAAAACCAAACACCCCACTAAGATTCCATGTTTGTTTTCTACAAAAAATTCCTGTAACAAAATATATAAATGGGTAATATTGTAGAGCATTCAGAGACAGCAATTAAGACAGTCTTACAGATGAGCAACAGAAACCCCTAACCCTGCAAAAGAGAAATCTAATGTTCAGATGTAGAATCTTTGCTCATCTGTGTTCAGCGTTACCTCTGACATTACCATTTGCCCTCTGACTCCCACTCCTGGAGTGCTCCCTCCAGTAGCGTCAGGAAAAAACTCCAGCAGCATCCCTCCCCTACCAGCAAACCCCCCTTATGGTACAGCTATTTAAAGAGAACAGCAATTGCCTCCATTTTCTCTCGGAGCCAGCTTGCATTCAAGCCTTCTCTTGCCTGTTATGGGACTTGCAACAAGTGTGGTAACCGGTGACGGGAGAGGCAGTAGAGGAACTTGGGTCATCACCAGCGCCGTGACCGTGACTTGTCTTTCACGTGAGCTCCCAGTTCAACCTCCCCTGCAAAGCAATTTAGGCATCTTCCACGGGACACACGGAGTACCTTCTCAAAAGGCAGCCTGCTTTTGTAACACCTGCCATGACTGCAGTGTGTATTAACAAACTGGTCAAACATTCGTTTTGTTTTAACAACCACAGTTATGTGCACGTACAGACCACAAAATGTGGATGGGGTTAAGTGACTTTCTTCCACTTCAGTTTATCTTCCTGATGCAACCTCAAGATGCAAGCAACAAAACTGGAAACACTTTAAAAGATGAAAAACAAGCTGGATGTTGAAAATAAACACTAATCAAGACAGGCTTTAAGACCTTGTGCCTGCTTCTTGACAGGCACAAGCCGTATTGGAAACGGTATGCTTATTTTTTCTTTTAATCTAAAATTATTCATTTCCAGAAAACAGATTGAGAGTTGAGACTGAACTATCTATAAAAGTCAATCTTCCCACCTACTCTGTAATTTCATTGAAAATGTCTCATTTGTGATTTATAAGAGGAGGAAGAGGTATTAGGTAAAGCCACCACACGAAACTCCTTGCTTGCCTTTCCTACCTGTGTAGCAGCCACTCCACAGATTCCCACTACATTACTACCTACAAATCCTCAGTGCCAGTCTAAAGGAAAGCCAGGTTCTCACTAAGGACTTCTCTCACCAGTAACTTAAACCAAAGATTAGCTTCACTAAGGCATGTGTATTGGGAAAATATCTGAACTACGCTTACAGAATGCTACCTCAAGGAAGAAAAAACAACTTTATACATGTATTCCCTTGAAGGCATGCACACACAATGGGGTTTCTTTGCCATTCAGGACGGCTTTTCATTCAGAAACCAGACAGGAGTTGGATCAGAACGCAAAAGATCAGCAAATCCTACTCATTTACCCTAAGGAGTAAGCTTCTTTGAAAGAGGTTAGTACTTTTTAGAGACCCATAACAATGAAAAAGGCCAATTTTAACAATTAATCCCTGTCCGTGTACACCAGTAAAGTGCTAGGTGAATAACTGATTAGGCTACCTTGCTCCAAGGACCTTTCAGTATTTCTCACTTTCACATTATCCAAACACCAGCAATTTTAGCATTATATTTGAAATAAGTAATTTACACAAAGAGCACCATAAATCAAATCCCCGCAAGGCTAAGTCCTACTTTCCCACTCATTTCTATTTTGCTTCAGAACAGCTGCATAAAGCAGGACTCATCTCAGAAGAAGAAAAAAGGGTCTCAAATTAGATGCTCTTCTATTATTATTTTTTTATTTTTTATTTTATTAAAGTTCAGACACCTTCAGGAAAAAACACAATTAGAAAAAAAAAAAAAATAAAAAAATTCCCCCCCAACCTCTACAAATTAACTCCAGAAATCCTTACAAAGCTTTCCTGACACCAGGGATGCCTGCCTGAGAACCTAGTTGCCATCTGTCTGCAGCAGCAGCTGGGACTATTGTTACTGGCAGCCAGGACTGCTCCACTGTCCCTGTTTTCATTAAATACCTTAAGCAGTCCAGAAAAGAACTTTCCAACATTACAAAGCTACAAAGACCATCACTGAGTTAAGAAGACAAAAAGGATTTTTTTCTCCCCATCTAAAATCCCCTTTCAGTCCTAGCCTGAGGATTCAATTGCCCTCCCATCTTTAAATATACCGAGGCTGTGCAGCTGCATTTTGCACAGTTTGTGGCAAAATCAGAGTACACAGTAATCTCACATGAACCTGAGTTTGAAAAATGTGTTTCACCCCCTTCACTGGCACCCACAAGCTACAACATGTTATGAGATGCTAAAACATATCTTCATTATCTAATGCACAATCAATTACACAAGACATATTACAAGTAGGACAATTCCTTATTTCCTGTCTTCATTATTTTAGTTTTCTCCACTTACCCAGCTTTTTAAAAGAAAAAGCCAACTAGGCTCTCCACTAGCGATGACTATCTAAATACTGTCTTGTAGCTAATAGCTTGAACCTCTGCTTCATTTCAACTTTTTCTTTTTGCATTATTTATTTATGGACAGAAGGATTATCAAATCATTTCAACCAAAAACAAAACAAACACCACAAAAGCACCATAACACTAAGAAGCTCTTTAGAAAAAGAACAGTTTGGCTTTTTATTTCAGTAATTTAAGGCAGCAGCTGCCAACATTATTTATATTTGAAATATTTAAAAAACTGATACAAGAACCACAGACATGAAATACTTTCAGATCTATAGCTCACCTCTCACCCCATATATTATGCAGCAGGATCTTTTTCCCACTCACCATAAAAAAGAGTAATTTATAGAATGGACTGACACTAACGAATGTTGTAAGATGCATTGGTGCAAACCACCCTGAACAAAAAAAGAGCAAGCAGGAGTTAACAATAAAACACCCAAGCAAGGTATGCTGACAGCCAGTGGTTCAAGACCTGCTCTTGAAATCTCATATCAAAAAGCTGCTAGCGAGTTTCACCCCCAAGCATGATAAAGCTATATATCCAGTAAATTAAGGAAAACACAAAAGTGGATAAACTTCCAAATATAAAGACTGACAAAAACGAAATACAATTGTCTCAGAGGGAAAGACTAAACTGCATTAGGGTTATCTAAGAAGTTTCAGTCTTTTTCAGTTTTATGGGGGATTTTATCAAACTACCACCACAAACATAACTTGCAAGACCACTAACACCAAATTTCACTTGAAAGTATTCCATAATGGCAAATATGGAACAAACAATGCATTACACCATGTCAAGCTAACTGATCGTAAGGACTGCTAGCAGAGGGATCACCCCAGGGAGTTAATTATCAATATGAAAAGTCTTTGGAGCCCATTAACTTTTCCCTCAAGGTACATACATCTCTCACCAGGAACCCTGGCACTGCTGACTGGATTAGGGGCAATGCTGCAAACAGAACCATATCATGCCTAGACCTGAGAGGGTATGCGCGCACCAGATTATACTGGACTACCTGCTTGCATAGCAAGTACTTTTAAAGCATGCCTTATTTTTTTCCCTGAAGTCCTAAGTGATGATAATAAAATACAAGGAAGCTCTTTTAAGAAAAGAATCCCACTCAGTTAATGTCTTTTTAATTATTTTTATTTAATTACTTGATAGTGGCATTATGTCTTATTTTCTTGAAATAATTTCACATTCCCAAATTAACTTAAGTAGTAGGATTTTGCAGCTTCTAACATCTCCTGTCTTTAGGAATTCCTCTATTGTCTTTTATTCTTCTGTCCCCCCAGTTCTCCCTTTTCCACTGAAGAACTGACAGGATGATTCAAATGGATACCATCTGCAATCTGATACGATCTGAGCAGCACAGGCTTTCTGCCAAAATACCAGCCCCTTAATGCAGTAAGCACATGTGACTCGAGCTGGACTGCAGAATTCCATTTTTGCAATATACATTCCAGAACCAGAAAGACTCAGTGATGCACTCTGACAATGCTTTGCCTGCATGATACCGTATCACTGCAGCTCACCACCTTCCACAACCGTAAAGGAAAACAAAGACTTTATAATACAAGACAAAAAATGTTTCTGATTTCAGAATTTCCATATTCTGCACCCTTGAGACAGAAACACAGAAATCCTGCCTGCTCACAGTAAGAGCACTTCTTGCAGGAGCACTGCTGTATTCATTACTTTCAGGTTTAGTTACTTTTGTGTATTTCATTAGTTCAATTGCTGCACCACAAACCACATGTCAAGTGATTTCTATATGTTTCAAGTTTAAATGTGGATTGTTGAAACAGAAACAGAAACATTTCCTTGTTAACTGACTTAACTGTCACTGCATCATTAGTGTTCTTAACATAGCAGGGTAAAGCACTTTGCAAGAACTTTCTCTGACATTTTAAGAAACAGAACTACAGCTTGTCAGCTACACTGACATTTTTTAAATACTGAGAATTTTTAGAAATCAGAGTTTCCCTACAGACCTCGATTAAAGGCCTTGACCACATACAAGTAACCTAAAAGCCAAGGCCAAGTTAATTCTGGAGGAGACCTGAAGCTTGCAAAATTACACTTGTTTTGTTTCGAATGCAAAGTTAAACCACAGAACGAAACTGAGAATAAGATTTCTAGCCCAGGAGAATGCTATATTTTGCCGGCAAGTCCCCCATGAATAGCAGGCACTCCAAAAAGTATAAACAGCTGAATTCACACAAAAACTGACAAACAAAAGCAGTACATCAGGAAACAACCCTGAATTCCAGCATTCCAACTTCAACAATACTTGATTATGGATGCCTCACAAAACATTTTCTGCATGCATTCATTAGGAAAGGATAAATGGAGCATACCTGTGACATACTTATCTACATTTCTATACTGCTCTTCTTAAAATAACACTGAGTGATTCACTTTGGTTTCACTATAGCACAGTTTCTGCCTATATTGCCAGTATAGTTACAAAACTCAGACTTGGATTCTATTTAAACTCAGGATTCACTCAGCTTGGCCAATCAATACAGAAGAAAATAAGGCTCAAGTAGCAGGCAAAATCCCTTCTTGGTCATCCGACTTCACACTGCCTCATGAATCCTGTTCATCACAATAGTCTATTCAACTTTAATTCCAAGATAAGGGAACCTGAACTGCCTTGGAGGCTTAAAGTAGTTACTATCCCGCATTCCACCAGCTTCTCAGATTTCCTGCCTGTCAACTTGACCAGTGCACAATTGAAAAAATAACCTTCTCAGAGGTAAGCTATCTAAGCCTTGTTCACTTCACCACATGGTTGAAGGTACAAGACTGGCACTCCAGTGCCTTACAAAAATTATGACTGATTCCCCTTTATTTTTCAACTGCAGCATCATACGGTGCATTAGCATCACTTTCTGTAGTCTGCTTTTAGCCAACAAGTTCCAAACTTTATAGTAATTATTTCAATAATGCAACTGAGAGGCTGCAAGATTACAGCAGTCAGAAAGAATGGAAAAAAATAGCCACAGTACTTATGCACCTAGGCTGGAAGCACACCAGAAAGATTTCAGCCTGAAGTTATGTGCATCAGACAGCTTAACTGATTTTTGAGAGGAAGATTTCTGCTCAGGTTTTTCCATCAAACAATGCCTTTTTCTTATCTTTTATCATAAGAACCTTTTCTGTTCATTGAGGGAAAATTACTCCTCTGTCTACAGCTGTCTTCTGAATGTCTCTTCAAAGAAGGGAATATGAGGAAAATAGCCCCCACACCGTAAGAACGTGTAACTACTGAAACTGACGGCTCCTTTCCCACAGCCTGTAATGGCCCCTGATGACTTAAACCTGACCATCTGTCGTATCACCCATCTTGTACCACAGCCATAAGACTCACACAGAAGGCTGCAGATTAAACATTTCCAGAATACAAAATACAGCAAAAAGCCATAAAGAAATTTCCAACGAGATAAATCACAAAGTATTTTTCTCCTTTTGAAAGCTAACACAATCTCTTGACCATTCAAGTATCTCTGCAGCGCGGCTCTAGCATTCAGAAACAGAACCGGTGGTTTTTTCTATGCTGACTTCTATAGTCGTTGACAGACAGGCTGACAGAGATTCTCTGGTCACCCTTGTCACTGTAGCACAAACAGTTTCCACAGGCTCCTGGAGTTAAGCAATCTCAAGCTTCTAAAATTATTGCCATCACGTCATGACAGCAGAGAGAAAACCTATTACAGAGGCACCCAGCAGTGCTGCTGTAGTTTGGAGCTTGGTGGCATTTCCATAATAAATGCCATCTATTGGAGCCTACAGTTCTTCCCTTCTCGCTGTTTCGGTCTGAAAGTTGGCAGGCAGTGTTTGGATACAAGGTCCTGCTTCTACATAGGAACACTTCTAAACACTTTTTTTCCCCTCATTTTAAATGGAATCTTGAAAATCCAGCTCAAAATTGTCTCTCCAGGAAATATTCCACAGAAGGTCTGAAGATAAAAAGTCACTGCACTGAAAAGCGTGAGGTCTCTTCTGCATGATGCCTCTCTTTCACTGAACCACAAACATTGTACAGGATCTGACTGACACCACAGATACCATTGCATAAGCAGAGTGAAGTACAGCCTCAACTAAAAGGGAAATAAAAAGCAGGGGGGGCGTATGTAACCTTTCTATTAACAGCAAATACGCAACTAATCACAGGGAAATAACTCAGCACTCTTAGAATGTTACTTCCTTAAGGTACGTGCAAGACATGACTTCATTACCCGACAGTAAAAAAACTACCATCAGAAGATCCATTTATAGGTATAGCTCAGTCTACACAACACTGCAGAAAATTGTACCAATATTTTCAGAAGCACATAAAAATCAATTAATGGTGTGTCCATATTCAGTTTCCCATAAGAAGAATGTTCTCCTCCTAATCTGATCCACATTAATTAGTTAATAAACCTAACACTTCTAATTGGTTAGAGGAGTCCATTGCTCTGCCATCTAGTCTGGAAAGCATAAAACCTGGTATTTTTTTCCCTCAGTTGTCTCACTCCAACTATGCTCCTAAACAAAAGCACAGACTGCCAAATAAGCAAATTAGGAAGTAAAGCAGCAGACCCGAGCATGAGATATACCACAAGCATTATCATCTGGCGGCCTACCACATCCCTGTATCTGTCAGTCCACGTGATATTCCCACATACTGAAGTTAACCAAAAAGGTTTTCACTTCTGTATCCTAATTTTCCTGCAGAATTCACAAGTCACCGCAAGCACACACCGTAAGCAACAGCACTAAAATCAAGACACTCATGACTTAGACTTTCTAGTGAAATCCAGAGATAATTTAGTTTGCAATGACAGCCTCAGAGGAGATGAAGGTTTCCTAACAGGGTAATTCTAGATGATGTAATGTACACAGAACAAGTTTAGTCTGATAAAAAGAATACAATTAAGCAGAGAGGGAGAGGAGAAAGAGAGACTCCCTCATGCAATTAAAATAAACTTACTGGTTGAGTTGCCTTGCATCTGGATGATACATTTGGATTCTTTGCTGGTTTCTCGGGAGTTGAAGGGCCGGACCCGAACAGCCACCTTCACAGAAGCCCCCGACATTCTGGTTGCTTGTAGTGCGGTCAAGAAATTAAAAGTGAAGGGGTCAGAATCCTTCCAAGTTTACCTTCTTGCTGGCGTCTTCTAAAGAAAAAAAAAAAATACACTTTGATTATTTCAGCTAGTGCTTTCACAATGCTGTTTAAAAAAAAAAAAAAAAAAATGTACATTTTTTTTGTACAAATCACTGTACAAAGTGATTTGATAACTTCAGCTCCCTTCCAGCAAACACCTCCCCCCATGCAACAAGCTGTCACTTCAAGGACAGAGCTAGAAATACACTTAACAGCACCTGTATGCTGTCTCCCTGTTCCAAAGTTTGTCACCCAAAGCAGCTTCTTTTGAAGCGTACAAACAGATTTGTTTTCATTACTTGGTTTTCTTCCGAGAAAGAAGGGACACTAATACCAACAGATCTGGTTGCAACATGTGTTAGGCTTAACCTAACAGAGATAATTTTAGCAGCAAAGATACAGCTGCTTAGATTTCAGAATGAGCTAGCTGCCATATACTACATGCCTATGTGCTCTAGCTGTCAACCCCTGCTGCCACAATGCCCTAGCAATAATAGTAAAACTAACACAAGTGAAGTGGGCCAGCCCACGCTGACTTTTAGTACACCCCATTCCGGACAAAAGGGTGCAGGCAACAACTTTAAAGAACCCTTTGCACTACTGGGAAACTCCTCAAAGAAAAAAATCTCCCTAACTAACTTGTATATCTAGCGATGAAAGGACACACTACTCCATAGGGATGAAGAGGAAGCAAAAATTATCGCCTTTAGGGTAAATATTACTATCTGTATCTTCCGCAAACGTTCACCAGTGAGTTCATCTTCATTCATTATCAAAATACTTGTTCAAATCCTCCCTACCACATCCAAATGATGCAGCACTTTAGCAGCAGGAAACCATCCATCATACCCACAACCCAAACCTCCAGGCATGTCCATCTGAGCCAGCGGTGCAATGCAGAGATGGAACAGTTTGGTTCAGTTGCATTGCCCCCAACCAGCTGATTCCATTAGAAGCAAGTTTTCCACCTGATCTACCATTAAGGAGTTTAACTTATTGCCACAGGACACTGACAGTACTGAAGTCTAACGAGGGCTCAAAAAACAGTAAGACAGATTTAAAGAAGTCATTCAAGGCCCAATAAAAAAACAAGCTACACGCCACAGGCAATCAGAACCTGGAAGAGTAGATTGAGAAGGTGTTATCTTTATATTTTAGCATTACATTTAAATACCTGTGTATGCTGAAGAAAGGATTCATGGGCTAGGTGAATTTTGGTCTGACTCAATGGAGACATCTCTAACTTGAGTCCAAGCTAACACAGGCAGAACCCTTCTCTGCACAAGTCAGCATGCCTGGCCTGGAAAACTTGAAAGCTTCTTTTATGGTTAGCTACATCCACACGCAACGAAATGCTCATTTTAGGGTTGTAATCACAATGTTACTAGATGACAATGTACTAGCAGATCAAAAGCGAAAGCATATCAGCTCTAAAGCTTTCTAGCTGGTAAAAATGCTTCTACACGCTTCGTTCAAGCGATGACACACCTTCACACAGAAGATTTTAATAAAACTGCATTCCTTCATTAATGCCATCACATGGAGAAGATGGAAATTAAATTATTCCACCAAGCAAAAGCAGCAATTTAAAGCGTTCTTTATTTTAGTCTGTACCTAAGGTGGCTCACCAGACTACATGATTAGGAACATCCATAGGAACAAGTCAACTGAATTTCAATGCCAGTGGTACAGCAAACTGGCAAGAATAACTAGTTGGGAGACAGACACACTTGAATGGCTTTAATAATCAACTTGAACCATTAGAATTCTGTACTAATGATAGCTCAAGAAGTTTCACTAAAAACCTGAACACAGACTAGAGCAGAGAGGTAATGTGAATGAATTAGCATTGTTTGCAAAGCTTCAAGGAGATTCTGTGGTTGTTTTACAGAGGTTTTGTATAACAAAGCGTGTCGAATCTGTACCTTCATTATAACCTTCCACTCAGGAGAAGTTTTGCTCTCCCTTCCTAATACAACCCTTGCATAAGTGTCTGTGCCCTCCCAGGAAAGCTAAGTGACAGACTAATCTGGATACAGCCAGCAGCATTATTCAACTGACCCCGAATATTGCTGCTACGGAACAGGAATGCTACTGAACGTGGCCAAGTCGGCATTCTGCTTCTAAAGAGTTCTATCAAGAGCAAAGTCTCTGTTATTATCGAGTTCATAGCTTAGGGGTTTACTTGGCCAGACTGCAGAAAATGATGGTTACGTGGAGTTTTCCGAGGGTGTGGCACATCACAGGAAGGGACAACAAAACACGAACTCGCAACCAATTTCACAGATTTCTCAGGATGTAGACTTTGGAAACCCCGCCTAACACCGGCTTGGTGGTTCTCAGCTGCCTTTTCTCTATCTACCCTTATTTAAGGTGAAACCATAATTTTGACACCTTGCTACAAGGACCAATAAATGAAGGTAAAGGCATTCATGAAGAGATTTAAAAACAATACAATGTAGTTTTTTCATATGATTTATGAAACTTAAGGAGCTCACATCCCTTTCACATCGAAGTCTCACATATAAAGATTTTTTTTCTGATGTACTCACAGAAATACCTCTGAGTACTACATTAATATCTACAGCTAACCAATGAATAAATACAAGAAGATGGAAAACAGATGACAGATTGAAAGAATCATCTACTTTTAAAACATTTTGAATACCTCTAAACCAGGCCAACGTTCTTCCTGCCCCCAGAAATGCCAAAGTGCTGCTGGCAGCTACTTTTTAAACAGAAACCATTTTACAACTAAGTGCACCAGAAAGCACTCCGGATGCATGCCTGGTCCATGAGACACACTTGACTGCAGCGGAGTGGAAGGCGGGCACTTAGAGGAGCTGTGTCCGTTGGAGTAGTCTGATGCCCTTCAGGGCACTCTGACTGGTTTAACTGACCAGAAAGTAAGACAACTAAGGTTGTAAATAGGTTACGTAAGAAAGTTTGTCTCTCAGTAATATACTATCTTTTGCTTCAATGCTGTTTTATAATCTATATCACACAGAGTGCAGTCCTGCAGAACTCAATCACTTCTCACCAACAAGAACTGGACGCCTGAATCCTCTACAGGAGGCAGCATCACACCACCACCAAGCTCCTCTCAATGACCCAAGCACAGAGCAGAATCCTCACTTCAGGCAAACTTTGACGTTTAAATGGCAATTAAAGGAGAAGATAAAGATTTATCTTTTACTGTGAAAATAAGTAAAATTGGATTATCTGCACACAGAGTAGAACATAGACTTATGGAGAAGAAAACAAAGCTGCCCGTAACACAATGCCATGCACTGCTAGGCACTTATTCTCCTGGTATTGATGCATTCAAAAGCATCCCAGCGTTAGCATGGAACAACAGTTCTAGAAACTCATCCTGCTGCATGGGAAACATTTCACTTATTTGGAGCTTCTCTGCTCAAATCCTTTATCTCACATGATACTGGGCTCGGATCTCTCTTCCTCCTCCTCCAGTACATATACAAAAATACCTAACACTGAAACAGAGCTTTAATAAAACAGAGATCTGCACGGTACTGAATCAAGAGCTTCTCACTTCTACTCTATTCTTTTTTAATCCTTTAAACTACCAAAACCAATAACAGAAAACAGTTGGGGGTGATATCAAAACAGGATTCATTAGCGTTTGTTGAAAGACCTCAGGAAAGGAGCCAAATCAGCTTATGGCCACCGACAAGGAAAACCCTCACAAATAAAAGTACTTTCACAAAATGCTATCCCTGCTCTTCTCAAACAGCGGCTGAAGAACAACACGGTGATTGTGCGAATGAAATGTCCTCTGAAAGTGCCTTGAGCAACCTGACTGTGTTTTCATTTCAATCAACAGAAATCATTACTCTCCAACAAGCAAACCACACGCTGAAATTAGGGGAAACTAATTTCACCAGTAAACACCAGATTCACAGCAAGAAAACATGAAAAGTACACCACCAGAGGTTCCACATGCGCCAGCTAAATGATAGCCTTGTTCGAAACCGAGCTGTGAAGAAACACTTACAGAACAGGTCGCAGAACCAACTACATTAGCAAAAAAAAATCACTGGTAGACTTTTGAAGTTACTGACTTTTTCCAACCCTATCTTTTGTGCTCATTTAAAACTACACCGCATTTAATTTTGTCTCATTCTCAACTCCACTTTTCATAGCTGTAGTAAGCAAAATGCCTACTTGCTGTTGCCCACAGATTTTTGATGTTCAAAACACCACCTCACTATGCAAGATTCAGTTTTAATTAATAAGAAAATTAACCCCAAACCGTCTAAATTGTTTTGTTTGTTTTTTAAAGTCTAACTGGTCATAATATTTTATAAAGGCATTACTGCCTTCATCATACAGAATGATACCATAAGGCAAAGCAAGATCAAGTTGAGCAGCATCACAGAATTTAGAAATAAACCACAGCTGGTTTTTCATGGTTCACATTTCCTTGCAGTATCACTTAATACTACCAAACACCATCTAAGAGTGGTAACAGGAGATGCAAATTGCAACAAAGTAAGCCTAAAAGTATAATGCAGCCTGTGGTACAGATTTAGGAGACCAATCTGAAGAACATGAAGCTGTCTGTTATATGTTCATTACAGGCTTAGAAGGCTGATGTTCATTCTGGAATGAATCATTCTCCTAACGTCTGGAAAAGAATCTACTTGCTGTATATCTTTAAATGCTTTTTCTGTATGAATCCAATTGAGAACTTAGTAAGGAAGTGAAATGCATATTTGACTTCTTGACATGATACACCACTGTCTGTAAAATGGGCAGTAGGCAGCGTCTGAGAATTTACTGAGTTCTACCAGCACAAAAGCAAACCCTACGTATTCATTTTCCACTTACTTTAAGCCATTACTTAAAAATTTCCAAAATCCACCCAATAAGCCACGTACTGAGATTTTATTACTAAAATATATCACTAAACAAGTCATCTAAATACCCTGTTCTCCTATTCAAGCTGCCAAACTCAATGATGTTGGTCAATCACCAGTCAGTCTCAAGAGATTTGGTACGTATAAACAAATAAGCTGTTCATTAAGACTTGAATCCTTGGATGTATTTGAAAGTTCTGACAAATCAATTTACAGCAAGCTACAGAGCATATTGCTCTTTCCTGAGATGGTTACTAACAAAATAGGAATTCAAAGAATCAGATTGCTATTTGTGTCTTCAGGTAAGGTTGTCTTTGTAACCACTTTTGGCTTGTTACAATGGTCAGAATCTAGATCTGTACATTCGAATAAAGAAACACACGTCACAAACAAAGAAGCATCGTTTTTATTCAACACGACCAGCCATTGTGTCATATTTGTATAGGAAACGAACAATACGGTATGCCTACCAGAGAACGTGCTAAGTTTTAAACCAAAAAAAAACGCTTTATACGCTTATCACTTAATCGCTAAACTAGCTCTAGAGAAAGGAGGGGAAGAAGCACAGCGATTGGTATGTGGAAAGTTAACAAAACAGCTGTTCAGAGCAGCAGGGCTTTATGAACAAGGGGACTGCAGGGAATCCAAATTTAGGTCCCCCACCAAGGATCAGGTAGTGCTGACAGCCTGATATATCAGCTGAACTCATACACTACGAATTGCTATCTTAGTGCTTTGGGATAAAGTGATGATGCCAGATAAAACAGCCGCGCAGAATTTGGCCACGCACTGACAAATCAAATGCTATAAACAGATGGCTCTTCACCAACACATCACTGCACAATAACGAAGAGAACTGAGTTGAGAAAGAGCTAGAAATGAAGGGAAAGATATTTTTGAAAAATACCGTGAACGTCTTGTGGTGTTTGATCCTATCTCAGAGCACAGCTCTGAATTCGGTACCTGCGTGCGGTGAATTCTTGCTGGCTGGCCTCAGCTTCATGCCCGTATTCTGCCCGCGACCCCAACCTCCCAGGCCCGCCGCCCTGCCTCAGCTCAGGGCGGATTGTCAGCTCGTCATCCCAACATGGCTGCCTCTGCTTGTGCTGTGCGGGAGCCAGGGCCGGAATGCACTACCTCGAGGTGCCCAGAACCCAAGCGGACACCCTGAAAACAGCCCTGCTCCCGGCTCCTCCTCGCAGCGGGCGGCTGGGGCTCGCCGAGGGGGCGCTCGGCGGCCCGGGGAGGATGAGGAGGAGGAAGAGGAGGAGGATGATGATGAAGAGGAAGGCGGCGGCCCCCGCGGCCGGGATGCAGGCGGGGACCAGACCGGGAAGGGACCGCGCCGCCAGGGGGAGAGGCGAAGGGAAGGGACGGCCGCGGGCGAGGAGGGGCCGGGGCCCCACAGCCCAGCCCCGGGAGCTCCCGGCCCAGCCCCGGCTCCCCCCGCGTTTCGGCACCGAGCCGCCCCCCAACCGCCCCCCCCCGCCGGGCCGCGCTCCCTCAGCGCCTCACCTGGGGGCGTCCGAAGGCCGCGGGGGGCCGCCGGCCCTGTCAGCGGCTGGGGAAGGCGGCGGGGCCGGCGAAGGGAGGGCAAAAGGCGGCCGCCCCCATCACGCTTCGCTGCTGAGGCCGAAAGGGAAGCGAAAGGAACGGGGAAAGGAAGAGAGAAAAAGGCCGCGGCCGGAGGAGGGAGCGCAGCGATGCGCACCCCACGGCGCCGCTCCCACACTGACAGGAGCGCGGCGCTCTGCGCCCGGCCCCGCCTCCGCGGGGGAGGGAGGAGAGTCCTGCCCGCCAATCGCCGCGCGCCGAGGCTCCCACCTCCCTCCCGCTCGCCAATCGCCGCGCGCAGAGCCGGCCCCCTCCCGCCCCCCCGCAGTGCCAATCATAAGATTGACACGGCCGAGAGCCAATCGGAGGGGCGTGAGGGAACGCCTTCCCTGGAGGGCCCCTCCCTTCTTCCTGACTCAATCCCTCCGCCGAACCCCGAGGACAAGGCGATTCGGCTCCTCCGCCGGAACAGCCAATCAGAGCTCGGGGCGGAACCCGCGTCGGCCCTCCGTTAGCCTATAGGAAGCGGCGCCAGGACGCGGGGGCACTGCCCCGCTGTGTGCGTGCGTCGGCCTCGGCTGCGCGACGGTTGCGAGGGGGGAACGCGGCCCTCACAGGCCTTGGCGACCCCCGTGTTCCTGCTGCGATCTGCCTCAATTCTTTTTTTCTTGATTATTTTTTAAATATCTGTGGTTAAATGGAGTTGGATAAGCTCACCTAAATAATTCTGTGAATCTTCTGAAATAATAAAGTGATTTCTGTGGCAATAAATTCAGTAGAGTTCCTCCTTTGCACAAATTGTTTGGTCAGTTCCAGTGCTATAAACAGCCTTACATTTCTGAATACCATTTACAA
This sequence comes from Aythya fuligula, assembly GCF_009819795.1. Classification (NCBI taxonomy): domain Eukaryota; kingdom Metazoa; phylum Chordata; class Aves; order Anseriformes; family Anatidae; genus Aythya; species Aythya fuligula. The sequence goes on from NC_045579.1 coordinate 4,024,927, forward strand.
TTCTCAAAATAATAATTTTACATGAAGTATCTTACTTTCCACACAAACCACTACATACAAGTCAGATTTCATACAAGTCAGATTTAAACTTGAAAACATTTGATGCCTGAGACATCTGTCTTCAGAACAAAGTTTATTCATTTTTTAACAAGCTCCTGGCTCTTAATTACATTATTCACCATTCCCCATGGGTTGCAGGACTGTGGAAGAACAAGTTGCTACTTTTTGGGTGGTGAGAGGGGAATTTTCCCTCTTGCCAGCCTTGTTTGTGAACTTGTGTGCTTATCCCCTACAGTTATGCCCGTGAACACAAAAGCAAATACATCACTGCACAGTACCCAGGAGGGAGATACTGCTGCAGAAACAGCAAAGAGGTGGTTTAAATATGTCCTAAAAAATACCATTGCTTAAACTTCAAAGGACTTCGTGTTGGTGGGACATCATATTTAGTACTGTCCTTAGTGCAGTTTAACTCCACTAACTTCTGTCTAGGGCTGTGCAGAATTAGGTCAGTGATTTCTCTGAAAATAAAAAAAAAAAAACTACAACAATTGTGAAAACCCCTACAAAGCATTAAAACAGCGTTTGGGTGCAGTTTTCCTCCCCAGTGATTCATTCTACATTAGCAATTTGTAATATTTCTGAGGAATACTATTTCCTGCATCACTCTCTTGACTCTAAGTTGTGGAAGTACTCATTTGGAATAATCCCACTACATTAGCTCTTCGGTTGATTGCTTACTGTCATGAAAAATCTGCCAAGAACATTCAGAAGAAGTCTAGTTACGTGTCAAGAAACAAAACTGTAAAGGGCATATGACACATGCTCTATAAGACCTGGGAGGTAGCTCCCTGCAAAGAGAGACAGGAAAATTGCTCTTTAAATACCAGGTTATTTAGTTGAAAGCCGGTTGAATATGAAGGCAGCCCTCATCTACCTGGCTGCGCCACACCTTTTTAATTATCTCAGTTCAATTAGATCAGCCCTTGCTTTGGCTAGGTTTCTCAATATCATTTTCAAAAGCCAGGTCTCTGAGTGTAACATAGCATTAAACTTGTCCAAAAAAAAAAAAAAGTACTTAAAACACTGCAGTAGAATTCCACCAACTAATCCTGTTTAAAAGGAAAAACATTAGTGTCCTTTCCCTTACTGTGCATCTGACCAACATCCTGCAAAACAGAGGAGACTGATCCAATTCCCCACTAGCAAGTGCATTTTAAACCAGCTTTAACATTTGCTGTCAAGAAAATATGCATGTAACAACGGTCCCCTGCACAGAAGTGCTTTTAAACTGTTATAAATGAAAAATGAAAGCAAGCAATGCTATGAAGAACTTCTTATATGCACTTGGTTACTCGGATCACTTACATTACCTAAAGCTGGGAAGTCTGTTGAAGCACAGGGCAGAGGATAGATAGGCTTGAGCTAAGTAGTAAAGGAAAAGGAAAGCGACTACATGGTAGTGCAATGCTCTTGGGGATTGTTAGAGTCTATCTGTTGCTGGCTAGGGCAGCACTGTCATCCTGCCATTAAGAACATTAGTCTGTCCTTGCTGCCAGCAGCAAACAGTTGACTCAGATGTAAATTTGGCTATTACATAAGTGTGAATTGTGATACAATAGAATCAATTGCACTGAATTGTATTGCTATCAGCATCAGAACTCGCCCCAGTAATTTCTCTGGTCACATAACTACAGGGCAAGCAAAGACAAGCCATGTGATCTTGTAATGTTAAGTTCTCCAAAAAATCACCTCTGCAAGGTGTATTAAGTTAGCCCTTACTGTGATGAACAATTCACAGATCAAAGTTACCCAAATTCTGCAGATACATGTAAATATCAACTGATCACTGACATTTTCACCATTTACAATATTAGGTCTCCTTACCTTATTGTAATAAGGTGGCAGTTCGATCGAAGAAAGTAAATGACACATTAGTATGCAAGGCGAAAAAATGCAAGAATCTGCAGGTTGCATTAAATGAATTAAAAAAAGAATTGTCAAGCAGTTGATAAGCTTTTGTGGGAGATTTATTCTTAATCCAATACTATCTTCAGACTTTCTCTTCAAGTACTAAAATGTCCACTACCCTCTGAATGTCAGGCTTTTTATCCACTTTTGTACCCAGAGGGCAGCAATGGTAATTTCCATTTCTCTTATTAAAATACATTTCATTATTTTGCCTATGAATGCTGAATTTGGAATAGTTTTTTAGCTAAATTCACAAATTTGAAGTATTTGAGTTTTCCAAATAAGTTTTTTTGCTACTTAATATTAGCCTTCAGTAATATCTGCACTGATAAAAAAAATGTATCAATGATATAAATGGATCCCAAAACTAGTCAATATGAGTTCAGTAATGCACTTTACTATTTATAGTCCTCGGGTCAAAATCTGGTATCACAGCAGAATAACTATAAATCCATAGTCTGAAAGACATGGTCTCAGTTGTTCCATCCTATGCCGTATGTGTGTTTTTTTGTTTTTTTGTTTTTTTTTTAAATTCTTTTCTGTCAGACAAGGTTAAGGAAAACATCCTGAATTTGTTCAAACAAGCCTTTCAACTGATACAATAGAGCATACAATACACACTAAATATAAAGCTTTTCATTATATTAAAGAGCTGGATTCATACTTTTTTTTTTTTTAATAGAACATTTAAATTCATGGCTATCTTTAATACTAGTTATAGCACTTCAGATGCAAAATAGAGAATAGCAAACCTCAAACCCTGTACTGGATACCCTTTTTTTTTTCCCTGCTTGTGATCTTCTCACTTTATAGGACTGGACTGCTCATGGTTGCCACAATTATTCAGAAGAGGTGGCAGTCTGTCTAACTTTTAAATTGCTGAAAGAAATAAGAAAGTATTTCTTCCATCTTTCTGATATGTTTGTAATCTGTCAAGAAAACTAAAACTGACAACATAAACCACCACAGAAAAAAAAACAAACCATAATGTGAAACCATTGCAGTTTAGTTATCCTCCATTAAAAACAGCTGAACAGTTGTCCTTTATATAAGTAGGGTGTAAATTCTGAGCTGTTTCTAGAGATTTCATGCTACAAGCCTCAAAAATTAGGTGATAGCGGAACACTGAAGTTTTTCTTTATGCAAAAATCATTACCTTTATGGAAAACAAAACCTCTTGAAAGGTGTAACTCATGCCCTTATAAAACGTTCAGAAACCAGGATAGATTTGGATGCTGAATGACTGCTTGAAGATAAAAGCATAACTTGCTTTGTTCCATGACTTTTGGAGGGGGAAGAAGATTTGAATTTGTGGAAGGGGTGTGGATTAAGGAACTAAAACAGTCATAGAACAAACATGTCTGTTCCAATAGTCGACGGAGACACAAACTTTGGAATGCTCCCCTCCACCCTTGAGTAAATATAAAAAAAATCAAAATTAACTTAGAATTACATACCCGTTGCAAAGGCCAGCACTGGATTACATACAGCCTAACTAAAACTTCCCCCTGAAGCCTTGTCACCAGCTGTCAGTTAGCTATGAATAGGAACAGGGTTCATCCACTTGGAAAAATGCTTTAGTTGGAAGTACTGATAATAACTGTGCTCATGGAAGTTTCACATGAAATGGTTTATTATCCCCAGATCCTAAATCACTATCAGCAGAAGTGAAAAAAGCCACCCAATCATTTGTATTTTTTCTGCTTTCACTGACTGAAAGGAAAGACAGACAAAGGAAACACTTTGTGTGAGTGTGTATCATCATTTATTGTAGTTCAAGAGTCAGGAACTGAACAGAGGACACAGCGAAAAACATAAAAGAAAAACAACCTTTTTTTTACAGACTTAATTTTAAAACACTGTGGTTTCAAATCCTTTTTAAAAAGGAAATTCAAGTATCATAAGCAGGGGGCAGTAATACAAAAATGTTTGTGGATATTTTCTTTTCTTAAAAAAAAAAAAAAAAAAAAAAAGTAATTCTACATTTGCTGCACCCTTTTTGCTTTGGTAAAGCCAAGCCATGGATACAAATTGGTAAGCAACATAAAAAATGACCCCTGCCCCAAACTGCAGCCTCCAAGAATAAAAGGATCTCTGTGGACTAGCTCTAATGGCTCAGAACTGTCATTTAGCATATATTATATTTGCAGCGTTAAAAGAATGGATTTTATTATTTTAAAAAGTCACTGAAATCCTGGTATTCCCAAGCATCTAATTCTTGGCAGCTGTTGTAATGTATTTCTGTCTCAAGGCTTCTCAGAAATACCAGAGCATCTAGATCAACACAGAGGGACATCTCAAATAACGGAACGTAAAATCCATGCGTCAAACCTTTGCCTTTTTGAAATCCTCGTCTCTTCTAACACCAATTAAAAAACAAATATGCGAATATGTATAATATAAAAATACGATCCCAAGATTAACACTTTGTTGCAGGCACAGTTATCGCACAGAATATGTTCTTTTGCGGGCAGGGGAATGATTTTGTTTCTTCACAGGGATTTTTTTTTTTGCATTACAAAAAAAAAGACAGCAGTGCAGGTTTGATGGGTGGATGAGGAAAAAGGGAGGGAAAGAGGAAAAAGTTACTGTAGCAGCAAAATGTCCAAGTTTCTAACCACAATCAAATTAACGGATATCCGGCTGTAAAAAATAAGGTTGAAGGGATGCTGCCCTGATCCATTCATCTTTGCTAAAATAATTCAGCTGTAAAAACTCCAAAACGTGACATACTGAAGGACAGTTTTGTAACATAAGCAACTTCCTAATTTGTCCTCCATGTTATTGACCATCGTTATCACTTAAATATATGTACAAGAATTAAGCTGCTTTTCTTCTCGTCCACATGCTTCTGGTCACTACTGCAAGTCAGTGCCAGTGGGCGTGCTAATCCCATCAATAACTTTCAAAGTGTATCTGCCCCACTATTAGCAGAACAGCCCACGCCCTGATCTTCCCATTGGTGTTGGCGTGCACTGCAAGGGAACTTTTAATGGTCAGCATTCTGCTTGTCTCTCATCCAGGCTTGAATTTGCTCTTTAAGTTCTGGCACTAGTAATATAAAGAAGAAAAAAAAAAATAATTAAATTGGCTGTTAAGTTATTTAGCAATGCTACTATAAGAAAGCTGCTTGTGACTAACAGAAATTCCTTTTCTAGAAATCTGATCAGGATTATCTACTATTATTTTCTTCTGTCAACATATTTTCTGCACAGATTTCAGTAAATTTATTACTCATTTACGTATTAGAACAATACTCATTACCCCGTAGTTACAAAAACAAGGGTAGTTTATTTGCAGAAAAGGGGAGAATAAGGAATGAACTTTTCTGTGCAAATTGAGATTAAACAACTGGTAGTCGTATTGAGGCATCAACACTATCTTCCGAAAGTATATGGAACAGAAACTACACAAATTGCTTCTCCAGATCAACAGCACCATGAGTAATTTAAAAGCCAGGATACCTGGTTCCAGCATATTTTCTGTCAGTGTCTGACGATTGAAAGGATCGGTGGAGGAGTTCAGCAGATGCCTCAGGATGATTGACCTGTCCATAATAGTTCCAGATGGCAACCTCACGGGATCAGTCATCAGAGTGTCCATGAGTGGATCTGAGGACACGATTATCACAATCATCAAATTGGAAACAATAAATAAAACTTTAACCTGCACACAAAACTACCGCACAGAACTCAGAAACAGAGTCCCCACTCAGGAATGCTGCTGAAGGTACAGAAAACAGATGAAAGTAGCAGCAGGCTTAAATAAACAACAGATACGGCCCCAATTCAGAAAGGGAAAAACAGTATAAAGGCTAAGCATTAGTTATTTTCACCATATTTCTATTTTTTTTCCTTACTGTTTTAAAGTACATGTAATAAAGACAAGGCTAGGACTGGACAGTGCAATCTCAGGGTAAAACAAACAGAAACACCCTCTGGCTCTTTTCATTTACTTAGTCATTTAATTGAAATGGAGAAGGATGAGAGGCTCCATAAACAATACCTAGTTTCTACTAATATATATATTCATATTTAGAAGCAAAACAACAAAACAAATCCCTCTTGGCCTAACAATTCAGCATTTAGAAAAACCAACTTGCCTCTGAATTCATCCGGAGCATCGCTGTAATCAATTTCTGCACGGGCATTCTTGGCAACAATTTCCTCCACCTTCTCTGCCAGCAGTTTGAATTTTTCTATTGCTATGGTTGACTTGATTCCAGCCTTTCTCATCTTTGATATGACCTCCTCAAAGAGCTCTTTGCTGTAGGACCTCTACAAGCAAAGCATAAAACTTTGCTGAGCTGTAGTATCCTAATATGCCATCAAAAATTCTACAGACCTTTTAATGCTTTTTTTAAAGCTTCAGAAGAAGGGATCAATGAAACCTCAACATTACATCAGATGGAGAAGTATGCACATAACACTTTATCTAGCACAAAAATGTCAACTTTGGGGTATAATTATCCTTTTGTAAGAGTCATCGCTACTGAAGAACTATTCAGGACAAAAAAAGAGAAGACAATACCAACTAATCAAAATGTTTGAAGCATTCAGATAGGCTGACTATAATCATTAGAACAGTTCCTTAGATAAAACATCTGTCTTGTCACTCCTGTCTGTATTCTTTTTTCTCACAGGTCTTGGCAGAAAATATAGCATAAAAGGTTTTTTTGAACCCCAGATCTCCAACCACTCTACACGAAGGCAGCAAGGAAACTGCTGTTTACACCAGCAAAAATACCCTCTAAGCACTTCTTGTGGATCTTCAGGATCATTAACATCCCAGTTCCTCCTGGCTATGAGAGAATACCATAACAGAATAAGACTGATGCACCAGCTTCCAGTATTTAACATCAAGGAGTACTACAGGGATTATGTCATGATCACTTTGCCATCAAAGTTCAACTAGCAAATCCACTCCTGTTCCCTCAAGATGATGTGCTGGACAGATTACTTCAAAGGAAAAAGCAGTTTTCTGTGGAACTCCAGTGTTTGGAGTATGATTTATTAACCTCTCCAAAACAAAACAAAAAAAAACAACACTGGAGCAGTCTGCCATATGAAGTAGAAGCAGTGTACCCAAGCCTCTTGATGCTGTTGGTGTTCTTCTCCCACGTGGTAGGAACGAAATGACAAATCCTGGTAAAAGCACAGCTGACTCACTCGTTATCATTGATTTCTGCACACATACTTCAAAAAATTGTGAGTCAAGCCATGACTTAAAATCTTTTGGAAACAATGTCTGGAAGTACAAGACTGTCCAGCCCATCCATGGTATTAGTGACTACTGAAATGTGCTTTACAACAAAACTGATGAGTTGCAAGCTAACAGATACCATGCAGTTTGTTGGTGTGCAATGCAATACCGGAAGAGGTGATAACCTCCTCCTAACACCCAAACCAACCCATCTGCCAAACTAGTAAGGCAACTTCTTGAAGCACCTAATACCCACTTGCCAGCTGGGGCAGCATGCAGCAACCTAGCACAACATACAGGGCCCAAGTGTGCATCCTAAAGCTTCAACTGATACAAACATTGCTTTCTTGTAAAGAAAGCATTAGGCAAGAATTTTTGGAAGCTGCTTATGTTCTGAAGACACCGTTTGCTTTTAACTTGGCAATGCTGTGTTTTGGTGTCAGCCTTTTAGTAGTCTAGACAATGTTCTTTTAATAAAAATTATTTACACAGTGCAAGGCTGAGTTAAGTTACAGAGCTTAAGACAGTAGGTCTCACAGGTTTCTATTTCCTTTGGGAAATTGAAAATACTCAATACAGTCCCAATCCCCCATCTACACGACCGCACTCCATGAAATACCAATCGTTACTTAGGACACACGGTGCCCACCCAAACTCCTTACTAGTCCACAGAGAGCAGAACTATGGCAACATGCCCAGGGCTTTGTAAATGTTTCCAAATTCCTGCTAATACATGCTAGGATTTGAAATGGGGGATGTATCAAAATGCTTTTGAGAGATGCTGCCATGATCAAGCACCTTTTTTATTTTTAAATACCAGTAGCAGTTAACCGTTTGGGCATTTTCTTACTGCTTCTTTCCTGTCATTGACAGTTTCCAAGATACTGGTCACTCCCCCCAGTTTTTATGAATGGCCACTTTGTTATTTAAGCTTTTTTCCAGTTCCCACACCAGCACTTCTTTCTTTTTAATCCCTACGTCATTGCTGTGCATTTTGCTGTAGCTAGCACTGATGAATGAATGATGGACAACGTTCTCACTCTCATATATACCGAGCAGCATGAAAAATACCCTGCATGCTCATTACACGCACACACTCACCATCTGTCTCAGGAGTGTTACTGCCAGAAATTAAATTATTACAGAAAAAAGATTATGAGTCACCTCTGCTATCTCTGCTTCACCAGACATGCAAATACAGCGTTACGTATTTTAAAACTGCTTCCACTAGAATTTCAAGTAGCCATGGATAATGCTGTTTGTCCCTCTGGATTTTGAAAAGTTTGTGTTATAAAACATAGGCATGGACAGAAGCAATTCAGTAGTTTAACTAACATACCATCTTTACAAGAACAAAGAGGTGAGTAATAACTTATCTATCTCAAAAATTAAAACCCTGTTAACATTCTGGTCTGAAGACTACCATTGAAAAGCACATTGGCAGTACAAAGGTGTCTTAAATGTCCCTTTTATGCTCAGCTTTGTCAGTTTACTACACAGACATTCAGTAAAATGAACACAATTTAGAAACAGTCTAGAGAATGATTTTTGGATTGTTAAAATAGGCTCTTGGTCTCAGCTCTGCTTATTTTGCATTTTCTTGATGAGGAAGGAGAAGGGGGAGTCAGAACCCTTGCATACTTCATTTTTCTCTCTAGCAAAATCAGGACAAGGTACTTCCACTACATTACAAGGAGGCAGTAGCTAATAAACAACTAATGCTTGGGAAATTTCCTGTGTATGTGAAGTTTGTGTGTCTCCAAGGGACAAAACACTTGGAAAACATACATCTACAAAGAACAGAGAGAATATGAACACAAATTATTTTCTGGAAGAAAAATTGCAAACACACATGATGGAAACTGGGTGGCAGCATACAAATAAAATGAAGCTCTTAAAGAGAATCTTCCGAAGTCCTGTTTGTCCACAACACTCACTCTTCCCCTTTATGTTTTTTGAGCTCACCTGATCATCAGCGATTGCTTTAGCAAAACGAGCACAATCTAGCTGTAGATAAATATCAGTCAGTTGGTCCAACAGCTTCTTTGGTTCAAACCCGTATTTCTCAGGGTTTTCAACTTTTAGGTCACGGCACTTCGGGCCACACAGTTGCTGCAAGTTAAAGTTCAACATAGCAGCCAATCGTGGTCCAAGTTCCTACAAGACCAAAGTAAAACACAGATCACAGCACAAAGGCAGAGATAAAGCAGATTATCATTAGATTTGCATACAACAAGATCAGAAATTATTAACCAATACAATTATTTTGTCAGCTTGCAGGAACAATCTTCTCTTTATATATGCTTTCCATAAAAAAATGGAACGTAAACAGCTTCTGTCTAGAAGGATCACAACATCTCAGAGACTCAAGTAATGCTCTTAACATCAAATAACCTCGAGAGCAATTAGATTTCAATGCAGTTGGAAAAAAGTGAGGTGAAGGGAGACAAAGGGCCACCAAACATTTCCAGAACATTATCCAATAGCAGAGATATTAAGAGAAGGTAGAAACTAAGTGAACTGAGCAGGACTTACAGGTCTGAGAAAAGGCTTTTGAACCTGCTTGGTAAGGATATGGAACATATCAACAGTTTCTGTTGCCAGAGCGAGATATGAACGAGAGACACGCTCATCCTGAGCAAGCTGTGACTGCCGAGCCTGCTGCTGATCCTAGAAAATAAATATTGAGTGGTTAAAAAGGTTACATCCACCGAATTTCCTTCCATATTACCAATCAAAAAACCTGAACAGCCACAAAGCTAACATGATCTAGGAAGGAGAAAGAACAGACTGCAATCCAAATCCATGATACATTTTTAACTGAAGACGCAGCTCACTTTTACTATCTATTACTAAACAGAAGTCTGCACTAATTTTCCAGAATTCTGCAAAAGTAAAAGTGAACACAAATGGTATCACAAGACTCCAAGTTTAGTGAGTCTGCTTACATCATTGCTCCTCACAACTACAAAACTGAGTTGTTTCCTTTCCATCCAAATGCCAATACTTAAAATCAGCCTGGAATCTGAGAGTCAAGAGAGGTTTTCTTAATTTATGTACCAACATTAGTACCGCAAGTTACACTGGAACAATCTGCAGATTACAGACCAGATCATTTTGTGACCACAGTAATGGCTTTGCCTTGCTAGCATAAACAGGAACAAAGGCTTCAGAAGAGCAAACCAGAATTAATAAAACAAGACTTAAAAAACAAGATCTTTGTAACTTTTCAGACTTTCTTAAAATTGATAACCTTAAAACAGAAATACCTGACATTGGTGGGTTAACACAATTATTGTCAAATCAGGCTAAGATCTGAGGTTCAGTACTCTAATTGTCTATACCAAATCTACAAAGGATCAATGCATTAACAAAATAAAAGTGTTATTCCCTTGAAGTCAATTCAACTGGCGAGCATCTTCCACAACCTCCTTCAAGAAGGTTAAAGTCTTAGTTTCTCCATTTAGTATTTTAAGGGCACAGCAATTTAAAACTTCATACTATTTCCATGTCACACACTCTTTGCCAGCCACAACATAACTATGCAGAAGGATGTTTTTTTGCAGAATGTCATCCAGAGTGACCACAGCCATACTGGCAGCAAGAAAAAGCATTGAAAACTGCTTTTCATGAGCAGCTCTTTGATGCTGCTCCTTATTTAAAAAAAAAAAAAAAAAATTAAAAATGGTCTTGTATTGAAAAATTGAAAATAAGTAAAGGGCACTTTGAAAAACAGCTCTGTTCACCCTGGGCAGCAGGTCCCATTGTTCTTTATTCTTCATCTCCTCTTGCACTTCATGGATACGTTTTAGGGACTCCAGACTCTCATCCAGCAAGAAAGTTGTGTCATTTATCAGCATGTTGATGTAGCGAACAAACTGCTTCCCAGAGCTGAAAACATTGAAACACAGTTATCACTGCAGAGTAGATGGGTGTGCAGAGCAGACTGCAACCCCAGCAACACACCTGCTGCACTGTATATTCTGAACAATGACCCCATTCCCCAAGCCAAGTTGATTGTGATGTCCAGAGCTCAGCTTTAGAAACACTCCAGTTCTACTGGAAGGGGCTGTCATTTAAAAACACAATGGAAAGCAGCATCACCCATTCCCAATGGTAATGGCCTCCTCAGCAGATTGCATGACAGTAAGCAGCATCATAGACAATTTCTTACTCACTTGAACTCTTCCATAAATGTACCATGGTGAGCTATATTCTGCCAGAGGCTTTTGAAAATGGTGCTGATGTGGTAGCGGATTGTAAACTTGTCGTAGAACTCACTAGTTGCTCCAGTATGTTCAACATCTGAAAGAGAAATCAGATCCCAGCACTGAAATCAAAACTCCTTCCCACTGGGATCCCCTACATCTCTCTAATAATAACAATCATTTCCTACTGTCTCCCATGTGATGACCTTCAAGCACCAAGCTTTAAGAGATTAAATTCAGTTCCCATTCAGAAATCTCCATCATAATCCCTACTTAAAGGAGCACTGGCCATTATCTAATCCAGAACCGACCTCATTCCTGAAGAAAAGCCTCAGAAAACACACTTTCTGCTGTATTCAATTCTACTCTTTGTCCTACGTACCTAAATTTCAATGCTAAAAAGGCACTGGAAACATTACAGTAAAAATAGTTCCATGAGCGCAAGGACACCGAGAAGCATATAAATTTACAGGACAGCAGCTGTGGAAAGACTAGAATTCTTAAGGTTCCTCCTAATGCTAGTTTCACCTGATTCCTGAGCAGCAAAGCCTTGTCTTTCCAAGATCTACCCTGAATTTCTTGTGTTTTGTTTGTTTTTTGAAAGATCATAAGAGTCAACACAGACTTTTGTCCTATAATACTCATTGCTTACTGTGCAGTCACAGAACTACAGATGAAGCGCTTACCTGTGTAAAACTTCATCAAGGAGGGGACCAACAATTTAGTGGAGAGAGGATGATTCTCGATCATTTCAAAGAATTTCTGGGTCCGGGGCTGAACAGCTGGATTTGTCATGAACATCACTTCCACCAGCTTGGCTACTAAATAAGGATTTCGGATGTAGTTCTGGTTGCACAGCATCACAACAAGGAACATGACTATGTCCTGAGTACAGGGCTCATAAAGCACCTGAGGAGCATATCTGAAAAGATGGAGAGGAGGAAAATAAAATGAGAAATCCCAACCCTGTATTACAAACACAAAATTTTATATTATATATATATATACACACACACAAAGTTCAGATATCTCTGAACTCATATCTCTCACCTTCCCATAATAGGAGGAAATTCTTTACTCAGAGAGTGGTGAGGCAGTGGTTGGAACTATGTGATCTTTAAGGTCCCTTCCAATCTGACCCAGTCTGTGATTTCATGGTCTTATTAGAAATAGGAAGACCTTAACTCATTTTAATGTAATATCTGCCTCTCTACAAAAAATAAATTATTACTCTTCCAAGAGGTCTTGCCAGCTGTTCACGGGCAGCTGAATTTTGGCCTGATTCCAAGCATTTTCTGAAACAGTGTCATATTCTTTTGCTGTGTATCATAGTAGAGCTTCATAGCAAATTTGCTGTAACAGCACCTCAGAAAAGGAAAAACAACCATTCACCTGCTCCTCATACACAACAGCAAAGTCTGAATTTGAAGGCATGTCTTCAGGAAGAAAGTAACCAACTTCAGAATTACACCCAAACAGCATTCACACCTGTCCTAACTGCTAAAACTATACAAATAAATTTCATCCTATCAAAGCTATAATAGAGGGGATTTTATACTTAAGCCATGATTTTTTCTTTTAGGTATTATTCTAGTGATGATTAACCCTAATGTGAAATTAAAAGGTGTCAAGCTCCGAAGTACGTAACTCTAATAAATACAGAAAAACTAGCAAACTATTTTCACACCCTCAATTTGTGTGCACACCACCTGTTACAGGGGTAAAGGGCAGTACAAATTTTCAGAAATCACTTTTACTTACTGTACAATAAAAAATAAAAATTCAGCAACATCTTCCACATAAAACTCAGGCAGTGCTGCAAATACTTTCGGAACTTCAGGAGTTAAAGGCAGCTTTATGCTGTAGAATGAAAGATGCAACAAAAAGGACAATGAAATATCGGGGTTAAGTAGCACATGTCCTGAGTTCTTTTACAGAATTCACCTATGGGAACACTTTACAAAAGATTTAACATTAACTTTTCTAAGATCTATGCTTCAGATCTACTAACCACACCTGAGGGTTGCTTCCCATCTACCCCATGCCCTCCAACCAAACCTTAAACTATGAATAAGACACATATTCCATGCAAGAACATATGTCACTGATAAAAATTAAAGTAACTTTTACATAGAAACGTAGGTAGATATTGTAAAAAATACTAGAACAGCTAAATTCAGTAAACAGCCTACCATGATCTGAAATACCAAATAAAATTTACACAGATAATCCTGGAACTTACTTGGGATAGGCGGGGTCAAGAATGCGAAGCATCAGCTGAATAACCATGCCATAGAAATTCAGACATCTCCTGAGGAAGTTCTCATCCAGCAAACCAGCATCTGCACAAGCCTTGCACCTCACCAGTTTCTGCAGAAGATACAAACAAAAACTATTCCAGCAAGACAACATAATAGGAAAGGAAGACCAGACCTAAAGCTAAATCAATGTGTATGTGAATTATGACAATTGTACAAAGGTCTCTTCTTAAAATATGCACTTAAAACAGGGCACTTAAACCTCAACTTAACACAAAAAGCACATAACGCAGGCATGGACAGAGCCTTTTACTAGCTCTAAGGGAACAAAAAGAAGTAACAGAGGTGTCAAACTGGGAAAATGTGCAATTGAAGTCATCTTGCTCATACAGCTCAGGAAATTTTTATCACCTTATACGAGGAAGACCTAAGAAGAACAGACACCTCCATAAGAGGACCCCCAGTGTATTCACCTTTCCAAGAATTCTACTTGAGATGAGAGACTTGAGAGTTCTGTCTCCCCCTTGGGCATGAACTGTGCACAACTACCCCTGATCAAATCACAGTCCCTTTCATGTTCTCTCTCCAACAAAAACAGTATTTTCTTCTTTCTCAGGAATATTGGCTAAGTTCATTTTGGAATTACTTCAAATTTTCAAGTCACAATTCACTTGATACTGTGTCATGACCACCACTTAGTACACTCAAAATAAGCTTTAACATGCTCACATGGTTCATAGTTTCTTGGAAGTGGGGCTTTTGAATCATTACTGTGAATTTGTATTTAAGCACTAGGACAAAATAAACATACAGACGGTTTGACAAAGGCATTTTGTTGTGATCCAAACCACTTACAGACCTTAAGCTGTGTCTTGCAGCGTTTTAGCATTTCTCGATGCCTAGTAGCCAGAGGGGAATCCTTCCATTGACTTTCATTGTTTTTCAGATCTTCAACAGTCCTGCAAACATGCAATAATTGGTTATCATGACAGAGGGGATACTTATTGCCATCTGCAAGTCATTTAACCTACATAACTGCTAAATAAAGAGGAAAGACTGAAAAAAGTGGAGGAAAATGGCAATTATCTTCACAGAAGATACCATAATCACAAGAAAAATAAACTGCTTTTGTAAATGCAGATGTAACATCTGCACAGTGTGCATTCAAATATACACTAGCTCCAACATACATGCCCGTTAGACAAATGAATAGTCTGTAGTCTCCCTGCCAGCATAAGGGCCATTAAATCAAGATGGTTGATATTACTGCCCTTCCCTTACCTACTTTGTCACTCTGCCCTATATAAAAAAAAGAACTCAAATGCATGTTATACACATGCACTATTAACATTGACAAATCCTGCTTACTCCTATGCCTTACCTCTTTTTAGAAGGGCAGCTGATTAGAACAAAACTCAATATACTGAGCTATATAAATACAATCCCTTTTCTTCCCCCTTCTAAACACAATTTCCTTTCCACATCAACCTCTGCCTACAGCAGAAAAATACTCAGTCTAATTTCTTTATTAAATATGTTGTCTGGTGTTGCAAGCAACTAGGCAACTTATGGAAAATGCTGAGCACTAAGGTCCTATTGAAGTCAGTGAAAGCCAAGAGCTCTTCAATGCACTCTAGCACTACATGGAGACTGCTGCGTAGGCAACTCGTTTTCAACAACTCTAAATAAGGAAAAGAAATACCTTCTTCTTCAAGCCAAATGTGTAGCTTATTTACAAATAATTCAGTCTGTTTATTTGAAAATATTTTTTTCTTTCAAGTATACTGACCCTTCCTGCTCTGTTTTCTGCAGCTTCCCAAGTTCTTGGCCTGCATGAGCTTTAAAAGCTAAAAATGAAATCACTATGAATGCAGTCCAAAAATCCTGTAATGAACTCATGGTATTACTGCCAAGGAACATTTACCAAAATGCAGTGAGTGCAATTATAAACAATGGAAAATACTGATGATACAAAAAATCATTCTAATTTTAACAGAGTATTCTTCGAGGTTTAGCAACTATAAAAGTCTATTTGGCTTTATGCCAAGACAAATGGAAAACAGCAGTATCTTCAAGTCAACATCATAACTTCTATTTATAATTTTTAAAGTGGTAAACCACATGCTGAAAGACGTGTACATCCATAATACTAAGAGTTTACTGTTGAAGCCTTTTTACAGATAATACAATTAGTTATTCCACCTTGGAAACCAAGGGAACAAGGCAAGTATCTTCTGTGAAACACAAAACAGCGCAAGCACTGCTAATGGTGTGCTGTTTCTGAAACTGTAAGTCATCTGCACGACTTCTATTTATCAGACATGTAAACTTACATGCTAGCCTATGGCTATGCCAAAGAGCCCAAGACACTGACATCCACACACCATCAACCACACACCATATTAAGTTATGATAAATAGTGTTTAGTAATGTCATGGAATCTAACATGCTCTGAAGATCAATCCAATCCTCTTTTAAATGGAATGGTCTTCTCACCAATTTGAGCTGCCTTGTGTAAATAATATCTTCCCTCCCATTATTACTTGCATTCCTGATGCAAGCCACAGTCCCTAAATGTAAGCAAAATCCTTAACTGCCAGAAGCATCAGATTAACAAATGGTTACAGATGACTTCTGACAATTTGAGTAAAGCCATTGTTGAGTGTTCTTATTTCCATTAGGTTTGTAGAACTTGCCATCATGCCGAAAACAAGACATCAGTAGAACAGCAGGGGACATACTACATAATTAACAGCTTCTAACCTGTTGAGTTCCCTGATGGCCCGCAGCCTACGTATGTACCGACGGCAGCTTGGCAGGATGGAGAGATGATGGGCATGCAGGGTTAAGAAGAAACATTCTGTTGGAAATTTCGGCTCAGAAAATGGAGAGGGATCCCTGTCTAGAAAACAAACAAAAAAGCAGGGTCAGTGAAGAAGTTAACAAATGGGCTGTGCCTTATGTAGGGGTGAGACCTTAGACTCATCTTTCTTTACATCAAGTAAGAGCAGACAGCATCAAGAAAAAAATACATTTAGGAATAAGGGAACTATCTGCTAGAATCAAGCACTTCCATGTGCCTCCAACAGCAAAAATACAAGGCAGAGTTAATGTTCAAAATATACTCAAAGCACTCACAAAGCTCAGCAATCCAGGCTGCAACATCCTCCATTGTTGCTTTCACTCTTGTCTCATCTGTTGGGAGGTCAATACGACACCTGGGATGAAATATGTACATGGGATCAACCGTTTCCAGCTTTATCTTCGTACTTAGTTGCTGCAGTACCCATAGGAAGTTGAGCATGAAACCATCTGTAGATACCAAACGATCATCTGTCTGTAGAGTAAAAGGAAACGATTCAAAACCTAAGTTTAGAAATACAAGAGACTTTTCTGATGCTTTAATAGTAGTCAACATAAAGTATATCAGTTCAAGAAAAGGGAGAAGTGAGTAAGAACATGGATATGTAAAGCCTTCCTGAGAACTGGAAGATCATTTACTAACATATATTGTCTTTTTCTTTCTCCATGGTTCATGTTCAAACAGGCATTCTCAGTAACGTTAAACAAACAGAAGTAGTAGAAAAAATGAAAAGGATTTGCAAGCATTTCTTTCAAGAATGGTTTGCTACAGGTAGTCAGCAACAGCTGTTTCAAATAGTTGCTGAGCTCCAATTTATAACTCCTATCCTAAATATAAAGTTTCTGTTCTTCATTGGAATTTCACAGAAATACAGTGATGGATCCAAACGTTTGCTTTTGAAATTGGAGTTGAAGACAACAGTGATTCAAACTTCAGTTGTTCACGCATAAGAAATGAGTGCACTACTTTAAACAATGACAAAATAACGCCCTGGTCCTTCATTGGAACCACACCAGCTCATATCTGCATTACTCTTTTTACGGGACCACACAAGCAAAGCTCAGCAACTTATCAGCTGGGGAAAAAGGGGTTTTAAACACAGCCAGCTGGAAGAAAACCCTCAGACTGATGTATGTTTGTTTTGAGGGGTGAGGGGAGAGCTATAAAGCAGAATCCTTGTTAATGAAGTGACACATCAGTCCCAAGGGAGGAAATAACACAAGTTGATCAAGTACATAGAACAGAATTATTTCAGAAATGGGAAATGTACTGAAAGGGATTGATGACACAGCTTTTTGCCTGCTGTAGTACAAGATCACAGTTCTTTAGTTTTCCATTCAAGAACCACCACTGCACCAGGCATCTAGTGCTAGATCTATAAGTCACAGGAAAAGCTTTTCCTTTATTTACCTGCATTTGTGCCTTCTTCATGTTGGCATTGACAATGGCTGCCATGTAACTGAGAGCTGCTTCTCGAGTTTCACCATTCAGTAAAATACTATGTAAAATCTTGAACAGTTCTTGCTGGAATTTCAAATAAACAGTGTCAGGTTGCACAGACTTTTCAACGTTGTATTCCCACTATCCATTGCTCCATATTTTTATGTTCTACAAATTCTGCTCACTACAACTATTGCTGTGATCCTATTTGTTAGGATTATATGGACACATTAATTACAACATTAGTTACAGAAAGGATGCATATGGAAGACGAGCACAACACAGATCTAATACAGAAGGTAATTTTTTTATTAATTTTTTTTTACTCATCCTAATTGTTCTAATACTTTCTGAATTGGCTTACAGCCTTAGAAAAAGGGTTGTAGTGCTCATCAACTTTTCTTAATTCCCTTCGACCATATCCTAGCAGATTTCTTGTTAACACCAACGAGACTTTTTTTCTTTTATATTATATTTTTCATCTATGTAAACTCTCCCCTCCAAAACCACAATATTTTTGCAGTTGTTTACACACAAGGATACTTACCCTTGCTAATTCCAGGTAATGTTGCAAGGATTGGCTAACAACCCGGGTGTTTTCAAGCGTGATGGCAGGCCCTGAGAAGTACTTTTCAACTACTTTGTTCTGAAAGTGGAATGAACATTGGCAAACATATTAAACATATTGAAAATAAAACATACTACTGTCAACATCCTTCTGTAACACTTACATCATCTTCAGCAAAGACAGAGAGACTGAAGAAGGCTCCAAGATAGGAAAGTCTTTGCAGTTCTCTTCCCGCACCTGTGCTTAACGATTTAGGCAGCCACAAGGGTAAAGAGACAACCTAGAAAATCAGATAAACAGCAAGTTGACCATAAAGTTGCCACGTCAACCATACTCCTTTATCTGCACTGTCACTATTCAGTGTTTCACCACACACCCTTGATTCTTCAAAATTCAGTCATACTGTCCGGTAAATGGGAATTCTCCTCAGCATTTCAGAAATCTAAGCAACTTTGCTCTAGTTCTTCTAAATTCTCAGGGAAAAGGACTCCCTTTATGAGTTTAAAGTGAACTATTAGTTAGCATGAGATTTTACATTAGTCCCTCTTTATAGAGTTCTAAGGAAGGTTATAAATGTAGATTGTATCAGCCAACAAATAAGTTGCATGATTCATTTAACTTGAAAATCAGCCTGGATACACTTACCAAACTGCACATGGGGTGTGTTTTCCCAAACTTGATTTCACAAAGTTCACATAGTGCCTGTAAGGAAAATACAAGAAAAATTACTTGTGTGTGTAATTCTTAAGTAACCTTTCTGCAAATAACAAGATAAACATAGTAAACTGCTGAAAAAAGAGCCAAACCTTTTTCCCTTAATCAGTGGGAAAGAGGACCAAAAAAAAAAAAAAAAAAAGCTAGAGCACACCCTGCTCCCATTTTAGTTCTTACATCTGTTCCAAAAAGTTTCCATCTGCCTCAAAAAAGCTAACATCTCACCAGATAATAAAATATTGCACTTATTTCAAAAATTAGCTGTGCAAATTATTTGCTTGTTCAGAAAATAACAATAGCTTTGCTGGGCGCCTGAACTGCCACATAAAAGTCATTAACAATAATAAATAGAGCAATTGTACTATACATACACCAAGGCCTTTGTCTTTTGAGTCAGAGTGGAAAAATGTCAGATGAACACAGTAGCCAGAAACAAAGAATCCTATCCCAGATCTCTAACTCACTTTCAACTGCAGCACAGAAAAAAGAAAGCAGTTATAACAGACAATTTTGAAAACACAAAAATACTGTAGGCTTTCACGTATCCTGTTTCTCCTGTATTATAGGTTCTCATACTTCAATTACACTGCAGTTAGTAACTATATTCCTTCTTTTTCATGCTCGCTGTGCCCACTAAATATGACCAAAATGGAGTATCATTTTCAAATAGCCCTTACTGTACCTGACAACCAAATTTGTAACAGTTTGCAATTTAACATGTGGGGGAGTTGATTTGCAGCACACACCCCCGTCCAACTAATTTCCGGAGTTACAAATCAAACTCGAGATATGAAGGACTGCCTTTATTGGCACGATGCACTGAAGATCTTAAGATCCGAAGGTGCTAGCTGACAATGCTCAGTTTAGTCAAGAATTTAGCTCGCTCTTTTGTGACCATGCATGCTGTTCAAAAGATTTTTTTGTTTTGTCAATAAAAGCAGCAGGAGGGAAGCAGATCGAGGGACTAAAATACACACTTTAAAAAAAAACTTTTCAGACAAGGAACATTACAACATTTTCCTACAGTACACAGCCATCAACTCATAATTTTGGTGTTAACGCAATAGATTTTAATTTACTACATACCCACGTGAGACCAACAAACACGGTTATGAATATCAGTCCTTGCTTCCCAGACTTAAATTTGGAAGAACTCAGCATCCACAGTATTTTACAAGTACGCGTGATGATGTCCATACATTTGTTTTATATAAAGCAATTCATACAAATATTTGAATAGCCCACTATACCAAGTCTGCTGTACCTTACATTTGAGATATCACTGGCTTTACAACATCTCATATCACATTAAGCTTTCAGTATCAAGTTTAATATTAACCCATTAACCAAAGGAGGCCCCAAAATGTTGAAGTACATTATCTTGTATACAATTTCCTTAAGTTTATTAATAATCATGATGAAAAAAATCTTCTAGAAATGTACAGTCCTTACCATAAGGGGGTATTTAAAATTGTCACTATCAAGGGAGCACTCTTTGGAAGCTAGAGCCAGGCCTTGTAAGATGGGGATAAAGATCTGTAAAAACAGAAATAGATTACTTTCCTCAAGAATAGGAAGCAATCAAATGACACAGCATGAAATGCCTGCTCATTCTTCATCAACTACTGAAAGTTACACTACAGAAAAATTGAGATCTTCTCTCCAGATTTCCATCAGTTATGTCAGGGAACATTTCAATGTCTGAATGCACAAGAGTATCAACGCTTAAAGAAAACACAACAGCTTTCAGCCAATTGTTTTGCTCAAAGCTCTGACAGAAGATCCATAAATGGCATTTTTTGTTACATGCTGAGAAAGTTATCTGGTCTGAATCTTCTCTGTGATCTGATGTAGCATAAATGATATACTGACTTCATGCCTGGGCATAACAGCTTACCCATGCAAACTTCTTTCCAAGCACTTGTACGTATCTTTCCTGTTCACTTTCTAACTTGTTTCTACTTTAGAAACTAAATGTCCCCAGAAACATCTAGATTTAAATATAAAGCTAGCAGATGTAAGCTGAATCTGAAAAACAGTCACGTTAGCATGCCGACAGAATCAGCTGTTATTCCATTAACTTCTCTGCACATGGAAACCACAAGGGGAAGCACACACTTCATACAAGATCACTGGAAACACTGCGTGCTTGTGTACAAGTGTTTGTTAAACACACACGAGCACAAGGACTGTGGAGGTCTCCAACAACTTGATAGCCAACCTGATAACAATTTATTTGCCTATACGGTTGGGGAAATCATATAGCTTTAATTTTTACATGTCATGAATGTAAGTTGTTTTTGTGCTGGTAAACTTGAACTGAGGTAGGAGTAAAGGTAATAAGCAGTAATCACGGACTGTTATGAAAGAGGAAGTGACATCTCAGTGAACTACTCTGACACACAGGATAAGCTAATGTTTTTCAGTTATCTCCTCCATAAAATATAGACTTCATGAACTAGGATTTGCAAGGTGTTCTTAGGATCTTAATTATAAGCCATTACAGTTACAAAGAACAGTAAAAATAGCAAAATAGCAATCTTCTTTAATACATATAATTATATTTTTTTCCTATCTTAGATACACATTAAGACATTTTGCATAGAAATACAGATGGATGAAAACAAAATCAATCCTGTAACGTAGATCAGTAATACAGACATATTCCGAGTAGAATACTTCAATATTTCATAAATGCGCACTGTTTAAAAGACACGTTTAATAATGAGAATCACCAAGTAAGTTGGTTTTCTTCACAAAATCGTAAGAGTTACAAACCCTTTTTGTTTAACAGTTTGCTAGCCCTGGAAGTAATAGGTACAGAACTATGACATGCAGAATAAAGTTTTGCATTTCTTGGATATGAAAATCCTACAATTATTTTTATTTTTATTTTTTTAACCTATGCCTTACCTGTTTGAACACCTCTTCATCCTGATAAGTTGTTCTCACCAATTCTTGGATGAAACCAAATGGGAGATTCCTACACAGCATATAGGGTACCAGCAAAGACTGCTGCTGCAATGACCTTTATTTATGTGAAAGAAATCCAAAACTATTGATTACTAGCAGAAAAAAACATCAGAGTCATCACATTTAAGGATGCGCCAGAAAGTAGATAATCCATATGTAGACACCTGCTCTTTTCAGAAGTAACCAACCTTGCCTTCTCTAGTGTACTTGTGTAAAGATTATTCTCAAGCAGATGCTGCTGCCAACATCACACTTCAGTTTAATGAGTCTGGAAGAAAATAACGGCTTCTGTGTAGTAATTGGCTCTGCCTTCTACTCCTCTCTAATGAAAAGACCTTTTGTTAAGCTCAGCTACTGAAAGAACAACATTTTTTTGTTGTTTTACCAGCATTAAGAAAAAATTTAACATTAGTCTTTGCTGAATTAATACAGTCATTACTTTTACCTGCTCCCTGGGTTTTTGCAAAAAATCTTTTTGTCTTACTACATACACAAAACTTATTCCAGTGTCAACACTGATTCACATAAAGACAAAACTAATCTCACAACACAATGGATAAAAGGTACAGCTTGAAAGATAATCAAGTATCTATTTCAGATCCCCCATTTAAACTGTTCAAATCAACCTGAATTGTTTGATATAAACACAATTTAAAAGCACCTAGATTGCTCTCCATCAACATATTAATGGCAGTATTCAATGGCAGAAGAGTAAATTATTCTTCTGGCACATAAATATACCTTGTTCCAAAAACTTAGCTTTTTTTTTTTTTTTTTAACCTAATCTTCAGAAGAAAATAAATCCCCAAACAGCCTAGCTTTCATGATTAACATGAGCTGTATTTACCTTGGTTGTGTTAAGGATCCCTGTAGCACCAAAGCAGCATGTGAAATGCACTGTGATCGAATGTTGCTCAGTAACTGGCTAACTGTCGGCTGGCTACACATCTGACAAAAAAAAATAAGGTAATTTTAATACAAACTAAAAGTATCCAGATACAGAACAAGCAGACAATATGATAAACTTCTTCATTCATGTAGTATGAATGTAGTGCAAATTTTAATTTGCATATTACTTCAGCTAAAAACTTAGCTTATACCTAGAAAGCTGTGTTTTGTTTTGCTTTTTTCTCTAGAAGTAAAGCTTAAAGGAAAATACACAAACCTGGTTAGGAGCTGGTCTCATGAAAGTATGCTTTACATAGATTAAATGCCAATAAAACGCAGAAGTTCCAATGAAGAAAGACAGCTTCAAGCAGAGTGCTTATTTTAGAAATGTAAAACACATACAAGATTCACATATGATGATCTAACAAGGTAAAGGGACTTTATAAATTCTCCAAATCTGTTTCTACAAAGCCATCAAGAACAAACTACCCATTTCTACGAACTTTCCCCACTAAAAAGTAAAAGCACTGTCTGCAACAGCACTGACGTGATTTCAGTCTGTTCAAATATACCTTTGGTGCTTTTCTCTCCTCTATTCCAACTCGGTCAAAACACTCAATGAGGTAGTTCAGCATCTCTGTCTCCTTACAGCTTTCAATGGTGAAGTGGTCGTTGCAGGAATCAGAAACGCTTGAGCTGCCAGAGCCTCCCATACTTTAAAAATACACACACAAAGAGAAAAGAAACAGAGCATAAGGTCCAGTTCTTCACTCTTGCACAATCTAATAATTAATGAGCTCTTGACTTCTTCTGTCAAATCTCTGAAGACTCCACTCCATCACACACATGACCTTCTCAACAATTAAGACCATTTCTGTGCCCTATACAAATAACTTTCCATTTAACAGTTTGTCCAACACACAAAAAATCCCTCAGCTGTACTGGAATATGAGCAAAGAATTTGTTCTTATTAAATAAGGTATCTTAGAGATGGGAACAAGGTGCAAAAAATTAATGGGAATCGATAAATCATCATTATATGGCAACACTGAAAATGAACAGCCTTTATGTTGTACTTGACATCAACGCTGTTTGAAGTCCTAGGACATCACGACACTTCTACGCAATGATGCAACCCCTGCACAGTTTCTGCAGAAGTCTTCGTGGACATCACTCATGAAATTACAAATTTCACCAACTCTGTTAACATTAGCCTGCCCGTGGAAAATAAAAGTCTCCTGCTACAAAGAAGAGACCCCAGATTATAGATGAGGACTACAAACAATCATGCTATATACTCTAAGGAAGGAGAAAACAAACAGGAGGGAACACATCCAAGCAATGTATCTTTTGACATTTCCACATTAAAGATTATTTAATTTCATCTCAGTTCATTTTAATTCCCTCATAGTAAAATAGGCCATTTCATTAAGTAGCACAGCTACCGGGGGAGAAAAAAGAAAACACTGATATTGTAAACATGAAAACTAAACCCACAAAGACAAAACTATGCTTGAGACAAGTGACAAATTAAGTAGGAGAACAGACCCCTCGACTCACAGTCCCAGATTTGTTATCTCAACAGAATTATTCTCTATGTAACAGCTTAACAAAGCTAATTAAAAATGAAACCCTTATTTTACAGAAGGGAATTAAGAGAAGATATATTCACCTTATGTAGATAAAATACAAAGAAAATAAATAGCAATCATGTGGATGGTCTATTCCTATTCCTCACTGAAGATCAGTGTACAATCACAGTGTATTTAAAAGGAAGATCAATTTAAAAGCCCCAAACCTTAAATTTAGAAATAAGAGCATTTTTCTTTAGATGCAACTTTACAAAAATATGGTTAGAACTACAGACTGCATCAAAACTGGGATTTCCTACAAAACATATTTTTTTTTCTTTTTTACAAAACTAATAGGTAAGGTTTGCAGTCCAACCAATGAATTGCATAAAGGTTATTACTTGTGAAGTATCTGGTAGCTGAGCATCTGAAGAAATATAACTTCTAGGAGCAGAAGTCTCTTTTGCAGAGAGAATTTGTTTTCAGCTATTCAGCTGAAACTAATACACATAAAACGTAGCTCTAATAAAATAGTACTGGGTTACCATGAAACCATGCATCAGTTCTCTATTGTCTCTTATATGATTCTATGGTTCTAAGGAACAGCGTCATGGTTCTATGATTCTAAGAGAAACAGAACCTCTGACTTCTCACACTCAGCATAAAAATTACCCCTTTAAGAAAATCTATTTATTTACAAAATTACTATTTCTGTAGTTAGTCATTCTGGTAATGATTTCACTGCAGCAGTAACTGAAATTATTCCAATGCAGAGCTCATACATCCCCTACAAACGTATTGAATGCCTTGGTATTTTCAGAATGCAGTTGCTGCGTAATTGTATAGTCACTGTGTTCATAATTTAACTAATATCTACTGCTGTAGAATGCCAGGACATAATATAGAAACCAAGATTCCAGAAGCATAGCAACCTCAGGAATCCTTACCAAAGGCCATGCAACTCAATCCAATATTTACATTAAATTGCTAACAGCAAAAGTATTAAACAAAACAATGGTGAAAAACAATCCTAAATTCCATCTACATGCACACACACAAAGGCCTAAACCTCTGCTATTGAGTTCCCTCTGCTGAATTTAGACTGGTATGGAAGAGAGGAGAGGCAACTGGAAGGTCTTCTAATTAACTGACTTATCAGTAGTGTCCCAACATACCACAGGAACAGTCATGGACAGAAATGCTAGTGGGGGGGTGGAGAAAAGATTTATCTCATACCTAGTTTTAGGGCATTCCCTAATAGCCCAAGATATTTCCTAAAGTCTGCACCTAGACAGTTTTAAAAGGCTTGAGAAGTTAGCTTTCCCTGACTTGCTGTAACTGAAATACTTGAACAGGGATTGCAAGTCCTAAAAAATTCTTTTCATCACATTTGTTCAACAGAAACATTTGTAAGCTGTCACTGGCTCTGTGTATTAGAATAAGACAATGTGGCCAGCCATAAGGCACCTCCAAAGTACTATCAATCATAATCAGGAACCTGAACGATCATAGAAAATAGTCAAAATACTAGCAAGACTATAGAGGTATCACTTCTCAGAGTCTTCCTAAAATATATGGTTTTGTATACAACATTTATTCCCTTTCTCCAATTTGGGTTGATACAAGACAAATGGGCATTGCTTTGGGAATTTTGGTGCATATGATGAAGCTGATGAATGTCATATTTTAATGGGAGAAGAAAGAATCACTTGCACCAACAGCTAGAGAAAGAACACAAATCACTTGGATATGACAAACAACCTTGTAGGAGGGCTGCTCATTTTTTCACATCAAAAATTCACCCCTCATACGAAAACACTTCTGTACGTGCCAAGACATTGCAATATTACTCTGCAATGGGATGTAAAACTAGAGATCCTACCCCACATTCACATTTCCAAAAGCTTTTTTTTTTTTCCCTTGGCACATCCAGTGTTCTGTAGGTTGTGTTATTTTTGCACAACTACCTGGCTAGCCTCCAGACAGAACTAATAACAATCCTCATTTTGCAGAGTAAAAGGTTTTTGCTACATGACTCCTAAGCTTGTTTCACAGAAAAATATTCTGCTCTTTTCTTCCCTCCATTCTTGGCTGTTCCAGCTACATCAGCTTCTACTACCCACCATCTCAAAAAAAATCACAGTCCCCAGGGGGTCCACCTTTCAGGTGTATTTTCTTTATAGGCTAGAGAAGAGATTCTATGGTGCCAGACAGCAATGAATCTGAGACAAAATGATAATGATTGCATCAACTGGCTATTTGCCACCATATCTTAGTATTTGTCCTCATTTTCCAAGTTTTTAATAGGAAAACATCAACAAGATGTACCACTGGTTTTAAAATTACAGCCATGGGTGAATAATATTCCTTCTCATAGTCAACGAGGAGTTCAACTCAAGCATCATTTCAGAAACCATGCTCATTAAACTTAAAAGGCAGCATGATTAACATTTCCTTTATCTTAGTCATCTCTTCAAAAAAATAGCTGACTAACTAGCATTCATTATCCATATTTATACACCATCTTAAAAACCATCCCAGTCAGCTGCTCGGCTTTACTCATTTCCCAAGTTACTCTGAGAAACACTTGACGCTGCACATACTGTTAGTGCCTAGGCAACCAGACATGCAGGTTACATTCTCTTTCTCCAATACCTGGACCCAAACTGGACACAAGAAAAATCATCATCTTCATTTTCTTCATCACTACTGTCCTCAGACACATCAGAAACGGCAAGGAAGAGGAGGGAGAAAGGGTTGTCGTATATACTACCACAACAGAAATGAAAAAGGCCATCAGATTTTTTTAAGCCAAAAATAGTACACAACTTTTCTTTGCAAGTCTGCCAAAAAACATCTTCCTAAACATGCAGGCAATAGATAACCCCATGTTAGTAAAAACCAAGACTATACTAACATGCTCCATGGCACTATTACAAGTTATTCATGTATCCAAACACCACACAGTCACAAACCAAAAACTTAATTTTGAAGGCCTTGTAAAGAATATGACTGAAGTGGGAATATTTAGATATCACTGAACAGTACTAAAATTGTAAGCTACTGAGCTATGAAGCAGTGGTTCCAAGACCTTGCCTTTCCATTTTTCCCCCCTGCAGCAAATGGGGATTCTAGGAGCAGCCAGAGAGAAAATGCAGTACTTGGCCCAGCCTACAGAAACAGGCTAATCTGTAATTTAAATGTAGGCACTAGAGAATCAAATCTAACACAGCCCAGCAAGTAACAGCTTTCATCAAATCGACTGAAGCCCTACTGAGAAAACTGCTTTCAAAGCAGGAGGTCTGCTTGGTTTACTATCCAGCAGTAACAACTGAACGGAAAGTTAAGTTTAGCTGGGATGGATGTAAAAGGCGGAGAAAATCAAAACAATATTGCTACCTTTAAAGTAATAACATCCACCTCAAATGCTCACAGAAGCAGCTTTAACATCTTGGCAAAGACAGCTTGTTAGCAAGTCAATGTATTAGTGCAAACCGAAATGCAGAAATCATCTCTGGGTGAGTAGGGTGAGCTCGGCACAAACATAAGTTCTTCCAAATTGCAAGATCATGCCACACCCTGCACTGCACACATGAAACGCACTCTTGTGTTCTTGTGAAATACCTAGAAGGAATCCTGTTCAGTAAAGACGAACGCCTGCGCGAGGTACTGGGTGAAGCAGTAAACAAAGGCGGACCCATTGTTGTGGGTCGCTGTCTGGATGCGGTGACTGGCATGGCTGGAGGGCTCGCAGCCATGACCGAAGGACTTGGTGAACTAGGTGGGATGGAAATATTCAAGGAACGCGGGACAGAAGCTGAAAAGCCTCCAGAATGGGTAACAGTGTACGGCCGGTACCTCGGAGAGGAAGGCTGCATCCAAGAAGGGCTTGTTGCTGTCAGGTGAGAGCTGACAGTAATGGAAGGCACAGAGGTGGTGGCAACTGAACTGGCTGGTGGGGTAAGAGATGAACCAGTCATTGGTACATAGCTTGTGAAATTGGTAGTAGGAGCTGGACTAGTCCCATAGAGACTAAACCAGTTACAGGGGAAGAAGAAAAAACAAAAAAGCAATGTTTTAGGATATGAAGAAAAAGGGTGAAAAAGATCAAATGAGCAGCAGATGCCCTTCCCCTTCTGTTGACTCTTCAGCTATAGCTCTGCAGCTCACACACATTAGTCCTTTTTATTAATGTTGAATAAAACTATGTCACAATCTACACATTAAGATCCACAGCCTTTGCTGATGTATGTTAGGAATACTTCTTGGATGGAATGACCTACATGGCTTTAATCTGTCAAATATGCTTCTAGCCACAGCAATGCAACAAAAAAGGGTGAGACTGCAGGGAGACATTCACATGAAAAAGAATGAAGAACTTTTAATATCTACTCTGTTTATGGTTCTTGGGACATTTCTATGCCTCTCTAAGTCTACCAATCAATATTAAAGTGAAATCAATATTCAGTTATAATCAGAAGTCACCTGGATAATGAACTGGAACCAAAGGAGCCCACGTTACAGAACATAGGGCTGGTTCCTGGGTTGGAGCCCGTGTTTAAAATTAGACTTCTGTCAGGAGACCGGGCAGTTGCAGCAATTGGCTGTGATGTAGCTGTCAGACTGGCAAATGGGTTTTCATCCCTTGACTGGGTGGACATCATCAGCACTTCCATCAAAATCTGTCCGATCAAGTCTTTAAAATCTGAAAACACTGTAAAGAATACAAGAAGAAATTTAGTACCCTTATCTACTGTCTTCAACAACACATTAGTCAGAGATTTCAACTAAAAAGGACAGTGATTTACATGTGTGAAAACAGTGCTGCTCTTGGCAAAAAGCAAATAATTAAATTTACATTTATAAATACGGTAACTACAGTTCTGTCTATATTAACTAGGTTCCGAAATTACAACCACCCAAGAATTCAACTGTCATAGGAAGTACCAAAGATCATACATGACCAAATGCTGCTACTACTCATTAACAGAGTTGCCTTGTCCATCCCTCTCACATACTCCCACCCTGACGCTGCATGGGAAAAGGTATGTCATAAAACAAAGAAAAACAACGCAAAGTAACACAATCTACACATGCCTACATATAAAATCAAGTTTCATTCTGGTGATATCTTACAGCTGACAAAATATAAATTATATAAAATAATCAGAAATTGTTAGCTTATCAAATAAACTGCTAAATTTCTATAAATGTCAGCTAT
This sequence comes from Aythya fuligula, assembly GCF_009819795.1. Taxonomy (NCBI): domain Eukaryota; kingdom Metazoa; phylum Chordata; class Aves; order Anseriformes; family Anatidae; genus Aythya; species Aythya fuligula. The sequence goes on from NC_045579.1 coordinate 4,054,804, forward strand.
GATTCAAGATAACCTATTAAGTCAGTAAAAGTTTTCTGAAAAAAATCCAACAGCATGACAGTATCAGCACAGCAGTCTCACAACAGAAGAAATAACTAGCAAGATCATAGCAATTGACTACAACAAGAACTACGACCAAGCTGTCCCATGTTTCTTCTTGGGAATTCCATTTCCTGGTACATCTGCTGACTGCAGATGCACCTTCCTCCTACTCTTGAAATCAAACAAAGACTGCAAGTAGGTGGCTCACAGCAAAAATACAAAAAGCTAAAGATAAGGGGAGGAAACGTGCCACTCAACTGAAACCACCTCTAACAATAATAACAGCTTGGATTCCTACCTTCTTTTGGGTTCTGCTTAAACTGAGCAGAGAGGGAATTCAGGAATATAACATCTCTGTCTCGGTCCTTCCAAGAGACTCTGAAGATCTTACAGACCAGCTGTAAAGCTTGCTCCTCAGATACTTCAGACCCAGACAGAGGTTCCTTGGTTAGAGGGGGAGAAAAGAAGTTAACTTATTTGCATTAATTACAACTGTACTGGTCAAGTCACAATTTTATCAGATGCAGGTCTTCTTTAAATAGCTGCAGACTAACTCTCAATGGAAGATTTGGCATGTTTATCAAGGAATGCAGGTATCTGTCAGTTTAGAGAAAAAAGGAAACATGATGCAGAAAAGATGTAGCAGAAATACACTATACCAGCAGGAAGCAAATTCCCCAAACACATTAAAAAATGGTATAATAAGAATGCTGATAACTGGAACATTTTTTGCTCATAAGTGAGGACCACGCTGTCTATTCACTTACGCATTTGGAGACACCAAAAAGTTAAGAGGAATTGAGCCAAGTGTGCAAAACTTCACTTGACTCTCCGCTGACCCCCCACCCTTTCAAGACTGTCCTTGATTCCAAGCTATTTATTTCACAGTAGCACAATGCAAGCTGTCCAGCTGCCCTGTTTGCAGCTAGGAATTGACTGGAAAGGATTCTGCAGCAGGGTTATTGCTAGATGGCTTTAAGCCAGGCTTTTACCAACTGAGCTTATTACTGACAGTGCAGGAATAAACAAAGGCATCTAATGAGCGCTGCAAGAATTGTAGAAAATTCTCTCCACCACGCTGATGTCCCATTTCTTTGTGGTTTTATTTCACAAGGGCCTTAAAACCCAATGACAAAGAGGACTTTCTCAAAAGTGAATTAAAGCTTTGTACATGCTTTCTTCCTTTTTCTACTTTAAATGGTTTTACCTCCTATGTAATCCTTGATAGCTAAATATTCTTATTTACTTTCATATAATATCATTAAGAACAAAATCTTATTACATAGCATTATTTCAGCTTACATTTGAAGTGGCACTTAGTAGACTTTTAAAAGCTACACAAATAATCTGCAACATTCTTCAGAAGTATATTAAAAAGTGTTTCTTCTTAATACTGCGCATTAAAAAATAGATCTGGACAATAATAGGTCACTGTTGCAGGATACATAACAAAGTATTTTTCCTCAGAGTTTTCAGAAATCATTCATAAACCTATTTTGAGAAAATCCAGACATCTTAGAGGTTTGGAGGTTGTTTTTTTCTTCAGGCAAATTTCAATGAGGAACAGTGAAGAAGTTTTTCACAGGTGACATCTGAAAGTTAGTTCCATCTTCTCAAAAGAAAGTGTTGAAAACAGGGAGATAGCTGAACTCACTGTAAACTAATGTTCTGCATCAGTCCTCCATCCTAAACCCCTGGCTCCTGTTTCAATTCCACTATTTGGGATGCTTACCTACACAGACTTCTAGTAAGAAAGTTTCATTTTAAGAAAGAAGAGAACACCTGGGAAACATCAGGAATATTACAGATGGCAAAGCTGTAGCCACGTAAGGTTATGCCAGCGAGGGAAAACTTAGCAGTAGAAGAAAAGGCAGAATTTATCAAATCTGAGGTGAAGTCTTCATAAAATAAATAAGGTTTTACATATGGGAAGCATATGCTACATTGAAAAAAAAACAACACTTAACTGCAAATTGCATGATTTGAACAGCCATGCCATGAAATCCTGAAGCTTGATGTTGCAATAATCTACACATGTAGTCTAGAAGAGAACAGCCAACATAATGGGCTAACCTTATCTGTCAGACTCCTCTTCTCTCTGCGATCATTCTCATCAACCTCCATGTTTTCGATTCCTGAATCCACATCTACCTGGGACATGCTGTAAGTGGAAATAAGAGGAAAAAGTCCATTAACTTGCAGAAAGTCACAGACAGTCCTCTGTATGATGCTGAGCAAAGGAACATCACCTTAAGCAGCCAAGAAAGAACCAATGTAACAGCAGTGGACATATGCACAAAGAGCAATTAAAAGTCACTAGTTGATAAATGCTTCTCATGTTACATTTATTTTGAATTCAAGAAACACAACACTAAATTTCTTCAGCAGGCAATACAAACCACATTGCTATCACATTCCATAATCTTTTCTTTTTTAAATAGAATAGTTGAATCATCCCCAACAGACATGCTCATCATTTGATGTCTGAGATGATGCTTTGTCTTTTATCATTTCAGGTAAGGAGTTACCATCTAAGACAGACTAGAAAAAAGATCACAATGGTCTAAACAATGTGTCATACTTAAGCATTTGAACCTATTGTATTAACATGGCTGGAAGTGAGAAACAGCAGAATTTTTTCCTGTGTAAATGGTTTTGATGATTAGCACAGTGCAACATTTTCTGGCTTATACAAACTGCTTTCTTTCTTATTATTTTTACCTTTTCTCACAGGAGACACTATCAATATCCATGCTCTGAGACCGAGAGAGAGATTGAGATTGTGTTTCAAGGCTGTTAGATGGAGAACTGCTGAGTGAACTCACTCCTTCACTGCTCTGGCTTCGGTGGGCTACTCCTAAAGCAAAGACACCACCAAGATTACTACTGCAGAGATAAGAAGGCACTACACAATCACTTTGATGGAAAGGGGGAAGGAATACTGTTCTTCAGTACAACTGTTAGGCATTCTTAGTAATGTATTAGGAAATAAACGTTAATAATAATCACATTTGACTAAAGATAATGACATTTTCTATTTCCCTTTGCAGCAGCAATATAGTAATGCTTACCTGCATTATAACACAGAACAAAATTCAATTTGCATCCATGAGTGCTCAGAGATTCACTCCCATAATAAAAAGTGCTGGAAAACTGTCTGGACTTAAAATCTGATATGGTCTAGCTAAGTGAATGATGTCAGGCTTGACGAATACTTAAACTTGACTCCAGCACAGTTAATGAATTAGCATGGACTTATAAGAGTGTTCAAAAAAAAAAAAAAGAAAAAAAAAACGATAGCCTTTCACTCATGTGCATCCTTCTTTTTCCAGCCTCATCAGGTGAGAAGTGAACATCAAATTCACATCATCCTAAAACACAACATATATGGAACATGTAAAGGTGACCACTGAAGAGCAAGTCTGCTTTCAGTGGGATTTTGAAACGGGTTAATTTTAAAAAAAAATCCATGCAAATGTTAAAAATGAAGTTAAAAAATCCAGCTAGTTTAAAAGAACATCATTGAAACAGTTTGCTGAAGAACAACTAGATATTCAGCATGGGAAGTAGGGAAAGTTGCTTCATTGTACCACTCTGAAACTCCTGTTCCACTTCCCTGTGCTTAAAAACAGTTTATATTTAACTCCTCCTTATTTAAGTTGGAAATTAGTCAGTATCCAGAAAACACTGCGATCTTCACATAAAAGTGGAAAAAAGCGTGAGGTCAAATTAATTTGCACTGGTATTCAGAAAAGAATTGAACAAGCAGATTACCCAAACAGCCACCTTCTGTAGCTGAAGACACCTAAGAGCACCTTGCTAGAATGCATAAGTAACTTGCGTCCACCACAAAGTACTTGGACTTAAAATTTTACTCCAGTTTGTTCAAAGCTTCTTTGTTTTGCTTAGTATCTTTCAGGCTCTAACTGGATATTATCACTCCTTCAAGAAAGTTAGGTTTTGCTTAAGCACCTATTTACCAATGTTAAATGTCTGTGAAAGATTTCACCCAAGAAGCAGGGAAACATCAAGGAAAGCTGTCCATTTAGAACTGGTGTTTCTATTACTTCCAGTCCCGGGACTGCAGGGATGGCTATTACAGCTCTGACACTGCAAGCCCTTGCAGGAGGCACAGACCCAAACCCCAGCACAGTCTCTTCCCTAAACCCAAAGATACAGAAACACCAAATGCATCCTCTGAACTAAGTTGCTCATGTCAATCGGGTTATATCTCTATAAAGGCAACTTTCAATAGCAGAACTTCAATGATGCAGTTCCCCCGCAGGTAGCACCTAGCGGAAACAATATCCATGGCAGGGAAAGGCTGGCTTCAGGAGGATATTCTAGCATGTCTCTGATTAAAGATAGCCCAGTGACAGCCTGGTTCTCTATCAGTACATTAGTTATAAAGAGGCAGTCTTCCTCGAGTCACACCAAGGCACAATCTTTCCACCTCCTCCTCCTCCCCAGCTCGGTGGATAAGGGGACTAGAGCAAACATGGGTTATCGTGGTGAAGAGCGCACTGTCCTACATTCTTTTGGGGTCTTTCTGCCAGGTAAATGTATTTTACCCACTGCACTGCAGCAGTCAGTACCCGGCCTCTTTAAGCACAACAGCATGCAAGGACTTGTAAAAGTTACAAAGACCACACACCCAGTACGCGTGGCTGTCCATGAGGCACTATTTTTAGGCTCTCCAAAATATTTTTGAAGCGCACACAAAATAAATGATCACACTTTCCATGAAACAAATGCATGAATCTGATCTCGTCGTGACATGCAACTCCTTACAGAAACAGATGCTTCCAAGGACATTATTCTGATGGGGCTGCTTTCTGTACATCCAAATGGTTTTAAATCCTCTGCAGTCATTTCAGTCTACTGCTGCAAAGGAACTCCTGCAAACCACACAGCGTTAGCCAAGTCCTCGTTTATGCTGAACAAATACAGCAGATAATCAGTTGTCAAGATTTTTTCTTGATTTATTCCCAAATTTCACCATATCCCTTATCCTGATGAAAAAAAAAATCATGCCTTATTGAATTGCTGCTATGACTGGCACTCCAGGAAGCAAACACTAGACTGGCTAGATACCTTCTGTTGCTGGTGATCAAACAGTCTAGCCTGTGTATTTAGCAACTGTCCAGTGCAGATGGATGAACTCGTTAAACAAAAATCTCTAAGGTCTTAACTGTAAGACCACTTTAAACCACAACAAACCGGTCCGCCAATGTATGAACATTTCTACCCTCAGGTAAGCGTTTCCACACGTCCTGTTCTGTTGGCATTTGTGTTTATACAGTTGTGCAGTAAGATGGATCAGGACCTCATCTGTTTGAAAACTAGCCATTAATTTTTTTTGTGGGTTAGTTTCCACCTGGATCAAGTCCACAATCCACCTCACCACAGAGTTGCTACTGACAGCAGAGCGAGAGGCAGAGAGAAACACTCCTTTCAGCAAGGGCCGGACCTAAGAGGGATTAAAATAGTCATGTAACCACAGGATGAGTGAACACAGCAAGTGAACTCTGCACTATTTGTAAAATAAATAAGTGAAATAAAAGACACCTTTGCTTCTGGGTTGCTGTATATAATCATGAGGACAATATGCAGTGTTAAATTCCAACTGCGATGTGCTTTGCTCAGGAAATGCTTTTGGTAACTTTTCTCTGGCCTGCCCTGGATAAAAGACAGCAAAATAAGCAGAAAGCAGTGCCTTCCAGATATCTCAGAGCAGCACTGTAAATAATTCATTTACAAGCTACCAGAAGACTAGAAATCTCAATTTATTGTTCTTGCCAAAGCAAAAAACATGACATTTCAGAAAGCAAATATATTAGGATTTCTGCATGCTTACTGAGGATCATCAGAAAATTATTTCTATCAAATTATTAGAAACCATATTGAAAACCTGCTTAAAACAATCTTGGTGTATTTGTTGTGAGATTGGTTTTGTGACCCTCTTAACACAAAACACGTCAAACAAGTTGGCAGATGAGAACACCTTACTGCAGAAACATGCCAATTTGTTTCTATTTCCAAGATATACAATTGTAAATCAAAATATTTTAGGTCATATTTAGTGGCATCACACATACGAATACGGTCTTGACCTCTCTACAGAGACTCTCCCAACTTTCCATGCTTTCTACGTTGTCTAACTTTAATAGATCAAAAACTATTCATATCTTCCAAAGTAAATGTCATTTATATATATGACACTTGTACTCACTGCAGTAAAAACTGGAATTATCAGAACCTTTATTTTTCAAAAACATTGCAAAGTAACAACCAAGAAAGCAAATAATTTATTCTTATGTTGATAATGCAAAGTCACAGCCTACTATGTTTTATTATACCAAACGCTTGTAATTAAGGATCAGAAATGAACTTGGGACTCATTGTTAAACCGTATGTAGCAGCCAAACATTAAGAACTGTGTTGCAAGACTAGAAAGCTCTTTTCATTGCTCCTTGGTAGACTGGCATTCTATCCGTCATATTCCTCAACTTCAAACTGTATTACAAACTTAGCAATCTTTGGTAAGATTTTAAATACCATCCTTAGTTTACTGATACCTGGAGAATTGTATCTAACCATTTATTTTTTTGGAAAATGGACTCAGCACAGATGTAATAAAAATTGTTGTCACTCAGACATCAACCTACCTGATGCACCAATTGGAGAGGTAGCTGGGGTCATGCTGTGGACATTTAGGCCTAGACTATGGGATGGCCCTGGGGTTGGTGCAACTGCAGGTGGTCCTGGCGGGGTCTCTCTCTGCGGTGACGTAAGTGGTGTGGTCGGCTGGGAAGATGGCCCACCTGCCAACCGAGCAAGGCGCCTTCGACGGATCTGCACAAAGGAAATCAAACATAAATGCACAAATTCATTTGCATGGGCATACACATTCACCCCACTGTCTCCCCGCTTTGTGCCTCCCACATGGTATGGGTATTTATTCCTGCAATACTGCAAACAGAGCAGCTTTACCTGATAACCTGCCACCTGTAGCTGAGTCTTATTGCCATTCTTTGCTCTTTGTGACAATATTAAAGTACCTCTGATGTTTATTTTGAACATATGTATTTGCTGCCTTGGAAAACCACCTGCACTGAGAATTTGTCCTTCAAACAGTTGTGTAAGACAAGTTTAACATTTACTATTCGGCTATTTCAAAACCTCTAACACACCTCCTGCTTTATTTTGGCATTTGATTAAACAAACGGCATTAATCTGATAAAAAGGATAATATGAACATGACCTTTGCCTTAATTTCACACCACGTAATACTAATAAAAACTTCTGCTTAAGAAGATCCAACAGAACATTATTAAAAAAAACATTGTCCAATACCATGTGAAACAGATCTGCAACACTGGAAAATCTACAAGGCAACTGCTGGATGGAAGCATCTCAAGTAGTAACTGAAGACAGTAAATTACATGCTCTCATCACCTGGAGAGGCTCAACTAAACAGAATTAAAAAAAATAATCAGGTTTTGCACATTACTAATAGGGTGTAGTAGCATCTGCCTTAAAAATCTAACTTCAGTATACTATTGTGAACCTATTTATTAAAATTAGTCTGTGACTGCATAACACTAATATGATGCATGAGAAACAAATGGGCAGAACAACTTATAGAACTTGTAACTTATGACCATGAAGCTTGGAGCATAAATGAAAAAAAAAATTATACAGGCTGCCTCAAAGGATCTAATACAAAAGCTTCAGCTACAGATAAATGAAAGCATCGTATTTGAGGGTGCCCACACCCTGCAAAACTAAGCCATTCATTTTATTCCCTATTTGCGTTCCGATGCCCGAGCGCTGAATGCAATATATCGGTTTTCATCTCTGCTCATAATCCTGAAGAACTGCCAAGCAAGTGAAAGAGCGAACAAAAGATTTGTGTCAAGTCAATGTCTATGCCACATCACTGTAGTCATTTAATGGTCTGTGAAATCTACCCCAAGAGGAAGAAGAACAGATCAAATTAAATCAGACTTCAAAAACTGTGGGAAAACAGTGTCTGGAACAACATCTCTACCATGAGTGCTGTCACCACATGAGTATGGAGGGCAGCTACAAAATAAATCCTTTTTTGTTGTTGCTCTTAATACATTTTAATCATAGTGTGTTTCTGTTTAACTCCTCCTCCTCGTTGAGCAAAACAGGAGAGCCTATTATTGCATAAACAGTTTAGTTTTACCACAAGTAGAAACTGTACATACTAGTGTCTCTCAAAAAAAGATGTAAAAAGTTATCTCAATTTCTCTCCACAATTGTTATCTGGAAGAAAAAAGAATACCAAAAGAATTCTCACTCCTCAGAGGCATACCTGAGAACATGCCAGCCACACATCCCGATATCTATTTTCCCTATTGCTGAATCCAAATGAATTATTCATAGCTCACAAAGCTAAAATATAACAAGTTAAACAACCTGAATTGAAATCTAATTAGGGGGCTGATTTAAATTTTTTTAAAGCTGTTTCTTTATTATTCATCTAATTCATAACCATGTTTTTCTTTTTCAGATAGTGGAACAGCACGCAGGAATAGAGGGGGAAAAAAAGTAAGATGCACACAAACCCCCCATATATGCAGAAGTGGCTGAAGGAGAAAAATGAAGAAATTATGCAGAGATCAAGAAAAATAAATGTGATGTGAAACTCCTCCCCAAGTGTTGATATTCTTTCTTGCTAGCCATTTCCTTTCTAACACCAGATTTAGAACTGTATGAGGAACACACAAATATATTCAAAATGTTAATATTCATCAACTTATTTATCATCTATTCTCAAATACAGCCAAACCTTGATTACTCAAACAAGCTCATATCCCTCACAAGGTATAATTTGCACAAATCCTCTTCATCATCTCCCAGCTTCAAGCAAATAATTGAGGTCCTCTGTGCCACTCGACATTTCTTCATCTACAGAGCTGGAGTAGATCAACACCGAAGTTACGTCAATACCAGCTGCAATCAATGCTTTAGAAACAGGACACTGAGCTGGACCTTTTGCTGTTTGTTTGTCACTCTGAGTCCATCAAGCAAGCACCTATCCTTCTTACAGACCTACACTGCAGATTGTCAACTGCCCTGAAGAAACTCTGAAAAAGGGTAGAGATAACAGCGGAACCTGCCGAGACACCGAGATGCTTTTAGATAAGATACCGCAATTAAAGCAATACAAGATTTTCCCTACCCGTTTAAGGATGACAGACAAATTATACTTACCCTTCCTACTGCTGAACAAATTAACATAAAAATATAAATACATTCTGAATATTTTTACACTGAAAAAGAGACAGATTTCATGAAGGAGGTTACATCTAACGATGGTTAAAAAAACAGATTTGGTTCCTAGATACCCAGTTACCATATTCCTCTAGGTTTACATAATATTTTCAAGGAAATCTGAAATTTGATTTGAAGATTATAGACTTGAGTAAGAGAGGAAAAAATTGGGGTTTCAGATACAACTCTCGAACGGGAAAGCCGCAGGCTGAAAGAGAGGTCTGAGAAGACAGCGTAAAACCAGTGCACACCTTCTACCAAATCAAATCATTCAGGCCTGGAGACTGAACAGCATTGAGATGTGGGAATAAGAGAGAATTTCTGCTTGGGGCACAACGCGGGGACTTGGAAGATGTAGGGTGTTTGTGCGGTACTGAGCCCAAACGAGGCCCTGACCTCCTGCCTCCTCACAACAGAGACCACATACTAGAATTGCGGGTTCAAAGTCAGTGGCCTGGTTTCATTTTGGGTTACATGACTATCCACATCACCATGAAATAACACGTGGGTTTTTTGTATTAAATATTTTGTTAGGGACATTTTGGGTACCTCGGTAATACCCAACCCTTGAGTTCAGCAATAACTACTTGCACTAGCGACCTGTGACAGGCTGTTACACATCGTTAAGTTACCTAATAATGACCAGTTATTTGGGACCAATTACTCCATGGGCATTCTTTGTTCCATAGTCTACCTTCCCTACAGAGCACAACTCCATAATATACGCTTTAAAGGGTTAATGAAGAAATGTAATTGGCTGAATGGAAACGGGACATTGTGTTTTTAATTAGTACTGGTTTCGCTGGACACATCTGGACTGTATCTCAGGATAGTAACGTTCAGAAATGCATTTTGGATCTTACTGAACTTGTAAACAACTCTTAGCTGGGCACACTACAACAAAGATGTTAAAATAGCACCCTGCTAAAGACAGTTAACCAATAATTCAATTACACAGCAAACCAGTAAAGACACAAGCAAGAGGACTAGTCCCTCAGGTTCACGTACCCTGTTTGTATAAAAGGTCCGGAGTCAGCAGCTGTTTCAGTAGCAACTGCTCAGTGAGATTTTAAGGAAAATTTTTATCCTTCCACAAGCATGGCAGAGCTCCAAATTTGTACAATAAGGGGTAATCTGAATGGATTACCTTTATTTTCTTGCACCCTTTACAGCATGTTAATAGATTTTAAGGAATGCTTCATTTTCTGGGGATGCTGATCATGGTCTATGCTCAGAAGGCACAATGCTAAACTACTCAAAAACCGTATGTAGATGGTTAAAGAGGCTAAGTTTACATCATTCTTTCCCACTTTATGCCATGCTTGGTTTCCTTTTGCTTTTTTATATGCAGTCCCTATTCTCACTGTGTTATTTATCACTGATGTTAAATTTCATACACAGAAAATGAATTTTCTCCCTATCTAAAGATTTTAGTATGGTCTGTAGTAAAAGACAACTTTACTGCTTTAATAAACACACCAAAAAAAAAAAAATCAGTGAAAAAAAAAAGTATATAACTTCTTGAAGTTATAATATACTCTTTAATACCAAAGCGATTAATCAATTGAATCCTATCTCTCCTCTTTTAAAGTTAAAACCTGTTAATGTTATACTTAATTATGTTTCAATATAAGGAAATAATCAATTAAGTGTTTTTTCTCCTTCAGCTAATGCCAAATAAGTTTTTTCAGATAGAACACGTATGTAAGATAAAAACATTTCTATTTTAGAAGGCTCTTTTTCTATGCAGTTCAATTCTGATGCAGGATCCACTGCATCAAGTAACAGTAAATGGTGATGTGGTATTAAAATTGACTTGGCTCTGCCTTTACAATGAGGGGCCCATTAACAATAAAAAGTGACAGCACGACTCTCTTAAAACGCTACAAGATTAAGCTTGTCTGAAGCAATCACCTAAAAGACCAATCAGTTCTGCTCCTAGCTGAGCTGCACTAGAAGGACATGGGAAAACTCCAAGTCACTTGGGACAAACATTTTGCCAGAATAGGTGGATGAGTCCCTGCCGGAGAGCTCATTTTCTGCAACCTCAGTTCACAATGCAGCACTCCGAATGATGTCAGAGACTTGCAGAAGCAGTGACACAAACAAGCTTACACAGATCAAACAACTCTGAAATCATAGAACACCTCATAATCAAAACGCAGTTTATAGGAAGGATCACAAGTAAATAAAGCACTCATAAAATACAGCCATAAAATTAAAGATGCCTTTTCATGGCAGAAATGACAACACCAGCATCCTACCCCACTCTCCCCACCATCGGAATTGGGCTCCTTGTCTCAGTGCTTCCCTAGCCTGTAAGGACCTCAGCAAATAAACAGCACGAAGCATTTCCTCCCAGTTCCCCTGCTGCAACGTAGCAGGATTGCTAAATCACGAGGCACAACATAATCAAAACAACTTTTTGGAATACAAACCTGAGTGATGGCAGTGGTCACCTTGATCTACAACCCAGCCATAACATACAGTACAGCACAAAAATAACTTCTTTTGATCTTCCTTGAATACAACTATAGCAAGAAGCCTAGGCTGTAGCTGATCTGATAACCACACATTACATACAACACACTTTGATATGAACCCATATTTTAAGGAGGTGAGAGAAGAGTTGAAGATGCACACAAACTGGGCAGCATAGTGGGAAACTCCCTACATCCCGATCAACACCATGGCAGAATTCATTTGAGAGTCCACCAACATGTAAGCAAAGCGTAAGATCTTAGTTTATACTAATAAATAAATAAATAAATAAAAAGGGGGTGGGGGCACCCTTTTAAGGGAACAAACTGGAAATAGTTCCATGTCTGATGCTGAGCACAACACCTATGACTTTGAAGTGAAAGAATAAGAGGTTAAATTGAAAAAGAGCAAATCAGAAGGAAGCCTCAGAAGATTGGCAAGCCTGTTTCGAGGCAAAACTATATTCAATATAAGATCCCACACACACCTTGCTTTTCAGCAAAGACCCCGAGAAAGCAATATTTTAGGTGCTGACTGCATAAAAGAGAGTGTTTTTTGCAATTATTTTTTGAAATCGCAGGCAGAAGACGCACGCAACGCCTGTCGCTCAGCACAAAGACATCCTCCAGAGGCAGGCAGGCGGAAGGCGGGGGACGGGCAGCAGAGCAGCAGCCAGACCCCATCCACAAGCCTCGGGGAGGGGGGGTCAGACATGGGGAGAAGGCAGGGGGCAAAGCTGGCAGCACCCTGCGGGCACGGATCCCACCGGGATCTCCCCCGCAAGAGCCAGCGGGGCCGCCCTAGGGGGGCCGAAACCCACCCTCCCCGCTCTCCCAGCCTCACCTCGTCCGCGCTCAGCTCCTCCATCGCCTTCCTCTTAATGGTGACCGCACCGAGGGCGCTTTCCTCCGCCCCGCCGCGGGGCAGCTCCGGGGGAGCGCTCTGCCGCCGCCTCAGCCCCCCGGGCCGCTTCACAAGGGCATCGCCGGGGCCGCCTCGCCTCGCTCGCCCCAAACCCGCTGCTACCGCAGCCCCCGACCCCCTCTCCCACTGCTCAGCTGCTGCTGTTGCTGCCGCCGCCGCCGCCGGCCCAGGGGGAGCCGCAGTCGCCGCCGCCCCCCACCCGCTCCCCTCAGCCCCGGCCCCCGCCCGCGCCGCCGCCGCCGCTGCCCCGCGCAGGGATTATTCATCAAAACAACAGGGCGGCGGCCGCCATCTTGCGGCGGGATCACGTGAGGCCGCCGAGGGCAGCGGGCATGCCGGGCCCCGCGCCGCGCCGGCCAATGGCAGGGCCGGGAGGAGGCGGCGGGGAGCGCGGGGAGAGCGCGAGGGGCGGGGCCAAGCGGCGGCGAGTCGTGGCGGGCAGGGAGGGAGGGAGGGGAGGGGCCCGGCGGCGCCATGGCAACAGGGGGGGGAGTGGAGGGGGTGAGGGCGGTGCTGAGGGGCAGCGGCCGGGAGGGGTGGGCATGAGGGGAAATGGGGGAAATGTCCGCTTGTAGGGGCGTCTCCGCTCGCCCACAGGAGGGGGAAGCCTCAGAGGGATGTGTGGAGCCACCCGCTGTGGTGGCACCGACCTCCAGTTGTGGGTCCCCTCGTGCCCCTCATGCTCCTTGAAGACCCCTTCATGGGCTCTCCTGCCTCATGCCTTGAAGGGCTTAGTCCGCTTCTCCGTGAGCCATAATTAAGCTTTTAGTCTAATCATCACACTCGGTGTGATATGGCAAAGGAAAGCTGAAGCACTGAGCACTCAATACTGGGCCTTACCCCTAACTCTCGTTTGAACCTGACGTATATTTTTCCTCTTCCTGTGGAAAAACATCTAGAGATTTGCATCTGCATCTAGTCATAGAATAACAGAATTCTGCAGGTTGGAAGAGACCTCTGTAAGATCATCTCGCCCAACCTTTAACCTAGTGCTAAAGTCCACCACTAAACCGCACTGCTAAGCTCTACATCGACACGTTTCTTGAAGACCTCCATGATGACTCAACCGCTTCCCTGGGCAGCCTATGCCAGTGCCACCCAATCCTTAAAAATTATATTTGTGTGGAAGATATTAACCTTTTCTTTCGCTTCCTTTTCTTTCCCTGTCAAAAATCATACTCCAGTTAGAGAACAAAGTGGCCAGGGGCTGTGTTGACTGGAGGTGAGTCGGATGTTTGCTTCCCACTCCATGTTACATCGGTTACAGGACAGGTAGGCAAAAAGAAAAAGGTTTTGAAAAGCTGCTCTTTTGGAAGAGGACAAAAACGAAAACAAAACAAAACAAAAAAAAGAAAAAGAAAAAAAAAAAAGGAGTTGCATCAGCAGACTTGCCCTTAGGATGAACAGTCACTAGTAATAAGATCTTAGTAGACAGCTCTGTGCCATGCCGTGTAGTTTGACTCAGCTGGTGAAAGAATCCCATAAAGGAAGGACAACAGGATGTGAGACGGAAGCAAACCAGTCAGTGTGAACAAGGAATCAAATTAAGACATATTTCCTCAAGTACCACGAGTAATTATAAAGCAATACAATTGAACAGCTCTCATATTTTATCCATATGTTAGGCAGATATCCTTGCTATTGTATTTCAGTGCACACCTTTCTTAAGTTGATAGGGCCTTTTTATTTCCTTCCATTCACCCATCTATAAAGTACTTTTACATGCAGCCAATATATTTTAAACTCATGTAATACACATGGTCAGCAGTTACACTGACTAAAAAACTTAAGGGTAGGTTGCTGAAAAAGTTTCACCACCAAAGCTTTCGAGATAATTGAAGTGGTCTGAAACACCTTTGAATAAAACCCTTCAAATGCTTCCCTGGGGAATTTTGTTTCTGTCCTTCAGTTATAGAGTTCAAGTGCATGTCTTCTTGGCAAAAAATATCTTAATATCTTATTTATGTATTTATTTATTTATTTTGGCCAGTCACAGAATATAGGGCTGTTCCCTTTCTTTTTCTCACCTTGAATTTCAGGATGCTTAATTTGTATTTTATAAAAACATGCAAAATGGTTGGCATAAAAATGAAATTATAAGCGGTTCTCTCACTGTAGTGGCTTGTCTCATCCTGAAGATCTCCAAAGCATCCTCAAGTGAGTTCCGCATGGCATCACCTGCTTTCAAATTAACAATTTGAAGAAGGAAGGTAGCAACAAAAAAATAATATCACAGCTGATAAATCTTCTATAGTTTGTTTTTGTTTTTAGCAAAGGCTTCTGAATAGCAGCCTTACTACTGAAGTGTTACAGTTCTAGTCATACAGTCTTTGAAGATTGCATTTTTCTGATTTCTACTTGGATTCACTCCCTGTACTAACAGACTTCTTAAGATCATCATGGCCTTTCTGTGTTGCTTCTCAAGTACATCTGATTGGAACATACAACTTCAAGCTGTGCAGTTTAAGCATTTTTGCAACATTTAATGCCTAAAATACATGTACTGCTGTTGGAAACCTCAATTTTAAATAAAAAACAACATGTCGCAGTGGTGCCATCTAGTGGAATAGTGAAGCCTGTGGCTGTTGCAGTACACTGCCGGTAGACATGACAGAGCAGATTTGAGTCATTTTGTTGTTTATATTAGAGTAACGTGGTAGCATTAACCTTATTTCCAAATAAGTAAAATCATCACTCAGTTCCATAAGGAAGACACTGTCAGGAATCATAGAATATATGTAGTA
The DNA here is from genome assembly GCF_009819795.1 of Aythya fuligula. NCBI lineage: Eukaryota > Metazoa > Chordata > Aves > Anseriformes > Anatidae > Aythya > Aythya fuligula. The sequence goes on from NC_045579.1 coordinate 4,070,301, forward strand.
TTTTACTCCCAGTCCAATAGATTTCCCTGTCCAGAGTATGAGTCATTTCTTCATATTTTAGAAGCTACTGTGCCTTTTTAGTCTGATGGTATCCCACATAATTACCACAAATCTCACAAAAGCTCACGATGTTTTTAAGCCCTTCAAGCTTCAACAGGTTTTGTCTGCCTCATTTAGTAGCTGTAGTAATTCTGAACTGACAGGGGGGAAGAAGAAATGTCTGTAAGATTGGATTACTTATCTCTCCAAGTGTCAGGGGTAACTTCAGTTTCTACAAAAAAAAAAAATAAAATAAAATAAAATAATGAAGTTCTAATTCATTTATTGTGCTTAAGCTAGATTTAAGTTAAACTCCTCTGGCTTTTTCCACTATAAAGCCCATCCCTACAATACTAGAGTTACCAGAGAGATACATTGCACATGCAACAGATTGGTCTGACCGCTTAAAGGTATTTACAGGAGGCAGAATTAAGCTTCTGTGCAACAGCACACAAGGTCAAAAATGAGAGATGTGTTAACCTAATTGAACAACCACGTGCAAGTAAGTCTTGAGTAGCATTGTTTTTACTCTGTGTGTGTGCTAATGGCATTCAATTGCCTTGCAGACTGGAACCTACGTGATTGCTCAAACCTCTTGTCATTATTGTGGGATGACACTATTTTGTCATAGGCTCGCTCCCCCTCTGGTAAGCTGAACTTAATTATTTTGAGAACAAAGCAGCTATGGCACAACATAAAGTTTACATAACACATTTAAAATGCAAACATTAACTTCTCCTGAAATACTAATCTGCAGCTTAAGAAGTATTTTGAATAATGAACTTGTATCTTGTGAAGTCCTCTTTACTTTTTACCACTCCCAGAATTACACAGATTTCAGCTCTCTTCTTGTTTGATGTTGGCATGCCTGTTTAGACTTCTTATTTTTGTGTATTGTTCTGATTTAGACCAGTAGTTAACTGTAAACCAAGCCCTGTCATTTGTCTTTTTTCTCCTTCCCTCTGTCAATACATTCAGAAGACAGGTATTTAAGATTGTTTTTGGTGTTTATTAGCAAAAATCAGATATTTAACATGGCTAACAGACAGCATTTCCTGAGCCAGAAATATAATATCATTTAGATTAACAGGTAGAAGGAATCAACTCTTGTCTGTACAGCTGTCATTGGACACGAGGATGCATGGCCTCCTGTATATAGCTGTCTTTCCATGTAGGAACCAACACTCATATTCAAGCTCTCTTGAAGACTTGTCTACATACTTGATTCTCACAACGAAGCTCCTAAAAAAATAATAATAAAATTAAATATAGAGTAATCAAAGGAATCATCTCCAAAGATGAACATCAGTCATTTGCCATGAGTACTGACAATCACTCACCTGCTATGCTAGTAAGTTATGCTTAATATTCTGAATTTAAATATGCAAGAGAAAGAAGAATGAAACAGTAAAATTGTTCCAGCTAGGCTAGCTGAAAGCAGAATGTGTACTGTCAATTGCGTATACTACTGAGATGATAACTTGTGCATGTTATGATCACAATAAAACCTGTATTTTTGTCATAGATACAATTCTGAAATATATATACAAATCTGAAGTAAAGCAAATACCAAGTGGAGGTCATCTCCTTCAAGCCAGTGAGTCCAGCCCCTGTTCTTCTTCTCACCAATCTGGACACAGACAAGTTTGTCGTTGTCCCAGGTAACTAGGCTCTGTTGAAGAAGAAACAGTGTTCCTATACGTTATCTCAGTTCTGAAATATACCTAATAGTTAATATCCTTTTTGTGAAAAAATAAAATAAAATAAAATAAAATAAAATAAAATAAAATAAAATAAAATAAAATAAAATACTAAATTCTATTGTGCAGGAAAAAGTAAATTAAGGTTCCTGCCTCTGTGTCACACTAGAAATAGTATTCTTGATAACTTCAGCTGAAGTAGCAAGATTGATCATGGCATCTTAATTCTGTAAGAACTTTTTTTATTATTATTTTATATATAGTCAATCTTACCTTGCATTTCCTGTTATCCAGGCCTTTATTGTCTTCTTCAAACTCTTCTCCAATTTTGAATTGGAGCATGTAGTCTCTGAATGTGCTTGTGGTATGGATAGATAACATGTCCCCATCCTGTTTGATCACTTTCTGAGGCTTCAGCATTTTTGCTATCTTGCGTGTTGCAAAATCAATACCTTTGACAGGAGAAAAAAGGATAAGTTGTGCTCATCACCAGCCATTCTGACAGCCAGGATTTACCTTTATTGCTTCTAGAAGCATTTCTTAAGAATAGCTTGCTATGCAAGGGTTCGATGGATTTTTTTAGTTGCTTTGTTTTTTTGTGTTGTTGCTTTGGGTTCCCCCGTCCCAAACTGTTATATGTTATACAGTTCAATGCATGTTCTTCAAAATTTGGTTTCCCCACACATACCCCTCAAGAACCCCTTCTTTATTAGATACAGAGAATAATTAATACCTATTCTTTCATACTTTGAAAGAGGAAAGGTGTTATGCAAAGTAACAAGAATTTTCTCTACACTGTACCTTAGAGTCAAATGAAAGACAGTCCTAAAATTGAATTACTCAGGCTCATTTTCAGGACATGTCACTGGCTATTAAGACCTTTTGAGTGCAACTAGAAAACATCACACTTAAAATATTGCCTGGTTATCTGTAACAATCAGTTGTCTTGAACATCATCCTCACGGTCTTGGTAATACTGAGCTTGAAGTATTGCTTTTAGGGTTTATTTCTATTTTATTTTATCGTAGTGAATGTTTATTTATTTAGAGGAACAAACCATCTATTTAGCAGACAATAGTTACATGCTCTAGTTTTACATAAGATGAGGTGTTAAATTTCATTTAAAAATCCTTTATATAGGCAGACAATATTTATTATCATGGAAAAAAAAAGTGAATCTATTGCTTATAACGAAATTGCTTTGTATTCAAATTTCAGATTTGGGGACTTGGGAATAAATCCTCATTATGGAATACCCTCCTCCCCCTATGACAACACAGCAGGATGAAGAAAGGGAGAAGAGTTTTCAACATGCTAAAGCTATCGACTAGACGATTAAAGTAGGTCACCCAGCATATATATGGATAGAAAATAGATTGCATTCTACTTGCACATGCAATTACCTGCAAGGGATACTGCTAGCAGTCAGCTTACACAAGTCTGCAAGGCAGAAAGAGGTGGCAGAGATAGGTGAGGGGAAGGGGATATGCAGGGTTACCTGCTGTCAGTCTATAATTAGCTTTGCACATGGAAGGTAATAGAGTACCAAGAACTTTTAGTTCTCATTACAGCACCATTAATATCTCCATAAAGATCTGAATGAGATAAGAGGTTAACTTCAAGCACATGAGGAAAGGGATAGTTAGAAGGACTGCTCAACAGGTCACAGAATAAGCGAAGTCTTTTGTGAGCTGTTTAAAGATTCATGATACTAAGCAAAACAGTTGCCTTGAATTGACAAATACACAAGAACTTGTTTGTTATTTAGTAACTAACCCTAAGACTAGACCTAAACTAAGGTCTATAAGTTTGTTCTGAAAAGCAAGAGAAACTCAGCGGACAGGGAGAACTCTCCCTCATCTCATATAAAAAGTATTCAGAAGTTCTGCTTTTAACAAGTACCAGGCTGAGTTCCTGGAACCTGCCAGGATGCCTGGGTTACAGGATAAAATAATTGCTAATGCTATGTAATTAATCAGCAAACAAATACCTCTCCATTGTTTTTCTGGACAAAAAAGCTTCACCAATATCTAGATTTTGAAAGAACTCAAACACTTAAAATTCAGAAGGAATCTTATGGGGGAAGGAAGAAGGATAGAATGAGGTATTTCACCTACCTAAAGCCACCATATAGCCTTCAAAATTGTCATTGCTGACAAGGTTCCAGGTTCCACTGAAGTCTACAGGCATTTCTAGACTGCAGAAAGAAGTTGCAATGAACCCCTGAGCAACAAGCAAAAATAAAGAAATAGCCTTCCAACCAGGCCTTATATGAGGAAGACTGTGGGTGGAATTACATCAGAGATCCTTTCTGATGGAGGGGAGGGGTACTGTTGCTGAGCCAATAGGTGACGGGACATTTGTGGATTAGCTTCGGCTGGGTTGGAGGGAAAAGTTCACAGTTTCTGAAATCTTTGTATGGAGCAAATGTTATTAACCCAAGAGTCACACAGTACAAACGAAAAACTGGTTAAACTTCTGTCTGTCTTGTATACTTTAAAGAGAATCATGGACACAATTTGTCATTAGTCAGATTCCTTGCGTGTATATTGGGTATGGGGGTTTATGATCTGAAATCTACATATTTGTTGAAAAGGTGATCTACCCACTGCAAATTCATGATGTTTTAGCAGGCAGGGGTTGACTGGTAAATTGTTCATGGTACTGTATCTGCAAGTCTTAAAGTAATACTTATGATACAGGAATAGAACTAAGTAGAGTGTCTCATTGGTTTATTCCTGGAATGAATAATAGGCAGCATTGTTGTCTAGTGGCTGTAACAGGAAAGTGAGAGACCAATTGTTTTTGCATATGTTATTCTCTAATGTGACTCTCAACACAACTCTGCTGTGCCACAGTTTACCCACTTGTGTTCTGTACTTCTGTTAGTTATATCTTAGGTAAATGGACATCCAAGCACATGGGAAGCATGCAGAGTGAACACCAAATTCTCTTGTTTCCCTGGTGCTTTTATCAGACAGAAAGTTTATGTAACAGCTAAGCATGAGACAACAGATCTAGAGGCCAGAGATCTGTTCACAGTTCTACAGCTCTATATTTATCAGTTTTTCTAAAGGAAAGAAGTCAAATACCTGTTCTTGCAATTCACATTTAACTCCTAAAAACAGCTAATGACAATAAGAAATTCAAAAAGTACTCATGTAGATAGAAGATGTGGCTCTCCCCTTGCTTTTTATTCTTGACGCATACAGTAAAGGGGAGATCATATGGAGCATTAATCCCATTGATGCTTTATTAGGTGCTGTGCATTGTGCTAGAGTATATAGAGAGTATAGCACATGGTGCAGCTGGGAAGCTTCAATATTAGACTTCAACACAGTGAAATAAATTCCTTAAGTGATGACCCAGTCATATATTTTGAAAAATGAATAGAAGAACACTTCAAAGGGAAATGATATGTGAGGAATTTAGAAATAAGACTTGAATTCCTACAGAATACATACAATTCTCCAGTCACCTGCAGTTCTTCCATCTGTGGCCACTTTTTGCAAACTGTACGCCTAATTGTGACAATTTACAAGGTACATTTAAAAAGAAATGGGAATTTATAACCCTGAAATAGTAAGCAGTCTAGAATTTTGAAGTACTGGAGTTTCTTATCTGTAAAATGGGGAAAACAACAGTTCCTAAAATTGTGCATATGTTTTAAGCATCAGCTTAATCCTACATTTTAATTTGTCAGATGGGACAATAACGATCATGACAGTGAAGGCTACATTGAAAGAAAAACCCAAAATTGATGAACAAGGGAAATCTTAACTGCTGCTAGTAAAAAGAGAATTTGGTATTCTGAATCTTGAATTAAAAAAATCACCTACAGCTACTACATTTACCTGGTCACTGATTCAGGTCAGGCTGAACAAAAGGATAATATTTTGCAGAGAAAATTGTTACACTGAACTTTAACTACATTTTTGGAGCTGACAGTTTGACCTATATGACTCACAGAATCATGTGAGTAGGAAATTAGGACGTCAAAGCTTCTTTCCTGTTTGCAGTTGGATATTGTTCTCTAACCTATACTAAACTGGGAATGGTACAGAGAAATGCAAATTAATGTTTCCCCTGGACTCCAGTAGTAGCATTTCACCCACAATTTGTTATTACAAGGTTACTATACTAAAAGAGCACTGTTGCAATACTACTGACTCTTCCAAGTAAAGAGAAGTCGGTACTAGTATAAATCCTCCCCAAAAGTCTGGATTAACTTTTTAGCTGAAAATTAAGATTGTGCTGATTGCCCAGGATGTGGTGCTTCTTTCTGTAAATCAGTTCAAAATCTCGAACTAAGATTTATGGAGGATACTCAGGTAACTATTTCAAGACTAAGCCAAGGAACTGTGTATGCAACTTTGTGAGAACTCCCTAGTGTTCTGGCCACCTCCTGTGATAGTTCATTTCATCTTCCCCTATTTTTCTTTTTTTGTGGAAAGATATATTTTCCATGTCCATCTTAATTGCTGTTCAGCACTGAGCTTATAAAACATTCTGCCAATGATGTGGCCTCATTACAGAAGTAAATTAAATGGTTCCTACTGCTGTTGCAGTATTTGTAAAATAATTTGAGTCTGAATTACTTTTGTGGTATAAGGACCCTATGTTCTCTTAATAGAGTACAACCAAAAGCAATAATGTCAAGAAAGCAAGCCTCATTTTTTTCTTGCAGAATATCTGTGAATGCATTACAACTCCTATAAAGAAGTTAAATGAACTGCATGATTCCCAAACCTTACAAGTATATACATTCTCTCTTAGACTTAGTCAACTCTTGCATGTTTTACTACGTGAACGTTTCAGAATATGACACCTCACTGACTGTGATGCTGATATTTAGAACTGATCAGAACAGCAGATTGTCAGTATATGTTTACTTCTAGTGTTGTGATAGGGAGATTTCTGGATCCCACTGGTAAAACAAAAGATCCATATTCACCATGATTTTTGACCAATATTCTGTTTTGTATAGACAAAACCATACTGACATCATTACTACTTAAAAGTTATGCAGTCATCAAACATCAGATTTGGTTAATGACTAAAACTATCATATTGCATGCAATTTATTTTATCGGAAGACTCATCACATATAACTACATTAAAACGCAGTGAAATAACTGTCTGAAGATCACAGCTTTATAAACATCCTGTTAAATATGCAGTTTCTCTAGAATTACACAGTGCACCAATATATAACAATGTAATTATTTGGAAGAATAAACCTAAAGTGCAGTTTTACTCTGAAAAGTGGCCACATAAATGGGGTGCTTTCCTACTGGAAATATCTGCTCTGTTTATTCAGAAGCACACTTGTTGACGTGCATGCTGAAAATAACACTTTCCTGCTCTCTCTTCTTGTCAACCATCAAGAAAGACAACAGACGAAAGAATAACATAGATCTTATCCTTTCACATGCACCATCAATAATATAGTTTATCTTCAATGGCAGTTTGATGCTAAGGTGTGACATAGGGGCTTAATATGTCCTTCAATGCCTTTGTAACTGTTGATGATACATGAACCCAGCCTCATTATCAAAAGACTGTGTAAGCTTGCCTAAGCTCTAAGGGAAAAAATGGCACTGAGCACATTTGATGCAGAAATCACCAAGGAGAAAAAAAAAAAAAACAAACTACTATCTGTGATGCTACTCTATGTCACAGAAGAGTTACAGATGACCTTCTAAGCTGTGCCTTGATTTTGTTACACTAAAGATTTCCTTGTACATTACCTGTAGATGGTGTGCCTTTGAAGAGGGGGAGTGAGAGAGTGGCTGTAGTGGAACTCAGCTGCCCACCCAAGTAAAACCACCACAGATGGCCACCTTTACACAGCTAGCAGAACAGAGATTCTAGTACATGGTACTTTTATAATATTGTGAGGCTCCAGGTTCGTATATGTGATCCTAGCTCCACTGCAGGTTACACGTTCTCCCATTAGAGTCTTTAATCTCCTGATGGGTTCTATATGAGCCCTGCACATTCTAGGGCAACCCGTGATGTTCTGTGTTTGGCTTCTGGCTTCCAGATTCACCCTAAGCTCTCAGTGAAGGCCACACCTCTGCATTCTTTTTTGGGAATCACCTGCCAGGGAATAAGGATGACAGGTTATCACAGTTATGATCCCAAAGCAAGTCCATGGTTCTAGTCTTGCCCACCACCACCTACATTCTGCACACCAAGAACTTCATGTTCTGTTGGCTTTGTTGATCTGAAACGTGAACAGATTTGTCTTGAGAAGATAGTATGAAAAAGCTGTTGACCTGTTAGGTTGTGTCTTGGAAACCTTGACATTTTTATTAAGGCACATAATCCAAACCAAAAATGGGATGACAGCAAAGAAAGGGAGGTAGAATTATATTACCATGACATTCACAGTGCCTCTTTAGTTTATATTCACTTCATACAGACAATATGTTTTTAGATTCTAAACCAGATTTCCAGCAAAGAAAAACATTTCACTTATGAACAGTATTAGTGTCCTACTATTTCTTTTCAACTCCACTAACATAAAAACATATCTAGGTACATATATTTGGCTCAAAAGTAAAGGCTCATTTATTATTTGAAATAAAGGGACAACTGTCTGAGAATCTGCAGTGACACTATTATTAACTTCTTTCCATTAAATCAATGGCCATACACCAGTTTCTGAAGTAGGTCCATCCTCTTATGAGAAACATTGTTGAACTGAATCTACAGCTCTGGAAACATGAATGGAAAAGTAAAGCACAAGCCAATTTGGGGAGCAAACTGTGTGAGAGCAAGTAAACGGGCTTCATATTTGAAAGGCAGGCAACTAAAAGCATGATCTATCTAGCGCCATTTCAGCCAGGAGTAAGTTTTTCCCTTCCAGGGTACAGCTAAATCATTTCTTTAAGTTGCATCATATGTTAGCAACTTAAAAAGTAGTAGTAATTATAGGGATTTACTATCAGTAAGTGGTATGTTTTGAAATGAAATGGATTTATTACTTACAGCACTGTGAGTTATTAAAAACATTTGTGTTCCTATTTTATAAATAGCAGTCAGAGCAGTCTGAGTTAAAACAAATCAGAACATTTTCATTTATCTGTTCATCAATTTGTTATTCTCATATACTGCTGTGAATTCTTGTATTTAGTTCATGAACTGTGACAATATGCTTAAAAGTGAAAATCTTCTAACTGGATTTTTAAAAAAGATTGTGTGGGCCCAATTCTTAAGCAAACCAAACCTCAACAGCAACTACATGTCTACTAAAGCCACAGAATTTGCCTGCTATTTAATAAAAAAGTCACCAAAAACAAACAAGAAAATAAAAACTAAAAAAAAAAAAAAACTGTACCGACTAGTACCTTTTCACAGCAGAAAGTAAATTTGCTGTATAGTGCCTGTTAGTTCTTGGAATCACTTGCGTATTTTTGTAAGGGAGCTAAGACAACCCCAGCATTCTTGTCTTCACTTTCTAGATTATATAGATTATTTTTTTCTATGTATGCCAGAACTACATCAGGCACTAGGTAACGTATGCTCTGGCCTCTCCGCAGTGCTCTCCTGATCCTGGTGGAGGAAATGTCATTTGTGATCCATTCTTCCACAAGGTGAATATTATTCTTATGTCTCCACAAAACATCAGATTCGTAGATGAATTTCTGAACGTTGCTTCCAGCCCTACTGATGCATACAAGGCCATGATTTTGCACAATTTCAGTGATGTCCTCCAACTTCCACAGGTTGGGGATCCCAAAGGATTCCAGCACGTCACTTCCACAAAGCAGTTTAATCTGTGGGGTACCTTAAAAAGAAAAATAAATGAGAAACTGGGCTTTGTTTAGGCCACCAGATTTTATCTAGCTTGATGGGGACATTTAATATCTAGGCCAACTCTTCCTATCTTGGTTAAGATGAAATTAATATATATATATATATATTCAGAGCATAGAGTTTACAATTAGTAGCCTTAAGACAAGGTTTCTCTGACAAAAGGTTATGGAAGCCTTTTCATTCAAGAGGACCAAAAAATATACTCTAATATGCTTATTTAGCTTTGGGGTGAATCAATCAAAGGATCAAAGTAAAAGAAAATCTAGAGAGGATTTCAGAATAGCTAATTAGGAAGGGATACTGTAATGGTTTTAAAACTTTATGTGACACTCTGTAGAGTTACAGAAGAGGAGCTAGCTTTTGCATGGCAAGGGGTGAAGGGGATTGCATAAAAGGAAAGAAGAAAACAACCAAAACCCACCATTTATGCTTTGGAATCTAGATGAGTAACCTTTTTCACTAAAATCAGAAACAAAAAGTAGCATAAAAAAGGTTACTCATCAGCACAATTCCCTTGAAATAGCAACTATTGTTAAGCATTTAATTTGCAAATAGACTTAACTTTTTATATCTGGACTCTGAGTTTTCTTTTTAATAGGGTCGTGTCTATTTGGTTCCTGTTTCCTCTTCCGTCCTGGCTTTGTTAAAGGTAAAGCATTCTGCAGACTATTAGTGGGATCAGAAGACAAAAGCTTTTGATGATGGTACCTGCAAAACAGAGGTATTTAAGATATTTTAAAGATGCAAGAGAATATAGGGAAGAGTATTATCTACTAAATAACCTTTCACCACTTCCTCTTGTAGTGTCTTCACAGAAAACCCATCCAAGAACTGATCTGCTGGAAGGACTTCTGAGAGTTGGCTTATAAGATGGTAAAAGTGCAGAGATTTCAAAGCAACAACTACAAGGTTTGTTTCCTTGTTTTTTAAAGAAAAAGAAGAACCTCAGTTAAGTAGCAGTGACTGAAAGAGCAAAAAACATTAAAAAAAAAAAAAGATATTACTTTAGATGATTCTCATGCTAGCCTTTAAATACACAAATTGGCAGCATAGCACAAACGAAATCAAATGAGAGAAGCTTGCATAGCTTATGCCCACCCTATTCTAGTCTCTTGTCTTTTCTTAGGAGTATCTTTTCAGCACAAAAAATAAATAGAGCCTAAGAAAAAATATATTGTCTTAGAAGCTGTTCTCAGGCACATTTCGTGTACGTTCATGACTAACATTGCAATCCTTCACTTACAATGTTTATACAAATAGTACTTTTGACTTCACTGAGTTTATTTATTCACATGATTTGGAGTTAGTCTAACTTGCAAGAGCTAACACCATTCCTTATTATTCTATAGGTTCTTAAAACTTTTAGGATTTTACAGAAGAATACCTTAAAACTTTTACTGTTTCGACCCACTCACTCTGGCTGCTTTCCCAGTCATCAACTTCCACCCAATCTGAGTTTTTGGTCGCTAATTTTGCCATAGTTACTCGGTGATCAGCACTGATCAGACCTTTCTTCTTATATGCGTCACTTACTGGTGAAATTATTCCTTTGATTACTTTGTATTTTCCTGTGGGGGAAAAAAAAAGCGTATCGCACAAGAACATGAAAAGTGGCTGAGCAGATGTTATTTCCACAGTATTGTATTTAAACTATTACACACTCATTGTTCACTGCAGTCTTTAAGAACATCAGTGACAGCTCTAATAACTAGCCCAGTGGAAAAGTACGGTATATTTTTGCCACTGTACAAGGAGGCACAATTAAATATTCAGTAAGAAATATTAGAAAGATATATCTCTATGACATCTGCTCATGCTTTTCTGATTTCAGACAGAAAAACTATAAAACCAGTGCTTTAGTTCATTAGAATTAGTAAAAGGCAGCAAATAAGTGAGACTGTATTTAGCCTAGAGGAGTCAGTAGGATACATACTCATACTAGCTTCAATACCTAATCAGTTTTCCAAAAATATCTATCACTGTCAAACAGGCATAAACAAAATATTCACCTTAACATTTAAGTGTCTGGATAGAGAGCTGTTTTGAATGATATAAATTACCATCCTACCTGTTTCATCAAAATAGTCTTTAGCCAGCTCAAATAGCCTGAGATGCATGTTGGTAATGGGATTAAAGGACCCACAGGCCAGCAGTACTAATTCAGTCTTCTTGTCGGGATCTTCCATAGCCATTCCTCACAGCTACAGAGCCAAGAGGAGAACGTTGGGCCTAGTTACTGTGAGAGAGATCAAAAATAATTATTTCTACTCATTTGTGCTGCCAATAAGCAGATGATTTCAAGGGCAAATTGATCACTGTATTTTCCCCCCATCAGCATTTGCCTTGTGATCATTCATGTGATACTGCATTATCCAGCTTTTAAGAGATTAAAAACACTCCCTCTAGTTCTTCCTTGTTATTCCTGAATAGAATGCAAGGAGGACAACATATGTAATAGATACGTGAACCTAACTTTGCCTTGTCCATGTGTTAGCTTGGCAGTTGTAATTCCCTCCTATATGCAAGAGAAGGAAGCACCTTTAGAAGTTAATTAAAAACGGACAGCTCATCAAAAGAGAAGCTAGTGTACTGCCCACTCGAAAGAAAAGCAGCTTGTGCAAAAAAACAAACAAACAAACAAAAATAAACAAAAAACAACCAAACAAAAAAATCAGGAGGAGAGATTAAGGTCTCCAATTCCAGGACAAACTTTATTAGAATGTCATAGTTGTTTGGTTTTGTGTTTTGTTTTTTTTTTTCAGATGCCAATGCCAATCAAGTGCCGAGAGACACATTTGCAGGGAACTTCCTTATAAATAACTTCCTTACTTCTGGTGCTAAGAGTGGGTAATAGAATATCCTCTGAGAGTTCCCAGTGCTGCTGCTGTAACTTGCAGTGATTATTTTCAGCAAAATCTACATAATTAACATTATATTGAATTAAATTCTGGAAGAGAGGAGGGTTAACATTTCTTTGGGATTTATTTTACATGCTCCTAGTATGCAAGATAGTGCTATGGCCTAAACATGAAAACAACCAATCTACTTGGTTTTGTGGAAAGCAGGTACTGTGTATACCGGTGAAACTAATGATAGAAGAAAAATGAATTTAAAAAAGTTTAGTGAAAGCTGCAATTAAATACCAGATTTTTTTTTCCTTTTTAAAAATACAATTGCACTGTTCCAATTCTGCAACTTGAGTTTCAGAAAGATGTTTAAGAATTGGTGAAAACAAGTAAATTTCACCACTCATCATTTTCATTTCTGCTCCCACTGCATGGATTTTTGCTCCTCAGTGTTTCATGAGAACATTCTGGCTTGCCACGATGGTTTCTCCTAGGCTGGCCCTGAACAAGCAAATGAAAACTGGAATATATTATGGGCCATTCTGCTGCTTGTTACTGTTTGTGAGATGTCTGAGGCACTGGGGTTGAGCACTGAATGGTCTGCCATTATTTCTACAGCACAATCTGCCTGGAAAAATCCCACAAGGTCAGCCTCATGATCAGTCTTCTTTGCAAAGAAACAGCAATGCTCAGTGCTGCCACAGTGGTGATATATCTCATCACAGCTGAATCTTTTAACAGCTCCTACCTACTAACATCAAATAGCCCTTGAATAAAAGGAAATCTTGCAAGGCATCTTACGAGGTACATTTTGCAAGTTTTGGTACTTTTCTGTGCTTTTGAGTTTCACAAACTTTTAAAATATTCTTTATTATTGCAGAGTAGTTCAGCATTCGAAGGGTTTGGTGTTACTTGGAATGCAGTCTTCACAGGGGCATCAGCTCGAAGAGTTACTATGGGAACAGGCAAGGAAAGGAGTTGGACTTGCCTTTGTAATGCATAAAGCCCCACTTGCTAAAGAAAGTGACTCATACTGCAAATTGGAAAAGGATTGATTTTCTGCTTAAAAAAAAAAATAAGGTAAGGGAAAAATTGAAGATTTTAAGATGAAAATGTATAGTGCCTTCTTGAGTTAGTCAAACGTCCTTTTTCATCCTTTTTTGCGCTCTTTAGAAACAGACAGGTATTGCAGCATAAAATCACCTTGCAGCACTGCATATCTGCACAGAAATTAAGAACATCACAGTTTGCCCGTACTCTCAGCCTCCTAATCTGCATTGACATCCTCTGTCTAGGACCATTTGCATAGAAAACAGCTACATGGCTGATGTGGAGAGCAGTGCAGATGACAGGAGGTATCACTGTGATTACTGACGCTAGTTTGTCATCCTTATACCCAGCAGAGTACCTACAGAGCTGGGACCTGCTTTGTACGAAATGACCTTCATACAAAGCTAACTCTTTGGTACAAGCTATGTGCAGTCAGTTAAGTGTGGTTTGTTTCACAACACTGCAAACAGCCACATCCGTTATTGCTCCCTGATATCAAGTACTACATAAAATGTTAGTAAAATCCCTCTGTAGAGGCTTAAAAAGAAAGAAGGTAAAGCTGTGCTCAGTTATTGCTTCTGTAAGCATAGGATGCCGTGGATCATTTTCACTTTTTCATAAGGAAAAAAAAGTGCAACGTAATGTATATGACCCTTTACATGTACGTTTATATAAAGTCTCAGCGTGCTTGTGTGTGATTTCATGTAGCATGCACCACTCGCAGCCCTGACACCCGACACGTATTTGCACAGACCCCCCCGGGATGTGCCCACAGCGGATCCTGGCCCGGTCCCGCACCCCACGCTGTTCACTTCCACGGGTGCGCAGGCAGCGCGGTGAGTCCGCCTCGGCCTACCACCTCCAAACTTCCGAGGAAAACACCCATTTATCAAAAACAACCAAAAAAAACCACCAGAAAGATTCAGACCCATCACACCGCCAGCATACACAAGGAAGCTCCGCTACCAGCTGCCCCGCGCTGGGCCCGCCGCTACCCGGCCCGTTCCAGCAGCCACCCCCACCCGGAGAGCCCGGCCTGCCCTGCCCGGCCCCCCCGGGTCCCTTCGATCCCTCCCCGGTCCCCTCGATCCCCCCGGCTCTTACCCGGGCCCTTCCCGCTCCCAGAGCCGCTGCGGGCGGCGCCATCTCCGTGGCCCCGGCGCTCCGGAAGCGGCCCCGCTGCGCCCCGCTCCCGGCCTGCCCCAGGTGAGGCGGCGGCGGGAGGGAACCGGGGGGGATCCCGGAGAGATCCTGGAGGATCCCGGAGGGGCTCGGATCCCTCTCCGCGCTCCCCTCCCTGCCTGCGGGCACCCCTGCGGTCTCCCCTCCCTGCCGGGCGCTGCCGGCCTTGCTTCTTTCCCCGTCTCCTCCCTCGGCCCTTCGCCGTTACCGCTTCGCCGTGGTACTCGGGAGGGTCGTGGAGCCTTCCCGGGTGCTTTCCAGAGCCCGGGGGGTGCCGCTGGCATCCGTGCGGGTGCTGGGGGCCGCCTGCTCGGTACCCGGGGAGCCGGCGTCTCGGCTGGGTGCAGCCTTCGGATCGCTGCGCTCAGGCCACTTGGCCTATTGAATATCCAAAAAGCAGGGATTTTCTCTAGAATGTTCTGTTTTTCTGCAGCTAATGGTTTCAAGTGGGGTGTTTACGTGCTTCAGGCTCCTAAATTTGGGTTTTTGGCTCTGAAGTTGTTTTGCAAGGGGCGGTTGTAGAGAAGGTGAAGAATAAAAATCGAGGAGTTGTAGGATGCGAGGAGACGGCCTCAAGTTGGTGCCAGAGGAGGATTAGGTGGGATATCAGTGAGAATTTCTTCACGGGAAGGGTGGTTGGGCATGGAAACAGGCTGCCCAGGGAGGCAGAGTCGCCATCCCTGGAGGTATTGAGGTATTGAAGAGACATGGACTTAGGGACATGGTTTGCTGGTGGACTTGATGTTGATGGTTTGGTTTGATGACCTTAAGGGTCTTCTCCAACCTAAAGAATCCTATAAGAGCTTGCTGGTTTTTTATAGAGAGGCATAAAGTCACTTGGTAACTGACGCTGGGTTTTGGAGATGTTTCTATGTGATATGGCTGTTTGAGTTACTATCTTGGCATATGATTTCCTGCTACAAAAATCCTGTAGACCCAGCCTAATATTCCAGTATTTCTGCTGCTGGGATCTCAAAGTGCTTTTATTAGACATTCTGTCATCAATATATTGATCAATCGGATCACTTTAAAATGTGCTTTAAGGTGTTGATACATAACAGTAATGCGTTCTTTCTCCTAGGAGTGTTATGTAACAACTTTGGATTTTCTTATGAAAACTAAAAATGGCTTCAAGAGGAACAACAGAGACCACTAAACTAAAACAGAACTTGGAAGAGCAGTTGGATAGGTTAATGCAGCAGCTTCAAGATCTGGAGGAATGCAGGTAATAAAAGTAGATGCTTTCCTCTTAAATGGGAATATTTTTCTTAAGTGTTTGACAGAAGAGAACTGTACCTTTCAAAAGTCTTTTTTTTTTTGTTTTGGCTTTGTGTTTTGAAGTGGCTTTATTTTTTAAAAATTACAATAGGATGTTAATATTAAGTAGTAAAAGTGATGTGAAAAAAACATTTTTTATTAAGGTCATTCTATCCTCCTGAGGAGAATGAGGGCAAAAATATTCATTACTATTTTCTTTGAAATTTTATATTTCAGTGGGACTTGTTAACTTGCGGTAGTTGTTCACAGAATTCTCAGTTTTCATACAAACTTTTTAAATATCAGTTATTTGCTTTTGCGTGCTTTTATTTTGCTTTGTCTTATAATTATAGATTTGGTTGTGGATATTTTTCCATAGTTTGTTTAACATCTTCATGTGATACTCCTGACTGTTTAGCTCTTTGTAGGCTAGTAAAGTTTGAGATAGAAAAACAAAAACTTGTATTTTCAAGAACAGTTCTGTGTGTCATTCTTTGAGTTTACCAAGGCTTAAGCAGCAGGATTAAGGGTTGACGTTTTTTGTTGTTTTTTTTGCCTGAATCACTTGATGGTTTTGGAGTGAGGAGGTGGGCTTTTCAGATAGTTTGATCCACCTTACTTTTAAGTAAGGCAATCTCACTGCATTTTGTTGTTGAGATCCCAAATAAATTTTTTAACGTTGCACCATGTGCTTAGTAGCTCGGAGCTGTCACTGCCTTTTTACGCAAATGAATTTGTACAAGCAACACAACTGCATGGACAGCTATGAAGAGGTACAAAAACAAGAAGCAAACTCATATTCATGAGCCAAATAACAGCTAAGAGGGCTAGAAGTGGAATAACGTTAAGTGCTGTGAATATTTTTATTGCTATTTGAGGATATGTGCTTCGTGATACGCCATGATGTAATATGGAAAAAAAGGACATCTCAGTTTTAATCCTGTGATTTAATACATCTTGTTGGCTCTTCTTTAGAGAGGAACTAGATGCAGATGAGTATGAAGAAACAAAGAAAGAAACTCTAGAACAGCTGAGTGAGATCAATGACTCACTGAAGAAGATTATGTCTGGAGATATGACTTTGGTGGATGAGCTCAGTGGCATGCAACTGGTAAAGATGATTCTTACTCAGATCTGTCTGACTGATGTGTTATTAAAAGTAGGTTGGATTCTGCCTGGACTCAGCAAAACAGGAAATAAATCTAAGTGGTCTGTTATAATATCTATACAGGGGCATGTGAAACCTGCATCTCTGCACTAAATGCTTTTATTATTTAATGCATGTGTATGTACTTGGTTAGGTCTCTTCATTTTAAAACAGGAGGGGGAAAAAAGTATCAGTGATAACATTGTAGAAAAAAATGTGGGAAACTGCAGGGCCTGAATATTAGAAAATGTTACTAAATAATTTAAAAGGTGTGAGAGACAATCCAGGACAATATATGGTGAGAAACGAAGTTCTTGCCTATTTGTTAAGAAGGATAAGGATAGCATTTTATACGTTCTGGTTTGTATTTCAGAGAGTCATCCCAGTCCAAATGAAAAGACTAATGGTGACTGTAAATTCAAGTTCTTCTGGTGTATTGATCTTATTTTATGTTGACTAACAAACTTCTGATCCATTTTCTGTCTTTTCAAGTGTTTAATGAAAACATGATTTGTTCCTGACGAGCCCTATGTTTTGAGTTTTGTTTCCAGAGATATCATGGTTTGTCGAAAAATAACTGTGGTGAGATTTAATATAATAGCTCTGATATTCTGTAGAGTATTTTGAATAGCAACGGGAGATTGACCTCATCAATTACATTCTGCTTACTCTTAGAACTGTAATTGTCAGTGTGGGCATAAAAACTGCTTAAGATAGCACAGCACATTCACTTGTGTCCTGATGATATCAGGAAGATGTTGGAAATTTAATTAAGACCTGGACTCTAATTAAAAGTTGCACATCTTTTTCTCAGAATAATTGCACCAATTAGTGGATTTTTCAAGCCCTGCGTAAATGTTGGATATTTTTTTCATCTAAGTCCCATGGTTATGCAAACAAAGAAAAGCTCTCTTATCAAACGATGCAGAGGATACTAATGATGCTTTCCAGCCTTCATTAATCTTGTCATGCAGCTATAGTTTATGATTGCTATTAGTTCTGGTCATTCTTGTACTTTTCCTTGCAGGCAATACAAGCAGCCATCAGCCAAGCATTTAAAACTCCAGAAGTAATTAGATTGTTTGCAAAGAAACAACCAAGGCAATTGAGGACAAGGTTGGCAGAGGTGAAGGTTTCTGTTTTGCTTTAAGAACAGTTTATTTGAACTAGATTGATTTATATTTGTAATGATTGCAATGAGAGTACCAAGTGTGTTAGGAAGCTTGGTGGTAGCATCATGAGGAGATAAAGAAGTTATCTTTCAGAGTTTGTCCAATTTCAAATATTTATTGTGGTAATGGGGACAACAATGTATATGAGTTATTCTCTATCTTGCTATTTCAAAACAAAAATATGGTTAACAGAAAGTGAGCTGAGTATAATTGTAGATGGAAGATCTGAAGAGTTTGAATCTAGAATTGTGTTGAGGGGCTGGAGAGCGCACTCATGTTTCAGATCATGACTGAATTTGAGATTTAGATTAAGTGAAATATGATTCCCTTGTGTACCAGTGATGTGTGAATCCATAATTTTGAATGAATTGCACATCAGGTGCAGAGTATCTGCACAATGTCAGAAAAAATGTGCAGCCATCTTATGAAGTATAGGTAGGTCTGTCCCTTACTTCCATGGGTACCGTGCTTACTGATGGTATGTTTAGGCTGTTGCAGTGGTCATGCTGTTTTATTGAGTGAAACTGCTGAGAGGTTTATATGTTTTGCTTTTTTTCTTTTGTTTCCAGATGGACAGAGACTTAATGGTTGGAAAGTTGGGACGAGACCTATACACGCAACAGAAAGTTGAAATCCTGACCGCCCTCAGAAAGCTTGGTGAGAAGGTAAAGCATTAGCATGAAAGCTAGCTGGTGAATAGACGTTTTATCTGTATACTGAAGACAAATCTTAAAAGAAGAAATAACTTTTTTATGAACAAATCATAAAATGTAGCTTGCTTTCATAGTAAATGTCTTGAAGCACTCGCTACTAAACATGCCAAATAGTATTGTACATTTATATAAGACTATAACTGTCTTTGTTGGACCATAGGAGTGAATCACATAGAAGTTCCTACAAGATCATGATACGAAAACTGCAATACAAGTCTTTTACTTGCTAACTACCTCCTGTCCACCTAGCAAGAGCTGTCAGACTTTTGACACACATTGAGCTTTAACTCAGTTTTGCATTGTTGATAATATCTGTTCCTTGGTGTGAGATATACACATTTGAGATGTAGATGTTAAATGTATTTCCCCAATAATCGCATCAGTGTGCAGAACAATCCTGCTTTTGTGTGTGTGTGGTGTGTTTTTTTACCGCTAGAGGGAGGAAGAGAAGTTATTTCTTCTTGTTGAAGGTGTATGAAGAAAATGAATTGCTATGTGTCTCTGTAGTTAAACTTTCCTAGTAAATGAGGGAATGTGATGGAAAATACCAAGTGTGGTGCTAAAGGGAGGTACGTTCCAGGTAGGTGATGTTAGCAAGTGCTTTTCCTCAGAATATTGTTCTTGTTAGACTGTCAGAGGAAAAAAAAGTGTTTTGGAAACGTTTAATAAAGATTCACATCTAATTAAGATTATGAACGGAATCTGTGAAATTACCCAAAGGTCCTGGCATGAGTTCCTTGGGTCACCACAGACAAGCCACTCTGTTATGCTTTGACAGTCTCTATCTTTTAAAATGATCAGTCACCTAATTCACAGAGGACTTCCCAGGATAGTGGTTTCTCATCTGTTCTGAACGTGACAAATGTTGGTAAATATTACGTGTTTGTCTGCACGGTACTGCAAAATGTTAGGTAGTTCGATGCTTGCTTACGAAATACAGCAAAGACAGGTAACTAGTAGTTTTTCCCTACATCTGACATGATTCTAAATGTTTGTACCTGATGTTCTATTGTAGCCTGTATTTTTAATTGTTAAATTGACACAAATGCTGTGGGTAGTTTGACACATTTAATTCTTCTTCGCTTTAATAAGGATGTATCTGAGGTACTCAAATGAGTGAATTTTAACTTAGATATCTGAACCTTTCAAATGTAGGTTATTGCTTCATTATTGTAAATATTTTATGGGCATCTGTCACCAAGGCATCAGAACACAAACATGAAAGCAAAATCTACATGTGTAAATGTCACCGATGGTTTACAGCACTTTAAAGGAAGAGACGGTTTTCTAGGTCACTGTTAATGTGGTCAAAGCTGGCTGTGGCTCTCTTTTGGCTTTCGTCAGTAAATGATAGGAGGTGAGCTGAGAGCTTAGCTCTTTACTGTATGGACCACATGACAGAAAAAAAAGGTAGTTCTCATCCTTTGCAGATGGTACAAAGATGCAGGGTGACCAATTCAACAAAAATTACCAGTGGAGGTCTTGAAACCTAGTGGCGCATACACTGTCCTTTCTGGACTGACAGAGGGTATTGAGGAAGGTAATTCAGTGCAGGGCAGTAGCTTGCATTTTTACTTTGGCTTTTAGTATTAGATAAAACTGCAAATTGATAATCCCTGTAAGCTGTCACATTTCATGATGGAGATGATGGGAATACGGTGGGGTACGCGTAGTTAAGGTATCAAGTTCAGTTACGGCCTTTTTTGGTTTAGCTGACACCTGATGAGGAGACCTTCTTGTCAGCAAATGCCGGTGCAGCCCTGAGCCAGTTTGAGAAAGTCTCCACTGACCTTGGTAAGTTTTCATTCGCATAAAATCCAATTTCTTTGCCTCTTCAGACAGCGATAACTAGAAATACGTATGATTCTCTAGAAAACAGAAAATAAAAGCAAAAGATTCATGCCATTAAATTCTGACATGCTTTTTTTGATTTTTATTAACAATGAAACTCTGATACACTGCCCATCAGGGAAAAGAAATGCAGCAAATAAACTCAGTGCCAAAAAGCCACAAAAAGGCAAGTGTTCCACATAATGCTGAAGCCTTGAATGCTCTGTCTCAAGCAGACATATTGCTCGTACAGTTAAACAATACTTTTTTTGCATTAATGACTCTTCAGGAGAGCCTTTTCCTCTGCTCGATGCAGAGAACCCTGCAATTACTGGCACGCTGTCAAAATAGAGCTTTAAAGCACTCTCCTTGCCATGATTGTTGTAACTCTAATCATGTTGACAAGACCAAAAGTTCATTTATAATATGCATTAAATAAGCACGACACTTCATTCTATTTTTACTGTTAGAATTGGGATGAAAGAGCTTTGAATGGCAGGAATGTGCCAGACTAGGTCAGGGTACAGATGAACTAGTTCTGTGACTGAACTCCCAGTGCTCCTCTTTCTGAGTGCAGGCAAGGTGGGAACCCTGTTGTTCAAAAGGGTGCTTCATTAGCAGCTCTCTACATAGTTAGTTTTGGAGCTGTCCAAATCAGTATGTCTCTGTTTTTTCTTTTTATGAGCTCAAGTGTTCTACTTTTCAAAATGCAGGTTTGATTTCTTTTGATTTCAAATGTTTTGCTTGATTTATGTTGTATGTAAGGAAATTCTCTAAAATGCGATTTCTACTAATACTTACTGGAAATATTTTTTCCTTTCACAGGATCAGGAGACAAAGTTTTTGCTCTAGCAAGTTTTGAAGTAGAAAAGGCAAAACAATGAAGAGGTGTGTGAGGCTTGAGTCTCTCCAGTTGTCAGCAGCATTGGACTTCTGTCATTGTAATTGTTTTTTCTATTTTTAAGATGTTGCAAAAAAAAAAGGGGGGGGTGCAAAACCTATTGACAAACCCTAAATCTCCTGGGTTCTCAAACAGAAGACATGAAGTAAACAACCTTAAAGTGCACTTGGTAACATTGGTGTCTATGTACCTCTCAGTAACATAAGTTCTGAGGCTAAACACTAAGTGGTACTCAAAAAACAAAACCTTGTTATGACTGTCTTTGAAAAGAATCGGCTATTTTCAACTTTTCTGAATGTGTATTTCTCTAACTATTAAAATACTTTTGTTTTTTTTTTTGCATGTGGTTGTACCAAGCAGATCTTTTTTCAGGAACAGTCCTAATGAGTGAGTTATGTTTTGGGTGATTATTTAAGTTGCTCTCAAGTTGTCTTAATTTCTGTCTGGGCTCCCTACTAAGTATTTTATACTAGGAGTGCATTGCATCTTTTAAAAACTGACATAGCTTATTTTAAGTACCATCTTTCTACAAACTGTTTGCAGAAGAACCAAAATGAGACTGTATACTAATCATTGGCCCTTGTCTGCTTGTTTACTGTGTGCATGAATGAGTGTCATTGTGTCCCAGCCTTGATTGACAAACAATGGAAGCCCTGTAGAGAGACTTCTGGAGAAATTTAACATTCTGTGTTGAAATGACAGGGCATTGCAAGGAAATGGCAATGAGAAGCCCTTTCTGTGACCTCTTATTTGAGCTCTTGGTGTAGAACTGCATGCTACCATTATTTCCCAGGATTTCTGAGATAGCATAGAATAACTTTAAAGTAGAAACAAATTTAAAAAAAAAAAAGGGGTGGAGGGTGGGAAGCTCTCTTAGATGACTGATGCAACTGTAGCTGTCTAATTATCAGGTGGTGGTGCTGTGCAGAGGTCAGTGCTTTCACAAGAAAGTTAGAATCCTGAATAGTTTCAGATTATAGGATGATTTTAAAATCAAAGGGAGCATTTGGCTGCAAGTGAATCGATGTGCCGTTAATATAATACTGGGGGGGGGGCGGGGCAGAGCACTGGGACAGGTTGCCCAGAGAGGTTGTGGAGTCTCCTTCTCTGGAGGTATTCAAAACCCACCTGGATGCCATCCTGCACAATGTCCTCTAGGTCATCCTGCTCAGCAGGGGGGTCGGACTAGATGATCTTCAGAGGCCCCTTCCAACCTCAACTGTTCTGGGATTTGGCACCTGTCAGAGAATGTGTAACTAGCCAGTTGCAGACAGACAGTTCCTGTTCCTATAAGATGTGGCAGGAATGTTTCAAGAGAGGAAAGCTACCACTTTGCTGCTTAAACTCTACACATGATGTGTGTTTTCTAAGTTAAATTAGTATTTTCTTAAACAAGAGCAAAGTACATAACTAAGTATCAAAGGCCATGACTCTTCATTCTAACTTGACAGAAAATAATATTAAAAAGAGGATAAACAGAGATCTATATCTGTATTGTAAAGGTGATAGGCTATTTTTTGACAGTGTGCCTATTTAATTTTTAAGCGTGTTTCTGAAATTATGGCTCTTTATTCAGAGGTTTTGGCTGTCATGGTAAAGCGACCTCCTAAAAACATGATCTTAAGTTTTGAGTTTCTGTGAATACATTAAGAACCTTGACAAGCTAAACATTTTCCTGAGTTGTTGTTGAATTCAATTTATGTTGTTGCTGCTGATCTGCAAAATGTACTAACTCCTGTTGCAGTAACTTTGTTGCTAGCAAGAAAAGAATGGCAATAAGGCAGGAAATAATTACTAGGGGAAAAAGTATCTAGATTCCATCTTGTAGTGCTTTGGGTTATAAAAAATTAAGAAATTCAGGTACAGAAAGTAAGAATAATATCAAATTATTTTAGAATTGGTAATGGTTTAGAAACCAACTTTTAAACCCAAAAGTAGATTCAGTACCAGTTGTTGATGGCATGGCTGTTTTTGGCAACAGTGGAGCTGTCAGCATTGTTGCATTTGTCAGCAATGAAGGTGACTGTTTTGAGGAATCCTGTGCTTAATGTAGTGCAATGTCAGTGTTTTACCTGCAGTGTGTGTATTTTAGGCTTATAGCAAGACCTGAACTTCAATGAGAACTGCCATTGAACCGAGTGGAGTAAAAATAGTCTTAAATGTAAATAGTCCACTGTGATGTTAATGTCTGACACATAATAGTCACTTAGAGGATAGGTGGTTAACATAGATTACAAACAGAAAATTAACATGATCAGTTGTAATGTAGATTGCATTTATAGGGCATAACTGCACTGTAAATAAGCAAGTTTGTCTAATTGTAAACTAGGATCGGAGTAAACCAGATAATGTTTTTTCAGAATGATTTTGCTTCAGTAGTTAACCTTTTGAATTCTAGTCTTTTAGAAATTAAAGGCTATATAGTATAGACAGCATAATTCATTAATTTAACTAATGGATTTTCTTCTCATTTCTGTTTTTTGAGAAGCTTTTATTTAGATGGGGTCTTTTGTCTATTCTATCAGAACTATTTTCCTGTCTGGGACAGTATTATCTGCTCTGACAAAGGCTGACTGCAGCTTTATAGCTGAGAACAGCTTATTAAAGGCTTTATTAGACAGTCTGAAATTATTGAAAACAAAACAGTCCGTGGGGACTGTTGCTGCCTTCTTTTCCCTTCTGCTCATTACTGGTGCTAAGTAACTCTTCTCCCCCTCCCAAACTGCTCGCAGCATTAGTATGTAAATTAAATCTCACTCCAGCAGATCACAGTAAGTTTACTGTACAATAACTTGCAAATCTTTTTCCTTGCAGTTTTAGAGAGGTGCGTACGTTTCCGGGAGAAACTTTTTTATTGATTTGCAAATATTTTGAAATTTTTTTCAAATTTTCTGTACTGCAGGCAGTTGTAAAATTCCTATTAAAATGATTTCTGACTGAATATCTTCTTAGTGTTGTGCTCCTTCTGCTCTTGAAAAGATCTCTTGTGATTTAGATGGACAAGATGAGTCTAAGATTAATGATCAATATTACTGAAAGATTCTGTATGCCAGGCCAGACTTCCCTTCTCAAAAGCCACAACAAGACAGAAAGCATAGCTCTAACCCAGAGGCTGGATATTTCCTGCAGAATAACTTGACTACAAATTTAATTTACAAGGAATCTTGCCAATATGAACCTATTTATATGTTGGCCCTAGCAGACAGTTATGTAAGCTAACCTACACGAAGTGGTTAGATTAATTTTAGAGACATGGAAGATTAATTGGTGTGCTATGCTAAAGATTTTGCCAAATAATCCTGGGAATTACCTCCACCAGTATCTCTAATGTTTCTGCTGGGGCTGGAAAAAAAATGCCATAGTCCATTTGTCATAATAATCATTTGCTCAAATAAAAATCATTAACAAAAGAACAGATTCTACATGAATGTATAGCTTTGCAGTTTAATATACCAGCTTGTGATGTTTGAGTTCCATCCCTGGTTCACCATTAGAGTCAGGCAGATCACTTAGTCTCTGCGCTTTTTTTTTTTCTCCCAGAATCTCACAGATTATGATACTTGAGTCTCAAGTGCTGTGAAGTTGTCATTGATCATGAATTGCTTTGAAGATTAAAAGTGCTTTGTTTTTTGTTTACTATTTTACTTCTGAAATACAAAATATGAAGTACAGTAGCTTTAAATGCATCAGCAAAGTTGCCCAGAGTTCTTTCTGGCCACATGTAAACTCCCTTATCTAATTGTTTTTCTCTATAGGGTGAATCTAGTGACTGTACTGAGCTGAAATAAGGGGTGTTAGAGAGAAAATTGAAGCTTCAGATGCTGTCTGTTTCTTCTGTTTTTTGTTGTCTTGTATTATTTCTCTTCTTTGATCTTGAACGGAAAAGTAGCAAGTTACTTTTGTATTAAAGGAAAAATACAAGATTTCTTAGGAAACCCCTTATTTATAATTTACCATGTTTATTTACCTGTTAAAATCAAATTCATTTTGACAGAATTCTGTATTAATGACACTGTTTGTATTAGTGACACCCTATAGACCAAGGCATTTAAGGCTCATTTAAGGCTGTTTCATTAGTGGCTGAAAAGGTAGCCAAATTAAAATATAACCATTTATTTTTGTTTCCAGTGTGGCCTCTGTAAGGACAAATACAGTTTTTACGTTGTAAAGATCTGAAAGTCAGCCTGCAGGCATCTTTTATTTTCCCTATGTTCATCATTTTTATATCACCCTTACTGAGTTCTGGTAAGTCTTTTCTGGTAGGGAAGTAAACTCTTATATCAATTCTCTCTGGAGAATGGAAAATGTGACACCTTGCATTGCTGCAGGGTGGGTCTGTTTTGTTTGTTTGTTTGTTTTTTGACTTTATAGAGTTTTTACACCCGAGGGAGGGACAGTTAGTGGATTTGCTATTGCCCGAGATTTCTCTCCTGTGACTTTTAAACATCCAAGCTTCCACCTCAATCATACGGGAGCTGCTGATGTTCAGAGCACCTGAAGAGGCAGGCCTAAAGTATCTGACACTACGTGTCCAGGATAAATGAAGACATTTCGGAATAATAAGTCTCTGAAACAAGATCTTAAAAGACAAAAGGTTAGTGAATATATGTATTGCTGTATCATGCACTGAAATGTCTACTGTAATTTAATACATTTTATTGTATTAATGATAGATTTAATAGCAGATTTCTTAATTAGAACTTGATTTTAAAGTTCTGATTGTGAGAAACAATCTGTAGCCAATAACACAGGCTCAGGCATAGCATTTTTATAGCAATGGTGGGTGTCCTGAAAGCAGGAGCGCACAGCAAAAGTATATAGTAACTTTATCTTCCCTATTACCCAACACTTGATTCCTCACGTCTCCACATTGGCTGAGTACTACAGGTTCACAAACTACTCAACGCTTTTTACCACACCATATATGTGCAATTTTATATGACCAAATGTTACTTTCTCCTTTTTTTCTCTTCCCCTTCCTGTCTCATGACTATAGGGATTCATGATTTTTTTTATTTTACTGGTATCAAACTACTCATCTTGTTTTTCTTATCTATCCTCCCTTTTTTTGGGACACTGGGACCTTCCCCTTTTCTGCTTAACATAGACCTCACTGTTCAATCACTTCTGAATATGTAAAGTCACTGGAATTTTCCACTGCAAAAACAAAACTTCACACAGGTCTACAAAAAGGCTTCCACTGTGAGCACTTTTTGATGGGAGATGTATGAATTGGCTATATATATGTTGCCTTAGGGTCGTAATTAGGGTTAGGGTTTGGAGAGCAAGAAAGCGCAGAGTCCTGTTGTGTGGGGGGTTGCATAAAGGCTTCCCAGGGGAGTTCATGTCTACCCAAAGGCTTCCATTGGGAGCATTTTTTGATGGGAGAAATTGGTGACGTATGTGTTGGCTTAGGGTCATAATTATGGTTTGACTTACTGTTAGGATTAGGGTTAGTTTTAGTCTCTTGAGCATCCAGCATGTCCTTTGACACTACAAGTGGCTATTACAGCAGGGAATTGTCACCTCACTTGATAACATAACTGAGTAAGGTTGGTGGTGATAAACTGAGGTGGGTCAAAGCCTGATTTATACTCTATTGTTTTAAGAAAATAAATATAAAATTTCCTAAAGGTTTAGGAACCCTTCTAGTCTCTTGGTCCACAAAAGTCTTTCTAAATAAATCCAGGATGTTAAATTTTGCAGCGTATGATTGTACAATACTGTTGTGCTGTCACCCAGCTAAACTAGGATAGGAGAGCTATGCAGTACTTAGTTTTGAATGGAGTGGTGCCCATGATGCTATCAGGAAGAAAACTTACGCTATTGCAAGGGTGCAGACAATAGCCTAATTGTACGGTCCTACTGGCATAAGATGCTTTTGGAAATTTTCCTGAGACTCATATGCTGTGCTAATTAACAGTAATCCAACTGGAGGATCCCAGAGCGATGCTTCTGCATATTTTTTTTCAGCTTATGCTGGTGCTCTTATGTTCTTTTCTTAAATAATTAATAATCATTACTGCCTGCTGTGCTGTGGGTATATGCTAGTGATCTCAGATCTCAACATATTTGCACCATTCCTGTTGCTGTCAACAGCTTGGTTTTGCTCTTTGCATAGGCTTTCATGTTAAGACCTTCATTAACTGGCAGTGGGGTATGGATTTCAGTGGCATCAGGCTTTGATGTCATTAAATAGCAAGCTGTTAAAGGAAGTGCCACCTATTTCATTACTGTGACTATTCTTATGCAATTAAGTTAAATAGCAAGTAGAAAACACGTGCCTGTTACTAAACAGCACTTAGCACACAAAGCCCTTTATCTTGCTGACCCCACAACGGCTATTACAGGTACGTGATATTACTGTTAGCCTCAGCGGGAAGCCACAACGTGGGTTAGTGACAGCAGGGGTGGATTCTGCCTTGATTTCTGTGCTTGCTGTGCTTTTACACAGCTTTGGTCTGCAGTAAGGATGGGCTGCGCCCTGAGATTGGGATGATTTGGAGAGTCACAGTAATGAGTGTTTGGGCGGGTGAGTGGATGTTTGCTCTGGATGGAGGTTGTTGGGAGATACCAGTTGGTGGATTAGCTGGAGTGCGTGGCTTCTCACAGCACCTACTGACCTTTTGTAGCACCGTAGAACATCCCGAGCTGGAAGGGACCCACAGCGACCATCGCGTCCAACTCCTGCTTTGCAGAATTTGACGTTCGTAGCATACTTTTACAGAAAAGTGGCCGTGTGCCTGCATTAACCTCCCGGGGATTTATTTACCCCACCACTCCCGCACTTCTCCTGGGCAGCCCAGCGGCGAGCTCCTGTCGCACCACCAAGAGCAGATAAGCCCCGCCCCCACCCTGAGACCACGCCCCATTTCCGCGAAGCCCCGCCCATCTCCCAACACACCACACATAAACCCATGTGAAGCCCCGCCCCCACCCGCCGTAACCACACCCCCTTCCGTCGAGGCCCCGCCCCCTGGCGCCCCGCCCCGCCCCTTCCTGCGGGCCGGCTCTCGGGTGGTGCCTGCGGCGCCGCCGCTGCCCTGGGCTGGGGGCCGCGGCCGGTCCCTCCCCCGGAGCCGCCCAGGCGCCTCCCTCGCCGCCTCCGTCCCCGCCTCCCTTCCCGGGGCCGCCGCGGTGAGTCACGACGGGAGGAGGAGGAGGAGGAGGCGGCCGCACGGCTCCGCTCCGCTCCGCTCCGTTCTCGCCTCGCTGCCTCCCGCAGGAGCACCGGGGCCGGCCCGGCCCCGCCCGCAGGTGAGCGCGGCCGCCCTTTGTGCGCGGCGCCCGGCCGGGAACAAAGGCGGCGGGGCGGGCAGGGAGGCGCCCCGCGGCCCCGGGCCTCCCGCAGTGCCCGGTGCGGGGCCGCAGCCCCGGGCCTCCGCCTGCTTTTCCTCCTCCGGCTCGTCCTTCCCTTCCTCTCCTTCCTCCTCCTCCTCCTCCTCCTGCTCCTGATCCCCCCGGGGGCTCGGCCACCTGCGGAGGCAGCGGCCGCCAGGCCCGGTGCAGGTACGGGAGGTGCCCGCTTCGCCTCCTGGCATCACCGCTGGGAGACCGGCTTCGTGGTCCCGAAGCCCCGAAATGGCCGCGTTTTGGGCTGCCGGCCCGGGGTCCCCTCCCCTCGTCCCGGTGCTCAAGGTGTGCCGGGGCAGGTGGCACGCCCGTGGGCCGTACGGTAGCAGGCGGCCGCCCTTTGCTTCCCAAAGGCTGCGGTGTCCGAGCTGGGTTAAAGCGCAGGTAACCTCCGTGCTAACACCTCACCTCGCTCGGGGTTTAATTCATTAGACGCCTTCGCTTGTTAGACATCTTCTGGAGCATCTGAAGCAGCGCTCCATAACTTTCTGCTTGGTGTAAAAATGGACAGCATCCGCAGGCTCGCTGTAGTTTTGTCTCTCTCAGATCCACGAGCAGCTTTGCTTCTAAATCAGAATACAAATCGTGCTCTCGAAGCAGCTGGGAGGTGATGGTAGCTTCTGCTCAACGTCCAGATGCGCTGCATCAGCGTGCGTTTGACTTGCAGACTTGCGTTTGCTTTCTCTCTCCCTCAAGAAGGGGATGTTTTGGTCTGTTGTATATCATCTTTTATTTGACCGTTCCTCATCCTGGTACGTTTAGCAAAGTAAGCTTTGATGCTCTGTGGGATGAGAGCAAGACATTCTGCAGATGTGATGGTTAAAAAAGAAAAAAAAAAAAACACAACACACTAACAAACCAGACACTGGAGGCAACTTAGGTTTGCTTATTTAGTTTTCTGACCAGACTTGCCTCTGGTATGGCGATAGCCATCTCCCTTGAGAATTTTGGGAACATCACTTTTCAATAAATTAACAACATCCAAATTTTCTGTTTAGTTCTCGTTGGTCACTGAACTTGTAAGCTGTCAACTTCTTTTGATGCTTCTGGACATCATGTGTGACGTGTGAAGTAGCCTTCTGAAAGAGAAACATCATGTAAATGGTGAAGAGTGAGGCTAAACTTTATACCTAAAGAAGTTTAGTTTAGAAGTAGAGGCCTTCAAAGTGAAGGGATGTACAGAAAGCTCGAGTATTAAGCTTTTGTAAATGCGGGCTTATTTTCTTATTCATCTAAAAGCTACTGTCTGCCTTGAAAAATGAATACAGATAGCAAATAGTGGCAGGTGTACTTCAGATACACTGGAGTTCCTTTGCTTTGGCACTAGCTGGGAAAGCATCATCTCTTCTGTCGTAATTCTTGCCCCTTGGTAGAAATTGGCATCTTCTTCAGTACAATTTAGAGTTGCTGCTAAGCCGATTTGCCTGCTCTCGTACTTTATGTGGTGCATGATAAGAGCGGAAATCTGCGCGGAAGCCTGTAGGATTAAGCAAATGAAAGAGCAAGGCCATTTTTAACAAGTTAACTGATAGTGGATTGGCTGAAGTGTTATTATGGCTTACCCAAAACTGCTTCAAAGCAGTATCTCTGGTTCAATTCATTTTCAACATTGCAGCAGAGATTAGGGAAAGTCTTATAGGACATAAAAGCTTTCTGTCGTCTTTGACAGCCAAATGGGAAGACTGAATTCCTCATCAGGAAAATCTTCCCATAGCCTGATAGTGTAATAAATTCATATCAGATATACCATGGTTGTTACTTGCTTGGATGCCTGTTTGCAGTTGTGTATAGGAGCTCTTATTTATTGCACAAGCACTGTAGGTGTGTGGGCCAAGAGGGTTTTTTTTTTTCCTTGCAATACGAATTGAAGCCTCTGTCATCTTAACAAGAACTGGTTAATACTAATATATTTTCATAAATTTATAACAAGAATGTTATATAGGGGAGTTCAAAAAGGAAGTTACGAATCCCAATTTTGTGGGCAGTCTGTAGTTCTATGAACTTCTTCCTTCTCTACCATCCTGGGTGTCTCAGTAAAGTTGCTTTGCAAGAGAAGAGAGGTTTCCAAAACAATTTGTTGTTCTCTAACGAACACAACCGAACTGAAACAAAATTTTGTAATTGCAAACGTTGACTGATACACATCTATTGCTAAAAATTAGTCTGCGGTTGCATACAAGCAAATAAACCTAACAACTGCATGTATTTGGTAAGGTGTGACTAACATTCATGATTGATGATTTGCTTAGGAAACTACTTGTGTAAAGAAATCTATTAGTGTAATACGATTTTTTTTCTCTCCAGAATGTTTATCAATAACTAATGTGTACACTTGTCATTTTTAATAAATATTTCAGTTTGTAAGTTTGTTGTTAACTACAAAGCATCCTGAGCATCTGACCTAGTTTTAGGTGTCAAAAACGCACCAAAGTGGAGTGTGTACGGAGAAACAAGAGGCTTTTGGAAGCTGCTGTTGAATATGCATGGAGAAACTTCCAGTAGTTTTTTCAAAAAGAAAGGATTAGGTATCTTCAGAAATATTTCCATGCATGTGGATGCAAAGCTGCATTTCCTTTTATTGCAAGCTGTCATCAGATTGGATTTCCTGCTGAAATGCAGCAAAGGTAGTAGCAGCTGTCATAGCTATACAAGTGCCCTTGTGTACATAATGCTGAAGTGATTGGACCTGATGTTAGTGTTTCTAATTGTAAAAATTGTAATCCCAAGAAATATGCCAAATATTTACATTACGGGAGTTGCCCAAAGTGTATAGCAAGAGGGTGGTTATAGTTCAGTTTGCAGATAGTGAGAGTAAATGACTTTCTGCTAGGTTTCCAGATATTTTAACAGGGATGATGCAGCCAGTCAATCATGTTCTTTATTTAAACTATTACTGTTCAAAATGGTACTTCAGAAATGGTGTGGTTGGATATTCAGCCAAAAATAAATTTTCATTTGTAACAAACATGTCAAGAACAGCGAAGAAATCATAGCACATAACAGTTTTGATTGAGCCCTCTTTAAAAAGCAGTTAGTCCTGTATATTTTTCCAATAGATTAACTAAAATCCATCATACCTTGTAAGATTCTTTCTGAAGTTATGTCTGTAAATATTTTTTGTCTTCTGTGTTATGTGCAGTTTCTGCTTAGATGGTTTAATTCTTATTTATGATGCCTTTTTATAAATTTTAGTTTGAAATAACTCTTTGTATCACAGGTATTAGAGTTTTTTTTAGTTTGAGTGTTCTGATTTGCTGCAAAATTAATGGTATTCATTAATTTAACTTCAAGAAAGCTCTTGCAAGTATACAAGTAGGCAAATAGTCCCAGAAGATGTTAATATTTTGACGCTGATGCACACAAAAATGTAAATTAGTATAATGAAAGCATTTTGTCACCCACTCCACACCCTAAGAAATGATGGTAGTCTAATGGTCTTGCTTGTAAGTACATGGGAGAAATAATAAATATATGTTTTAAATTTAATAAAAACTTTGTACCAACAAACTTGACTTCATTTAGAAAAAAGCAAAGCATTCTGTTACTGTTCGTGATGATGTTGTAGCTCTAAGAACAGATGGAACTTACAGTTCTTTTTTCCTTTTAAAGAGCCATGGTCTGACCACGAGCTTTTTCAAAAGAAAAAAAAACAAGACCAGAATGAGTAAAACTACAGAAAGTTAATAGGTGAGAAGAAACCGAAGATCAGAAAAATAACTGAAAATCTTCAATTGATGATTGAAAAAGGAGAATACTCTTCTAGCTGTGGGCTTTATTTTCAGACTCAATGTTGGGGAAACATTACGTAACCGTACTCCTTAAAATGAGGAAGGGGAATTGCTGGTTTCTGCTCACTCTTGTTGATTTGATAGAACATTACAGTGTTTATACACAGTTTGTGTCTGTGAATAAAGGAGGTGTAATTTTACTTTTCTTCTCCAGTGTTTTTGGGGTTTTACAGAATATCAAATCCACAAGCGTATTTTTTGTTGGTAATTGTGATTTTTTTTGTGTGTTGTTCTGCTATTTTAGCATTAAAACAAAGAAATGAACAAACAAAAAAATCATCTGTAGATAAAACGCTGTGGAGGGGGAACCAAAAAATCCTACTTGGACTTGTGGAACTCCTGTGACTGACTTGTAGCAACTATTTATTGATCAGGGAACAGAAATGCAGCCAATAGTTTTGTATAACACTACACTTGACTCAGGATGTTCTATTTCCTGCAAATACTTAGACCAAACATTTATCTGCTTTTTAGAATGACTGTTTTCTCAATATATTATGAGGATAACTAGCAAATATGGAAGCAACTGAAGTAATCAGCTCTGCTTATGACCATGACCAAGCTCTGAAACTTTCTGACTCAGTTTATCCTTCTGTAAAAATGAGTTGACTAAGTCGCAAGAATGTTGTGATGTTTAATTAAGTGTAATTGTTTTGCCTGTGAACTCATCCAGGTCTTGATTCAGTGCACACTGAAGTCAGTGAGGAGCTTTTAATTAATTTCATTGAGCTTTAAGTAAGCGTACGTGTACAGGCACCCATGCGCTCTTAAAGGAAGCGTGACCTAAATTTTTGCTATAGATGTTCTGTAGAGTGGCAGTGTAAAGGGTGAAACAGTTTCAAGTAAAATTACTGATAAAGGCTTTTTGTAGAAATGAGAAGGGGATAGTGTGGTTCTGCTCACCTCTGGTATCTGTTACCATACTCATTTAAATAGATTCTTAACTCTGTGCTGGATCTTATATGGGATGCTGGTAATTTCATTGTGTCCTGGTGGCTTGCTCAGTCGGTCTGGGGATGCAGTATCAAACTTCAAGATAAACATGGTAACTGAATGTTTATGCAGAAATAATCAGCAATAACACACTTAAAATATAATTAACTTTAAGAGTTGATGCCAAATTGAGAAAAATAGGAGCATTCAAGTCTGCTTAGCTGTTTTTTTTTTTTTTCCAGGAATGTATGTAGATGCCAAATCATACTCGTTGGTTTATATGGAATTCATGAAAGAGTTTGCTTAACTCCAGAGGTCAGAAATGTCTTTTTTTTAAAAAAAAAAAAAAACAAAAAACAAAAACAGAACTGTTATCACTGAAACTTTATTTAGCAGCTCCAGAAGACTGCAAAATAAATCTTTCACAAATCACATAAACCTTTTTGCAACAATTTTATGTTTTACTGCCATGATTTAGTTCACTAACTCTTACAAAAGATATTTTAAACCTTAAGCAAGATTCTGTATGTGTAATAAATAGTGTGTGTGTGAAGAAATACAATTTTGGCACTTTGTTTTTAATATGTCTATTTAATTGTTCTTAGTAGCTGTGATTTTTGACATAGCTGCTACAAGCTCCTTCCTTTGGTTGATGTTAATAAAGATGTGCTGTAATTGCGCTAACAGTTAGGAAAGTGTAGAAATCTGCCTTCAGCTTCAGTAATTCTCTTTTCTCAATCTGCCTTAAATTAGGTGGCTGTTGCATGCAGCATCTTCCTCAGGGAAGCTTTCTGGAGCGGTGTGAGATCTCCTGGTGCTTTTAACCTGCAGAAGAATCTGCCTAGTCTTGAGTGTTGTTGTTAATGGTCTCTGAGCTAACACCTTTTGTTATAATTCGTATATATTGGAGTTTGATTAATCTAAATATGTTTTAATGATGTTCCCATTCTTAGTGGAAGGAGTGACATTCATCCTGTACATGTACTGAACTCTACGTATTTAAGAGATCTTGAAACAATCAGTTTCAAGTATTTATCTTTGTTACTGTCAGTCCTTGAATAAATCAAACCTGCCAGGCAGTTCTGCTGCCAGTTTTCCATGAAGCTCATGTCTCAGGTTGGTTGCCTTTAACATGTGAGTGCCCTCGATCGTACCTTAGCCTGTGATTCTTCCAGTTGTTTTGGGACTCTGACACTGGCTGGTCCAGCGCTGACTGGGCCTTCATATAACGCTTAAAGCTCCTGTAGTCAGTATTTACTTCTCTCCAGCCCGTGTGTATGTTAGTAGGGCAGTGCTAACGAGTGATTTCTGCTGTCAAACAATGACCTCATACAGAGTTATTTCACAGTTCAGGGCTAATATAATTACCTTTACATACAAAATTGTGGCCAGGGAGGAAGGAAATTGCATCCCTGTTCCTGAGAAATAGGAAGTCTCTTGAAGGCAAGAGTTCCTTCCTTGTAATTCCTCTTTACCAAAAGCCATAGATAGCAAAACATCTGCAGTGGAATTGGGTTGTAACTAGGAATTTGTATCAAGCTTGTGAACATTAAATCCTCTCTTTAATTGATTAGTTTTTATAATTTTTTTTTCTTTCTCTCTGTTGATGTAAAGAGAGTAACAAAAATCCTTTTGTTTTGCTTTTTTAATAGATCCTTCAGGAAGTAGGCGAACTGGTATACTTCTGTAGATGTGATTAGAACAGCCAGTTAGACCAACTTATCGAACATTACCAAGAAACTTCTCAATGAATATTCTTTTATGAAGGTCATAGGAGCAAGAAGGGTCTCTTGCCCATATCATCCATTAATAAAGATACTACCAGATCACCGAGGAGACAGGTTCTGTGCTGGGGTCAGTGGAAAACAGGTGGATCAGAAACATATCTGTATTAGACAAATAGCCATTAAGTCTTAGTTTGAGCAAGAAGTATTAATGAAATACTGCTCCAAAGGGTTTGAAAACCAGAACTATGTAGGTTCAAAACTGAAAGCACTTGACTTCTTTGCTTATGCAGAGCATCCATGCAGAAAGGGATGCAAAAGGGTTATGGTGTTCATTTTTTTTTCTCTGAAGGGGCAAGATAAGTTGGTGTTGTAAGGGGTTTATTTGTCGCTCGTTTACAGCAAATGTTATTGATGTGTGAGGCCAGAACAATATTACATGCTGTTATAGCCAATGGTTAGGCAATTTTGGTAGTCAACAGCTATTAATCTGAAAGTGTCCTTGGTCCTAACACTGTACTTTGATAGAGTATTGCAAAACATTAAAATGCTAAATAGCAACCTAATAACAGCTCACGTTTTAATTGCTTACAAAAAATCTGGTTAGCCATAATCTCTCGACTATAAAAGAGCTGTAGGTATTTTCAGTGTTAAATGCATATGATCTGGCATTAATGGTGTTCAGATGTCAGTACAAATTACAGGGCACCATAAGTCATGTTTTAAATTGAAAGCTATCCCTAATATGCTAGGCATCTGTAGAAAGACAGTATGCTGATGAGTACCAAAGTACTGCCTATAAATATAATGGTGCTTCAGCAAGTGGGATAGTGGGGAGAAATCCTTGCAGTAGGCATTGCTCATGATGTCTGCCATTTCTGGTTAAATATAACAGTGCCGTGTGCTTAAGCTGCTGCGAAGTTGGTTGCTAGACCACAGGCAGCTTGACTCCAAACGTGGTACTTCTATTTTAGGGGGGGGGCATGCGTGTAAATCAAAATTAAATGTTATTGTTAGTTTAACTGCTTGCAGATACTTCCTGGCATTCCGCGTGTTCTGGTTTTAGACTGTTCTGTATGGGTTTGTGATCTGTTAGCAGTGTCACTTGCCTTTTTGCTAACAAAGATTGAGGCTGCAAATTTTTGCACTAGCCAGAGGTTAACAGAGCAGTTTAATTTAAAAATCCGAACGCAAATACAGTATTGAAGCTGGCTGGAAACATAGCAGATGCTGAAGTGTTTTTCCATTAGTGCTGCCTGGTAGTTCTGAATGTGTGATTGTTCATGCGTTTCATGTTCCATTTCAAGCCACTTGAGAATTACTGAGGAATTCAGAAAAAACATCCTACCTAGGGCATTTATACCTACTTGCATCAATTTTGACATTGTATTTCATTGCATGGAAGTACAATGTAGGCACAGTAGGCTTTTTTTTAGGGTCATTAGGAAGACTGGACCAATTTCTTGCTTCTCCAGTCGACTAATTGTTTATTAGTGTTTATAGTGTAAGGTCTTTATGCCCTATGAATTAAGCTGTTTTTTTTTTTTTGTAGCCTGTTGAGTTTGGTTTTCTGTAATATTAATGGCAGTCTCCAGGAAAACCCAGTTTTGCAGGTAATGAATGATCTGTAAGTCTTCAGAAGTTTGCAGGTTCAGTGTTACGACTTCTTGCAGAGCTTCTTTGAAAGCATGACTTCGGTCATAAAGCTGAGTTTACAAGAAGATGATGTGACCACAGTTGCTGGCCTTGATCTTCTTTGTGCATGTTGTGTATTGCCCCTTGGGTCAGTTCCTGAAATGAACATGGGATAGACATGCTGCAAGAGTCTGTCATTGGTGACCATAATTAATAGCCCAAAATTATGGTACTTCATTGAGGGAGATGTTGTATGGATATGTATGTATGATGTGTGCAGCATGCCAACTATGTAAAATGGGAGAGAGATACGGAAAATAATTTGATTCTTGTAGGGTATTGATAAAATTATGGTGCTCATTTTTTTCACTAGTTTGATTCAAGTTAAAATCCAGCTACGCAAATAAAGCTAGTTTCTTTAAAACAAAAGAGGCACCCCGAGTTGTTTCATATGTTTACATGCTGGAAGCTTGGTTTTTTGTTTCCCAAAAGCTAGAATATTTAGAATATTTAGAATTTACGAAGAGATCCGTAGAAAGCATTGTTTTGTCTTGAGGCACGTGTGACACTTGTTTTACAACCCTAATTCTTTTGTGAGAGATACCTGGTAGTTAAAATTATTGGCTATCTATCATTATGACCTAATTTCCTGTTTAGAAGATTTGTAGCTTTGTTATAAATAGGTGCGTGAGCCTCTGTGAAAAGTGCTGGCGATCGGGACAAGAGCGGCGCTCTTCGTTTCAGCTGTTGAAGATCATCTTGACTGAAGTAAAGTATTGTAATATTTCTGTAGTTGTTTCTTTGGCTTGGGATAAAATTTGAGGATCAACTGCTGAAGCTAAGTTTTGTGACTTTTAAAAGATTTTTTTTGACATTCCTTTTTGAAGTGTGAATACATATGTGAAATTAAAGTCTTATTTACAGTTGTGTTGATGTTGCTACGTTTAATTTCAGAGGCTTCAAGCTGACTGACGTGAACTGCCTAGAAATCTGTACTGCCTCTTTTAACTATAGGAGGCATGATAGATGTCTTCTGTTTTATAGCTTGCTGCTGTGGTACACCAAAAAAAAATATAAACCTAGTTTGTGTGTGCCTGAAGGTCAGGAGACAAGCATCATTTTCATAAAAATTGTGATTATAAAGCTAGGATTGTAGCTTGAGCGTTGGTGTAAGAACTGCTTTATTAAATTGGGGAGCTTTTCTGAATGCACTTCATTACCACTATTGAAGTGCTTTCTAAAGCTCTGGAGGGTGATCCAGCACTGGGGGAAGAAGGAAAAAAAAACACAACTGCCTGTTTTTGTAGTTTTTCATGTCTAAGTGGCAGTGGTTTGGGTTGTTTCCCATCCCTCTTGAAGAGGGAGGACTGTACTGTTGTGTTCAAAATTTAAATGTAATGTTTACAAGATGTGAACCTACCACTGGAGTTCCTGCTGACTAAAAAATTGGGACTAAATGGAGCAAATTGACTAAAATCTGGGATTCAGATTCAATAATCGTACAGAACATTATACTTAACATAAAACAATAAGATGAAAAATGCACGTTAAATATTTCAGTTCTTACTGTTCACCTATAAATAGGTAGCTGTTATGAATTCTCCATTGTCATGTCCCTCTGGAGATGGGAATTAATCCAGCTTCCAGCTGCCTGTGACTGAAGGTCATGAGTCAGATTGAATTAGAGGAAAATTTGCAGCAGGATTTTGCAGACTCTGGTTCCTGACTTCAGGTTTTAGGCTCCAGCTTGGAAGGTTTTTAGGGCTCAAGCTGTTCTCTGAGAAATGTCATTTGAAAATTAACAAGGCTTAAAGGTGCAGCGTCCCCTTGCTCTTACAAGTTTCCCAGTATGACCATATTTTAACCACTGAAGTACTCAATAGTACAGCTGTGGAGGCTAATAGCTTAACCTTGGATAATGATATCACAGAGTTAAAGGGACCTCTTCACGCTGGCTGTTAACTCAATTTGTGTAGTGCAAATGAAAGCTGCAGTGGTCGGTCTTATTCACCCTAACTTCTTATCTGAGCTTTTATAATCCTATCCCATTAATTGAGGTTTTTAGCTGCCTTGAACAGAACCTGCCAGATTCAAGAAAAAAAAACCCTAGCTCCTATTGGATTTCCTTTGGCTATAACTAGAAATGATATAATGCATTAAAGGGGTAGTCTGCTGTAACCTACATTTGAAAAAGCTCGCCAGGTGGCTGCAGTAAGTACCCAAAATTATTAAGACTGAATATGTAAAACATTACTAACATTTACTGACAGTTTACTGCCTTTTTTCCCCTCAATTTAGGCTGTGCAAAGTGCTTCATTTCACCTTTTTTCCAATACCAGTAAAATGGCGATGTTCAGAATGTCAGCAGTAGGAGATCTCCAGTGGTGGGGGAAATACAGAACTGGAAGGAACAAAAGCTCACATTGCTTTTTGTTGCATAAAAAAAGCATGCCTTTAAAACGAAGTGAGGTGCTTAAATAGCTCGATTTATGCAAAATTTACCAACGTTCTTTTTTTTTTTTCTTTTTTACATCTTTTTTTGTTGTGTTATGAAATTGTCTTAGGTTCTTTTTCTTTTTTTTTTTTAAAGGGTGGGGGCGTCGGTAATTTAGAAACTCTTTATTTTAAACCCTTCTGTGGTGTTGCCCAGCAAAAAAACCCTTCCAGGTTTTGAATTCATAAGAGTGTAGGTGGAAGTGAGGGAAATACAGTTATAAATGTGTGATTTCCAATTGCTGCATGCTGGAATCCTCCTTTACTGAAGGAGCTTGGTGAAAGCACTCCTTGCCAGCAAGCTTCAGTTTCCTTAGGAGCTGTTTCCATCTGTTCATAAAACAGAGCTGTTAAACTGAGTTTGTGTTCACATTTCTTCTGTCTACATTTTTTAAGTAGTGAAAATGGGGTATTTGATGTTCTAAATCAGGCTAGGAAAATAAAGGGGGCTTGCCTACCTGGAAAGGTTGTATTTTTTCACTTCATACTGGACTCGTGTGCAGGGTAGTAATTGAAGGGACACTTGAAGGTGCTCTTTTCATTCACTTTTGTGACAGATTTTCCTGTCATGATGGACATTTCAACTAACAATGTGGAAAGGTAGGCGAGCATCGTTTCCATTAGCAGAAAAGTTAAAAAAACAAAAACTGAATCCTCTTCTACCTTGGCAGCATTCTTGTGAAATAGCCCAACTGTTTTCAGGCGTACGTGCATCTGCTTCCAAAATGTCCATTTTACTCTCATCCCTAGCTTGCTGCCTTGCTAGAAAGTGCAACTTCTTGCATGAAGAAGGTGATATTTGCTCTTTGTTTTGCACAGGGGACAGCATTGCACACAGTTTTTCCACTACCAGACAGATTGGTTTGGTAGGCAGGCAAACGGGGACTGGAGCAGGGATGTCAGACGTGCTTGGCTCTGCCCAGTCCACATGTTGGGCCTTGCAAAGCAGCAAGCATTCCTGTGATCCTCGCCCAGCCCTTCTGCAGGCAGAGCGAGGAATGAAGTGCTGAAGAACAGGGCAGCTTTTCCACTTGCTTACTGACCCCGCGTTTACTGCTCAAGGAGGGAAACAACATTTTTAAACCCAAATTTACGTTTCGGTAAAGCTGGGCTGGCAGCTTTGGCTGTAATATACGGATCCTCCTCATTTATTATTCTGTCTTGTGAATCATATTAATAATACATGAGGCCCAAGTTTTGTTCCCTATGTGTGCCAAACAAGGAAAAATTAGGTGACCCATTTATGTCTGTTTTGCAGTGTTGGATGCAGCAGGACAAACTTGTAGGATCTGGTCTTTTAACGCAGTTTAGTGAAAGACACAATTACTTCAGGGAAAAAAAAAGAAAAGCTATGCTTTTGAAATGCACGGTTGAGTCTTTTTCATGAGAGAGGCATTAAATAATGTCACTGGGAAGTAAAACCGTGCTTGGCTGCAAGATAGACGAGGTCTTGGGAGCCCAAAGCATTCCTGTTGACCTTGCGAAACTCTTACCCGTACCTGGAGAGACCAGTTCCAGCCGTGATAGAACAGGGCATCCTGTATGGCTTCACCAGCGCTTGGTACCTCTTCCTTCAGCACTAGTAATTCAGGTATGATCACTGGGAATTCGACAGTACTCAGAAATACCAGCAGTGCTTTGCTTTGACCAAGAAATATCAATGGATATGTGACTAGGATTCTGAATATCCTGGGTTCTACGTCTTTATTCGCAAAAAGTTCACACAGAAATTGTTATTAATTCAGTTAAATCTTTCTTTTTTTAACTGGGAGATGACAACTC
This sequence comes from Aythya fuligula, assembly GCF_009819795.1. NCBI lineage: Eukaryota > Metazoa > Chordata > Aves > Anseriformes > Anatidae > Aythya > Aythya fuligula. Next base: position 4,111,670 of record NC_045579.1, read on the forward strand.
TGTTTATTTTTAGATTCAAATTCTTCTAGACCCGTATCCCATTTGTTCTGTTGAACGAGCAGCCTTCCAGTGTTCTGTTAATGCTATGGAAATCCCTTCAGCATGTAACTGTTGGTATTTTTCTGTCTCCCTGTTTTGTGTTTTTTTTTTTTTTTTTTTTCTGAGAAGAATCAAAATGTTGTGGGATTGTTTCTCGTATGCAACATAACGTATTTGACAAGAATAGGAAAACATATTAATTCTGTGTTCGTCCTATTACAGTAGGATTCAGTGGTTCTTTGATAACAGTTTGGTTTATAGGACATGCCAAACTAGTTGCTGTTTGGTTTTCCTCTTTGTTGTTGAGTGCCAGCATCCTTCACTCAGCATGCTGTGTCCTGGTGCCTGTTCCATTTCCTTAAGCTGTTGTAATTCAGTGACATACATATTTTAAACCATGTTTCTTTTTGATTATTATGCCTTATGTTTTAGCTTAAAAACTCATTTATCTCTCTGGTTGGGGCAGCATCGTGAGTTAAGTGGTAGAGCCTAAGGCTTCCACCTCTTTCCAGCTCCCGTGTGGACTACTCTGAACTTGTAAACATTGGTTCACTGCTGGTAAGACTTTTGTATGTTAAAAAATACTCTGACCCAAGCGTACAGCATTGTAAGGAAGCAGAATTATTTAGGAGAGAAGGACAAGCATGGAATGAAACTGGAGACCATGTGTAGTAAAGTTACTTTATTTCCGTGGTAAAGGACCTTGCATGGTTTTATTTGTTCTGAAGTCTTTGCCTGGGAGTGTAAGCCCATTGGGGCTGGGAGAATTTTGATTTTAAGTCTGAGAAATGGTTTTATGATCTTGTATTCCAGTGACACCTTAAATGGAAGGTGTTTGGTTATGCTTTCTCATGCTTGTGGGAGTGCACTGTGTATAGCTGGGCTTCAGCAGGATCTTGCAACCAGGAGAAAATCTGCATCCTACTTTCCATGGTGTAAGTGCTGATCGGTGTGACCAGCCCAAGCAGCTGTTTTTAGTACCTGTTCAGTTGTTGAGAGGCTTGTGTGACGATCAAGTGATGCCAACCTCCCTATGTCCTGCAGCATTCACAAGCTGCACGAAGCAGCTACCAGTTGTGTAGGCAGAGGGACAAAAAATTCAGCAGAAGCAAAATCAGCAATGACTGCAGGAGTGGAAGGTGGGTACAGGTGAGCAAAGAATTAGAGATGGTAAATTTCCACGAGCCAAAGAATTAAACAGAGCTGAAAAGTGCTGCAGGGATGGATTGCTGTGTTAGCACACAGGTCCGTTGGGGCTTTCAAGGCTGTGAGCATAACTCATCCTGGTGATGATTCAGCTGTCCTTCAGCTGTCTTGCTAAACTCTTTCTCATATTTTGCACTTCTTCCCTCCCACCCCTAAAATACACAGTTGCGAAATATTTTTAGATCCTATTTCTTAGGGTTCGTTAGGGATGAACGTGGAAGTGTTGATGTATAATGGAAAGCGCTGGACGTGTGAGCTGGTGGTTGTCATAGCTGGGATCAAGGTGGCTGGACGTGTGACTTTGGACTGGTCACCAGGCCTTTTCTTTTGTCCTCACACCTTTAAGAAAAAGTAATGAAACCTGATTTATATAATTTATTCCAGGCATTTGGAAGCCTTTAGCAGTAAATGCGTGCGTTATTCAGAGGATTTGCACTGTAGTTTAGCAGAGAATTTTTCAAGGTACAGTGTGCAAGCTCGATGGTCTATTTATTTATTTGCTGTGATGAAGGTGAGGTGAGTTCATCTGGGAGCAACTGTGTGGATCTGACAGAGGCAGCATGTTTTTAGTGCTGCTGCTGACTTGGAAAGGGGCTGTTGTTTGAAAATAAGACTATCTGCAGTTTAAGCTTTCTAGCTGGTCATGAAAATGACATGTAGAGTATGTTTCAGTTCTCAGCTGAATTCCCCTGAATTTATAGGGTCAGGAAAACATTTGATCTTTCTCTCTTAATTTGTGTTTGGTGTTAAATATAACATAAATGCATAATGACTATTCTTAGCAATTTAGGGGAGGATTGGGAATTCTGATGGTAGCCATAAATACGCTGTAACTGTCAGTAGGACGTAAATGCATCTCAGAAGTGGTTAGTACCTGTGTGCTGATCTTCTCCTTTAGGAAGGAGCTCTCAGGTGTGTGGTGAGTATTTGTACAGTCTGTGTGGGTTCTTTGAGGTCTACAGAAATGAGAGCAGCAATTAGATCCTATAAATGTCCTGTTGTCGGTGCTGTAGATAATCTTTCCTGGGACCGCGTTGCATATTTAGAGGGCAAGAACAGTAGGAACTAATTAGTGAGGTATGGCTTAAATAGAGCAGGCAATTTTTCTCCTCCGGAGAAATGAAATTAATTCTTTTAAGCCCAAGATAAAGCTCAGCTGTTGCAGCGTTGCTTAGTAAGGGCCACTGTAGAGAACACATGGGTGAAGTTAGCAGGTACCTCGAATTCAGCCTTTTTTGAATAAATCTGGTGTACAGAATGGTTGAGTAGCCCTAGCTACTCCGTCTTTGTTTCTCTGCTAGTAAAGGTGTCTGCATGGGGTCACTGTGAACAGCCATGAAAGAAACTGGATTTGTCTAGATTTGCCTTCACTTACTGACTTTATTTTAAAACAGAGAGTGTGTTTGATAAGTTTAAAGTGGTTTGATAAGTTAATGAATGGTGCAGCTATGCATATATTCCCTAATCAGAAACTTAATTAAGTATAGCAGCTTATGGTAATTATTACATAGTTCTAGCTGTGATGCTGTCCTAAGTAGCAGGCCCTTACTGTTTCATTGCACGTAAGAGGACCTGAACTACCACTTCATTTGTGAGCTTGAACAGCTTGTCTTACAGACTAATGTGATGGCAGTAGGAGTTGTAAACTCTTACCAAGCCGATGTGCCCAGTGTAAGTTGTGAAATATGTTCAGAAATATGTCACGAGTCTAAAATAACACATGTAACTGTTCGACGTTGGGGACTGAACAGTGGGGTTGGTCTGAAACGTTCTGAGCAAAAGAATTTTATAGCCCAGCATTTAATTGCCAGTCTTTGTAATTGCTATATTCACATAACATATGCATAGCTGAAAACAATAATTTTGGTCAAAGTCGCCATGCTTTCCATTTCTCCCTAGTTTTCCTCAAATCTTTGGTAAGCTACGCCTGTTTTTTTTTAATCTAGAAGAAATTACATGTCCTTTCTTTTATTGGCTTTTACAGGGAGCTGGGGTTTATGCTGAAAGCTTCTTAAAGAATGCAAAGCTGAATGCATTCCATTCTCAAGTGATTGGGAATGTCATTGGTATGGACAGGGTGTAAATCTTGCAGATGTAGAATGGCTTGACCTTTAAGAAAACTTATTCTTTAAGAATAAAAAGGATCTACAAACTCCAGACTAGCCTACACTTTTATGAATTTTGGCTAGACCAGGATATAAAGCAGACTGTGATTCAAAACATACTGAAGGTTTTTTTTTTTTCCTCTGGTTCTCGGCTTTGTATATTTATGTAATGCTTTGCTCATTTTCTTTTCACAGGGCAGTTTCCCCATCCTGTTTTTTCCAAATCTGACCGTTAATTGGGGCTGAACACACGGATTATCTGATCTTCTGTGGTTTTTAGAAGCAGGTATGTTGGCAGGGAAATCTCTTAATATTTTACTTGTTTGGGAGGGGACATGGTGGAGGAGCTTTCTTCATATATGTACCAGAAAGAGTTGTAGGTTTAGGGAAATTCTGTTAAGTAACATTTCATTATGTATAGCATATTAATGTCACTTTCTTGAGAAAGCGAAGTGGCTAAGTACTTCAATAAGACTTTCCAGTCCTTCATTTGTAAAGATGGATTGTGCTGACTTCTGAGAACAGACTAGCTTCGTAAGTGGTTGTGGAAATTTACTGGTGTAATTATATGATACATATGGTGTGTATTATTTGTCATCCTAAAGGATATGATTCTTCTATGATTCTTCATAAAAGCTTTATGTAGCAGGGACAGAGATAGGTTTAAAGTTTTCAGTCTCAATATTGACTTAAGACTTTTGTTTCTACTTGAATGTCAAGTAGGAAAAGCTGTGGTAGCTGAAATTCACCCAAAATAATTATGTGGTGTATGAAGAGGAAAGCACTGTTGTGCTGTAGTCTTAATTTAGCCTCTTTATACATATATTTTTGTAGCTTTTGATTCATGCTGTGTATTTTCACCCCATGTTGCTACTACCAATGTGAAGTATTCACCAAAGGGGGTAGGTTTTAGTATTCTTTAATCCTTCCTGTTCAATAGGTAGCTTCATGATGAATCCATCTTGGTTGAAGCTTGCTTCAGAAGGACCAGGTTTAAATAGGAATATTTCATTATCCCTTTTTAAGAGTTTGATAAGTTAATAAGTGACTGGAAGACTATTATACTGGAAGACAATGAATAACTATATCTATTGACTGTCAGTCTCTCAAATCATCTGATGTGTAATGAATGGGATGATGAAATGTGCAGATCTCCCCAGCTGGCATGGAAGCAGCAGCGGCATTTTCTTGGAGTTTGTGGATAGTGCCATCTATTGGTTGATATTCCATATAACTTCCATTCTTAAACCACAGGTGTGTCACCATGTTTCAGGTGTCTTGATTTTTTTTTTTTCCTGGAAAAAACAAAACACTTCAGCTTCAGAAAGAGCTTTTTTTTTTTTTTCAATGTAATACACAACATGCTGATGGAGGGGTTGAGACTGTGAAAAGATCTCCTATACAGTGTTATCGAGCTGTTCTCTTTCTGTAAACATGATTTTTCATCCAGTTTCTTTAGAAGTATAAATTCATGCACTTTTAAACTACTTCGAAGCACTTGTTTACTGTATCTGGCTGCTCCACTCGTTGCCCTATCAGTCTTTGTTCCCAGACTTCACTGATTGCATTTTATAACAGAACTGTTGCATCGGTTTGGAAGGAGAGGTGTGCCCATTTGTCTGAGCAAGCTGCTATGAAAGCTGAAACAGTGAGGAGTTATGTCAGGTATCATTATAGAGTATATTTATATGAAGAACCAAATAAAAGAATTGAGGAAAAAATACAAATATGATAAACTCTTAGATTATTTTTTTTAATTACCTCCTTATTTGTGGCATTTGATTCTGTAAGTCAGACCAGTCAAGATATCCATGCGTTTCCAAACATGGATATGACAAAATATTGTGATTACTGCCAAGAATATTGTATGTTTTTCTTTATCATTTTCTAACATAGAAATTCAAATTATTTTTTTCTACTGCTGCAGGACTAAATACATTCTAACAGATTGAATTGTCCCATCAGATAGGCCCATTAGCTATGATATTATTAAACCTTGCTGCTCCGAGTGTTTTGTAGAGTGATAGATTGGTGCAATTTGGAAATGCTGGAACAGCATATATTGGCGTAAGCTAGCAGAACAAAACAGTACTGTAAGACACACATTACTTGAATAGAGTTTCCCTATTGACAGTAAGTAAAAAATGAGGAAGAATTCAATGCCTTTTTTTGGGAGGGAGCAGGGGACAGTGATGAGGGCATAAAGAGAGCTATCTGTCTGTAGAGTAGGGATAAAAGTAAGTTGGACTTCATGGTATAAACATCCTGTATATTAGAGAGGGGACTATGCAGATGAAGAAATGAGGCAAAAATGTATACAGGACAGTCCTGTTACGTTGTTCTCCTCTAGACTGAGTTCTTTGGCTACTAATACAGCACCTTCCTGCTTCAAGTAACAGTATTAAAGAAATAAAATAGTAGTATGTATCAGTTCAACATGAAGAACCAGTCACACGTTTTCAGCCTTTCAATCTTGTTTGGTATCTTGATTTAATGGTTATAGTTTCATCTGTCTCAGGATAGATATAACTTAACATCTCTTGCTCACTGTCTTACTTTGTTCATTAGCTTACTGTTGACATCACTTGTTACCACTCACAAATTGCACTCCTAGGAACCTAATCCAATCTGCTTACCTCAGAGTTGATGTACAAAATTATGAGATCATTTTATTCCCCCTTCAGAAAGCAATTTGCTGATTATAGTAAAAAATAAAATCATCATTACCTTGCACATTTACAGGCTGCAAGTTTTTGAGCCCAACCATCTCTACCAAATGGGTATAATGCAAATCTTCCCAGTGGGAAATGCTTCAGACAGGACTGGTGATAGAGCTTTCTCCACTCTGCTGTCTTCATGCTAAGTAATGTGGGTGGCAAAGCCTATCCCTGCAGCTGCTACTTAAGTTTGCATTATTTCTGACTCATTCAGGAGGGCCCGTGTGTAATTTTAAACTATTTCCACACCCAGATTACTTTCCCTTAAAAATAATAATGATAAAGTGGGGGGAGAGTTGGTAATGACCACAGGAGAACATTACGTGTAAAGCAGTGGTGTTTGAACCTGCTGTGGTACAGTCCTCGCTAAGCATACCTCAGGTCTCATGCATTCCCTTCATTACTAAGATTCAAAAAATCAGATTTATAGCTTTATATAGGACCAGACCCCCTTGTGTGAATGAAAACCGATTGGAGGACGGTTCTGGAGCCAATTCTCTGAGCTGTGCGTTGTGGAAGAGGAGCTGCTTTAAACTTCCATCCAGGCATTCCAGAGCAGGGGTTATGTTCTCCAACATACAGTACTTGTAACAGGTTTATTTAGTTTATTATGCTGCTGTATCGATGTATTATTTGAAGCATTATTATTTCCTAAATTTTGCAGTTCAGGCTTTTACTATTGCTGACTTAAAATTCATCTTGGAATATATTAATAGCAGCTGAAGGTATCGTGGACTTTGAAGAATTATTGGATACTCAGGCAATAAATTACGATGATGTTATACCATCTAGAATTTACTTGGCATTGTCTGTTTATTCTCTGATGTTACTATTCTTAATTAAAACAGAAAAGCAAAACTTAAGCAATGTGAGAAAGCATGCTAAGCTGTATTCTTTCCCTGTTCCTCTTAACTCTTCTTTCTCTTCAAAACCATTATATAAATTTTTAAAAACTTTTACAAAACGTGAAGTGGCTTTTTTATTATAAAAGAGAAAGACTTAAGATTTCATTCAGCTTTTTTTTTTTTTTTTCTCCAGTGTAAGCTTGATGGCTGTACATTCTGCATCCTGTTTTCATGTTAGCTGTGGTTATTTACAGGGCAATAAAACAAAAACACAGGCTTTTCTGTCAGGGTACTTCTTTCATCCAGTTGTTAGGTTTCTCATTTTCTACTCATGCAGTAATGTAACAACAGATAATGAGGCAGTAGTGATTTTAATATCAGACTCTTTGAATCTTTGGGTTGAGTGAGGCCCAGTTTAGCTATTCAGATTTTTAAGGGCTTTTCTGTTAAAGCGTGTGATTCCTCACTATTTCAGGCTACTTAGTATTCTGCCTGCCGGTGAAAAGTAGATGGTTTAGGAATTAAACTTTGTTATTGTTTCTATTATACCCCATTACCTGTTTTGGTCTGTCTTTTTCTGATCTTATTATGCCTTCAGGAAATCCAGGAGCTGGCAGGAGGGGAATGAACCGTGAGGGCGTCCCCGGAAAGAGTCCGGAGGAGATGTACATTCAGCAGAAAGTGAGAGTCCTGCTCATGCTGAGGAAGATGGGATCAAATGTAAGATGTCACAAACTGTTACAGCCCATGTTTTGTAGCTTTCCGAATATAATGTCTTAGTAACTGGGATTGTGCTGACTGAGATGGGCAGGCGATGGTTGGGTTTTACTGCTGAATTGTTTTAGCCATCATTGATTTAACCATCACCTGTGATTAAATACAATTGATTTGTTACAAAAAAAGTTATGAGGCTTGTGGTGCCCGAAACTGCATCCGAACACCTGATTATTACTCTATATAAGCCAAAGTTTTTCATTATTGTGAAACCAGGAGAATAGGGCATCTGTTTTAAAGTGGCTTTGAATCTCTCCATGAATGCATGTACCAGATTGCTGCTGTTATTGCTTGCTGGCATTAAAATTTGTACAAATAACAGCTCAAACAGTTGAAGAGTAGAATAGAGGCAACTGTGACATTTGTTACTGGGGAGTCAGAGATGATATCTTCAGTGTTTCTTCATTTTAGTTTTGCTGACTGACTCTTTGTACATTTCCAGCTGACTGCTAGTGAAGAGGAGTTCTTGCGCACATATGCAGGTGTAGTGAATAGCCAACTTAGCCAGCTTCCTCAACACTCAATTGATCAGGGTGAGTACCAGATTTGTTTGCCTGTTGTTTAATTAGTGAGAAACAGTATCCGAAAATACTAATTCAGGTTCCTATTTTTCTTAACAGGTGGTTTTATTTTGTCAGACAAACTAAGTCTTGGATATACCTAAGATTGCTTAGGATGAAGGGCATTATTCTCCATGATAGCTCAAAACATTTTTGGCCAAAATCTTGTGAAATGAATTAATGTACATCATTTCCCAATATATTTGATAAATATAAATGAATTCTAACCTCATTGATTTTTTTGCTATAGGTGAAGTTAAACTCAGGCATGCCTAGGCCCCTCTGGTTCTGAGCGTTTTATAATATTCGGTATGAGTCCTCTGCCTAAGTCAACTTTCATCTGAATTTTTGTATTTATTCTTACTGTGCTGAAATGGCCCAGTTTCAGAGAGAGTTTAGCAACAAGAGGAATTTGTTTCCCATAGCATTTCTTTAATTTGCACAACACAATTCCCGAACAAGGGTGGTGGGTATGAAATAACTTCAAAATCAAGTAGTCTGCTTAATGTATGTGGCACATAAACTCTGACAGTAAAAAAAAAAAAAAAAAAATCTAGTTCATACTAAAATAATACAGTACCTTTGAGATAAAGTACAGCCAGAGGTAACTGTCACAGTAAAACTTCCATACTTGTTCTGGTAAATGCTGAATTATTTAGTACATTGTTTTAATTTATTGCCATACTGTATTATTTTAATTTGATTCCTTTAGGTTCCCATTGATGGGATGAAGTAGGTGGTATTTTTGTGAATTCTTTACAGAAGTCTTGGAAAACCATTGTGTGGTGGTATTCTGAAGCTACAAATATGTTCTGAACCTGAATGTTTATTTCTGAATATTTTCCCCTTCATAGGCTTCCTGCCAGACCACATTCATAATGTGGGATTTGGTTTTGAAGGAAAATTGCTAGTTTCTTATGCCAGAAAGAACCGAGTTGAACAGAAATTTAATATAGATCTGAGACATTTAGAAAACCATTAGAAACACAACCTGCACAGACTTGCTCTTCAGTTTTAAGCCTGTGTGTTCATTCCTCACATAGCTGGGGGACTGATGGAGATAGATACACCTGTGTATTTTGGCTCAGAATTTTTAAACTTTCTGCCAGTCTAAAGTGAAAATTTGCCAGTTTCTCCTCAAAAAAAATGAAGACGATTTATTCAGTTAAGAATGACTGCCTTAGTTACCAGACAGTTACTATCACGTTGTCTTAAGCAGTTGGCATTTGTCAGCTTTATCCCTAAAATAGTTACATTTCTCATAATAAAAGTGTATGCTGAATTGTCTGAACTTTGGCAAAGAAGTGGTAATAAAAGCAGAAGTCCAGCCAAGGGACACTGATACATTGTACAGCTGTGCTCCAATACAGCTTAATCTAACTTTCCTGTCTTAGCTGTCTGCTTTTATCATTTGTAAAATTAACAAATTATTTTCTTACTTTACATAGGGCTTTGGAAATTTAATTCTAATAATGTCAGAGTGCTTAAAAATTCCTGCCCTAGTGTTATAGAGAAAGCTCAAAATACTGTTTCTGATTGCTTTCAATTTGTCAAGGTGATATGAAAAGTAAGAACCCCCAAAGGGTGCTCTTCCAGATAAGGGTCAGAAACTTGCAGCTGAAAAAAAATTTGACTTAAAATTTAAATATAGTCAAAAGAGAGACCAACAGTTATTTATTCTGCTTCTAGACTCCCTAATGATGCAACGCAGGAAATTTGAGAGCTTTATACATTGTTCAAAAAGTTATCTTTGTTCCATAGTTGAACAGATGCTAAATGATTTCCCTGTCAGCATTTTCTTTAAGTCCTTGAAGATTCTTTAGACTTTTTCCATAGGGAAGTGAAGTCCTCCCTGCAGTTGCTGTGAAGTCCTCCCTGCAGTTGCTCACTTTGATGTGATCTGAGACGCTGCTGTCCTTCCTATGTGATTTGACCCTATGATCCACCTTCAATTCTCCTAAATTATAGTGAAGCTGTTGTCCTGACCGTTAAGATTTTTTTTTTTGGTAGAAGAAAATAGAACAAAGAAAGATAATACTTAACTATTTAGAAAAGTGGGAAAAGATGTTGGTCCTTTTCATATTCAGATATGCTGTCTCTCCAAATTAACAAGAGTGTAGCATGAAGAACAAATTGAAATGAGGAAACAGCCAAATACCATTTTCTCTGCAGTATGCTGTAAAGGCATGAGCAACTGTAATTTGCTGCTCTGGACTTTGATCCTCGGAAAACCTCTGCAGATTTGTAATAGTCAGTTATGATAATGTTGCTCTTTGCTCTTTTTCTTCTCTGATTTTACTTTATTAAAAAATGTTATGTGTCATTTCTTAATAAAGAAACCCAGCAGCGACCATTACCAGCTGTCAGTACGTTTTGCTGTCTTCTAGTGTTGGTGAAGCATGAAGGGTTGATCATTAAAGTACCAAAACCAGAGGATAAAAATGCCACGGGTGTCCGACTTGCCATCTTAAGGGAGATTCCATCTCCACTAGATGGCATTATCTTGCACTGAAAAACCCTGTCCCAAGTCCACATGCTTGAGGAACTTAAATGTTTTGTGTCCTTCAAGATTCCTTAAAGGAATTTTCTTCCCTGCTTTTTTAATGTTCTCATTGAGTCTCCTCCAGAGGATTTTTTTAGTCTTTATGCAGTTTGCCTTACACAACAAATAAGAGGTGTTATTTAAGGAGTTAGTTTTAAGGACTTGGTAGGCTAGCAGATTTCACAGACCTTTTTTTTTTTCCAATAAAAGGACAAATTGCTCTCGGCCTAATTTGTCCTAGACTTCAGAACCATTTTTCTCTAGCGGGCATGCACAAGGCAGAAAGCTGATTTCATACCCTCGTTTCTTTCCCCAAAAGGGAATGATGTTTGTGGCATTCTAAAAGCTTAGATAGAGACCTGCAATTTTTTGTGAATCACTTATATATGCTGTAGTCTGGCCCCACAATTGCAGGAATGTTTTTGATGTTGTTAAGAAGAGTATAGGTGATGATTTAGGTTTTCATAAGTACATTACAATCCCCATTACCATTTTTATGCTTTTTCCTTGTTGTGCCTCCATGAAATAGTGTCCTAGGACAGCTGGCAGGTTGTCTCACAGTAATTACCTGAGGTAGGACTGCTGAGCCTTGTCATTGTCTGGTGCTCCCTACTAAGTTTTTTTGATAAAGAGCTGTCAACTCCTTAGTTGAGTCTATTTGTCTGACCACAGGGAGTCACTCTGCAACATGTGTGTCCAATATATATTTGCAGATATGTGACAGCGCACTGAGGAAAGAAGTTTACGCTTGTCCCTGCTGAATTCAAGTAATTGTGCTATAAACCTTCATTTAGCCACTTTTTGATAATAATAACACTGACATTTAAAGTACCTCCATGGTACTATGCTTACCTTATTAGGATTCAGCAGTATAATTTAGTCTCTTTCATCAAAAAGCACCTTAGAATGCTTTATTTTTAAAGCAAGCTTGAAGTCTGACTCCCCTTCAGTTGGTGTTTAGTTTTCTAGGAAGAGGGGAAATTAAATTCTTAGCTTTTTGTTCCCCATTTTGCTTTAAGAAGTTTGTCAGTTCAGACATAGAAAATCATTGTTTTAGGATTATTTGCAGATCTCTGTTTATATTTGAAATATACATCTGGAACGACTTCACTCTTGAAGCACCTACATTGTGTCCTGCTGCATTCAACCTTGATTTCCTGACAGGGAGCTCAGAGTTGGTCTGACTGCAGTACTGAATGGATTTGTGTAAATCAGATAATAATAACGTATGTCCAGGGCTCTCTACCGTGTTCCAGCAGATATCAAATTGAAATAGGTTCTATCCAGTGTGTCTTCTATATCCCTCACTTTCAGAGGCACAGCTTGTATTAGAGCAACAGATCTGTGGAGGCGTCTTGAATACCCAGAACATGTATTCCTGTCTTAACGTAATTGTCTTTTTATTCCAACTCTATTTGCCCTTTCTTTTTAGGGTATTCCAGAATCTTAGGAAGTGCTTGGCCTTTTGGTGTGTTGCCTTTGATATGCCTCTCTCGAGTTGCTCTTTCCTTAATCTGGACTAAGTTCACCAAGAACAAGGAATGTTTGGACAATTTAGATGTCTGGAGTCAGTTCATAGCTTAATATTTTGGCTGGTTTTATTAATACTTGGCCTGCTCACCCATTCTCTTCTTTAAGGGATCTGGCCATGTTGCATCCATAGCAATTATGAGGCTTATCTGATAAATGAAATACTTGATTACCCATTAAAAAGTACACTGCTAGCAAAGGGGATGAGATCTCACTAACTCAGGAAGGTCTAAACAAAAGTTTAAAAAACTAGACTGAAGTATTCAGTGCTTAAGTTTAGTATTAATTAAGAGCCTAAACCTTTGTACCATGTTATTAATGTTATTTTATAAACATCTTATCTTCAGATCATTGCTGCAACCTTATTAATACCTATATGAAAGTGCAAAATAAATGCCATTTTTCCTAAGGAGCATTTTTTAGCTGACATCTGTGTTTGTTTGTTGTTTGTTTTTTTTCATAGCCCCAAGAATAACTGAGGAACCCAAAACGATCCCTCTTCAAATAGTGTCTGTTCTAAAAGAGGGATGTGATCATGAGCTGTTTTGAGATATTGCATATTAGTGCTCTTCCCTGCATTGCAGCAAGAGCTAACGCAGCTCAGACTCATTAGGTTTCTTGAACTTGAAGTGATGAAATTGAGGCTTTCTTAAATATTTTTAACACAAGCAAAACGCCCCTCAGGAAGTTATATGCACAGAAGCATCACCTAAAAAAAAAAAAAACACACCACCATATTTCCTGCTTCCCAGTTACTTAAATTTCTAAATGCTAGGCTAGCACTTGGCTGCCTTAAGTCCCTGCTCTGTGGTGTATCTGAAAATGGAAGCTATGCAGCTAGTAAGCATGATATGTGAATTATACCAAGACCTTGGTGATTACAGCTCTGTTGTTCCTATAGCAACAGGAGTGTCATGCTGGTTCTTGAAGAAAAAGCTGGTCCCTTGGGGAGGGCAAAGCCAAGATGCAAACGCACGCCTCAGCTCGGTGAGACGCATTCTCTGGATGGTAGGGTATTGAAAACAAATCTAGGCTGCTTGTGGAGCTAAGAGGCAGACTGCAGCCATGAAGCATCAAATAGTGGTGGAGAAACAGAGATATCAGAGCTCTTCTCAGTGTAGGGTTGTTTTTTCTCTTTTAAACACCATGCTTGTCTCAATGCCTTTCTCCTCTCAGCAGTGCATGTTGTATTTTTAGAATGCCAAACTAGGATATTAAGGCCGGAAATTTCAAAGAAGAGTTGATGTTTAGAAGATAGTTGCTGGAAGGTGATTGAAGACGTGTGCATGTAAAGATCTTGAGGAAAGTAAAGATTTCTTGTTTTCAATTTGGCATCCTTTCAACCCTCACAACAGGTTTAACCTTTTGATCTCCAAAAGCTTTTCAGGTTTATTAATTTTGCAGGTGGCTACAAACAAGACAGTTCTATGTATCTATTCATCATTCCTGAGACACTAGGAAAGAGCAGTTACAGGTAACATCTTGCTCTGGGTTAAGGCAGTGTATTTTGAACCCAGCTTGTACCCTACTGGCTTGATGTCCCTGTAGGTGAGTACTTGCTGTGGAAAGCATTAGGTACGAGTTAAATATTGTCAACTTTCAGGAAAGATAAAGGTGTGAAAGTATAAGGTGAAAGAAGTGGAAGAAGGATTTTCATGTCTGAAAGTTTGTGGCAATCAATGCTTTGCCTCTGTAGGTAGATGGAAAACATTTTGTTGGGTATATGCAAGTCTCTATTTCAGTGTAGAAAAGCATGTCCAGAAAAGGGAAGCTTGTGGAGGGAGATGTTGTATGTATAGAATGTGTTAGGTCAGGTGTACGTGTACCTTCCTCATTGTTCTATAAATTAATTACTGGAAGTGCAAAGCTCAGTGGAGGATGTGCTGAAAGTAAACACGGTTCACAGTCCTATTGTCTTAATTGCAGACTTCTGGCAACGTGCAGCTTAACTTTATAACCTGTGCTCTGCTTTTTCAATTTTTTACTTGATTAGAAAGAAAACATCCGTTATGAGAGCCAAGTGAGACTGCTGCAGAAGCCTTATTCATTAGTACTTTAATCCCTGCCTTCCTTTCACTGCATAGAAACCCCTGCTCCATTCTCTGGAAATGTTTGTGTTTGCACAGGAGTAAAAGCGGCTGTGCAATTGCTTAATGAGCAGACTTGCTAGATGCGTTTCATTTAGCTCTGGATAGCTTGGGTTGCAGGACTGGATTTGAACAAAACCTGCTTTTGTGCTGAGAAATGTGGATTAACTTTTTCTAGACAAATGTCACCAAGGATTTTTTTTTCTTTTTTTTGCTACAAGGTATCTTCAGAAATAATGATTTACTGTAAGCGGCCCCTGGGAAGTTAAAAGTAGTCACGAGGGTATCCCTTTCAGTTGCAGACCGATGAAAACTATTATTCAGCAGAAATTTTTTTCATTCTGTTTCCACGTCATTGAAATACCACTAGATAGATGCTTCTCAATCTTACAGCACCTTCTCCTTGAGGAACTAAAAATGCTGGACAAACTCCTCTGCTAGAACATCAGTTTCTGTATTAGAGGCAACATTTTGTCATAGGGAGGATAAAGTGAGTTGCCAGAGATTACACAGTGCTTTGAGGTACAATCACACCTAGTCTTGAAATTCCAGATTGGTAGACTGAGCCCCAAACTCTAAGAAATAAATTTAAGGAACTGAGGCGTCATTTTACTAGTACAATATTTCTTCTCTCTTTCTATTATTTTTCTATTGTCTCCTGTCAGGTCTCCAGGTATGGATTTATTTTGGGGAGCTTCCCCCTCAATATCACGCTTCACCTGAAAGTATATTTTTGTTTTTGTTTAATTGGCTGTTTTCATCAGATACATGGTAAGGCTTTTGTGATGGTTCTTGTATTGGGAACCTTCCTCTGCTCATCCAGAGGCCTGAAGCATGGTACAGAAACCAACCCTAAAAACATCCCCTCTCATTCCCCTTCTTATCCCCCACCCCCTTTTTAATGCCAAAAAAATCTGAATTTGGTGTTTTGTCAACAGTGATTTGGTTCGGACTGTTTAGTGTCTTTCCTGCTTCATTTTTGCAAAAAGGGAGGCACAACAAAGAACGCCAACCTGGAGTTCTTAGAAAATTGACGTTTTCTGTCCCTTTCAACATCCCTGGTGCTCCACTACAAATCACAGAACTTACTGCCCTTCGAGTGGTGGTGGTGTTTTATAATTATCTACTCACCTTATGGACATGGAGATAACTTCCCTCTTTGCAAGTCCCTTGAACAAACTGGTCCCAGATCTGTGAAACAATATTGCTTTTTGTATCTGTCAAGAGCCATGGTGCTCTTGGATAAAAGAGAAATGGTGAATAATGAACTCCTTTGTTAGTGAATATAAAGTAAGGCCATGAGATGGAATAGCCAGAAGGCAGTGGCACATGTGTTGGTAGTGACTGGATTGACATCATCTGAAAACCATTGGGTTTGGTGTCAATTTGTTGCTCCTGTGCTCATGAATTCATGCTTGTGTCAGATTTGATAGCCTGCAAGAATTTTCCATTTGGTTGCCATTATTTGGAGAAAGGATGTTGACCTCTTTGTAGCAATGCATCAACTCCTTAAGTATAAAATTGGATCTTTAATGTGGGAATAAAAGAAATCAGCATTGGGTTGAGTCTTTATTGCAAGATGAGTGGTATTTGGTTGGGTATTGTGCCCTGGGGGTTACCCACCCACTTACTTGTCTACCTTGAAGGTGGTATTATCTTTTATTTGATAGATCAAATTGCCTTCTTAAATGCAATTGCCTGAGGCTCTTTCAAATGCTAGCTTGCATGTAATTCCTGCAAATGAAAACATTGCTAGCCTTGCGTTAAAATAGCAAAAGGAACCGAGGAGGGAGCAGGAAGTAACACTGCTAGAGTTGTGTATAAAATCCATCCTTCACTGATCTTGTTTAAAACTGTACCGTGGGACATAAGAATATATCACTTTTAATACTTATCTTCTTTTTCTTCCCTTCTGAAATTAATAGCAAAACCCCTTTAGTCGCTTCTGGTCTTTGCTGCTCTCCTGTTCATTCCTGTATTTTGTTTTGCTGCTCCCTGGTGTTTTGGCTGAACTTTTTAACTTTCAACTGCTGTGAAAATTTCATTAGTATGTGGCTGCTCTTGTGTTCCAGCATAACTTATGAAAGTAGCAAGTAAACTTGGTACAAACACCAATCATTGATGAAGTGCACTAGTAACCTTCCTTTCAGCCCAGTGATTGTCCTTTCAAATACAGTTCATGATCTTTCCTTAACAAATTGTTATCCAGTTTGGTTCTTGCACTTATTGTCTATCTTCAGTTAAAAATGCTGTATGGGAAATAATATGTTATGAAGTGCTGAAGAAATCAGAGAGGCAGCATGCTTTTTAATGATGATATACTTAAAAAATAATAATAAAAAAAAAAACACTAGACGTTTTGTTCACAAATTCAGATAACTTTAAAACTATAGTTATGATTACATTGGTGACAAAACAAGAGTTACTGAAGTTTCTACTTGCTTGCTAGCTTTGGCTATGAAAGACTGAAACCTGGAATTTCAGACGTTCTTCATCCACTGATCATTTAGGATGCACATAGTAATAATGCAGTAGTATTGTAGATGTTCAAGCATTTTTCCATACTTTTACACCATATACTGTACTCTTGTTTTTCTTCCTCCAAATAGAATATAATTATATTTTTTCCTGTTTTCTGGTTGTATTGGCAAGCTGGGTTTCTTCTGTTCCCTTCTCTTCTATCCATAGTCCATGCAAAAGGCAAGTTACCAGTTCCTTCCACCAGTGACACTGGTATCAAGGCTGTGCCATGTGGGCCTAGATAAGGAGAGCAGGAGCTAGCTGAGAGGGACCTTCCTTGTCAGTGATAGCTGTTTTGATTGTGAAAGCCCAAATGAATGGCAGAATTCCTGGCGTCCTTTGCAGAAGGCTATTTCTGCTCATCATGTGCTTTAAACTGCTGCTCGCCCGCTGCACAGGAGCAGTGCTGAAAGCTGGAATTGCTCGGGGCAGGCAGACACCAACCAGCAGGCTTGTGGGGTCGCACCATTAATAGAGAATGAAATTTCCTTTTCCAGACAAAACTTACAAGACTACTTGTAAGTATTTTTTTCATATTCAGCCTGTGGAGAGGGGAGACCTCAGGAAAAACAATCGACATCTGTTAAGTAATCCCGCTCATCTCGGTGCTGTGACGTGTGCTGTGATTTCGCTGTTGCCAGGCTGCTCCAGCTGCTCGTGGCTCACACAGCAAAGCTGCTGCAAAGCCTCCTCAGCTCTGGAGGAGGACTCGTGCAAAATGCAGAAGCATAGGTTGTGCTTCATGTGCACTGGCTTTGCTAGTGCTTCTAATTATTATTACTCCCCCTTCTTTTTGGCACACATTTGTTTTTGCAGGCTCCTTACAAGTGAAATCCCTCTTTTTTGTACAGGCTGGTAGTTGTTATATTTATGCACATTTAAGGAGAAAAAAAATCAACATGGCAAGTTGCTAATTCCGAGCTGGATTCCAGCACTATATATCATTTATGTTTTGATCAAGGAAAAAACAGTTTGTGGAGGAGATGAAAAGGGAGAAGACCGCAGGGCTTCTGAGTGTTGGCAAGAGGGAACATCAGAGCAGGTTTTGATGTACTTCTATAAAATGTGGGTCCTGTGTAAGAAAAACAAATTACTGCTTGGTCTTTAGTATTTCCTCCTGTGAGTACATATAACAAATAAATCGTGAAGTGTATAAAAATAAATGTAGTTGCATTTCATAAGCCTTGATTTAGTTTTTAAGGACATTAACAAGGGGAATTAACAGCCTTCTCTTCCTCCGTGTTTTTTTTTGTCACTTTTCCTTCTGTATTGCAACTAAAGAGCAAATCAGATAACTGAAATTTTGGCAGACATTCATACAATTACAACAGATGAGGAGTTTTGGTTAGTCAGTCCTCTGCCTTTTACCTTGTGTGCAGGTGTATAGGCAAAGTTCCTTGGGGCACAAAACTGAAATGTGCTGCTTGATATGCCTCAAGTGAAAGCCTTTGGAGAGTTTTACGTGCTGATGCTCAACCCAAGCTGAGTCTGAACTTTCCAAACCTCAGTAAAAGATTTCTGTAAAGCTGATCGGTTATCTGAATGGCACAGGCAGTCAGTGTTACTTTTGGCATTCCGTACTTCGTTGCCTAATCCTTTAATAGAGGCTTTGAAGAAAACCTTATTAAGCAAAATTATCCCAAGCAGGCCAGATTAATTAACGAAGGCCAAAATGGTCATTTTCAGTCATCTGTTGCACTGAAGTGTCTAAGATCATTTCAACAGAGTAAATAATTTTTAGAAATTATATAAATGGTGACTGGATGTTTCATCATATTTTTCTAATCAGTTAAATGCTGTTACAGGATCTACAGATGAAAGCAAGCATTTACTTTTATCTAACTTTCTCAGGGATGAAATTTTTACCAGAAATTTAAAATACTGCATTCAGCCCTTCAGGGTTGTTTTCCAGTTCGTGTCTAGACTAGAGATATTGATTTAAATCACTGCTTTGACACTGCTGTATGATGTATTTTTATTTCCCTATTGTCCTGGAGACATTTCTCTTGAAGTGCCTGTTAGGCTGTGCTCTATATTTAGGAAGTCCAGAGAGGTGATTTTTTTCCTGAATATCTCAAGGTATCTTTTTTTGAAGAATGAGACCTTAGGATGGAAGGCTCTTTACAAGCCTTTATCAGGTATGATTCTCCAGTCATTCAGGACCTTCTACTATTAAGGCTCGCTCAAAAGACCACCCAAGTTTCTAAAGACTTGGAGGTGGTTCATAGGAAGGTAACATCATTTTTCTGTATTTAGGGGACATGTTTTGGTGATAATTATACAAAGTTGATAGCCTCAATTGGGGAAAAAAAAAAAAAAAAAAGAATGAAGAAAGTCTGAATTCTTCTGGAAAGATTTCTTTAGTGTAGGGATAAAACCAGTGCTTAGCAAAGCTGTGTCTGTTCTCTGGGCAAATGGAAGCTTTCAGTTGGGAAGAAGATGCTGAATTTCCACTACAGAATAGAATGTTTGCAGTATCTGTTAGTTCATAAAAGGTGTTTAAATGATTTTCGGTGAAGAAAATGTAAAAGCCTTTCAGTTGGCCTATTAATACAATTTTTATTCTTATGAGTTTTAAAAGAAATGAATGTATTTATCTTCTCTCTATGCCCTTTTTCCTTTCCTGTTGATTTGGTTTAGTGGGTAACATTGGTAGTAAGGGGATGGCTGGACCAGATGATCTTGGAAGTCTTTTGCAACCCTTCTGGTTCTCTAATCGTGGCACACATTTTGCTGTCATTATTACAGGTGCTGAGGATGTTGTGATGGCATTTTCCAGATCAGAGACAGAAGACAGAAGACAGTAACTACAAGATACCTGAACAACACAGAACTGGAGAGGACAGTGAGATTCCTGAAGATAGAGGACGATGGCTGAGCATTAATAAGTTCCTTTGCCCACCCTAATTTTTCCGTGGTAGTCCTTCTCCTTTATAATTCTGTTTCCCTTTGCCCAACCCTCAGAATGCATCTCACAGCCATCTATTCCTATAAGTTGTTGCTACTCAGCTGGGCTGTGTTAATTAAGGACAAACCTAAAGGTGTATTTTCGATTGGCTCAAAGGGACAGACTGATTGGCTAAAGGAAGACAATTGTTTAAACTTGACCAATGAAAACCTTTTCTCTCTTATTTTATGTTTTAAAGTAAGTCTCTTGACATCCTACTTCTAAAGAAGCTTTTCATGTTGTGGTGCTTATTTAGGTCAAACTTGTGAATTTGAAGAGGGTTTGATTTGGCTGCGTAGAACTGGAAGCAAGGTGTGATTGGTTGACAATGCAAATGCTTTCTTCAGTTGGCTTGCAGGTGTTTCGCTGACATCGACACTTTCATTGCAGAAAGCTGATGTTTTGGTGCATTGGTTATTACTTTATCCTTACTTGGGGAAAAAACAAATGTGCTTTGCAATATTTATTACATCTATACACGTATACATGCTTGCTTTTTTGTTGTTTTGTTTGTTTGTTTTTGATTGGCTTTGAAATCACGTTTTTAATTTCCTCTTGGCTGCAGTGTCTCTGATGCCATCAGTTTTTCCATACTCATCTGCTGTGTGGCCTCAAGCTCTTTTGGGAGCCTGTGTTGAATGCATATTTAGTTCAGTAAGTCTACCTGTTTCAGCTGGAACACGGAGATCACCAGCCGTTCTGTGCTTCTGTGTGGGCTGTACTACGAACTCCTGGTCAACCTGGTCGTTCAGGTGGCTTCTCTCTTTGCTTCTGACAGAGGAGCTGTCGTTATTTTGCAGGAATTGCAAGAATGAGATCTATGGCTGTGACATGAGTTTGCCAAATTTGTATAGAGAATATGTGAACTTGTTTAAAATAACTGTAGTTCCACTTTAACCCTTTAATTGCTGCACAAGACTAGCTCTCATACAAGGGAAAATTATTGATCATTAATTTAAATCAGAGTTTCACTGGTCTTTAATAAACTAAGTTCCTAGTCACTTGAAAAAATTGTATGCAGTTTGGTTCCCTGAAACCGCTTGGTGAGTTGGAAATTATCTGGATCCTAGGCTAATACCATTTCTCTAGGCGCTGGTCCCAAGAGGCAGCAGCACTGCGTTAAGCTGTCAGATAGTGAGCGTACAGGTGACATTCAGGTTTACTCTGTTGGTAGTTCCAGGGCCTTCAAGTAGATGCATTTACAAACTCAAAAACCTGCCGTGAAATTCCCGAATTGCACTGACTGTTCAGGAATCTGCACATAAAGTATCAGAAGCCTAGAATTTCTAGCACTGCTGCCTAAAACCTAGCACTTCATTTTCTCCAGTGTGTGCAGGTGATTTTTACAATACTTCTAGATTTTCCTGTGGTTGCACTGACTTTAAGATGTTTCAAAGCCTATTAAAGCAGAACTCCATTCATTTACCTGTTCTTGGCTCTTTTCATGTGGTTGTTAATTATTTGGAGTAACGATTACAGAATCTGGCTGTGACAACATGACGGTTTTTCATGGCAAGAAGTTCTGACGACAGGATGCTGTTACGGTCTCAAAGTGGGGGAAAAGCTTGAAAGAAACCATGGAATGTGTGCAAAAGGAAGAATGGACTTGTGAGCGTGAGGAGGGAGATTATCTTGAGCAAATAAATATGAAATGAGAACAACTGTACGTCTATTTATGGAAAAGTTCCTTTTCATTCTTTTGCAGCTTTGTGAAGTTCAATGTCAAAGTGTCATTGCCCCTGTTGGTTGGGGCTGGATAAGAAGCTACTTTATTAAAATAAACCAAGAACAAGCCCAAATGAATCTTTGAATCTTGACCTTGTTGCCTAAGAGGCACTTTAATCTTAATTTTGGTGCAAATGGGGCAGCCCTTCAGGGTTTAATTGGGGGGGGATTTGCGTGTTTCTGGCTGCTGGCTGGAATGAATGGGGTGGATTGTGGTGGCCTGTCCTTGTCAAGCTATCGTGCATCCTCCGTGTGTATCTATGGCATTTCTGAGCTGTTGAGTCTTTTCAAAGAGAAAAGTGAAGTGCTTGTTGTTCAATCTTTTCACTAAAAAATGTAATTTGGGGGGGGGGGAATACAGTTTTTAATAGCTTCTCTTGTTTCTTACTGATTTATTATATTGTTAACCTGCTGAATGGTAACTGTTTGCTCTACCCTTGTGGAAGACTTCCATGTAGACTCCAATCTTGGAGTCCTGAGTAACGTGTTGAGCAGGATACATCGAGAAATGTTAACGTGTTGTGTAACAGCCTGATTTGAGGTTCAGAACCTGGAGGAAATCCAGTCTCTTGAGAATATTTGTGCTTTGTTACCTGTGTGCTCCTCAACTCCCCACAAATGATTTCTTGCCTTTAAACCAGGGCCAGAAGATTTATAATAAAGAGTTGATGTATAAATCAGTGATAAAGTGGAAAAGACAGCTTTCCAATGTTCCCCTTGAATTACATTTCAAATTAATTATCTTCCTGCTATGAAAGCTAAATGTCTATTAACACTGTGGAGCCTGGATTAATTGGGAGTTAGAGAAACCTGCACAGAATACATCAGCATGGTCGACTTGTTTATTGCACGTACAGATTTCTCTAGCTTTACCTTTGTGCTTCTGCCTTTTCAGGCAAACTGTTATTAATAAAAGTAAGAAACAGTGTTTTAGAGGTCAGAGATGAGTATAGGACTGGATTGAAAGACATTTATAAATACAAAAAGCTGTGTAGTTCAATTACCAACCAAACAGTGCTTAAGGCATTCAGAGAGCATAAAAGCTTTAGAGGCAATTTCCAAAAAAGCACGCATCCTTTGGGTGGTCTTTTTGGGAAGACATGTTCCTTTAGATATTCACAATGTGTTGTTACACTTCTTTCTTCTCTTATCAGGCTTATCATCTACCTCTCCTTTACACGCTGTGTTTTCCAGAGCTTGAGGAAAAGATTTAGAGCTGAATCAGATGCCCCTCTCAGCTCTCTCCAGATGGGTAGCAATTGCTGTAATTGTCAGTAAAGGTCATTGTGTCTGTGAGCACTGCCTATTGTAAATGAAAATGAGACTCCTCGCCATTCACATAAGCCTTTAGATTGATTCTCCCAGGTCCTACAATAAACCCTGAAGTAACACAACGTGTGAGCTGGTGGCATAGTGACACTTGGGAAGGAGCTGTTGCCTGAGAGAGACCGGACCCCAAATAAAATAAAATAAGCTTTTTAGAGTTTTTGTTCCTTTTCGTATCTAAGGTAAGTAGTCACTGTAAGTTGTCATTTTCTCTTGGCTGTTCAGTGGCCTGTGTGAAAGTTCTTAATGCTTTACTGTTAAATCTCTTTCAGTTTCATAAGGCCAGTATTTCTAATTCACCAGCAGCCTAAATAGTTCTGGTGAAGGCTAAAGATTAAATGGCCCATGAAATTCAAAGACCTCTGTCACCCATAGAAGACATCATCCTAAATAAGGCTTCAGGGTCATATGTGGGATAAATTTCTATAGCTATTGAGAATCCTGTTATAAGAATAGAGCAGTGCCATGTCTGAAGTTAGCAGTGGTTTTGTTATACAAGAGGAAAAAAATTAAAGGCCAGAAGATGAAAGCTTTGAATCAAATGTAAATAAAGTATTAGAGATTATTTTATGAAAGATCTACCAAATGACTGGGCGAGGAGGGGAATAGATGACTTATATTGTTTTAAGATCAGTCCTTCAGCCTTCGTTTTGGTCTCTTGCCTCCTAAAGGACTGTGCGGCAGAGCTGACAGCAAAAAAGGCAGCAGGGCACAGGGACCAGCAGAAACCAACAGTGCCATAAGAACAATTTCTGGAGGGTTAAGTCTTCAGTTGTATTCAGTTTCTACCAAAGGAAGAGTAGTGAGTAAGCATTTTTACCTGTTATTCATCAGTAACAAAGTATTCCAAAGCTTAGCTGTTCATAGAAATCTGTAAAGAAGCTTTTTTAAAACTGCAGAATGGTTGTTTTAGGTGTATGAGTAACAGGAGCACTGAAGTGTTGCACAGTTGCTGCCTTGGTGGGATTTTTGCTGAATGTGGTTGATTTTCAAATCAACTGACAGTAATACTGCCTACATCTTGCCTGAGCAGCAGGCTGAGTGAAACTGGACCTGTTTGTCATTCAGTGCCAGGGTCAGAGATGTGTTGTATGCAGGGCAAGTTCTTCCCTGTTCACAACATCACCAGGAAATAAAAAAATATATATATTTTATCTATTTTTGGTGGAATGTTTTCTTTTGTTTTAAATTTACTTTCCTTCTGCTGTAGATTAGTCTTAAGGATCCTGTCAGGCCTGGTTCAGTTATTTCAGTAAACTCAGGCAATAAAAATTGTCTCTCTCACAAATAACTTTTAAATGCATTATAATGGATCAGATTTTGGTAATTGTGAGCTAGATAGGCATAGTGTTGACATGTATTTGCTGGACAGTCTTTTTTTCTTGCAGCCTCAGGTGTAACATGATCAATTTGGTGTGGTGTACGCATCTTGCAGGTTTTGTATCCTGTATATCTGTAAGTTCTGAGCTGTAGGAAATAGGTCACTGCATCCCTGTGGTTCTTCCAGATCTGCCCTGGGCTTGCTGTGTAAGTATGGCAAGCCTACACATATACCTTGCACTACAGTTTCCTATAACCTTCCTCTTGTTTCTGATGCTTTTCACACTTACAGACGTGGAATTGCTGTATACAGGCAGGAGCGTTATGTAGCAGGTGCCCATGCAAAGACATAAAAGAAATCACCTACTCTGTCTTCTGAGCTCCGCTTTCATTTTGTCTGCAGCTGATTTGCCCTAAGCAGAATTCCTGCAGTGTGTCATAAACTATCTGGCTAGTTTCCTTTGTAGCCTGAAGCACTTCAATTCTGGAGATTATTTATTTTGGGAAAGAGTTATTTGGTTGTGATTTTTTTAATTTTTTTTTTTTTTGGGGGGGGGGGTTGCAGCTTTATAACCTGGCTTATTTATAAGCTGCCTCATATATCAACATGAAATAGTTATGTGCATGCAGCTTTTTGCTGTCTTGAAGCTTTCAGGCTCTACTTTCCTTGCTACTAAATGCAAACCTGTGACTAGAGGCCTGTGATGCACAGAATACAAACTGTTCAGCCTCTGTTTAACACCTTCAATACCATCTCCAACCCAGGTGTGGACTAATGCACCTGTACCTCTCTTTGGTTTTCTCCTTGGATAGTTATTGCTGCCCTTTTCTAATGGGGTTACAAATGTGGCAGGTCCCACAGGTTCAGAAGATGATCCCTTGATGGGGAGCAGCTGGAGATGCTCAGCCAATGCATCACAAGCATGCTCCCCGCACCTGCTGTGCTTGTCATTGCTGCACAACACCTGAGCTCTTCAGACTCCCCCAAAGAGGCCATAGATGTTCTTTTTCCAAAGTTGTAAAATACCTCTGATTAACCTGATTACTGTCAGTTGGTTGAGCTGACTCTGGAGGTTGAATGTATCTGAGCTGAGACTCTTAATGTTAGGGACCCATTCAGCCAAGTTTGTGTAGGAGCAGTATGTAACAGTGCTCTTGGCTCAACTGTTTAGTTCTCAAATCTGAGAAAAGGGTTTCCTATTTTCCTTGCACACCACTACTGTATTGCTAATTTCAGATTTCTGAAGAAAGAGTTTATTCAAATATGCAGAATTTGCTGCTTACAGTGTGGTCCACACGTTGCCACTTAAAACATATTCCCGTTTTGCAGTGATACGAAATTGTCAAATAAAGCCTGTGGCTATAACTCAGTACCCACATGATGTTTGCAATATTCCAGCTAATGTAAGAAATAAGGATGACTGTTCAGAAAATATCTCCCAGATGAGGAGAATGTTGTGAGATGAGCGTGGATAATATAAGTTCAGATCAAGCCTTGACATTGAGATGCACCAGAATAAGAATGTGGTTTTCGAACTGCTCTCCAGCTGTTGTGTGGGGTTTGTTTTGGTTTTAAGCTGCCACAAGAGCTCAAAAGTTGCTTTTGTTTCATGCCCTTAGTCTGTTCTTTCAGAGAATCTAAATGCATAATTATGGTTCATGACTGCAGGACTGGAACTGAAACAATTTAATCATGTTTAGTATGCAAACTGGAGCCCTACGTTCATCTACAGCAAGAAGGGAGCGTGGCACTGGATCTAGCCTTTGCCTTTGTACTGTAGGATAAGATTGTGAAGGTCTCAGTACAGTGTCACTGCTGTGAGTTTTGTTTTTTAAACTGTGTGAAAGGATGGAAAGTTCTGTAATTTCAGAAGAAAGGTGCTGCTCCAGAAGAGTGTGGCTTTGCGTGTTATTGTATGCGTGCACTTATCCCATAAGGCAGGAGAATGCATGAAGTTATTTGATCATGCAGTGACACAGGAGCTCGTCTTGCTGCTGACAATGCACTGTAATCCATTTTCAGCTTTATGTGTGACCTCCTAATTGAGGGCACAATGGAAATTGCTTTGAACGTGATTGGAATGGACAGTGGTAGCCAAGCATTTTCCTTCAGTCTTTTGTCGTGTATCTCAAGTGGCTGGAGCAGACTGACGTAACTACAATTTTCCTAATCAGTGTGTGTAGTCGACACTCGAAGTGAGCACCTGATGCCTGGTCATAGCTAGGCGTGGAGTTTTCTCCTGCAAGTAGAGCTGTTCACAACAATCTGTACTCCTTTTTACAGCTGTTTTCGGTGCCTAACTTCTACTAAATCTCCTGAGGAGGAAGATACAGCAGGTCAGGAATGGATGAATTTCCGTAGGTGGAAGCATAAGAGGAGGATTCTCTGTCACTGTTGTCTTCTCATAAGCTTCTTTGAACCTGGAGAAGGATGGTAATTACACTCGACAGAATCTTAAGCTTTTGACTTGCCTTTCCAGCAGCACCAGGCTTCACAGTCCCCCTCTAAATGGAGCTGTGCCACATGCTGGTTCTGTAGCATCCTTAGCTCCTTGTACCTTATGGGTGTGTGATAGAGCCTTTTGTTTTATTCTGGCCTTGACCTTGAGGTCACGGTCTTCTGAAGCTAAGTGGGACACTTGGACTCTATCATTCTCACTAGTGTAGCTACATGATCATTTCTACTGCTCACCCCCACTCTAAATGTAGAGACGTCAGAGGATTAAGGAGCACAGGGAGCTAAATGAAATATTTTTATTTGCAGTGCCATTGTCAAAAAGAGGAGGCAAGACTTAGCTGAGAAGTGCTTAGGTTATCTACATGTCAGTAACAAACAGGAACGGCTGCCTAAGGGTTTACAGACCCCAGAATCAGCGGAGCTTAAATATGGACCCACTCTAGTAAATACTGGACTCCAGCAGGGTAGCACTGCTAGGTACATGAAGATTCATAGTTCATGTCCTTCTGCATCCTCTCCTGTGTCCTGAGGGATTTAAATAGAGAATTTGTCAGCAAAAGCACCTTGGCTTAAGTCTTAGTGAGATGGATCACAGAGAATAAGTAAGACACAGTAAGATCCCAGACCTGGCAGTGCTTACAGCTTAAAGCCAACACCTTGAATTCAACTCGGGCAGATGGAACATGAAATTCAGCTGTGTCTGGTTGTTGTAGAGCAGTGCCACAAAAATACGTTAAACACGAGTACTATTATGTATATATCACTTAGGGATATTCTAAAATGACATGTACTGATGTCCTGGCAGGAGAGAGGCGATGCTGCTTTTGTGATCTGATGGATGGTGTTTTTTACCACCTGGGCAGAAGGAAGAGGTCGTGTGTTTTGTTTCTTTAGCCTCCTATCTTGACAGAGTGCAAAGAGTTGGTTCCTGTCTGGACCTGAATTAATCTTTATGAAGGTTGTTAACACCATTCTTGCTTAGAGCTACTAAAAAGAGAGGGGGAGCAGTAAGGAGAGGAAGAGATTAAAGGGAAAAACCCAGTAGGTTATAAATGCATTTTCCTCTGTGCTGCAGGTTAAATAATACTCTATGCATGTGAAAGAGATACTGTGATTAAGGAGCTGTCAGGCAGAATGAGAGTTGGGCAAGCAAAGGGAGCAGAGATGCTTGAGGGAAAAGGGTATGAAGATGTTCTAATGCTGAGCTTTTTTGTGCATATCTAGCGTGTGATGTATGGCTTTCTTTGCTTTTCACTGAAAAAATGGATATTCTACAGATATTTAGTTATTTTACCCTCTGTTGCTCAAGTATCTTTTCCCTCTGGGATGTCTCACTGGTTGCTAGTGACATTATTTTATAAAATGGTCAAAAACTCTAATCTACATTGCTACTCCAGGGACAAGGATTAGGACTCTAGGATGCTGTATAATAATCTTGTACTTAAATCATGGCTTTAGTGAATAGAAAAGATGTCACCTCCATTATTTTCTGTTCAGTATTGTTGCAGAAAGACCAGCTCCTGTGCAGGTTACGTAGTTTGAGGACTCAGTCATTGCAGAGCCTCTGGAAGTTTAGCTGTCATCATATACCTCCTGTTGAAATTGCTGAACACTGGGCACTCAGACTCATTTTTAGATCAGGTCAATAATTATTTGACCTATCCTGAGCTGTATTTTAATGTAGTGTTGCACAGACACCAGCCATTCCCAGAGGCTGCTCCCCGTGCTGCAGAAGTTGCTTGTGTAAGCCGAGCCCCAGACAGGATGATATGCCTGTCTCCTCTCATAAGCTTTTTACTTATGCTCAATGGGTAATGTATCAGTGAAGCAGCAGTAAACATGGAAAAACTTGAGTAGTTAGAATGCAGTGCAAAACCCCATGTTTCAGTCACTTACCACAGCAGGGGATTTACAGCCCCCCAGTTTCCCTGGCAGAAGACAATGTGTCATTCCACTTCTTCAGCTGGTTCACTTGTGACTGGTACAGAAGAATAGTGCACAGAGCAGAAGAAGAAAAGGTAAGAATGCTCATTGCCTGTGCTGAAAATAAGGAAAACCCTGAAAAGTGGAAAAGTAGAGGTGGAATGGAGATTTGTGGCTGCTGAATGTTCATCAAGGTGGTAGGGTGGTCCTTCAGGTTGTGTTGGGTCCTGCAGAAATTTATCCTGCAGCAGTGGGCATGTAGCATTTATAGAAAAAGCTCTCAAGAAATGTTTTCCTTCACTGAGTGGAGGAAAACACAGGGTTAACGATCTGACAGGTACATTAAAACAGAGCATGGAGGGGTGAGGTAATTATTCTAAATCACTCCGATTCACTTACAGATATTAGACTGGTTGGGAGCAGGGGGGACATCCTTACCTCAGCGCTGAGTACAAACTGCAGTGATGTTGGTCCTGCCAGGTCTTAGCTCTGAGTGTGCATTTGTTTCCTGCTTTGCTAAAACAATACAGCTCTCTGCTGGCTCCCTTCTAAGGTTAGACAGTGCATTCGTGACATGTATCCAGCCTGCAGAAAAGCCACCAAGCAGAATTCTGTTAAGTTTTTCTGCTGGTGGTAAGTCGACGGCTGAGACAGCAATAGATACAAACCTGTGTTTATCTTGTGTTCCAAGAACAGCTCCACGTCTTTAAAAAAGCCCTCCCACCCCAGGACAGCTTGCTATTTGGAGAGATAGGGTCAGCATTTAACCTCCTTTCTGTTGCAGAGCAGCAGCTAGCATTAAAAGCAGAAGACAGACGTGTCCTTGTAGGGAGACTGTCTGCCTTGGAGCTCCCCACGGGGAGGCAATCAGCCCCTGCTATTGGCAAAGAGCTCTCACTCACTCAGCAGCATTAATCAGGGTTGACTGTTCCTCTTAATCCTCTGATCCCCTCCATAAGGACGAGAACACAAGCGTCGCGTTTGCGTGTTATGCTCCTCTTCACCGAAAATAGGCCTGGCTCCGTGGCTTGCAGCAGGCAGTGATTAGAGGGGTGGGT
The DNA here is from genome assembly GCF_009819795.1 of Aythya fuligula. Lineage (NCBI taxonomy): Eukaryota > Metazoa > Chordata > Aves > Anseriformes > Anatidae > Aythya > Aythya fuligula. The sequence goes on from NC_045579.1 coordinate 4,141,352, forward strand.
GATCAAAACATGATTAGCAAATCTGCAATTAGAGTGAAGGCCAGGAGGGCAGTGGCTTACTGCAAGAAAGGGTCACAACTGGTATCTGTCAGAATAGAAATAAATATGTGAAATGACAAAGGATTAAGCTGCACTCACGTCTGATGAGGCTGTAAATAGACAGGACACTGCTGGGAAGATGCTTGGAGCACTGGAATTTTAGAAAAACAGCAAATAAAAGGAGTCTGCTCCTGGACCAGATAATTTTTTAAGGCACTTTTTAAAGCAACAGAGGTAGTTTATGTAGCTTGAAACATGGACTCAGAAACTGGGACATCTCCATCAATTCTTAATTTTGTCCCAGACGGTTTTTGTGATGGATGTGCAGGAACTTCATTCATCATTTTCTTCAGCAGCTAGACAGTAAAGGTATTGACCATGCCTTGCAGAGGTTTGTGGGGCTTTTAATATATCAACGTGTGAAATGCTTTGAGACTCTGGGAGAAAGCTGTGGACTATTATTGCCAGATAAGATGAATTTGAGCAGGGCAAGAGTGGAGAGGAGTTCATATCAGGAAGATCAACAGTTTGCTTGAAACCAGCTGCAGGACAAATAATGGCATGCTTTAGCTTATTTTTATTGTCTTTAAGAAGTCTGTGTTGTGGAAAATACAGCAACTGGAACTCTCTCAGAAGACCTGTTTAGTAAAACCAATCCTATTTTTCCACATCTAAGCAATGCTGTTCACATGGGCTTTAAAGACTCCTTTGCAGTGCTATGTAGGTCACTTTTCTCAGGAGTAGGAAGCATTTGCTAATATTGCATGATGAAAATTCTCATTACACCTTTACATAGATCTCCGTGGAACTTGTAATCCTTGGTCCAGGTCCTGGAGTTCAGCTCACTGCTACCAATGAATGTAACTGGCATCTGTGCAAACACTGGGACTTGTTCTCAGGGCTGTGGCTGTGGCGTTGGCACCTATTGCACGGCCACACTGAGCATCCATTCAGCGTGCTGCACAATCAGGGGGGAGCAGCAGCTAATTTGACTAAGGAGCCTTATGCACTGTGGGGACGAAAAACATGGGCAGCTTTTTTGAGGTCCAGTCAGAACCAATAGTTCTGTAGTTACAGCATATACAAGCTGGGTATGAATTGACCTGAGTAGTTTTACACGTCTTGTTACAGAAGGATAAAGAGCTGAGTAATGCTTGTGAGAATTCAAAATGTTCCAATGGGTGGGGAATTTGAACCTAGCCTCTGATGGCATTAAATCAGCCCCTTTGCCTGAAACTCTGACCCAGCAAGCTAGCCTCAGATAGATGTAACCTGATTTATGATTTTTTTCCTTTTTTTTTTTTTTTTTTTTTATAGCCCTATTGTATGACATGCATTGCACAACAGGATCCTAGTATAAATCTGCTAAATAGAATTGCACAGGGAATAGAAATGCCCTTTTCTCCAAATGCTTTGTGTAGAGACAGTTAGTGATCCTAGTGTCCTTTATTTGCCCTATTGTACATTGTTAAAAGATACAAGTATGAAAATGTTTTTAAAAAGCTGGGCTCTGGAGAAAATGTTGGCAATGTGGGGTGAAAAAAAATGCATTCTGGGAATATCCTGCTCCCCTGTCTTTTGAGCAATCAGGTTTTTGAGTCTCTCAGTTGCTGCAAGATAGTTTTATTTCATTTATCTATAAACAGTGTACAATTAATCCTAACGGGCTACTTTTCTATGTCTTCCATAAACTAGTTCCCATCCTGACCTTCTTCCAGAGTCCCTCATCAGAATGTCAATAGAGTGAGTTTTGGCAATGGGAAGACCAGTGCCGATTGTCTGTCCTCCAGTATTGTTGTGCTTGCTTGCCTTTGTTATTATTAGATTTGGTCTGCTAATTGCACTCAAAGGAAAAGAGGAGAGGCAAGTTTTCTTTCCCCATGTGAATGTGGTAGTATAGTAGCATACTTACAGCTTCCTGGCCTGGTGACAAGGACTGGCAAGGAGTAGTACTGAAGAAAGAATCAAATATTGAATTATCTGTTTTTCTGGCATTCTGCTGTTCCCAGTTCTCCGTGTCTTACAAAGGTCCCCGAGCTACTTTCAGCACAACTGTGAAGACTAAACATTTGATGCAGCTGAATGATTGCTCTTAGAAGTGTTGTGTATTTTCAGGAAAAAACAAAATCAACATTTAGGCAGGAAAGAAAAAAGCAGTTTTGCCGTATGTAGCCTTTTAATTTTTTATACAGTTTATTGAGGCCATGAATACCAGAACAGAAAAAGTTAAACATGATAGCTTTCATCTAGGCTGGGGTTTTAGTTTTTCCATCTTTCCTCCAAATCTGTTCTCAAGAAAATGCAGATAAATCTGGACTTGTTGGGTGCTTCTGTGCTAAAAGTCAATGAACAGTCAAGCAGGAATCTTGATACTTCTGTGCTCTTGCGTAATATTATTGGTTCAGAATATTATTGAATAGTATATTTAAAATACCCGTCTTTGTGCACCGTAAGGTTGGTTTGGAAATTAGACTCTCTGTTTGAGATATATATGGTAATTTAATGGCAGGGAACTTATAAATGCTGCCTTCTTAATTAAAATAATATTCAGAATTTCTAGAGAAGCTTTTGTACTAGATCTTGAAGTACTTTACAAACGTTAGTTAATGAAGTCTTACTACATCCTTGTGGAATAGGCAAGTGGCATTAAATTGAGAGGATAAATGAGGCATAGGGAGATTAAGAGACTTGTCTGTGGGTAGAATCAGTCAGTGGTGTCATCAGGAACAGAACACAGCAGCCCTGTCCCCAGCTTCAAAACCTTACTTTTGCAAATACTTAAAGCTACGAGTTTTGTGCTGTCTGAATAGGGGCCAGTACAGTTGGGCCTTGAGATCAGTTTTGGGTGGTTTTATTTTTTGGTCTGTAGAGAAATAATGATGACAACTGTCTTTCAGACATCCCTGATATATAATTTTGGTCTACTAGTCAACCATTCAAAATAAAAAAATACTCCAGATGGTGTTTTTGGGAAAGGCAGAGCAAGCTTTTTCAACACTGATATTTGCCTGCTGAGTTTTTATTTCTTTTCTTCCCCAAGGGACACAAAGGCAATGCAGTACAATAGGGAAAAATAAAATAAAAACAGTAATGGAAGTAGGCACAGTTAAAAGCAATTTGCAATCATAAACTTCAGGTTTCTTTATCGGTAACACTTGTCCCAGGTAGCAGTAAATAACGAATGCCCACTGCTGTCTCTGGGAAGGAGTGAGTGACATTCATTCTGGCGTGGGACACCTCTGTTTCCTGCACCCAGAAACATTTTGCAGCCAGACCCACCAGAGATCTGGACCCAAGGGATTTGGGGAGGAGGGAGGGTGCTAGACAATATACTGCAAAGTTTCTGCCCTATTGTGGGAAGACAATATTTTGTTTGTCCTTTTCCTCCTTCCCCAGACAACCACATACAGAAGGAAAAAGAAATCTTTCCACAGTGAGGCTTTTTTGCCCATAGCAGCATCTGTGACCTAGTGGAAATTCAGATGTGTTTTTATAGAAAACTAGACAGAAACAGTAACTTATTTTCAGAGGAACAATAATTTGTCCTAAGGGGAAGGAAGTATCTTTTACGTGTTTGTGCGGTACCTCTACACCTACTTAATTTAGTCAAAAAAAAAAAACCTGCCCACGTTATTGTCTTACAGTAGTAAGTGTGCATTTTTTTTGTTGTTCCTTAATGTTTTTCACGAATATCCTCCCTGATGAATGTTCATTTGTGGGTGATCTGTGGAATTGTAAACCATTTTGGTTGAGCCTTTGTTGTTCCTCTTTTTTTTTTTTTTTTTTTTTTTTTTTTTTCTCAAAATGTCATCGGGTTTAGTGAATGTAAGTTGAAGATGAAAGGTCTTGCTAACAGTGAGCCTTTGAACAGCAATAACGTTGCTGGAAGAGCTGTGTGTGGAAGAGCTGGTCCTGTCCTTGTGGCCCTGCTGCTTCAGTTGCTGGTTACGATGCTGCACACATAACTGGAGGCTTATAATTTGGTTTCCCTGTAGAAGCCTCTGAGATGGGCTACAGCCCAACAGGAGAGCATCTGCTTTTCATTTTGGCGAAGAATACTGCTGGACCTTCTCTCTATAAGCTCGCTTAAAAACCTATAGCTTGGTTTTATTAATATGTAGTAATTTGGCTTCTTTTACCTACAGAAAATTACTTATCTTAATAAAGTGGAAGAATATTGTCTAACGAAAGAGGAAAATAAAGAGTATAATTGTGTTAATTACCAGAATACCAGACATGTAATTAATATGCCAGAGGAACAAAGAGCAAATGTACTAATAGCACATAATTGGACTTAAACTACACCCTTGGTAGAAGTCTCTGCAATGGAACTCTTGTGTTTGTGCTCCTTTTCAAATTAGCAGTAAGGAATAAATTAACATCCATTTTCTTGCTCGTATAAAGGCAGAATCATATTGTGGGGCAGAGTAATGAATTCAGAGAATGCCTTTACATTCCCATATGGCTCTTGGGGAGGGGAGTACTCACGCACATAGTCTCCTCCTCTTCCTCGCAGGAAAGCAAGCAGAGAGGAGGAAAATGTCATTGTATGACCAGATGTTCAATGAGTACCACGATCCTAAAGAATACAGAAAATCTGCAAACTGAATAATTTAAGCATCGTCACCGGTATATGGTGCAAATACTGGAGTCTTTTCACAAATGTTAGCTTATCTATCCATACTTTTATATAAGAGATATATGTATATATATGGCTCCACTATGTTGTCAGATAAGAAACAGGTAGGGAAAGAATTAGTTCCTGACCCAGGAGGGCAATTTGTGAAAGAACTAGAAAGGCAACGCAAGATTCTTAACTTTTTTTTTTTTTTTTTTTCCCCAGCATAAATCATTCAGTTTTCTGTGTAAGTGAGGAAGTTAAAGCAGTTGTTAATGTGGATATAGCCCACTATGGTGATCTTCAAGGCAGGTTAGCACAGTAAAACAGCATGGAACCACGAAAGTCCTTCTTTTTTATGGGCATATATTCTAGAAAGGCTCATCTAGCACCTGACTTTATTTTTTTTATTTTATTGAGTTAGAGGATGATTAGTAAATTTATTTCTGCTGCCTGTTTCACTTGCTGTTTCCCTCTTTGTCTTTAGCAGTGCCTTACTAAGCTTTATAAATAATTTATTTAATGCTATTTAGAGGCCATGGTGATTTCAGGGATTTAGAAGGTCCCTGTACCCCTTGAAATAAAGAAATCAGTCTTTTAAGAAATAGATCCAGTTTCATTCAGACTTCATTCTTATTTATCTGTCACAACTTAAAATAGCTACTATGGTACTAGATGCAAAGGCCCATGTTTAAAAAGCATAAATTTTCTTGAGGGCCTTCAGTCAAGTATGGCTTTTTATCTAAGCACTTGAAAGCCTGTCTGTCTGCGTGCGGTTCAAGGTATTTCAAGGTGTTACGGTATTTCTTAACATTACCTGCACTCTTTGTGCTCTGCTTTCCGAAATATGCAAATGAAGAGCCTAGAAATTGTCTTATTCTATTGTAATGCACCTGTCATCACAATACCTGCACACCTGCCTTTCTACTTCACAGAAGTATTGTGAGAGTGCATTAATTAACGCTTGTAAAATGCTTGGAGATCCTAGGATGGTAGGTGCTAATGAGTTGTAAAATATTATAATCATGTTGCAGAATATTCAGTCCCTCTCTTAGTAAGGAAAGACTTGCATCTTTCCTTCATTGCTTTCATGTTTTTAGATGCATTTTTTGCAATAGTAAGTCTAAATGGGAAAAAAGGGATAAACAAGGTGGAAAGATTGCTAATGCTAATGGTTTTCTTGTGAGGAAGCTAGTGGTTTTTATGTACTTCTTTGCTCATTGAATTTTCTTTTTGTCTCTCTGATAAACCCATACTTCAATGGCTTGTTGAGAATTCTCTGAATGTTCAGAAATGTCAGGGGAGAAGATTTGCTTCTTCAGATTGCCAGGGCCTTCATTTGCATCCCCTAAATCAATTCTCACACATGATCAAAGCAGTTCTAGAAATGTTCAAGCGTGGGGAAAACCAGTCCCCTAATTCTTTACTCTGTAATATATACAGTCAGGTTCCAAAGTGTTAAAGAAAAAAGACAAAATCATCACTAAATCTAAAAGCACATGAATTTAACGCCTTCGTATGGTCAGAGGATTGCAACTCTGTATATTTGGGACAGCAAGGCTAGAAAAGATGCAGTAGGTCATCTGTGTGTTTTCTCCTCAAGCTAGTAGGGGCATTGCTGTAGCATTCTGTTGTGGAATGACCCAAAATATGCCACTTCTGCCTCTTGCCTTATGAGAAGCACTCTGGTTTCATACATCTTCATTGTGAAGAATGAATTTTTGATATTCACCTTGAATTGTTGTTGTTGTTAATATCATCCTAGCTCATTCTTCCTGACTCAGTCTGGTAAAGCCATATCAGAATCACAAAATACTAGAATTTAAATGAGCAAAATACCTTGGGATTCTCCCATTGTTTTCTCCGGTGGGAATGGGGGGGGAGCTACAGTGGAGCTGTAATGCAGATTTTCAGAAACTGGTCAGCTGTTGCCTTCATGTAATATTTTTGCTTGGCTACGCATGCAACTCTATCATGAGCCTAATTACATTACAGCATAGTCTCTATAGCAATTAGTCCCTTTTCAGAACTGGTTTCAGGGCA